>NC_060138.1:1063894398-1064516732 GCF_021461385.2 Schistocerca piceifrons
CCAAAAACAAAATTTCAAGTAAGCACCGACAGAAGAGCTTTGATCTCAAGATGGTCTCATCACTTAAATACCCACTGTGGTGAGTATTTTTACGAAGTTATATTCAGATCCTACCAAACGTTCTGTGTGCTTCACTTTTTTGTCGGTCAGTGTATGAAGTAATCTAGTACTAATCACCCTAATTATCAGTTTGAATATATTAGTGCTAATTATAATTAGTTGTCAGTATATTTTGCTGTTTGGTTGCTTCTGCCTCTTAATGTATAATTTCAACTTCCACATCCTTGAAGGCTCTCCTTCATGATGAGAGTGAGGGAACAAGACGTGATTCATTCATTGAATCAATCAGTCATTCTAGAATTGCTGAGAGCTCTACATTCACATAAGGTTTCCATGTCATTTAACTAGTTGTGTCACCTAATGTTGACTATTCCTGTTGGCCTGACACGTATGGCACATTCGCTCAGGATAGATCGTAAGTATGTTTTTTTTTTTTTTTTTTTTTTTTTTGCATCAATGAACCGACACCTGTTTCAGGTTTCATGCTTAATCGAGTTAACGTGATCTTGTCGTAGCCCTATCATTTGCTGATATTAAGAGTTTGTATGAAGTTACTGTTTCTAACTGTGATTCGTTTGGTGCCAGTTCATGAGTTTCGAGAAATGCAACGATACCGCCATTACAACATGCCAGCATTAGTCCGGAGGCAACTGGCGACGATCAACACTAGATAAACGATATTTACGAAAGCGAAGCAGAAATAAGGAAATGGCGGCCTATGCGACATAGGCTGCAGCCTTAGAGGAGCGTTCCATTGAACATGTTTGCGGGCGAATCGAATGGAATCATTCAATATTTATAAATAAATCCTCACATTTTTGAAATAATACACCGCCATTTCTCAGTATATTATTGTATTTTTCTTCTGTACAATCTAGATTTCGGCTTTCACGCCATTATCGAGTACAGTTAGACCATTAACATCATTTTTGCTGTGTACTGTGCAGGATGACAATCATACAGTTCAATACAGTTGCTTAACACTGATACAAATTATACAAAATTAAAGCCTTGTAGCAATGGCTTTTTATCATTGCTGAGCAAATGTGTTCAACTGCGTATTTGTCAACCTGCACAGTATACAGCAAAATGATGTTAACGGTCTAAGAACACTGAACTCTATAATTGCGAGAAAGTCGAAATCTAGGATTTACAGAAGAAAAACACAGTAATATACAGTCAAATGGCGGTGTATTCTTCCAAAACATACTGTATTACTATGGCGCAGCACCACTGAGTTACTTAAACTTGAGGGCAGCTGTTCCTTGGAAAGACGAACGCTTATTAAAACGAATTCACATTGGCCCCTTACCTGGAATTAGCATGGAATCGGATGTGCAATGCGTAGTAAGCACAACTCCAGCTTTATTTGGCAGTCTTTTTGTTGGACCTGAAACGGAACCAAAAAAATGTTGTAATATAATCTCAAAGATACAAGAAGAAAATTTGTTCGACTGTCATACCAGAGGAATACTCTGAAAAACTGTTTTATCCTTGATAGACAAAGGACTAATTTCGAGATTCTTTTATTACTTCTAGGATTAACTACTTTTTGTTGTGATGTGCTGGCGTAAAGACGTTCTGTATAATTTCATGTCTATGTGTGTGTTAAATGAAGGTGTTAAATGATGAAAAATGTGTTTTATAATTTCTGTCAAGATCAAGCCTAAATCCCATACCAATGAAGTACAAATTATTCTGTTAATTCGAAAAGGCGAATTTTAGATGGAGGCGACGATTTTCACGACGGCGCTGCTCAACAATAGAGGTACGAGAGTGTGCTCACTACTTTCCTTTGGTGGCCGCTAAGATTAATTCCGACGTGTTTTTGCCGAGACATTCAGAACCTGCAATCTTCCTTTTCGGTTAAAAATAGGAGTCCGATTGAGAAAGAAATATTCCTAAATTTAAATAATTGCAATTCTTTTACCCAGACCACGGGGAATGATAGAAAGTACGTGCCTCTACCCTGATTGTATGTTCGCAAGCTCCGAGCGTGTTACGACGTAATTATTTGACGAAAAAAATTAAGGTAGATCTTTCTCATCAGATCGCAACCACTCGCACGCGAATGTACGTACCCTCTGAATGTGTCTAGTCAGTCGTGCGCATTGTTCTAAAGTTTTTCTGTTAATATTCAGTGGATTGCATCTCCACAACTAATTTTTGTTTATGCCGCAAATCGCACTTCACGCGAAGTATTTATTACGCATTACGCAAGTTTCAGGCTCCATTTAATGTCAAATGTTGTGGTTGGCAGGAGAGCCAACACCGTGTTACTAGAGGAGGCCGAAAGGCACGCGTTTTAGCTCACGCAGGCTGGCGTGAGGTCTGGAACAGGACAAGGAAATTGGAATTTAGAAAAACGGACGTAGCTGGTGGAATACTTAACTTTAATCCATTAATGATGAACGTCGCTCTTGACGGGACATGTTTAACAATATCAATAGTAACTGATAATGGCGCCTTGCTAGGTCGTAGCAAATGACGTAGCTGAAGGCTATGCTAAACTATCGTCTCGGCAAATGAGAACGTAAGTAGGCAGTGAACCATCGCTAGCGAAGTCGGCTGTACAACTGGGGCGAGTGCTAGAGGTCTCTCTAGACTAGACTTGCCGTGTGGCGGCGCTCGGTCTGCAATCACTGATAGTGACGACACGCGGATCCGACGTATACTAACGGACCGCGGCCGATTTAAAGGCTACCACCTAGCAAGTGTGGTGTCTGGCGGTGACACCACATCAAAAATTCCGAAGTACGGCTGACTAAGCAAACCGCTACAATAATTTTATATCTCTACAACTACAATAACACAAAACAACAATAACATAACAGAGAGGGTACGTTACAGTCCTAGCTGCGACTCAGCATCTCCGCTATATGGGAAGTAACAACTTTCCTTTTCATAATACTGTCATTATTCCAGTCTGGATTTTCCGTTGTTTAATATCACATATTGGAAATATAACACCACTGTACACATCTGTCAAAAAATGTACTCCCTAGAACAATGATAGCAGGGTTTCTTATGCACGCGATGCAGACTCTTTGTAGAACGAACTATTCAGAAACTGTTTCCATGAACGGAGGTTAAAGCCGAAGATCGGCGATACCCGTGACTACGAGAAGTTCCGGTTCTGTATCAGTAGTTGCAGTTATAGAACACGAAACGATCAACAAAAATTTTGCAGGTCGAGTTCAGACAGTGGGACAGACAGCTCGGACGTGAGGTTACTTTAATGTCACGCCATCTGCTTGCGAAATGTCGTCACGCAAACCCGATGGACAGCCACACGTGCCAGAGCGAGTTTCGTTGCAACAACATTTTGCTGCAAGGCACTTTCCTCATAGCTGCAAAAACGGACCAGGAAGCATCACAGACAAACACTGAGGCTTTTAAATTGTGGATACCTGTTGTCCAGAGAGACAGGCAACGTTTGGCTTTTAATAACAGCTGGCCGCGGTGGCCGCGCGCTTCTAGGCGCTTCAGTCCGGAACCGCGCGAGTGCTATGGTCGCAGGTTCGAATCCTGCCTCGGGCATGGATGTGTGTGATGTCCTTAGGTTAGTTAAGTTTAAGTAGTTCTAAGTTCTAGGGGACTGATGACTTCCAATGTTAAGTCCCATAGTGCTCAGAGCCATTTGAACCATTTTTTTTAAAAACAATTTTGCCATCACCTTGTTTCTTCTTTCTTTCTTTGTCTGAGCCTTGTCCCGCAATTACGCAGGGTCGGCCATGGTTAAGTGGATGTGGCATGGTAAGTTTAAGGGGTGGCCAGATGCCCTTCCTACCGCCACCCCGTACCCCCTGGGAAGGAATTTGTGTACCCCAGCTGTCTGTGTCTAGTGTAAGCCATGGAATTGTGCAAATGTGACGCAAATGTCTGCGAGTCGTGTAACGGAGGCGGAACGTGGGGATCGGCCCGGTATTCACCTAGGGGGATGTGGGAAACCGCCTAAAAACCACATCCAGGCTGGTCGGCACACCGGCCCTTCGTCATTAATCCGCCGGGCGGATTCGATCCGGGGCCAGCGCAACTACCCGAGTCCAGGAAGCAGCGCCTTAGCGCTCTCGGCTACCCTGGCGGGTCGCTTTTTGTCGTCACCGTTGGATGATAATTGTATGAGGAAGAGTTTCTGCCTATACTGCCATCTATAATCAATTTATATATTTTGAGTCAGGTTGCTACTGCATATGTTATAAACCATTTCTACAATGGAAATCAAAGCGATGATATTTCGAGGATTAGAAGCGAGAAGAGCAAATAATCGAATAAGGAAGTGAATTTAAATATAGGGTGATTCGCAAAGATATGCAAATATTTTAATATGCTATTCTACAAGAAAAACTAAAGAAACAAGTCCATATAAACATAGGTCCGTAAATGCTTAGTTACGGAGTTACAGCTAATAAAAGGTTTTGCCAGAAATTTAACAACTTCGCTAATATGAAGCCATCGCAAAACTATACGAGGTTAAAGTGTAGTTTTGTTATTGATCTGGTGAATCTAATAAAGTATGTCCCAGACGTGTATCTGCAGCAGTTTTCCCGAACAACGAGAGAAGCAAAGATTATTATGCAAGTAAATTTGTTTACTTTCCATTAAGAATGTAGAAACGTTTATGTCATCGTTGGCAACCGTTAGTGAGTTGTTTCAGTCGTTTCCTAACCTTGAAACGAGTTAGTTTTCTGTATTGTTCAGTGAAAGAATATAATAACAACAGTGCATTTAAGTGAAACCACATAGTAACTGTTGTAGTTTGTATATTATTTATGAAATGGGGATGCCTTTCAAATTTACGACAGAGGAATACGCCGATATGGTGTTTATTTACGGCAAATGTGATGGTAATGCTACGCCTGCAATTAATGAATATCGCGTACGTTGTCCAGCTCGGAGAATTCCGAATGCACGAATCATTAGTGGAGTATTTCGAATGTTACAGAAGACAGGTATTCTACATAGCATCATAATCAGTACGAGCGCTCGATACGTGAAGATGATGATGAGGATATTATGGATGCTGTTCAACGTAGCCCGGGTACCAGTACACGACGCATCTCTCAACGATTAGGCATTTCACAATCTAAAGTACGGCGTACACTGAAATAGAATAATCTGTATACTTACCATAAACAAAAAGTGTATCATTTTACATCTGGGAGATCCTGCCCTTCGCTTTGAGTTGTGCAACTGGTTAAATACTACTCGCAGTCACACAAGTACATTTTATTTACTGATGGTGCACAGCTGACTCGAAATGGTATAAACAATTTACATAACAAGCACGTATGGTCCGAAGCAAACGCACATGAAACAGTGCAACGCAGTTTCCAGCAGCGATTTATCATAAATGTGTGGTGTGGTATAGTCAACACACACTTTATTAGACCATTCATTTTCCCAGGACGTCTAACTGGCGAGACGTACTTACAATTCCTTCCAGAAGAAATGCCCCGCTTGCTCGAAGATGTTCCACTTGCTACGCGATTGCAAATGTATTTTCAACATGAAGGCGCTCCTCCACATTTCACCAACGCCGTCACTACACATTTAAATGAACATTTTCCCCAGAAATAGATTGGTCGCAATGCTGCACGTCTGTGGCCACCCAGATCGCTCGATTTAACACCAATGGATTTTTGTGTGTGGAGATGAATGAAAGGCATAGTTTACGAGGACAAAGTCAGTACACGTGAGGCATTACTTGCTCGCATTATGAATGCAATAGACGAAATTAAGAACAACCCTGTTTGAAACTGAAACGAGCAACAAAGCCTGTTCGTACACGTGCAGCTAAATGCACTGAACTCGGTGGAGACATTTCTGAACATTTGTGAATACATTGTGAAATTGTATATACAGTGTTCAACTTCCTTAACACTGAGCTTTGTTTTTTCCGGTTTAACATGAATTCATGTGTGCTATGGTATTAATAAAAGCAGATTATCTGCAGGATGAAAACTATGGTTCAAATGGCTCTGAGCACTATGGGACTTAACATCTATGGTCATCAGTCCCCTAGAACTTAGAACTACTTAAACCTAACTAACCTAAGGACAGCACACAACACCCAGCCATCACGAGGCAGAGAAAATCCCTGACCCCGCCGGGAATCGAACCCGGGAACCCGGGCGTGGGAAGCGAGAACGCTACCGCACGACCACGAGATGCGGGCGATGAAAACAATGCCTCAGGAGTACTCCGAAGCACAATTTAGTGCGACTCAAATCATCATTTGCAGTTTCCCACAAGTTGTACTTCTCAGAATTTTTGTACACATATCTCCTTACGTTTATAAACCATTGCCCAATTTTTATCGGTAACTTGCAATGGTCCGTACCTATCTAGTAGACTTAAATTTTAGTACAATTACAACTAAATTATAGAATAATAAAATTTTTAATTAGGAAAAATAAAAATGTAAGACATAATAAAATTTCTTATAGTTAATATACCTAATGTGCGGTACAGTCCTCGTATCTCAGCCGTCATATAATACGTATCTGGCAAAAATTAGGTCTCATTCACATATGAATTATAGGATTAAATGGTTCCTGAATTTGAAGAATCATCTTAAAAAATCTTGTGCGTCAACACCTTTATAATTTTTTATAAACATCAGTAATTTAAAATTGCTGAAAATACTTCAAACTGTTTAGGAAGTATTCTGCATAAACTGTGCTGAACTACAAAAATATATAACATATACAAAAGGAATAGTACTTGAAAGAAGCAGGTGCTGATTTTCACATAATGTGGAGCCGAGAAAAGTACCCTGTGTCCTTAGTATACAGAATCAGATGACGTTGAAATGAAGCTTCAAAGTATCAGGCAGTGTTTTGGTAAAATGCAACAGCTATTATTGAAACGTGACCTTCGAAGGGAAACCCCACACAAACTATACCAAGATTTAGTTATTCCGTTGCTGATGTACGGATGTGAAAGTTGCACAAATTTAATTACCTGAAATGAGGTTTCTCCATTATGTACTGGGATACTTGATGTTAGATCATTCGAAAAGATTGACATTAGATGGAAATTACATAAGGAGTCAGTTGCACATATTGTAAAGGAATACGAAATAAACTTGTGGAATGGGGTTCAGAGAATGAAAGACAAGAATGGAAGTCAACAGAATCACTTATAATATAATCCCAGAGGTCAAAGAAACATTGACGCGAACAGCTCTGTGGAGGAACCTGTAGGTCTTCTGATTTTTGTTGTCGATGATGGTGATAACGGTGAAAGTATAAGGGGCGACCAAAAGTTTCTGTTCGGAGGATACAGCCCAGAATCGGTATGCCATTTGGGCAAAATCACCGTGAGCATTAAGGCAATCATCCCACCTATGCACCAGGTTGAAAATAGTCGTTTGATAAAACATCTTGTCCTGCTCAAGAGTGGTGAGCCATTTCAACAGTAATGGGATACTTAGTAAATCACAGTTCATGTTCAAAAAATGCTGTTCCACTGAGACAGCGATATACAATTCCACTGTCCACATAATAGAGTCTTTAAATAGAAAAATGTCACCAATAGGAATTTTTTGTGACTTGTCCAAAGCATTTGATTTTGTGAACCATGACATTATCTTAAGAAATTACGATTCTGATGTATAAATGGAGTAGCATATGTGTGGTTTAAGGCATACCTATAGAACAGGAAGCAAAAAGTTTCCTTATGGGCCAAGTGATTTAAATAAGTTTGCCACTTCATCTAACTGGGATGAAATTACATTAGGTGTTCCACAGGGTTTAATCATGGGTCCTCTTCTGTTCTTGATATATGTGAACGACCTCCCTTCCCATCTGAAGCTGAACTGACACTGGTTACTGATGATACTTGCATCATTATTAATCCAGTAAAAGAAAGTCTGATAGAAAATGATACAAATAAGGTCTTTGGAAAAGTCATTGATTGGTTTTCTGCAAATGGGCTTGTTCTAAACTTTGAAAAAACACAGTACATCCAATTTTCTGCTGTAATAGGTACAGTCCCTTCAATAAATATAACACATCAACAGAAGTCAGTAGACACAGTAGAGCAAACTAAGTTTTTTGGTGTACATATAGATGAAAATCTTAATTGGAAAATTCATATTTTGGCTCTTCTAAAGCGACTAGGTTCAGCAACTTTTGCAATCAGAATAATTGCCAATTTTGAGGATATAGAAATTAGTAGGCTAAAATACTTTGCATATTTTCATTATCTGATGTCATACGGAAAAATATTTTGGGGTAACTCAACATTTAGACAAAAAGTATTCACTGCTCAAAAGGAAGTGGTTAGAATAATGTGTGGGGTTCATAGTCGCACGTCTTGTAGGTATCTTCTTACAAGATTGGGAATTCTTATGACAGCCCCACAGTACATTTACTCACTAATGAAATTTGTTCTCAACAACATGGACCAGTTTAAAAACAAAAGTGATATTCATGATTATAGTACCAGAAAAAAGAAAGACTTACACTATCCTTTACTCAACCCGTCTTTGGCACAGAAAGGGGTAAAATATGCTGCTATAAAAATTTTCGACAAATTACCAGATGTAATAAAATGTCTGACAGATAGTAGTAATAGCTTCAAAAATTAATTGAAATCATATCTCCTTGACAATTCCTTCGATACCATGGATGAGTTCTTGAACAGGAATAAATAAATCTTTAATATAGTATATGCATTTTGTGCCATTTGAGGGAATGGGGTAAATAACAGAAAAATTAATCTAACTCTGTATTGTAACATATACTTTAAAAAATCTTGCTTCATATGTGCATTGCAAAAAGGTGGGAATTTAAGGAGATGGGACCTGGATAAACTGAAAGAACCAGAGGTTGTACAGAGTTTCAGGGAGAGCATAAGGGAACAATTGACAGGAATGGGGGAAAGAAATACAGTAGAAGAAGAATGGGTAGCTTTAAGGGACGAAGTAGCGAAGGCAGCAGAGGATCAATTAGGTAAAAAGACGAGGGCTAGTAGAAATCCTTGGGTAACAGAAGAAATATTGAATTTAATTGATGAAAGGAGAAAACATAAAAATGCAGTAAATGAAGCAGGCAAAAAGAAATACAAACGTCTCAAAAATGAGATCGACAGGAAGTGCAAAATGGTTAAGCAGGGCTGGCTAGAGGACAAATGTAAGGATGTAGAGGCCTATCTCACTAGGGGTAAGATAGATACTGCCTACAGGAAAATTAAAGAGACCTCTGGAGATAAGAGAACCACTTGTATGAATATCAAGAGCTCAGATGGAAACCCAGTTCTCAGCAAAGAAGGGAAAGCAGAAAGGTGGAAGGAGTATATAGAGGGTCTATACAAGGGCGATGTACTGGAGGACAATATTATGGAAATGGAAGAGGATGTAGATGAAGATGAAATGGGAGATACGATACTGCGTGAAGATATTGACAGAGCACTGAAAGACCTGAGTCGAAACAAGGCCCCCGGAGTAGACACCATTCCATTGGAACTACTGACGGCCTTGGGAGAGCCAGTCATGACAAAACTCTACCATCTGGTGAGCAAGATGTATGAAACAGGCGAAATACCCTCAGACTTCAAGAAGAATATAATAATTCCAATCCCAAAGAAAGCAGGTGTTGACAGACGTGAAAATTACCGAACTATCAGTTTAATAAGTCACAGCTGCAAAATACTAACACGAATTCTTTACAGACGAATGGAAAAACTAGTAGAAGCCAACCTCGGGGAAGATCAGTTTGGATTCCGCAGAAGCACTGGAACACGTGAGGCTATACTGACCTTACGACTTATCTTAGAAGAAAGATTAAGGAAAGGCAAACCTACGTTTCTAGCATTTGTAGACTTAGAGAAAGCTTTTGACAATGTTGATTGGAACACTCTCTTTCAAATTCTAAAGGTGGCAGGGTTAAAATACAGGGAGCGAAAGGCTATTTACAATTTGTACAGAAACCAGATGGCAGTTGTAAAAGTCGAGGGACATGAAAGGGAAGCAGTGGTTGGGAAGGGAGTAAGACAGGGTTGTAGCCTCTCCCCGATGTTGTTCAATCTGTATATTGAGCAAGCAGTAAAGGAAACAAAAGAAAAATTCGGAGTAGGTATTAAAATTCATGGAGAAGAAATAAAAACTTTGAGGTTCGCCGATGACATTGTAATTCTCTCAGGGACAGCAAAGGACTTGGAAGAGCAGTTGAATGGAATGGACAGTGTCTTGAAAGGAGGATATAAGATGAGCATCAACAAAAGCAAAACAAGGATAATGGAATGTAGTCTAATTAAGTCGGGTGATGCTGAGGGAATTAGATTAGGAAATGAGACACTTAAAGCAGTAAAGGAGTTTTGCTATTTGGTGAGCAAAATAACTGATGATGGTCGAAGTAGAGAGGATATGGCAAGGAAAGCGTTTCTGAAGAAGAGAAATTTGTTAACATCCAGTATTGATTTAAGTGTCAGGAAGTCATTTCTGAAAGTATTCGTATGGAGTGTAGCTATGTATGGAAGTGAAACATGGACGATAAATAGTCTGGACAAGAAGAGAATAGAAGCTTTCGAAATGTGGTGCTAAAGAAGAATGCTGAGGATTAGATGGGTAGATCACATAACTAATGAGGAAGTATTGTATAAGATTGGGGAGAAGAGAAGTTTGTGGCACAACTTGACCAGAAGAAGGGATCGGTTGGTAGGATATGTTTTGAGGCATCAAGGGATCACCAATTTAGTATTGGAGGGCAGTGTGGAGGGTAAAAATCGTAGAGGGAGACCAAGAGATGAATACACTAAGCAGATTCAGAAGGATATAGGTTGCAGTAGGTACTGGGAGATGAAAAAGCTTGCACAGGATAGAGTAGCATGGAGAGCTGCATCAAACCAGTCTCAGGACTGAAGACCACAACAACATGTGCATTGCTTGTCCTCTTGAGACGTTCCACATCATAACGGCTACCGTACGGTGCGACTGATCAGTGGAACACGCAACTAACTAACTAACTAACTATTTAACTAGCTGCATATCGTCATCTGACAGGAATCTTCGTTCCTTCAGCGGCTTTTGCTAAGCCGTCTAAGCGTGATAATCGCATGGGAAGAGGTCAGGACAATAAGGTGGGTGACTCTAGCTTCCGCATTACGACCGGTGTCTTGTGGCGAATCGTATCCAGCATGGAACTTGGCACACCATTCCACAACAGTGCTTTTCGACAGACATGCTGCCCCACACACATTTATCATCCTCCGTTGGCTGTCTAGCGGTGTCTGTACTTTGGCAGCCAATAAAAGAATAACAGCACGTTGGTTCTGTTTGGATTCATTTGGTAATAACATCGCCATAGTTCACGTTTTCTCATTTTCTGTAAACACGTCGGAAAGACTTACATGTCGGTGCTTATAAACGCGCATCGAAGTCACGATACGTTGTACATACGCAGCAGCTTTCTCAGACAGAATCTTTTTGATCGCCTCTTACATAATCATTCTACAGGACTAATTTTCAGTTGACGACACGATGTCGTTCCCAAACAGGGTGCCTAAGTGGGTGGAAGACAGACAAGTGTTAGCCATATAGCATCTCTTGCTGCCAAACGCACTCCTTCCAGTAGTTGGGGCAGCGTGGTGTACTTGTAAATGCATTGCCAGCCAGACATCGTTGAAGGCGAAAACCTCTGGAAGGGTAAGGAACAAATAAAGTCTGTCCAGAAATACGCTGTGTCTGGGTGTGACACTATAACGTCCAACGGAACTCCCCGTACAGACCGATGTAAGGTATAGGTAAAATGACCTCTCACATGTAAATTTTGCGTTTTCCGAACACATCTTTATTTATCCTCTTATGGGCAATCTCCTTGAATTTTTCCCCTGCGTTTAAAAATTACTCTTGATAGTATTCTCTTCAGCCATCTCTCGTGTGAATAACATGATTTTGTTAGAACCATGACGGCTCTTTTGATACCCGGTTTTGGTGAGCGATGGTCGCTTCGACAGAAGACTAAATTTATTTAGATATCTTTTTGGAAGGACATGTTGAAACTATCTACAACTACACTTTATTGTTTAGTTATACATCCAGACAGTTTCCCCTGTGTAAGTAGGCATCGTCGGAAAAATGTATTTTTGTATTCATACACTCCTGGAAATGGAAAAAAGAACACATTGACACCGGTGTGTCAGACCCACCATACTTGCTCCGGACACTGCGAGAGGGCTGTACAAGCAATGATCACACGCACGGCACAGCGGACACACCAGGAACCGCGGTGTTGGCCGTCGAATGGCGCTAGCTGCGCAGCATTTGTGCACCGCCGCCATCAGTGTCAGCCAGTTTGCCGTGGCATACGGAGCTCCATCGCAGTCTTTAACACTGGTAGCATGCCGCGACAGCGTGGACGTGAACCGTATGTGCAGTTGACGGACTTTGAGCGAGGGCGTATAATGGGCATGCGGGAGGCCGGGTGGACGTACCGCCGAATTGCTCAACACGTGGGGCGTGAGGTCTCCACAGTACATCGATGTTGTCGCCAGTGGTCGGCGGATGGTGCACGTGCCCGTCGACCTGGGACCGGACCGCAGCGACGCACGGATGCACGCCAAGACCGTACGATCCTACGCAGTGCCGTAGGGGACCGCACCGCCACTTCCCAGCAAATTAGGGACACTGTTGCTCCTGGGGTATCGGCGAGGACCATTCGCAACCGTCTCCATGAAGCTGGGCTACGGTCCCGCACACCGTTAGGCCGTCTTCCGCTCACGCCCCAACATCGTGCAGCCCGCCTCCAGTGGTGTCGCGACAGGCGTGAATGGAGGGACGAATGGAGACGTGTCGTCTTCAGCGATGAGAGTCGCTTCTGCCTTGGTGCCAATGATGGTCGTATGCGTGTTTGGCGCCGTGCAGGTGAGCGCCACAATCAGGACTGCATACGACCGAGGCACACAGGGCCAACACCCGGCATCATGGTGTGGGGAGCGATCTCCTACACTGGCCGTACACCACTGGTGATCGTCGAGGGGACACTGAATAGTGCACGGTACATCCAAACCGTCATCGAACACATCGTTCTACCATTCCTAGACCGGCTAGGGAACTTGCTGTTCCAACAGGACAATGCACGTCCGCATGTATCCCGTGCCACCCAACGTGCTCTAGAAGGTGTAAATCAACTACCCTGGCCAGCAAGATCTCCGGATCTGTCCCCCATTGAGCATGTTTGGGACTGGATGAAGCGTCGTCTCACGCGGTCTGCACGTCCAGCACGAACGCTGGTCCAACTGAGGCGCCAGGTGGAAATGGCATGGCAAGCCGTTCCACAGGACTACATCCAGCATCTCTACGATCGTCTCCATGGGAGAATAGCAGCCTGCATTGCTGCGAAAGGTGGATATACACTGTACTAGTGCCGACATTGTGCATGCTCTGTTGCCTATGTCTATGTGCCTGTGGTTCTGTCAGTGTGATCATGTGATGTATCTGACCCCAGGAATGTGTCAATAAAGTTTCCCCTTCCTGGGACAATGAATTCACGGTGTTCTTATTTCAATTTCCAGGAGTGTATTTGTCTTAATGATAGCCAATGGTAATGGTTATGTAGGTCAGTTATAAACATTCATACTTCATATTACAACGGTAAAATTACGTATTTTTTATTTATACGACTCATGAATGTGGCTCTTCTGGATATGCAGCTATTTAAAATCAATGAGAGTTTGCAATCTAAGATTAAATGGTATTCATGTAGGAAATTACAATTATTTACAAGTCAATTTTTCTAGTTTTCAAGCGGACTTTAGTTCTTGATTGCATGACATACTACTAGAGCCAGTGGATCGCATGGCCGAAGGCCTGAGAACTAGCTGAATGTTTCTTACCAGGCATCTACCATTCACGCACACAGAGATTACGCTGCTTCTTCGGTGGGTTGTTAGTCTACAATAAAAATAAAAACTTCTTAATTTGTCAAGGATTTACTTCAGTCTCATTAACTGTTTTATTTAGAGAGGATATGAAAATCGTACTACGTCGATAGCTTTAACGAAATGTGTATTTTATTTGTTGCTTCGAGGCGTGATTCCTTTCTTACTTGAGCCCTAGACATAATGTAGATGCAGATGTAGACACTTACAACCAACCTGACACAAGTATGAATCCAATGTACCTAGTTAGTAATCATTAACTGAAGTGCAATTTCAACCAAATTATGGAGCAATGAAATTTTTACGTTGGAATAATATCCCAAAAGTACTGGGCTATATCATGCCATGGCCATTGCAGAGAAGTTATGGATAGTAAAAGGAGCCATGGTTGCATGTGAGTACTTCCCATTTGCTAATTTGTTGTCTGTGTAGGTTTCTGTTGAAAATGAATTCAATGTAAGCTACGTGTTGCATTTGTAATACATGGTGTTTAAAAAGATTCATCAAATTCACAGGAACATTCCTCCCATATGAATGAAGATAAATACTTACAGTAAATTTTAACTTATCCATCGGACTACTACGATTTTATTTCCAAAACAACCATTGTACAAGGTATATATTGCACATATATACACATAGAACGAACGTCTTGCAATTACGTTTAGAATAAACGTTTTCGATTACTTTTCTCGAATGTTCAATGTTCACTCTCCCGTGCACAGAATAAAAATTCAGAACCCAATATTTGTGCAAGCATGCCTGTAGTTACTGCGTTCACTGCTGCTGGTATGCGGCGTGAAAGTTCATCCAAAGTTGTTGGTAGAAGAAGCACATGGGTGGAATCTTTCACAAATCCTACCAAAAAAAATAAAAGATGATTCACCTGAGACCATGTGACATTGGAGATCCGTACGCCCCTTACAGCCGATCCAACAGTGAGGCAGGTTGAAAGGCTGACATATTGTTTTTGCATGCAGGTACCAGTGTGGTAGTCCTTTGTCCTGATGAACCATTAAATGTTCCGTATGCAGCGAGCTCCAAGATAGAGGCCCTGTCAGCTACCACATCAAACGGCAACTGACAACTCGTGCCAATAGTAACTCTTAGTTTCGACGCGTAATTTAAAATGCATTGCAAGTTTTTATATTACGAGTAATTGACGTTGGAAGGCGTAGTTTTGCGAAATCGGACGAATCTTTTTATAGGCGACAGCACTTAACGTTTGAATACTACGTATTTCATGAATTAAACACTACTGTATTTAGATAACATGGGAAATAACGGCACGGTTAAAACCTACATTCATGCCCTGTAAGGGACTCGACTGCACGTCTTCCTCTTCAGGAGGCAGTGACAAAACGCTGTGAACACAGAAATCGGCTGTTCCCGTATCATTGTGGGATTCTCGCCTGTTCTTTACACTTCACAGATCTGACGGCTGTTTCTGTAGCCTGATATTTTCTAATATAACGTCACTTCAACTCAAGAGAAGGAACAGTGCAAATGTCATCCATCTGTTGGCAGTGTTTTTTTTCTCTGTGTGTTTTCCTGTTTAACTACTTGAGATTTGTGTTTCTGAGGCAAATAAGAGATAAAGCCACGCATTTCCCTAAACTGCCGAGGAAAAGCACCTAATCTGCACTCTAGGATGTATTAATGAAGCAGCCCGACTGTTATAAATCCTGTGGGCGTGTTGGAGACGCCTCTAGCTCACCTTCCTGCTAGCACTCGACAGGTTACTTCCAGCATACGAGCGTATATTCTACAGGAAGATCGAAATTGTGGAAATAAACAGTATACGGGTATTGCACTTAACCAAGCGTAAACACACGAGGCTGTTACACAATCCACCTACGCATCTGCACTATCTACGTCAGCGGCAACAACATCCGCCTCCTAACGGAAGTTAACGACAACGGTATCTCGCTACCTGTTGACCATGATGATTACTGCCGGCAGCGCAACGTTAGGTAGTCATTACACAAGTCGGCGCAAAAAGGCGAAACCTTAACCTGTAGATAAAAGTTCACCGCACGGCCGCCAAGGTCTCAATAAACGGAGTCTGAGTCTACGTCTATACCTTGCAAGCTACGTTATGGTGATTGTTGGAGGTTTTTTGTATACTACTGTCACTTTCCTTCCTTCCTATTCCAGTCAAGAATGGTGCACGAGAGAACGATTGCTGGTAAGCCTCGGTGTGAACTCGAATGTTTCTTATTTTACCATCGTGATCTTTCCATGAGATATACGCAGGAGGACGCAATATTGTCGTTGATTCTTACGTACGCTCTCGAAGGTCTAACAAGGGGAAGGCCTCAGACACGGCCAACCGATTCTGCTCAAATTTTGCAGGTCGCTTGCGTACAACCTAAAACGAAGGAATCTAAGATATTTTGGGTCAACACACCCGCAATTTTGAGGAAATCACTGCTAAAGGTTATGACGAGCAATCGACTCAAAATTGGAGGGATCGATGGATAATTGTAAACAGAGCATTTTTCATCATCAGGTATGGGCTCAGCAAACGCAAACTTTTCCAGAAATCGAGGAAAGAAACTTTTACAACTGCCGCGTCTGTACCCACATGGTAAACGCTTTTCGCCGACAGCGGCGATACCGTTGCCGGCACGGTAGCTCAGCGTGTTCGGCCAGAGGGACAGCCGGCACCGTAGCTCAGCGTGTTCGGTCAGAGGGCTACGTGCCTTCTGTAATGAAAAAACTGAGTTAATCGATGAACAACGAACTTAACGGATGTCTTACGATGTCCGCCCCGAGTAGATGCAACGGACAAAAGTGAACAACATGAGATTAAAAAAAAAAAAATAGCGCAATGGCCAAGGTAACTGGCTGGGAATCGGAGAACCCGGGTTCGAATCTCGAAGAAACCTCGCGGATGTTATTCTTCTCGTTTGTATTTTTCCATAACTCAATTGATAGGGATAGGAAGGTTAATAAGGTAAGTGAATCAATAAGATAGCCAATCGCGCGACGCTTGTTTATAACGAGGCACGGGACGGAATGCAGGCGGGGAGAATTATGTTGTTCCAGTAGCCTCTTCGTCGTATCATACTTGTGAACCTGGAAGAGCGAAGGTGTCCAACACGAGCCTTATAGAAGTCAATCGGAAAGAGTTGTTTTCCGTCATTAGGCTGCCGCGAACCTCGTGGATACATGTAGTGGTTTTTCCACCGTTAATGCGCCGAATGAAATACGTTTTGCGAATGAATACAGTGTTCTTCCGCAAGTAACATATGACGAGTACTGTATGTAGTTTGCAGTAATTAGCTCGTCTGTTTATGTCGAAGTAACTAGTTATTGTTTTTTGTGTCATATCTTTCAGGTGCATAATCAGAATAATGGAGGATGTACATCCTTCGACCAGTGCTGTAATATATAGTTGGGAGCCTGTCACGGACGATGGCAAGCGGGAAGTTACCGACGCTGTGTTTTGGTTTGTAAAAGTGTTGCAAGAGAGATGCATTATCAATGCACTACCGGAAGCGAGCAGTTCTGTTTCTCGGCGTTCCAGATTGATAGGAGCGGCTACTGTCGAGCGATTTTTGGAGCTGACGAACGAAATGACTTTTGTTGATACTGAAGTACTATACCATGAAGATGAAGCAGAAGGTGATTCAGTGGAAGATATCCCGACTAGTGAATCGCAAAATGGTCATAACACTTTGGAAATCTCCACGTCACTGGTAATATGTGCTTCATCTGTTCCCAATGGGTATTACGAACCGGTTGCTAAACGATTGAACTACGGCGCTATCCCCCTTGAAGTAAAAGTAAAGGCGGTAGTGCTAGCCAGGAATCATCCAAATTGGAACTTACAAACACTGCAAAAGAATGGAGCAACAACAGCCCTGGAAAGGAAGAAGGACTTGAAATTGTGGGGAAGTGATATCGTTAAAGGAGGGACAAACTACCACAAATACCAGGCTATAAATAAGTGGACATACGACAGATTTGTCGAATCTCGCTGTCGTAACGAGAATGTAACAACGAGAATACTTCAGGAGTGGGCTGCAGGTGCAGCGCTTCAATACACGGTCAACAAGGATTTTACGTTTGCTGCATCATTATCTTGGGCAAAGAAATTTCAAATCGGAGTATAAAATTCGCCAACGGCACGTCACTGAATACGTCTCTCATAAGGAGGTACAAAATGTAGTACATATACAGAAAGTGTCGGCTCCTTTCAGCACGCAAACGGCGTCACTTATGACCGGTTTTAATCGTGATTACGTGATCAGCACCGATCAAACAGGATGCGAGTATCGGGTGAACATTCGACGCACGTTATCGCATAAGGGAGAAAAACGAACCCTTGTCGCAGTTGGTAGTAAAAACAAACTAACACATTCGTACACCCCGCAATATGCCATCACAGCCTCTGGAAAAGTGTTGCCTAAGGTTTTCCTGTCTTTACAAGAAACGAATGTTGCATTTGGTCCTCGGGTTATAGAAGAGGTCAATCGTTTAACCGACTCGTTGAAAAATGTTTACATTACCTGCTCCAAATCTGGGAAACTGACGAATGCGGTTTACAAAACATTTCTTGAGAATATTTTAAAACCATACATTTCTGATACGAAGTTTTGTCTAATATTGGATTCCTGGAGTGGACAAATTAATACTACAATATGTGACACAATGTTTATAGATGGCGAGGGTCAGCCGACGTGCACAGTAAAAGTAATACCGCCAAACTGCACACTTGTATGCCAACCGTGTGATGTTTATTTCTGTCGCCAGGTTAAAAACTTTATTTCCAGGCTTCAGAATTGCAGTGGGCTTCTGAAAACGCAGCGGGAATTGCACAACCGCACGAATGCAATAACTATTCACAGCATAATTCATAACCAACTTTCAGCACCGATTTTTCAGGCAATGATATCGTATGCGTGGTACGCATCAAAATTAATTCCCGAAAAAGACATATTTTTAAATGTAAAACAAGTTTATTTTCCGCCTACTCTTCGGAAGAAACAGTGTAGCTGTTGAAAGATTTCATTCATTAGATGTTCTTGGTGCCGTGAGTATATTTGTTTCGAATGTTTATATGACAAGTACCATCCATCTAGTTGTTCAAAGAAAAGTGAGGACACGTAACGGTGACTGGAAGAGCCATTGTAAAGTGACCTGGAATATCATTTTAGTTGTTTACTATCCCAAGAGGTTTGAACAATTTATTTGCCTACCTTATTATTCTCATTCCTTATTGATTTACTTACCTTATTAACCCTCCTATTCCAGTCAATTGAGATATGGAAAAATACAAACGAAAATAAAAACACCCGGTAGGGTTCTCCGATTCCCAGCTAGTTACCTTGGCCGTTGAGCTGTCGGTGCTGCAGGCGAGTAAACGTTTACCTTGTGAGTACAGAAGCGGCAGTTTTAAGGGTTTCTTACCTCGATTTCTGAAAAAGTATGCGTTTTCGGACCCCCTACCTGATGATGAAACATGCTCTATTTACAATTGTCTATCGATCCCGCCATTTTTGAGTCGGTTGCTCGTCATAACTTTTAGGGGTGATTTTTTCAAAAACGCGGGGGTGTTGACCAAAAATATCTTAGATTCCTTCGTTTTAGGTTGTACATAAGCGACCGGCCAAATCTGAGCCGAATCGGTTGGCCGTGTCTGAGGCCTTCCCCATGTAAGACTAAACCACGATGCGACGCAGAACTCTCCTGTAGCGTCTCCTCCTCGGTTGGCTCAGTAAATGAAACTGTGACAAAACGTGCTACTCTTCTTTGGATCTCTTCTATTTCCCCTGTTGTTGTTGTGGTCTTCTGTCCTAAGACTAGTTTGATGCAGCTCTCCATGCTACTCTATCCTGTGCAAGCTTCTTCATCTCCCAGTACGTACTGCAGCCTACATCCTTCTGAATCTGCTTAGTGTATTCATCTCTTGGTCTCCCTCTACGATTTTTACTCTCCACGCTGCCCTCCAATACTAAATTGGTGATCCCTTGATGCCTCAGAACATGTCCTACCAACCGATCCCTTCTTCTAGTCAAGTTGTGCCACAAATTTCTCTCCTCCTCAATACTATTCAATACCTCCTCATTAGTTACGTGATCTACCCATCTAATCTTCAGCATTCTTCTGTAGCACCACACTTCGAAAGCTTCTATTCTCTTCTTGTCCAAACTATTTATCGTCCATGTTTCCCTTCCATACATGGCTACACTCCATACAAATACTTTCAGAAACGACTTCCTGACAAATCTATACTCGATGTTAACAAATTTCCTTCTTCAGAAACTCTTTCCTTGCCATTGCCAGTCTACATTTTATATCCTCTCTACTTCTACCATCATCAGTTATTTTGCTCCCCAAATAGCAAAACTCCTTTACTACTTAAGCGTCTCATTTCATAATCTACACTCCTGGAAATTGAAATAAGAACACCGTGAATTCATTGTCCCAGGAAGGGGAAACTTTATTGACACATTCCTGGGGTCAGATACATCACATGATCACACTGACAGAACCACAGGCACATAGACACAGGCAACAGAGCATGCACAATGTCGGCACTAGTACAGTATATATCCACCTTTCGCAGCAATGCAGGCTGCTATTCTCCCATGGAGACGATCGTAGAGATGCTGGATGTAGTCCTGTGGAACGGCTTGCCATGCCATTTCCACCTGGCGCCTCAGTTGGACCAGCGTTCGTGCTGGACGTGCAGACCGCGTGAGACGACGCTTCATCCAGTCCCAAACATGCTCAATGGGGGACAGATCCGGAGATCTTGCTGGCCAGGGTAGTTGACTTACACCTTCTAGAGCACGTTGGGTGGCACGGGATACATGCGGACGTGCATTGTCCTGTTGGAACAGCAAGTTCCCTAGCCGGTCTAGGAATGGTAGAACGATGGGTTCGATGACGGTTTGGATGTACCGTGCACTATTCAGTGTCCCCTCGACGATCACCAGTGGTGTACGGCCAGTGTAGGAGATCGCTCCCCACACCATGATGCCGGGTGTTGGCCCTGTGTGCCTCGGTCGTATGCAGTCCTGATTGTGGCGCTCACCTGCACGGCGCCAAACACGCATACGAACATCATTGGCACCAAGGCAGAAGCGACTCTCATCGCTGAAGACGACACGTCTCCATTCGTCCCTCCAGTCACGCCTGTCGCGACACCACTGGAGGTGGGCTGCACGATGTTGGGGCGTGAGCGGAAGACGGCCTAACGGTGTGCGGGACCGTAGCCCAGCTTCATGGAGACGGTTGCGAATGGTCCTCGCCGATACCCCAGGAGCAACAGTGTCCCTAATTTGCTGGGAAGTGGCGGTGCGGTCCCCTACGGCACTGCGTAGGATCCTACGGTCTTGGCGTGCATCCGTGCGTCGCTGCGGTCCGGTCCCAGGTCGACGGGCACGTGCACCTTCCGCCGACCACTGGTGACAACATCGATGTACTGTGGAGACCTCACGCCCCACGTGTTGAGCAATTCGGCGGTACGTCCACCCGGCCTCCCGCATGCCCACTATACGCCCTCGCTCAAAGTCCGTCAACTGCACATACGGTTCACGTCCACGCTGTCGCGGCATGCTACCAGTGTTAAAGACTGCGATGGAGCTCCGTATGCCACGGCAAACTGGCTGATACTGACGGCGGCGGTGCACAAATGCTGCGCAGCTAGCGCCATTCGACGGCCAACACCGCGGTTCCTGGTGTGTCCGCTGTGCCGTGCGTGTGATCATTGCTTGTACAGCCCTCTCGCAGTGTCCGGAGCAAGTATGGTGGGTCTGACACACCGGTGTCAATGTGTTCTTTTTTCCATTTCCAGGAGTGTAATTCCCTCTGCATCACCCGACTTAATTCGACTACATTCCACTATCCTCGTTTTGCTTTTGTTGATGTTCATCTTATATCCTCCTTTCAAGACGCTGTCCATTCCGTTCAACTGCTCTTCCAAGTCCTTTACTGTCTCTGACAGAAATACAATGTCATCGGTGAACCTTGAAGTTTTTGTTTCTTCTCCATGGATTTTAATACCTACTCCGAATTTTTCTTTTGTTTAATTTACTGCTTGCTCAATATACAGATTGAACAATATCGGGGAGAGGCTACTGCTCTGTCTCACTCATTTGCCAACCACTGCTTCCCTTTCATGCCCCTCGACTCTTATAGCTGCCATCTAGGTTCTGTACAAATTGTAAATAGACTTTCGCTCGCTGTATTTTACCCCTGCCACCTTCAGAATTTGAAAGAGAGTGTTCCAGTCAACATTGTCAAAAGCTTTCTCTAAGTCTACAAATGCTAGAAACGGAGGTTTGCCTTTTCTTAATCTAGCTTCTAAAATAAGTCGTAGGGTCAGTATTTCCTCACGTGTTACCATATTTCTACGGAATACAAATCGATCTTCCCCGAGGTCGGCTTCTACCAGTTTTTCCATTCGTCTGTAAAGAATTCGTGTTAGTATTCTGCAGTCGTGACTTATTAAACTGATAGTTCGGTAATTTTCACATCTGTCAACGCCTGCTTTCTTTGGAATTGGAATTATTATATTATTCTTGAAGTCTGACGGTATTTCGCCTGTCTCATACATTTTGCTCACCAGATGGTAGAGTTTTGTCAGGACTGGCTCTCTCAAGGTTGTCAGTAGTTCTAATGGAATGTTAACTACTCCTGGGGCCTTGTTTCGACTCTGGTCTTTCAGTGCTCTATCAAACTCTTCAAGCAGTATCATACCTCCCATTTCATCTTCATCAGCATCCTCTTCCATTTCTATAACATTGCCCTCAAGTACATCGCCCTTGTATAGACCCTCTATATACTCTTTCCACCTTTCTGCTTTCCCTTCTTTGCTTAGAACTGGGTTTCCATCTGAGCTCTTGATATTCATACAAGTGGTTCTCTTTCCTCCAAAGGTCTCTCTAATTTTCCTGTAGGCAGTATCTATCTTACCCCTAGTGAGATAAGC
Organism: Schistocerca piceifrons; assembly: GCF_021461385.2. NCBI lineage: Eukaryota > Metazoa > Arthropoda > Insecta > Orthoptera > Acrididae > Schistocerca > Schistocerca piceifrons. Next base: position 1,063,917,290 of record NC_060138.1, read on the forward strand.
CCCTACATCCTTCCATTTGTCCTCTAGCCATCCCTGCTTAACCATTTTGCACTTCCTGTCGATCTCATTTTTGAGACGTTTGTATTCCTTTTTGCCTGCCTCATTTACTGTATTTTTATATTTTCTCCTTTCATCAATTAAGTTTAATATTTCTTCTGTTACCCAAGGATTTCTACTAGCCCTCGTCTTTTTACCTACTTGATCCTCTGCTGCCTTCACTACTTCATCCCTCAAACCTACCCGTTCTTCTTCTCCTGTATTTCTTTCCCCCATTCTTGTCAATTGTTCCATTATGCTCTCCCTGAAACTCTGTACAACATCAGGTTTAGTCAGTTTATCCAGGTCCCATCTCCTTAAATTCCCACCTTTTTGCAGTTTCTTCAGTTTTAATCTACAGTTCATAACCAATAGATTGTAGTCAGAGTCCACATCTGCCCCTGGAAATGTCTTACAACTTAAAACCTGGTCCCTAAATCTCTGTCTTACCATTATATAATCTATCTGAAATCTGTCAGTGTCTCCAGGCTTCTTCCATGTATACGACTTTCTTTTATGATTCTTGAACCAAGTCTTAGCTATGATTAAGTTGTGCTCGGTGCAAAATTCCATTAGGCGGCTTCCTCTTTAATTTCTTACCCCCAATCCATATTCACCTACTAAATTTCCTTCTCTCCCTTTTCCTACTATCGAATTCCTGTCACCCATGACTATTAAATTTTCGTCTCTCTTCACTATCTGAATAATTTCTTTTATCTCATCATACATTTCTTCAATGTCTTAGTCACCTGCAGAGCTAGTTGGCATATAGACTTGTACTACTGTCGTAGGCGTGGGCTTCGTGTCTATCTTGGCCACAACAATGCGTTCGATTAGCTGTTTGTAGTAGCTTACCCGCATTCCGATTGTTTTATTCATTATTAAACCTACTCCTGCATTACCCCTATTTGATTTTGTATTTATAACCCTGTATTCACGTGACCAAAAGTCTTGTTATTTTACCCAAGAGGACGCCATCATCACTCATCCACACTGTAAAGTTGCATGCCCTCGGGAAAAATTACGATCTTAGTTTCCCCTTGCTTTCAGCCGTTCGCAGTACCAGCACAGAAAGGCCGTTTTGGTTATTGTTACAAGGCCAGATCAGTCAATCATCCAGACTGTTGCCCCTGCAACTACTGAAAAGGCTGCTGCCCCTCTTCAGGAATCATACGTTTGTCTGGCCTCTCAACAGATACCCCTTCGTTGTGGTTCCACCTACTGTACGGCTATCTGTATCGCTGAGGCACGCAAGCCTCCCCACCAACGGCAAGGTCTATGGTTCATGGCGGGGGGGGGGGGGGGGGGGGCGGGAGGGGGGAGGCTATTTCCCATATCAGCCCTACCTATTACGGATCCCTGATTGACGAACAGTATTCAAGTATCGATAGAACGAGTATTTTGTAAGTGACGTACTTCGTGGGTGAATTACAATTCCTCAAGATTCTTCTGATGAATATCAGTCTCGTTTCTGCCTTTACTATTATTGGTTTCATGTAGTCGTTTCACTTCAGATATTTAATGGAGGTGACTGTTTCCAGTGAATGTTAGACATATACCACAATGGATCCTTCTGTCTAATTAAGCGCTTTGGAATACATTTGTTTATATTGAGATTTAACTGCCAAACACAGAATCAATCATCTACGGGTATTCATGCATTTGACTACAATTTTCTAGCGTTGACAAGGAATCCCTTGACTGCGAGGTCGCAAAAGGCCAATGATATTCACAGCTTTCGACATCCCACTTACTGTCTGCCATGGAACCACCATAATGGCTGGCAACAGGGGGCGGGACTGGGGGCATCCAATGGTCAGCGCAGCATGAAGCTACGGAGCATGATTTAACTACTCAGTTGAAGAGTAACTCTCAACAGTGCTACAGTGCTAATAGTGTCGACACGAAGCAGAGCAATGCAAACGATAAACAAGCAAATATTGTATTTTATCTACAGCAACAGTTGCCCAAGTTGACATTTTGTCAGAAAGGAACCCAAGGAATTTCGAAGACTGTCAAAGTGGCAAATAAAATATTAGCTTTTCTACAAGATGGGTCAATAGAATGTGTGGTCCCGTGCACTCTCGACTGTGTGAACAATGTCCTTGTCGGACAGGGAGCCACAAATCTCTTCTCCAGTGAAGTGTAGTAAAGGACAATCGTTGATCAAAGAGTGGATACTAAACATAATTGCGTAGATGGAGGATCATCCGCAGCATAGTAAAAAAACAATTATAAACAGTTTTGGAGTAATATCGCAGCAATATGACGGCGTAGTGAACAAGTAAAATTACGATATTCAAGGCAGGGCAAGGAGAACTCGTTACAAAAGCGTGTTTGGGGTTTTAAAGGATGCTAGATACGACTGATAGGATGTGCATGATAGTGACCTGTTACGTTTACGCACGTCAAATTGCGCGCAACATACATTGCAGTGATTTCATGGGAAGCAATGGATGGTTCCATAACTTTAAACGGTGCTACGGAACTGGAAGACGGAAGACAACGAAATTTCAAACAAAGCGTCAACTTGACGATGCACAACAAACTGAGGAATCGGCCGAATATTTGTAAATGAGATAAACAAACTTATCCTATCGTTCAGTAAGGAATTTGTTTTCTGCTTCCACCAATCGGGATTTGAAGAGGAACTGCATATGAAAGGAACCTTGGAAATTAAAGGTGCCAAGAGAACTGTATCAAGATCAACTAACATCAACGCCTTTACACGTTCGTACACAATTATACCGACTCTTAATCTGCGTACTAAATTGGCTGGAAAGTTATCCATTGTTAGTTGGGGGTGCTCTGCCCCAAACGAGTCTCTCTCGTGTGCGTGATCTTGGAAGGGCAGTAGAGAATATTTACGTTTAAGTCGCATCAAGCAAGAGTGGAAAACGGGCCGCAAGAGATCTACAACTATGGCATGAGAACTGCTTTTGTCCAATAGCTCATCAAAATGACTTGTTTTTTCTTTATTCTTGGAGACCACTTAATTGAGAAGTAACGGCTCCGGTCTCGTATACTGACAAAACGCCCAGGAGAGCTGTGTGCCGTCCACACGCCCCTCCGTATTCGCATCCAGTGACGCCTGCGGGCTGAGGATGACACGGCGGCCGGTCGGTGCAGTTGGACCTTCACGGCCTGTTCGAGCGGAGTTTAGCTCTTGATTCCTGACCTGCGAAAAAAATGGTACACCTTGGAACAGACTATCCTTCCTGAAAAGTGTGTGGCATTGCAGTTCATAGCATCTGGAACCACTGGACAAATTCAATCTCTGGAAGTTTGTTTTTTCCGTGCCTATAAAACATATTAGCGCACTATCTGCAGTTACGCCTTAAAGGGCAGCCAGTTTCACGATAAGCTCCACGACAGACTGTTCGCATTCGGTTGCATGCCGTCACATGCCATCAGTTCTCATCATCCCGCTACACCAATATGATTCTATATGCATCCTTTAAGAGAGATTACACAGCTGAACGTCGTGCAAGGTTTCTAACTACCAAGGAGTTCGCCTTCGATCTTGATGGTGCCAATATTCGCCGTATTTCATTCGGTGTTCATCGTGCAAGTTAGTGATATGTTTTGAACAATTCTCGAATGTCGACGATGTCTGTTTTGTGAAGTGCAATACATACATCCCATAGAAGGTTGACCTCTGTGCTTTCCTGACACTCATTTTCTATCACCCTCTTGATGCACATGTTGAGTCATTTGCAGCTAATATTTTTCCTGTCATAACTGTTAACACAAACTGTCAAATGAGTTTTACTAGAGATTGAACTTGGGACATCGGATTCAAGGAGTTCCTTGTGAGACCGCTCTGTGTACAACAATATCATCCGCAAAGGGCCTCATGGAACTTCTGACAATCAGCACGTCATTTATATACACCGTAAACAGAAATTGTATTAAAAATGCCCTTACCGTACGCCCGTGCCTACTTTTACATCTGGACATTTCTCTCCGTTAAGAACGAAATACTATATTCTATTAGGTAGGTACTCTTCACTCTGATGAATAATCTTGTCTGATATTCCGTAAGCTCGTATTTTCTTCATTAGACGGCAGTGCGGAACTGTATAGATAGCCATCTACTGCCTCCTGGATCTCGTGGCCGAACAGAGCGAACTGGAATACATGTTGATTCCTGCAGAAGAAGTTTTCTGTTTCCAAAAGGTTATAACCCACGAGCATAAAACGTGTTCCAAAATTCTACAACATATTTTCCAGACTCTCCAGCAGCCAGAAAGTTGGCTGCTGGTAGAAGAAGAACAAGTACCTTCACATATTTTATGCAAAACCATATAGGTATCCCGCGAGATCCAATCGATTTTGCTCTGTTGCACAATTTTAGTTGATTTTCTAATCCGCGGTCAGTTATTTCGGTTCCTGTCAGTGTAGCGTTTCTGAAACGACTCGAAGGAGGAACAACAATACGATCGTCTTGGTGACGGGAAGGGGGGGGGGGGGGAGGAGGTACGCTACAGCTGTTGCCGCATCCTGCATCTCTGTCGCCGAGCACCTCGATCTCGCCGTTCTTCCTCATCTATTTCATCTATTCCTCTTCTCTAAATCGCTTCCTGGATAACCTTTAGGCAACCTGTCAATGGTCTTACTCTTCTTTTCCTTGCAGGAAGTTGCCAATTAAATGCTCTCCCTGGCGATCTGTCTTCCATCATTCTTTTGTTTTCGTTTGACATGGCCTAACCATCCCAGCTAGCTTCCTTCTATTCTACCCCTAATACTATAATGGATCTGCATCCTTTGCCTTATTTCCTCATTTCTTATGCAGTCAGGTCGAGAAATGGAATATGCTCTTTGTGAGTTAACGAGCATTTCGTTCTCATTTAAATATATGGCCGAAAGAGTCAGCCTACAGGAATTGTGAAACGAACCCTTTCCTCCAAGACCGTGTGCCAAAAAGGGCATAGATTCACCACTAGACGGGGACTCACAAGCCATTACTTGTAACTTTTTATGACATTATCTAACTATGTACTTCTTGTATTCTTAGCATTGAGAATGGCTAGCTTCTAGCCGAAATCTAGATCTGCACAATAAAATTTAAAATAGGACGACTGATTGCTGCAATCTATAATTTACAAGTCAATATAACAATCGGTGAGTGCCACAGCTTTCTGAATAGAAGGTAACCTGATGAAGAATTTTATCTTCGAACACGCTGGACGGTTCAGACATTACGCTGAATACTCGGCATCCTCAGTGCTTATAGTAGCGCGGGTAGTCGGCTATGAACTGTCGGCGGTCGTCCGCTGCAGGTGACCGGAACAGCGCCGGCGGCCCGCTTTAGGATGCCCCTGGCGTCAGCGATTACAGCAGACCCTCACCGCGACCGCTTTCACTGGCGGCCGCCGGCATGGGCTGGACAAGCCGGCTTGCACAACCGGTTGCCTAACGACCCACAGCTGGTTGGTCTGCCCGAACTGCAACGCTCCGTGTGACGATTCACGTGGTCGCAACGAAATCTCGGCTCCTGGTAAAATTATTGTTGGGAGCAAAGGAAGGAAAGGATACAACGTCTCTTCAGCAACGAAATCATTGCAGACGGAGCGTTAATCCCCACGACCTTTGCAAGTAATCATTCTAGCATTGGCGTCAAGTGAATGTGGTTAACCACTCGTTAGGAAGAAATGGATTCAAACAATTTTCTTGGGAGCGCAGTCACAGCTCAGAGACATTACGAATAACAATAACGAGAGTCAACACTAATAACCATCCACATGATCAGTAAAATTACAAGAATTAAGAAGTCAAGAATGACTATGTGTTTCCATAAGTCGCACAGCTCTATGAAGATGCTTTATTCGTAACTACCGGTTTCACGTCTGTATAGACGCATTTTCAAGTTTATCTGTCAAGAATACAAATCACAGTGTGAAATTTTTGAAGTAAGAGAAATATAGAACTGTAGTGTTGGCACTGAAGAAAAACCAGTGACATGTAATCTATCTATCGCTTGAGCCTTGTCCCGCAGTGACGCAGGGGCAGCCATCATTAATAGAATTTGGCACGTTAATGTTTAAGGGGTGGCCGGATGCCCTTCCTGCCGCCACCCCGTAACCTCCCCGCCCCCCAACCCCCCGGGACGGAATTAGTGTACCCCAACTGTCTGCATCGAGTGTAATCCATGGAATAGTGCGAAAGCATTCAGATGTCTGCGAGCCGTGTAACTGAGGCGGAACATGGGGACCAGCCCGGTATTCACCTAGTGGGATGTGGAAAACCTCCTAAAAACCACATCCAGGCTGGCCGGCACGTCGGTCCTCGTCGTTAATCCGCTGGGCGGATTCGATCCAGGGCCGGCGCACCTACCCGAGTCGAGGAAGCAGCGCGGTTAGCGCTCTCGACTACCCTGGCGGGTAACCAGTGACAAGTATTCACAATGGTTATATTTCCATAATAAATGGACGCTTACGTAGTCACAGCTTTCGGGAAGTTATCCACGTTAGGAATCAAACAAAAATGAGTACACCCAATAGATGCTTGTCAAAATCTACTAAGCATGACTATTGAAGGAGGATATATATACAGGTTGGTCCATTGATAGTGACCGGGCCAAATATCTCACGAAATAAGCATCAAACGAAAAAACTACAAAGAACGAAACTCGTCTAGCTTGAAGGGTGAAACCAGATGGGCTATGGTTCGCCCGCTAGATGGCGCTGCCATAGGTCAAACGGATATCAACTGCGGCTTTTTTTTTTAAATAGGAACCCCTATTTTTTACATATTCGTGTAGTACGTAAAGAAATATGAATGTTTTAGTTGGACCACTTTTTTCCTTTGTGATAGATGGCGCTGTAATAGTCACAAACGTTTAGGTACGTGGTATCACGTAACATTCCGCCAGTGCGGACGGTATTTGCTTCGTGATACATTACCCGTGTTAAAATGGACAGTTTACCAATTGCGGAAAAGGTCGATATCGTGTTGATGTATGGCTATTGTCACGTCTCCGCCGATTCCCTACAACCGACCAGCATACAGAGACAATTTCACTGCCGGTATAGGTCCACTTGACTGCAACTACAGCGCCCCATAGCGTACAAAATGTTCAAATGTAAGTGAATTCCTAAGGGAACAAACTGCTGAGGTCGTCGGTCCCTAGACTCACGCACTACTTAAACTAACTTATACTAAGAACGACACACACGCCAGACCCCGAGGGAGGACTCGAAACTATGGCAGGAGGGGTTGCGCAACCCGTGACATGGCACATTAAACCGCGCGGCCACTCCGCGCGGCCCCATAGCGTACATTGTGCTCCTTTTAGGGTTACCTAAGTTGTATAGGCGTGTAGAGTACCAGAATTGCACGTTATGGAATGGACGACAGGGTTATTGGCTGCAAGTTGATGGGATGTATACACAGAGTATGTCGGATGCCTAGGTATGTAGCATCAATGTTGACGGTTGACATATCATGAATGAGAGTACTGTCTGGAACGCTTTATGTTTGATGATGTACGCTGGGGTGACTAGTCATGGGACACCTCCTAACATCATGTCGGACCCCGTTAGTGCAGCAACACGACGTGGCGTGAACACAAAATGTCGTTGTAAGTCCCCCGCAGAAATGTTGAGCCATGCTGCCTCTATAGTCGTCCGTAGCTCCCAAAAGTTTTACCGGTGAATGATTTTGTGTTCGAGCTGACCTTTCGAATATGTCATATAAATGTTTGAGGGAATTTATGTCGGGCGATCTGGGAGGAGAAACCATTCGCTCGAATTGTCCAGAATTTTCTTCATACCAATCGAGAACAATTGTGGTCCAATGATAAGGCGCATTGTCATCCATATAAATTCCATTGTTGTTTGGGAACTTGAAGTCCATGAATGGGTGCAAATAGTCTCCAAGTAGCCAAACGTAGCCATTTCCAATCAATGATCGATTCACGTGGACCAGAAGAGCCAGTGCATTCCACGTAAATATGGCCCATATCATTACGGCTCCACCACCAGCTTATATAGTGCCTTGCTGACAATCTGCAGTGGCTTCGTGGAGTCTGCGCCAAGCTCGAACCCTACCATCAGCTCTTACCAACTGAAATCGGGACTCATCTGATCAGGCCACGGTTTTCCAGTCACCTAGCGTCCAACCGATATGGTGACGAGCCCGGGAGAGGCGCTGCAGGCCATTTCGTGCTGTTAGCAAATGCCTTCACGTCGGTGGTCTGTTGCCATAGTCCATTAATGCCAATTTCGCCTCATGGTACTAACGGTTACGTTCGTCGTACGTCTCACATTGATCTCTGCCTTTATCCCACGCGGTGTTGTTTATCTGTTAACACTAACAACTCTTCGCAAAAGCCGCTGCTCTCGGTTGTTAAGTGAAGGCTGTCGGCCAGTGCGTTGTCGTCGGTGAGAGGTTTCTCGGCACAGTCTTGGCACTGTGGGTCTCGGATTATTGAGTTTCTTAAAGATTTGCGAAATGAAATGTCCCATGCGTCCATATCCAACTATCATTCCAGGCACAAAGTCTGTTAATTTCCGTCGTTCGTCCACAATCATGTCGGAAACCTTTTCACATGAATCACTTGAATACAAGCGATAGCTCCGCCACTGCAGTACCCTTTTATACCTTGTGTACGCGATACTACTGCGATCTTCATTGTAAATATCGCTATCCCAGAAATTTTTGACACCTCAGTGTAATTTGTATTACTATGTGACAACAGTGAAGAATTCATGGATTTTATTATCTGACGCCAATGATTTTATATCGGTTAATATGACGTTGTAAATGCTTTTACGAAGGCTGATGATGGTCTGTGGACCGAAACTGGTTGTTAAATAAACAAATTTTTGTCTGCAGCTCTTGTAAGTCATCAAGACTTTCTTTGAAATAGAAATTTGTATTGGTTTTCAGTAACTTCTATTTCAAAATGTTTCTAACTTGCAACAGATTTTTAATGATATTTCTACCTAATTTGCTTTCAAATTGTTGGTATGTGGTAGCGTAATAATACTACAGACAAATTATTAAATACAGTACTGACAAAATTTTCCGATAGCAACGTCTTTATATTTGAACAGAATTTAAACGGAAATACGGGAAGCGTAGGGGAGTAAGGATTTGGACGCCATAGATGGAAATAGGAAATAAAGGAAACCAAGAAGCTTTCAAGATCTGTGTAAATAATCCCACTAATGATAAATATAGTGAGTATAAAGGGAAGAGAATTAACGCGAAATTCATACCTAAATCGGAAAGTGCACGCTGAATAATGGGAACGCTTGCGTGATTTTCATGACAAACTATCATTTTTAGTTAATGAAACCACTCAACAGACAAGAAAATGATCGTATACGTGTTAATAATGTATGAGATAACAAATGGATAAGTCATTACAAAATTGTGGAGTGATGATACTTGAATTCAGACGTTACCTGGACAATACTGATATGAGAACACTGACGGAAGCTCTAAATGCTACAAAAAATAGGAAAGCCGCTAGTTTAGATGGTATTAATACGGAACTATCCGCCTCCACAGCTGAGTGGTCATTGCGGCAGAATACCATGCGCAAAGCCCAGGTTCTATTCCTGGGTGGGTCGAAGGTTATCTCCGCCCTGGGACTGTGTGTTGTGTTGTCCTCGTCATCATATCATCCTCATCGACATGCAAGTCGTGAAGTGTCGTCAACTAAAAAGACTTGAACCAGGCGACTGGTCTACCCGATGGGAGGCCCTCGCCACACGACATTTCATTTCAATACGGAACTGTGGAAATTCCTACATCTAAGACTTCTTCACATACGTAATGTTGGATAAATAGGGAGGTACTAAAAGAGTGGCTGATAGCTGACGTAATATATATCTTTACAAAGGGCGACAAAAATAAGTGTAGTAACTATCCTGGATTCAGCTTGTAAATTATATGCCAAAATCCTGAACTCACTACTTTAAAAATATTATGGAAAAGCTAAAATCTGAAGAACAATCAAGTTTTAGAAAGAACTATCAACTATTGACAATGTTTTTACTCTGCAACAAGCCGTAGGAAAGAGGTGAGAGTTCACTAGGGAACCCCATCTTGCTTTTGTGGATTTTGAGCAAGCAATCAATAACATGAATGGAGAAATGGTATGCAATATCATGATATCATGACTGAACGAGGTATCCATCTCACCTCTAAAATGCTGAGAATAAGAAGAAGAAGAAGACGAAGAAGAAGATGTGAAACATAGCAACAAAGCAAATTAAAACAAACACTCTTCAATATGTATAAACTTAACGTTGTCGATATATAAAACGAAAGTGATGGAATTTCAGGGCAGAAAACCAGTAACATCTAAAATAAACCAAATAATAAAATCTTGGAGCAAAATATCTAGGATGCGACATCACTTACAAATATAATCATGACATGGGTAAAAAATTAAATAAATCTTCTTCCATATGTGGAACCATCGTACAAAGTTTGCAGAATAAAGCCAGGGCAGAAATCAAGCTGAAGTTTTATAGAACGATGGCAGTACTAACACTTACTTGTGGAAGTGAAGCATTGGTAATAACAAGACGTCAAAAAAGTAGAATATAGTCTCAAGAAATGAGATTTTTAAGAAGAGTAGAAGGACGTACAAGGTAAAATCGAAAACAAAATGACAAAATAAGGAATGATTTAGGAATATATAATGTAAACGATAAATTACGGAAAATAGGAGGAAACTGAAGGAACATGTAGACGTATGTCTGCAGCAAGATTCCCGGTAAAGACACTCAATTATAAATGGATTAGAAGAAGAAATGTAGGAAGACCATGCAAGAGGCGGAGTTCCGGTAACTGGTAATTTGCCTAATAAGCGAAATGAAGAAGAACAATAACAAGATAAATCTACGAAGGATAACTGTAACCTGTAGCTAAATATCTCGAAGTATTTTAACAGTGTGTCATCAGTCGGTGCTGCCTCCCTATAGCTGATATGTGATTTTCTCATCATTAGCTAAATCTTATCCCGCAAGTACCGAAAATCTACTAAATCCATTTGTGTAAAAATTTTTAACAACGGTTTATCATCACCCATTAAATATGTAAGTAGGCTGTCTATGTTTTCTCTATGTAAGTAGGCTGTTATATGTTTTCTCTATGTAAGTAGGCTGTTTAGGTTTTTTTATTGGTAACGCCACCTCTGTATGAAAATCACAGGCTGTGCTGTATCAATAAGTGTGTGCATTTGATTTCTTTGTTATTGTAATTATGAAAAATTTTATCAAATCATTATTGGCCACTGCCCAAAAATATTTTGTAAAATTTTTTGTGGGGAGCATGGGGGCTATGTAAGTAGGCTGTCTATGTTTTCTCTATGTAAGTAGGCTGTTTATGTTTTCTCTATGTAAGTAGGCTGTTTAGGTTTTTTTATTGGTAACGCCACCTCTGTATGAAAATCACAGGCTGTGCTGTATCAATAAGTGTGTGCATTTGATTTCTTTGTTATTGTAATTATGAAAAATTTTATCAAATCATTATTGGCCACTGCCCAAAAATATTTTGTAAAATTTTTTGTGGGGAGCATGGGGGCTATGTAAGTAGGCTGTTTATGTTTTCTCTATGTAAGTAGGCTGTTTATGTTTTCTCTATGTAAGTAGGCTGTTTAGGTTTTTTTATTGGTAACGCCACCTCTGTATGAAAATCACTGGCTGTGCTGTGTGCAGTCTGTGGCTAGTTTGCATTGTTGTCTGCCATTGTAGTGTTGGGCAGCGGCAGCTGGCTGTGAACAGCGCGTAGCGTTGCGCAGTTGGAGGTGAGCCGCCAGCAGTGGTGGATGTGGGGAGAGAGATGGCGGAGGTTTGTAATTTGTCATGAACTGATATATATATTATGACTTGTGATGATATCAAGGTAAATACATTGTTCGTTCTCTATTAATATCTTTCATTTGCTAACTATCCCTATCAGTAGTTAGTGCCTTCCATAGTTTGAATCTTTTATTTAGCTGGCAGTAGTGGCGCTCGCTGTATTGCAGTAGCTTGAGCAGCGAAGATTTTTGTGAGGTAAGTGATTTGTGAAAGGTATAGTTTAATGTTAGTCAGGGCCATTCTTTTGTAGGGAATTTTGAAAGTCAGATTGCGTTGCGCTAAAAATATTGTATGTCAGGTTAAGCACAGTCTTGTAAGAATTGTTAAAAGGGGACGTTACAAATACCTAAAAAAATTCATTGCGAGATAGTTGTCCTCCAACAAACTGTTCTCTTCTCCAACATTTTGGTTTTCTTCCTTCTTTTCTTTCTGTTAGTCAAGGTTACGACCAAGAATTTAGTGCTGCTGCCTTTTTAAAGGCAAGATGTACCTTTTTGTTGTTGCTTCAACGGATCTCTGTGAGGAGCGTGATAAGAACACAGGCAAGTTATAGCATGCCACATCAGGCAAAACATTTTTCTGTGCAACACGAAATTTGTTTCATGGATTTTTGTGCACACAAAAATATGGCAACGCTAGCAACATGTAGCATACGACTAGTAGCAATGTTACGCCTAGTACTGCCTCGGTAGAATTCCATCTTTGCAAATACCTCGCCGTTCTCTGTCACTGAGAACCAGTACGTTCCAGCGGTACACACATGAGCGCTATCGAAGCCTGCTTACCGAGGAAACTGTGCCATGATCTCAGGAGACTGTCAAGGACGGAAGAAATCAGCTATACTGTGGCATCGCTTCGCACAGCTAGGGCGTGAATCCAGCTGTAGTGGGCCAAAGTGATTTGCTTTACATTAACAATTACGCATGTTTTCGTACGAGTGGTGTAGGGCTTCGTCTTCGGCTCACAATTGACGTTGTGTAGCTTCTGAAGTGAAGCGAAATGTTCAAATATGTTTGAATACCTAAGGGACCAAACTACTGAGGTCATCGGTCCCTATACTTACACTCTACTTAAAGTAACTTGACCTAACTTATGCTAAGAACAACACACACACCCATGCTCGAGGGAGGACTCGAACCTCCGGCGGGAGCGGCCGCGCAGTCCGTGACATGGCGCCTCAAACCGCGCGGTCACTCCGCGCGGCGAAGTGAATCGCTTTTACTGCGAACCACGGACCCCCGATCGTGTGCTTCGCAGCTTATCGCCATTCGCGCTTAGTTTCGGCACACGTTACTATGTCAGGCGCATGCCCAGTGATCATTAGTGTACAGTATAGAATACGTATCCGTGTCTGACATGGAGGTCAAGGCCGGATCCAAGCGTAGAGTAAATAGTTCAGATTGTGGGGCGCCAAGAGGAATGACTGTAACGACTCACCCTACCCCGGGCTATGCCGTGTGTAGGAAGCGATCAGTAAGAACGCCATAAGCGTGCGATCTATTGCTCTAAAGTTCTGAATGCAAATTAGGGTCGGAAGAATACTACTCATACGCAGGTACTTTGAAACTTCTTAATAAAATAAAATAATTATTTTTTGTTTAAGTTGGCGTAATTGGGAGAAGATGAAACTTCTTAATCTAATTCTGAAACTGCTGAGTGAAACAGAATGCACTGAGCCTGCTTTCTCTTTAGTTATTCTTATCATTTCAACACTGACCCACAATATCCTAGCGCAAAGCAATCTGACTGCTCAAAAAATGATAACCTGACTTCAAATAATTAATACAAAAGAATGGTCCTGAATTGGAAGAAATCCTAACAATAACCCATACATATCATAAGTCACTTACCTCACAGAAAATCTTCATTACACGAACTACAGCGATACAAGCGCTAATATTGCCAGCTAATAAGAAATTCTAACTGCTGAAGGCTCTAACTAATGACAGGCATGTGTTTAGCAAAGGGAACATTTTTTTGCAGGGCAAACAATGTATTTAGCAAATTTTACCTTAATAATGTGACATCCAGTTCAAAAAATTATATAATCATCCATGACATCCAGTTCCGAAAATTATATAATCATTGACAAAATTAAATTTCCATGACGGACACATGTCGAGATCGTCCGCTTGCGCTAACACTTCAGACCTCTAACCTCCATTACTGCTAGCTGCTCACTTCCCACTTCCATCACTGCTGGCTGTTCACCTAGAAGTGCGAGTTCGACCAGCCACAGAGTCTCTAACAGAGTGCACAGAGCGCTGTCAGAGATATTAATGCAGAGCGCTATACAGCGCTGCCAACATACAAACACATCAACAGCCTACTTGTAACTTTACACTGAGGTGACAAAAGTCATGGGATAGCGATATGGCCGAGCGGTTCTAGGCACTTCAGTCCGGACCCGCGCTGCTGCTACGGTCGCAGTTTCGAATCCTGCCTCGGGCATGGATATGTGTGATGTCCTTAGGCTAGTTAGGTCTAAGTAGTTCTAAGTCTAGGGGAGTGATACTTCAGATGTTAAGTTCTATAGTGCTTAGAGCCATTTGAACCATTTTTGGATAGCGATTTACACATATACAGATGGCAGTAGCATCGCGTGTACAAGGTATAAAACGGCAATGCATAGGCGGAGCTTTCATTTGCACTCAGGTGATTAATGTGAAAAAGTTTCCAAGTGATTACGGCCTCACGACGGGAAATAATAGACTCTTGACATGGAGTGGTAGTTGGAGCTGGAGGCATGGGACATTTAGTTTCGGAAATCGTTTGGGAATTCAATATTCCGAAATACACAGTAACAAGAGTGTGCCGAGAATACCAAATTTCAGGCATTACCTCACACCACAGACAATGCACTGGCCGAAGACTTTCACTTGACGACCGAGAGCAGCGGCGTTTGCGTATAGTTGTTAATGTTAACGGACAAGCAACACTGCGTGAAATAACGGCAGAAATCAATGTGGGACGTACGACGAACGTATCCGTTAGGACAGCGTGGTAAATTTTGGCGTTAATGGGGAATGGCTGCAGGCGTCCGGCGTGAGTGCCTTTGCTAACAGCACGACATTGACTCGAGCGCCTCTCCTGGGCCCATGACCACATCTGTTGGACCCTCGGCGACTGGAATATCGTGGCCTGGTCAGATGAGTCCCGACTTCAGTTGGCATGAGCTGATAGTAGGGTTCGAGTGTGGCGCAGAGTCCGCGAAACCATTGACACAACTCGTCAACAAGGCACTGTGCGAACTGGTGTTGGCTCCATAACGGTGTGGGTTGTGTTTACGTGCAATGGACTGGGTCCTCTGGTCCAGCAGAACCGATTGACTGGAAATGGTTATGTTCGACTACTCGGGGACCATCTGAAGCTACTCATGAACTTCATGTTTCCAGACAACGGAAAACTGGAAATTTGTTACAAGGTCTTATGGGACCAAACTGCTGAGGTCATCGGTCCCTAATTTTACACACTACTTAATCTAACTTAAACTAACCTACGCTAAGGATTACACACACACCCAAGGCCGAGGGAGGACTCGAACCTCAGACGGGGGGAGCCGCGAGGACCGTATCAACGCCCCTACACCCCGCGGCTGCCCCGTGCGGCTTCCAGACAACATCAGAATGTTTATGTATGACAATTCGTCGTGTCACTGGGCCACAATTGTTCCAGATTGGATTGAAGAACATCCTAGACAATTCGAGCACCCAACATAAATCCCATCGAACATTTGTGGGACATAATCGCCATGTCAGTTCGTGGACAAAATCTTGCGCCGGCAACACTTTCACTATTATGGACGGCTGTAGAGGTAGCGTGGCTCACTATTTCTGCAGGGGACTTCGAACTACTCGTTAAGTCCATGCCACGTCGAGTTGCTTCACTATCTACATCTTCATCTGCAATTCACATTTAAGTGCTTGGCAGAGGGTTCATCGAAGCACAATCATACTATCTCCCTACCATTCCACTCCCGAACAGCGCGCGGGAAAAACGAACACCTAAACCTTTCTGTTCGAGCTCTGATTTCTCTTATTTTATTTTGATGATCATTCCTACCTATGTAGGTTGGGCTCAACAAAATATTTTCGCATTCGGAAGAGAAAGTTGGTCACTGAAATTTCGTAAATAGATCTCGCCGCGACGAAAAACTTCTTTGCTTTAATGACTTCCATCTCAACTCGCGTATCATATCTGCCACACTCCCCTATTACGTGATAATACAAAACGAGCTGCCCTTTTTTGCACCCTTTCGATGTCCTCCGTCAATCCCACCTGGTAAGGATCCCACACCGCGCAGCAATATTCTAACAGAGGACGAACGAGTGTAGTGTAAGTTGTCTCTTTAGTGGACTTGTTGCATCTTCTAAGTGTCCTGCCAATGAAACGCAACCTTTGGCTCGCCTTCCCCACAATATTATCTATGTGGTCTTTCCAACTGAAGTTGTTCGTAATTTTAACACCCAGGTACTTAGTTGAATTGACAGCCTTGAGAATTGTACTATTTATCGAGTAATCGAATTCCAACGGATTTCTTTTGGAACTCATGTGGATCACCTCACACTTTTTGTTATTTAGCGTCAACTGCCACCTGCCACACCATACAGCAATCTTTTCTATGAAGCTTTGCAACTGATACTGGTCTTCGGATGACCTTACTAGACGGTAAATTACAGCATCATCTGCGAACAACCTAAGAGAACTGCTCAGATTGTCACCCAGGTCATTTATATAGATCAGGAACAGCAGAGGTCCCAGGACGCTTCCCTGGGGAACACCTGATATCACTTCAGTTTTACTCGATGACTTGGCGTCTATTACTACAAACTGCGACCTTCCTGACAGGAAATCACGAATCCAGTCGCACAACTGAGACTATACACCGTAGGCCCGCAGCTTGATTAGAAGTCGCTTGTGAGGAACGGTGTCAAAAGCTTTCCGGAAATCTAGAAATACGGAATCAACTTGAGATCCCCTGTCGATAGCAGCCATTACTTCGTGCGAATAAAGAGCTAGCTGCGTTGCACAAGAACGATGTTTTCTGAAACCGTGCTGATTACGTTTCAATAGATCGTTCCCTTCGAGGTGATTCATAATGTTTGAATACAGTATATGCTCCAAAATCCAACTGCAAACCGACGTCATTGATATAGGTCTGTAGTTCGATGGATTACTCCTACTACCCTTCTTTAACACTGGTACGACCTGCGCAATTTTCCAATCTGCAGATACAGATCTGTCGGTGAGCGAGCGGTTGTATATGATTGCTAAGTAGGGAGCTATTGTATAAGCGTAATCTGAAAGGAACCTAATCGGTACACAATCTGGACCTGAAGACTTGCCAGTATCAAGCGATTTTAGTTGCTTCGCAACCCCTAAGGTATCTACTATCCCGAGCGAAAGGTGGTCTGACACGTATTATGAGGTATTCCGTGAGTTTTGTCACGTCAGTACATTCTCGTTCCGTTCTACAGGGAGTAGGAGCGTGTGTTAGCCTCAAAGTACAAAGATTTTTTTTGAAACTTCCTGGCAAATAAAAACTGTGTGGTAGACCGGGTCTCGAACTCAGGGCCTTTGCCTTTCGCGTGCAAGTGTTCTACCGACCGAGCTCCCCAAGTACGGCTCACGACCAGAGGTGCTAGTCTTACAAGGTTTGCAGATAAGCATCTGTGAAGTTTGGAAAGTAGGAGACGAGGTACTGCTGGAAATAAAGCTGTGAGGATGGGTTTTGAGTCGTGCTTGTGTAACTCAGTCGGTAGGGTTCTTGTCCGCAAAAGGCAAAGGTCCCGAGTTCGAGTGTCGGTCCAGCACAGTTTTAATTTGCCAGGAAGTTTCATATCGGCGCAACCTCCGCTGCAGAGTGAAAATTTCACTCTTGGCGAAAGAAGTTGACAGTGAAAGACCGTGTACGTGTCGTAATTCGTGTGTCTGTGTAGAAGAACTTCGAAAACTGAGTCCGAGTTCATACATCGTATGGGCTGTTAATAGCAAGAAAAGTGTTTACGCGCCTGCTACGAAGCAGTGTGAACTAACTCGTGGCAAGGTTATCAAGCCTATAAAACGCTAAGGAACTCGCTGGAAACCACGTGCACTTGGCTTGAGCACTTCGACTCATAGGTATTGTTTTGTATATCCATAGTAGACTGTTCGAGCGAGATGATACATCTGCTGTTTGGATATCAGATGCATCTTTAATTGTTACAAATAGTACTCACGAACAGCCCAATTGTTCATATCCACCTCCAAACTCTTTTATAGCTTCTTCAGTATGCAAAATAAATGGATGTCGAAAAGTAACGAGTTAATGGGGACGCAGTGCTGCTGCAGCTGAGGGCACTGTGTCGTCTAGATCGGCAAGAAGTGGGTAATATGGTAAGAAACAGACCAGAGCTCAGTGAAGCAACGTTCAGCGCATCAGTTATTCAGCTAATACAGACTAACTGACTAGAAATCTGGGGAATTCCAATTTCTATAATACAGTTTCACCTGAAAGTTTTAATAGCTAAAAGAAGTACTTTAACTACTATTACTTCAAAATCTGACCAATGGTGTACTTTGAGTGTTGTTAATTTCGGCTTTGTTACTTCCATAATGGATGCAAGCAGTTTGGACACGCATTCTGGAGGACGACGGTTCAGTCCCGCGTCCGGCCATCCTGATTTAGGTTTCCCGTCATTTCCCTAAATCGCTCCAGGCAATGCTGGAATGGTTCTCTTGAAAAGCCACGGCCGACTTACTTTCCCTCCCTTCCCTAATCTGATGAGACCGATGACCTCTCTGTTCGGTCTCTTCCCCCAAACAACCCAACCCAGTTTTGATTACAAGGTGACAGTGTTGCTCCAAAAATTACGAGTGATAATTAATCTGGGCGACTAGACTTTTATTTGAGTAGCTGTTCCCGCCGACTGCATGAGTTTCAAGTATCGCAGGAAATATATCGTGTGTGCGAGGCCATTGCCCCCATAGAAAGTGCCAAGCCATGTGGGATGGCGGTCCGAGGAGGATCCATAAAATTCCACCAAACCGGCCGAGACACAGGTAACTTTCGGGCAGAAGATCAGTCTGGAGTGACCGTTGCGACAAGTGGCTCATGCATCCACATCCACGACCTCCCTTGTGAAAGGCCCCTGAATAGTTATGCCGGAGGATGGTTGCGTCGTGGGTCGGCACAGCTTGCTTCATGGAAGTCCACCTGCCGTTCTGGAGTCTGAAGATGATCCTTGAGGATTGAAACCGGTCACTCCGATTAAAAGAAATTTGCGATCAATCCTGTTTCTTAATTATCATATTAATATAAGATACCTGATACTGTTTTCAAACAGGGACTGATGACCACAGATGTTAAGTCCCATAACGCTCAGAGCCATTTCAACTGTTTTCAAACATTTTATAAAATTACTAAATTTATGATCTCTTGATGCCTCAGAACGTGTCCTAACAACCGATTCCTTCATCTAGTCAAGTTGTGTCACAAATTCCTCTTCTCCCCAATTCTATTCAGTACTTCCTCATTAGTTAAGTGGTTAATACATCTGATCTCCAGCATTCTTCTGTAGCGCCACATTTCGAAAGTTTCTATTCTCTTCTTGTCTAAACCATTTATCGTTCATGTATCACTTCCATACATGGCTACACTCCATACAAATACTTCCAGAAAAGGCTTCCTGACAAATCTTCAACCGATGTTAACAAATTTCTCTTTTTCAGAAACGCTTTCCTTGCCATTGGCAGTCTACATGTTATCTCCTCTCTATTTCGACCATCATCAGTTATTTTTTTCCCCAAATAGCAAACCTCACTTACCACTTTAAGCGTGTCACTTCCTAATCTAATTCCCTCTGCATCACCTAATTTAATTCCAGTACATTCCATTATCATCGATTCGCTTTTGTTGATGCTCATCCTATAATCTCCTTTCAAGGCCAAGTCCATTCCGTTCAACTGCCCTTCCAGGTCCTCTGCCGTCTCTGACAGAATTGCAATGTCGTCGGCAAACCTCAAATTTTTTGTTTCTTCTTCATCGATTTTTAATCCCTACTCCAAATTTTTCTTTTGTTTCCTTTACTGTTATCTCAGTATACAGGATGGATAACATCGGAGATGTTACAACCCTGTCTCACTCCCTTCTCAACCACAGCGTCCCTTTCATCCCCCTCGACTTTTATAACTGCCATCTGGTTTCTGTACAAACTGTAAATAGCTTTTCGCTCTCTGTATTTGACCGCTGCCACCTTCAGAATTTGAAAGAGAATATTCCACTCAACACTGTCGAAAGCTTTCTCTAGGTCTACAAATGCTAGAAATGTAGCGCTCCCTTTCCTTAATCTATTTCCTAAGATAAGTCGTAGAGTCAGTATTGCCTTACATGTTCCAACATTTCTACGGAATCCAAACTGATCTTCTACGAGGTCGGCTGCTACCAGTTTTTCCATTCGTCTGTAAGGAATTCGTGTTATTATTTTGCAGCTGTGACTTATTAAACTGATAGTTCCGTTATTTTCACACCTGTCAACACTTGCGTTCTTTGGGATTGGAATTATTGCATTATTCTTGAAGCCTGAGGGTATTTTGCTTGTCTCATACATCTTGCTCACCAGATGGTTGAGTTTTGTCAGGGCTGGCTCCCTCAAGGCTATCAGTAATGGAATGTTGTCTACCCCCGGGGCCTTGTTTCGACTTAGGTCTTTCAGTGCTCTGTCGAATTCTTCACACAGTATCATATCTCCCATTTCATCTTCATCTACATCCTCTTCCATTTCCATAATATTGTCCTCAAGAACATCGCCCCTGTATAGACCGTCTATATACTCCTTCCACCTTTCTACTTTCCATTCTTTGCTTAGAACTGGGTTTCCATCTGAGCTCTTGATATTCATACAAGTGGTTCTCTTATCTCCAAAGGTCTCTTTAATTTTCCTGTAGGCAGTATCTATCTTACCCTAGCAATACATGCCTCTACATCCTTTCATTTGTGCTATAGCCGTTCCTGCTTAGCCATTTTGCACTTCCTGTCGATCTCATTTTTGAGACCTTTGTATTGCTTTTTGCCTGCTTCATTTATTGCATTTTTATATTTTCTCCTTTCATCAATTAAATTCAATATCTCTTCTGTTACCCAAGGATTTCTACTAGCCCTCGTCTTTTTACCTACTTGATCCTCTGCTGCTTTTACTACTTCATCTCTCAAAGCTACCCATTCTTCTTCTACTGTATTTATTTCCCCCGTTCTTGTCAAGCGTTCCCTATTGCTCTCTCTGAAACTCTCTACAACCTCTGGTCCTTTCAGTTTATCCAGGTGCCATCTTCTTAAGTTCCCTCCTTTTTTATTTATCGAAGGCAATATGGCGCTCTAAAATCTGTTAATTGTCAACACCTCAGATCCCCATTCAAGGGCGTTGTTTACATTAGCTGGTTACAGATAATGAGAGAACAAAGACTTTATCAGAAACGGAGGCATATAAAAGAATGTTAGAAGAACGCCAAGAAATACGTGGCACGTGCATAAGCACAAAAATAAGAATTTGTATATGCCAGTGAACTGATTCTATTCTAATTCCGGTAGTCATTATGATATAATTGTAGGCATCAATGATGTTGATGATGTCTTCATAAACCAGTTCAAATTGAGGAGCTGAAAAACAAACGCAAGTTTTATGCATATTACAAAATTGTTAAGGCTTTCGTGGCCACTTGTTGACAAATTGCCTATTGGCTTCTGTCTCGGGTTCTTCGGTCGACGTTCATGCATTTTGCTCTAAAATAGATATAAAACTGCAATAAGGTTAATAGGATAATACGGAATGCAACTGATGGTAGAGTGATCAGTAAAAACAGCTGTAAGAAGAGTGAATAAACTGAACAATAAAATAAACAGCAAGATTAGCAGTTGACCGAACATTAAAACCTGCATCAAAAAGAATACTGATATGAGCAGTGAAATAATAAAATAACAATAAAAATTAACAATAAATTTACACTAAAATATTGACAGTGGATTAAGGAAGATGGACAGCACACATAATCCTTAAACATTAATGTCTAAACAATCCAGACAGGAAACTGTAGCATACTTCGTACAGATCTCTGTTTTCGGTCGTGGATGCGCTGTGATATTTCAGTCACTAAGTGTTGGAATGCTAGGAAACATCAAAGCTACTTTTGTTTTCAGCGTATCCATTGTGGATGACGAACTGCGACTGTGATTTAAATTGGCGTTTATCTGGTAGTAAATATGCAACCAGTCGGTTTTTTACGATTCATTCAACCAGGAACATCCAGAATGAGATTTTCACTCTGCAGCGGAGTGTGCGCTGATATGAAACTTCCTGGCAGAGTAAAACTGTGTGCCGGACCGAGACTCAAACTCGCGAAAGGCAAAGGTCCCGAAGCTCGAGTTTCGGTCCGGCACACAGTTTTAATCGGCCAGGAAGTTTCATATCAGCGCACACTCCGCTGCAGAGTGAAAATCTCATTCTGGAAACATCCCCCAGGCTGTGGCTAAGCCATGTCTCCTCAATATCCTTTCTTCCAGGAGTGCTAGTTCTGCAAGGTTCGCAGAAAAGCTTCTGTGAAGTTTGGAAGGTAGGAGACGAGGTACTGGCAGAACTGAAGCTGTGAGCGCGGGTTCTGAGTCGTGGTTGGGTAGCTCAGTGGTAGAGCACTTGCCCGCGAAAGGCAAAGGTCCCGAGTTCGAGTCTCGGTCCAGCACACAGTTTTAATCTGCCAGGAAGTTAGAACCATGAACATGTGTTCGAGCCACTGCAGGCTCATCATCAGATAGAGGTGTTACAAGAGCATTATGTTGTGAACTAGTGTAGCTAGATGTAGTCCTGATGAGTGCACTACCTTGTCAGATTGCTTCTTATAACGTGCATTATTAAGCTATGTACACAAATAAACACAGCGTTTGTTTGTGTTCTGTGGCGACTGGCTTTTTACCAAATAAACGCCAATTTAAAGTTCCTTCTTCTTTGCTCTTCCCTCAGGTTAAGGTGCTTGTGTCAACCTATATGATAAAAAGGATGATGCTTCCCTCAACAACATGGTCTACTAAAATGTTTGTATCTTCAATTTTTTATGTCTCAAAATGTTGGGCACTTTACCAATAGTGCATTATGCCTTAGTCGACCACATGGCGAAAGGCGCGCTGCTGCAACATTATGTTAGCGTATTTAAAAGTGAATACGCTATGTACAGGGAATTACATATTCTGAATGAAACGCAGTTCGAGGGTTCAAAATGCAGTCTACATAAACTTAATAATAATCGAGGTATAAGTGTATCACACCAGATGAAGATGGCTGAAAATCGAAAGTTGTCTTCGCATAAATAAAGTTGTATAAAAAGAGCTGGTAGCTGTATTTCTTCAAGTATTCTATATGAATAATCTGATACACTTTCCTTTGGTATGCGTAACTTGAAGAATGCTTTGTATTACTTACTTTGGAAGCTATTTCATTCTTCATAGCTT
Source organism: Schistocerca piceifrons (assembly GCF_021461385.2). NCBI lineage: Eukaryota > Metazoa > Arthropoda > Insecta > Orthoptera > Acrididae > Schistocerca > Schistocerca piceifrons. The sequence continues at coordinate 1,063,940,621 of NC_060138.1, forward strand.
CCCATGCAGTGTACACTCTTGTTGCTTAGGTTCTTACATTCTTATCCTTCCTTTCTTTAACGAAATTCCCAATACATAGCGGCTGGCAGACAAGGGAACAGCTTAGCCAATTATTTTCATATATCATGTAAACTGATCATGTACCACCTTAGTTCAAGAAAACGAGGATAATATCTTTGCAAAGCCAGATAAACCAAAGGAGAAAAAAAAAAAAAAAAACCGCGCCCAAATTTCCCTTCTAAGCACGACCTGTAAGTTGTTGGAGAAGCCCATTTTAAACCGAATAGAACCGATACTATTACTATTTGTTACCATTTATTACCACAGCTGCGTCGTTCGCCAGTCAAGTCTGGCTAGACTGCGTCAGTGTTACAAGATTAAGGTTATACAGGCATTATAATACAAGAACAAATCAACATAAACAGGCATAATAATACAGAACAAATTTGCATAAGTATAGCATAAGACTTAATGACATATAGGGTGAGGAAACATGTGGCAGTGCATTGTTTACAGAGTCCAGTTTGCTGTTTCACTGTCAAAAGACGTATTTAAACTGTACAGTGGTTTTTGGCGTAGATTTTTCGACATCTTTCCTTGAAATTTCGCCAAGTCCAAGGACTGCATTTTAGTATTTAGATGGTTGAACATTGTAATAGCTACTGTTGGAAAACTGTCGCGTGTCATGAAGAGTCGACAGCTTGGGATGTCTACGTTTTCCTCATTGCGCGTGTTGTAATCGTGAACGTCACTCCTGTTAGTCAACGTTTCAAGATTTTCTTTCACGAACATGAGCCAAGTCAAGAAATATTGACTGAAAATTGTCTTCATTCTCAGCCGTGTGAAGATGGGCTTGCAGTGGTCCAGTTTTCTGCTTCATGTTATGATACTTATTGCTTTTTGTATAGTAATAGAATTTTCTTGCAGCCTGTAGAGTCACCCCATAGTAACAGGTCACGACTGATATGCTGTGGAACAGTGAATAATATACCACCAGCAGATACTGATCACTTATCACATGCTTCAGTTTCCTCAGGAGGTATATGACTCGTCACAGTTTGTCATACACATGTGCAGTGTGTTCTTGCCAAGTGAGTTTACTATCCAGCGTGACCACAGAAGCTTCACAGTTCCTACATTTTTAGATATCCTTTGGCACTGAGGCTACATACAATTTTTGCGTTTTTTCTTTATTTATTTTCATTTTGATTATAAGAAAACATTCCACTGTAGCATCAGACAAAGCATTTACTTTTTCTTGAGCCTTTCTGGCATCGATGGCTCTCGAGCACAGAGTTGTGCCATCTGCGAATTGCAAGTACTGTCCATGAGAGCTTGAATCATGTACAAATACTGGGAACAGGAAGGGGCCCATTACCGATCCCTGTGTTAGAGGACCTACCAGCGGAGCAGACCGGTTGTATCCATAACGTTTATAGGTATACGGAACGATCTTTTTAATGTTCCTTTAATAATACTCAGTGCTTGCTTTGCAGATAAAACGTTCTTCGTATAGCGAATCAGAATTTCTTCACCGTTCCCTGATTTAGAGAATAGTGTAAGTAAAATTCACAGCAAAAAAATAAAATTACATTAAGTTTATAAAAATTTCGTTTGTAGTAACCATTCTGCTGGTAATCTGAAACGCAGTGTGTTTTATTAAAAGTTTTTCTGGTGGGCTGTGGCTTTTGGTTTTAGCAGTCAGCGTGCCTGACTGCCATGCGCAAAACGCAGGTTTTATTCCCGTAGATGCCAAGTGTTTTTGCTTGGTGCTAACACTGGAACGGGGTGCACTCAACTTGGAGAGACCAGTTTAGGGGCTACTTGACTGAACAGTTGCGGCTCAAATGACTGGAAAGCTGAGAACTGCGGGGGAGCAGTGTGCTGATACCGTGCCCCTCCACAACGCGTCCAAATGACGCCATACGGCACGTGATGAAACAGCGGCCTTTCGGCATCGTGTTGTTCTTTCGGCGTGTAGTCACTAAAAGCAAGAAGTAGCACGACGTGTATCAGTTGCAAGCAGAAAACGCAGTGTTTTAACAAAGGTTTGCACACTTGTAAACAAAAGGATAGATGGCTATAGGTAATATTTCGACAACATCGATATCTTCAGTCGCTAGCTTACTTGGATAAGAATAGAACTGGAATTAGCAGTGCTCTTGATATACAATGTGTTCAGAAATTCCCGTTACAATCTCCTAGGACTTGTAGAGGGGAGTGAGTACATAATATTTTGAATATGAACCCAGGTCCCGAAACGTCATCTAACGATGCTACTGAGCGTCGAAGTTACAGGCGCCAGCGCCTGTGAATGTACACTGGTGCCCAAAAGTAAAGTAACAAACGGAAATTTTGCAAGGTTGCGTTTATTTTGGCACAGAACAGTATAAACAGTTGATAGGAGAGCACAAACAATGTAAAGAATACAGAACGTAATCAACTGCAACATGCATAATGGTAGACAAAAAGTTTTTTTCTTTTTTTTTAACGGATTTCCACTCACATTCTGACAACTGGTTAATGTGCTCGTATGGGCTGTGACCACCTCTGGCAACAACACAGGCCTTACAACGACGGCACATGCTGTGAAAGATGTCCTCAATCTCATGTCGAGGCAATAACGCCCATTCTTCCTGCAGAGCTGCTCACAAGTCTTGCAGAGTGGTTGGTTGGATGCTGACGTCATGCACCCCTCTCCCTAGTCCAACCCACACATGTTTTATGGGATTCAAATCAGGAGAGCGAGCAGGCCACGCCTTACGTGCAATATTTTCCGTTTCCAAAAAAATGTCAACCACCTGTGCTGTATGAGGTCGAGCATTATCGTCCACCAATAGAAAGTCGGGCCCGCGGCACCTCACAACAACCGCGCATGAGACCTCAAGATCTCCTCACGGTATCTGTCAGCAGTCAAATCTTGCTGATTCACCCATTCAATTTCATGGAGAGGTGTTCGAGCGGTCAACATAATCCCAGCACACACCATTAAGATCCTCCTCGATATCAGTCTCCTTCCACAATGTCTGGGTCTCGAAATCGTACTCCACGTGCCCTCCAGATGTGAATCCTTCGAGAATTACTCTCCAGACCAAATCGGGACTCATATGTGAAAAGAACACTGGCACAACTTCCACCGTCCAGGTGGCATGTTGACGGCTCCACTCTAGACGTTCCCTTCTGTGAAGACACGGCGCAGGTAAACCGACAGTAGGTCTAAAACAATAAAACAGTAGGTTTCCAACAATAAAGGCCACTCTGCTGCACGCTTCTGTACACCATCTGCCTCGATACAACACGCCCAATGGATGCCAGTTGCAGTGCAGTAATAACGCGGTACCGTCGTGCCCTTGCGGCCAAATGACGGTCCCCTCTTACTGATGTCACACGTGGTCGGCCCTGTCCGGGTCTCCGGGATACGGTATCGGTCCCTATAAACTGTCGCCTCATCCGAAAAACAACAGAAAGATTCACATTACGCCATCGGGCCACATCAGTTTGCGACTCTCCTGCTTCCATTCTTCCTGTGGCCCTCCGCAGAAAAGACCGGAGGCGTCTTCTCTGTGCGGTAGTACACCGTCTGTGACTGTGCACACAGCGATTACGGATGTGGGACTACCCTGTAAACACTACTCTAACGTTATTAACTGTACGGTTGTCCGTTGATCGGAATGCCATCTTTCACGCAGAATACGACCGTAACGACATCTGTTGACAGTTTGTATGATTACATCGTGAATTAGACACAGGACGGAGAAATAGCAGTTTGCTTCAATTTTGGACACCAGTGTATGTACACTACTGGCCTTTAAAATTGCTACACCAAGAAGAAATGCAGATGACAAACGGGGGGTATTCATTGAACAAATATATTATACTATAACTGACATGTGATTACATTGTCACGCAATTTGGGTGCATAGATCCTGAGAAATCAGTACCCAGAACAACCACCTCTGGCCGTTATAACGGCCTTGATACGCCTGGGCATTGAGTCAAACAGAGATTGGATGGCGTGTACAGGTACAGCTGCCCATGCAGCTTCAACACGATACCGCAATTCATCAAGAGTAGTGACTGGTGTATTGTGACGAGCCAGTTGCTCGGCCACCATTGACCAGACGTTTTCAATTGGTGAGAGATCTGGAGAATGTGCTGGTCAGGGCAGCAGTAGAACATTTTCTGTATCCAGAAAGGCCCGTACAGGACCTGCAACATGCGGTCGTGCATTATCCTCCTGAAATGCAGGGTTTCGCAGGGATCGAATGAAGGGTAGAGCTCCGGGTCGTAACACATCTGCAATGTAACGTCCACTGTTCAAAGTGCCGTCAATGCGAACAAGAGGTGACCGAGACGTGTGACCAGTGGCATCCCACACCATCACGCCGGGTGATACGCCAGTATGGCGATGAAGAATACACGCTTCCAATGTGCGTTCACCGCGATGTCGCCAAACACGGACACGGATGCTGCAAACAGAACCTGATTTCATCCGAAAAAATGACGTTTTGCCATTCGTGCACCCAGGTTCGTCGTTGAGTACACCATCGCAGGCGCTCCTGTCTGTGATACAGCGTCAAGGGTAACAGCAGCCATGGTCTCCGAGCTGATACTCCATGCTGCTGCAAACGTCGTCGAACTGTTCGTGCAGATTGTTGTTATCTTGCAAACGTCCCAATATGTTGACTCAGGGATCGAGACGTGGCTGCACGATCCGTTACAGCCATGCGGATAAGATGCCTGTCATCTCGACTGCTAGTGGTACGAGGCCGTCGGGATCCAGCACGGCGTTGCGTATTACCCTCCTGAACCCACCGATTCCATTTTCTGCTAACAGTCATTGGATCTCGACCAACGCGAGCAGCAATGTCGCGATACGATAAACCGCAATCGCGATAGGCTACAATCCGACCTTTATCAAAGTCCGAAACGTAATGGTACGCATTTCTCCTCCTTACACGAGGCATCACAACAACGTTTCACCAGGCAGCGCCGGTCAACTGCTGTTTGTATATGAGAAATCAGTTGGAAACTGTCCTCATGTCAGCACGTTGTAGGTATCGCCACCGGCGCCAACCTTGTGTGAATGCTCTGAAAAGCTAATCATTTGCATATCACCGTATCTTCTTCCTGTCGGTTAAATTTCATGTCTGTAGCACGTCAACTTCGTGGTGTAACAATTTTAATGGCCGTTAGTGTATATACACGATGATTTCGTGATAATGTTACAAACTTTTTAGGATGATGGAGACGGATAAATCTATCAATTTGAGGAAAGGGTTGCTGATTCGCAAACGAACCAGTCGAAAGCTGCTTGCGAAAATCGTTCTGATACATTTTACAGTGGAATACTTGTACCGCAATTGTTGTTTCTAAGAATGTATGCGCAACTTTCAGAGATGGTCGTATGGGCCAAAGCAAGGAAAATTTTCTAGAAACCAAGGGCTCTAAAATGCATTCCTTAAGAGCTATGAGCACTTGTTCAATAGAGGAGACATTTTTCACAGAAGCGAAGATAAACAAGTCGTCATAGCTCCTCAGGTATGCGGTTTACTACAGCCCATATTTGCTGGACGTTTTTCTTTGTTTTGGTCTGTACTACTAACTCTGAAAGTTGCGTATTCTTCACTCTTAACAACAACAGCAGCGGTACAGGTATTCCACTGTCAAAGATACCAGAGTTATTTTCGATTTTAACTTTTGATTCGTTCTTTTCCGAACCAGGGACCTTTACCTCAAATTGATACATTTATCCATCTCCATCATCCTAGGAAGTCGGTAATATCATCACGGAATCATCCTATGTATACATATATTTACAGATGCCGGCTCCTATAACTTCGACGCTCTGTAGCATCGTTGGATGACCTTTCCGGACAGGGGTTCCTATTCAAAATATTACTTACTCACCCCCCTCTACAAGTCCTAGAGCTTCGTAACAGCCGTTTCCGAACATCCTGTATAAAGAGTCGCAACATCCGCCTAGAACGATTTGAGAAAATAACAGAAGACCGAGACCGGGATGGCTGTAAGAGGGGGCAGTTTCATTGTACACTTATGGAAAAAAACGGAACACCAAAAAATAATTACTGAAATTTCAGGACTACGTTTGTTTAGGTAACATTTTAAGTGATTAACATTGCAAGATCACAGGTTAATGTAAGCGTGAGACGGGTCATTGCAAATGTGAAATGCTGCTAAAATAATGAATGGTGTAACCGCCAGAATGTTGAATGCAAGCATGCAAACTTACATGCATTGTCTTGTACAAGTGCCGGATGTCAGATTTTTGGATGGAGATCCATTCCTGTTGCGCTTGGTCGGTCAATACAGGCAATACAAGGACGGTAAGTGCTGTTTGCGGAAGACGCTGGAGTCTTAGACCGATGACGTGTCAAACGCGCACGATTAGAGACAGATTTGGTAATCGTGCAGGCCAAGATAACACGTCGACAGTCTGTAGAGAGTGTTGAGTTACAACAAAAGTATGTGGACCAGCGTTATCCTGTTGGAAAACAATACCCCTGGAACTCTCTTCATGAATGGCAGCACAGCAGGTCGAATCACTAGACTGACGTACGAATTTGCAATCAGGGTGCGTGGCATAACCACCAGAGAGTTCCTGCTGTCGTACGAAATCGCTTCCCAGACCATAACTCCAGGTGTAGGTCCAGTGTGTCTAGCACTGGCATCCTTCTAACCAAAAAACGGCCATCTCTGCTACCGAGGCATAACCGACCTTCATCAGAAAACGTAACAGACCTCCACCCTACGCTCCAGTGATCTCTCGAACACCAGTGAAGTCGCAAATGACGATGGTTTGGGGATTAGTGGAACGCACGCTATAATGATTCTGTATCGGAGCTGTCCTTGAAATAGCTTACTTGTAACAGTTTGTTGTGTCACTGTGGTGCCAACTGCTGCTCAAACTGTTGCTGCATATGCAGTACGATGCGCCAGAGCCACACGCCGAACACGATGTTCTTCCTCCTCGGTAGTGTGATGTGGCCGTACGGAGCCCAGTCTTCCTGCGACCGTCCATTCTCGTGACCACAGCTGCCAGAAATCATGTACAGTGGCTTCATTCCCACCTAGTCTTTCTGCAGTATCGCAGAAGGAACATCCAGCTCCTCGTAACCCTATTACACGGCCTCATTCCAAATCAGTGAGGTGTTGATAAAGGCGTCTCTGTCGCCTTAAAGATATACGTGGCTAACATCAACTCACCACGTCGAATCTTAATGGCAACTAACGTTCACGATCTGATTTGCATCCCCATAGTGTCGCGAAATTTTTAGGGACATCATCTTTCAGATATAGAAACATGCATTTCGTTTATGTCGCACGCGCTTCTTGGTTGCGATTTTTCCCGTCAGTGTAGGAATACTACTGCGCTATTGCTCTCGGCTCCAGTACCAAAGTTCCAAGAGATTGCACTTCACCAACTAACGAGCTTCTGGCACAGGCTGCACGAAAAGTTCCATGATGTCGCCGGGAGCATGTAACCTCCCCACCGTAATTTTGAAAGAAATGTAATGACAATACTTAATAGAAATGGGAGCCAAGTGTAACCTCCCCGCAAAATTTATAATAAGAAAGGACGATACTAATTAGAAATGCTGATGGACATGGCTCTATGCGTAACCTGCCCACAATGAAATGTACTGACAATGGCAACAAAAAATGTGAAATTCGCAATCTGACTCAAATATAAATCCTTCAAAAAATTAAAGTCCATTCAGTGACAAAAAAATTCAATTAAACCGAAATATCGGTCTTTGGCCCTGTGTAAAACAATCAGAATTAAAGTCTTACCTCGGAATAAATGGATGTCACATATCTGCTCTTGTTGTTGCGCACCGCTTGGAGGAACTGCATTGCAAATAATAATATTCTCTTTTTTTGTGATTTTAGTGGAATTTTTCTTCAAAAGAAGTGGAATGAAATGGGAAGTGCAACGAAATCTTGAGTTCAATAAAAAATTAAATTTTTGAGAAAATGCTTTTGAAATAAAAAAATTATTATTGGGAGACTTGTTGGAGAATAATTACAATAAATAAAATTTTTCATTATCTAATGATTATATTAATTAACAGTATACCTTATTCCTCATCTTGACCAGTGTTGCCGACCGCCTACATCACACAACCGCACTGGGCTGCTATTACTGACCGACCGCTCTGCATGACGACTACAGACTGAGTACTGCTCTCAACTAGACAGAGCTACGGACTCGCAACGACTGAACTGACAGACTCGCAACGACTGACTACTGTACTGCACTGGCCTACAGCTACTAACAGACTGAGAACCGCTCGCAACACTCGCGCGGTCAAGCGCATACTCTCTGGTCACAGATGCTACAATGCCTCGCCATCGCTGCTATGTTACATACGTGTTTCATAACCCTCCACTGGGGGGGCAAAAATTTGGCAGCGATGGTGAGTCATTTGGACTTGCCAAGCGCGGCAAAATTTTTCTTTAATTAACAAAATTCTACAACTTACAGAATATTTAAATGTTGTGCACACGCACTAAGTACAAAATATACCAGACAAAGACAAAATGTGAATACAAAACATAGTAGCAAATCAGAAAAATGTATATACAAAATTTTTGACAGATAACAAAGTGCACAGGCACTGAAAAAATTCTTTAGCATATGCAGAACAAATAAACAGACTGGCAAGAATAATTAGATGTAGTACATAAAGTAAATGTTGTGCACACGCACTAAGTACAAAATATATCAGACAAAGACAAAATGTGAGTACAAAACATAGTAGCAAATCAGAAAAGTATATACAAATTATTTGACAGATAATAAAGTGCACAGGCACTGAAAAAATTCTTTAGCATATTCAGAACAAATAAACAGACTGGCAAGAATAATTAGATGTAGTACATAAAGTAAATGTTGTGCACACGCACTAAGTACAAAATATATCAGACAAAGACAAAATGTGAGTACAAAACATAGTAGCAAATCAGAAAAAAATATGTACAAATTTTTTTGACAGATAAAGTGCACAGGCACTGAAAAAATTCTTTAGCATATGCAGAACAAATAAACAGACTGGCAAGAATATTATATTGACAAGTGACATAAGTGTATTCGCAGTGGAGTTCAGCGAATCGAAAAATGTATAACCTATGAACATAAATGATGTTACCAAAAAATTTTTTCTTTATGTGACAAGAATCAGGATAGGAAAGGGAAGGATTGCATCATGGTTGTAGCACTTTAGATTGCACACAGCTGCTCTGAAAGTCCATATCTTTCCACAGAAGTACAACACCAAGTGACACAACTTGAAGTTCTTTTCCCATCAGAATTTATCAGTGTAGCAAAGACACTGAACTGTCGTAGTAATGTTCCATGTTTTCATTTTGGCAGTACATTAGGTACACCAAACAGTGGGACCATAATAACGTCTTCATTGCTCACGGTGGTGGACAGCATGTCGTGTCAACACCACACTCTTACAAGGCACACCAACGTAGAATTAGTGCAAAACCAAAGATAGTGCTCCATGATCACTAGGATAAACAGGACAAATGGACATTGCAGTAATTCAGGGTAGTTAGCTCATAAGGTGAAGGACATTAAGTCACATAATATTGTCAATTACAGTAGTAGTGTGCGGCATTCATAGTCCAGTTATTGAACATTTCTGTACCATGGATGTAGTATTACAGAAAAATGTTCATTAATTGTTTTACATAGAATCAGTAATCTTCTTTTCCTAGTTACAAAGCATTATTAAATAATCGCATTCTTTTCCAGTTACAGAGTATAATTAAGAATCATTAGCCTTTTCCTAATTACAGTTAATTAATCATTTGTCATTAATTAATCATTTGTCTAATTACAGTTAATTAATCATTTGTATAATTCCAGTTAATTAATCATTTGTCGTTAATTAATCATTTGTCTAATTACAGTTAATTAATTAATCATTTGTCATTTCAATATACTAAGAATTATTAGCCTTAATTAATTACAAAGCATTATTAAACAGTCACATTCTTTTCTGGTTACAAAGTATCAACATTGGAAACAAGAGCTAATCAATGGCATAATTAATCACAATTCTTCAAGTGACAATTATTGGCACTCAGTGGCCAGCAAGTATTGAATAGAATCATCATTCAGTATTATTCAGGTTATTACGAAGTCATTATTAAAAATCAGTTAATTACAGTCAAATCATTAATAATCACAGGCAGTATAAGTGGTATCATTACAATAAACAGTGGCAGTTATTAGCTAGTGACAAAGCATCATTTTGAATATAGTCTCATTAAGAGGTCATTAATCAAGTGACATGCTATTCAGAGTTGATCAGTATTATTCAGAATTATCATAAACTAGTGACATCATGTGGGACTGGTAATTTTTTTTTTTTTTTTTTTGGTAGCAATGCATTGCGTTGGGATCGATAATTAATTGCTGATACATAACACTATTTGCTTTTGACCTATTGCAGTAAATGAGGATAGGTAACGTCATTCGTCATGAGTCAGCTGTAGCAAGATTATGTAACAAGGCAGTACATGTGATCACATTTAGAAGTGATAAACACAAATGGGTAAAAAATAAAAATGCAAGTACTAGAACAGGTATAATAACTAACAGGTTTAGTAAGTGTCATGAAAAACTTCTCCTGGAAAAAATACAAAAACGGATTATTGACCTGAAAGAAGAAACGCACACTATGCTGAAAAGTAGTGAACTTCGAATTAACAGGCAGTGAAGTGTGTATAAAAATGTATTCCATAGCTGTCCTTTCCAAAACTTTCAGTCATCCTACTATGCAATGTAACACCTGCTGTCAAAGCAAACTGCAACAAATACTTAAATAACTACGTAGCATAAATACATTACTTCAACATTATCCTCATCTGTAAAGAAAAAAACTTCATTATCCATATCATCATAACTTCACCATTATCATCACCTGTAAAGAAAAACTTCATTATTCATAATACCATTTCCTTCATCATTATTCATCAGTATTCACTATCATCTGCAAAAAATCACTTCATTACTCATTACATAACTATTCCTTATCTCTAGCATATTTCATCACTAAAACTAAGATGTGTAGTTCTCTCTGACAGCCTGCATCAATCACCTTGTATTCTGAAAGAAAAAATTAGTTAAGACTGCTATTCTGTGATGAGTATAGTATATTCGTGTTAATGTTTGTTAATCCTGATCCCTTTACTCTTCCTCATAAAGTTATTGCATCTCCTTTCGTTTATTCCGTAGGTGAAATTCCCATTTATGTTAAATTTATTTCTTACACGCACCATTTCTTACTGAAATTGATGACAGAGATTAATGTCCTGCATTAAAATCATATACCCACTAAATAATGACTGGTTTATGGTGACACAATTAGCCATACAGCATAACATGACAGAAAACGTAATATGTCAAAAACATTGACAGTGTTCAGATGCAAAAATGTACACAGAATAATACAATGCAGTAGCAAAAAAAATGTGAAACAGTCACGATGTTGAGATGTCATAAGGCAAAAAAAATGTCAAAGTCGACTGGTGTGTGTTATTTCTTAACTATTTCATAGTGCATACAAACAAAACAGGAGTACAATCATACACACAAAAAAAGTGGAAAATGTGCACGGTCTGATGTGTAACGACAAGAAAAGCGACCTGCTAACCTTACCTTGCCGGGCACTTGCCAAGAAAAAATACGATAATCATCAATAAGTAGTCACGTGAAATAATTGCATTAGTAAATGGCATCATAGTGTGTTGAATCATACAGTGGTTTCACTCAATAAACGGTTTAATGTTTGATATATGGTGATTGCCTTTCGATTTTCTGGTTCTCAAAGTTTCGACGTGTACAACATTGGGGTGAGGGATGCTGCGAATCCGATACGGACCTGCGTATAGAAGTTCAAATTTACTGCACTTACCTTTTAATTTGCTGGATAAATAGTGTGTACGTACTAATATCTTCTGTCCAACGTGAAAGTCGCGGCGTGTACAAACCTGTTTTTGTTGTCTTCTCCGGCGCTCTGCGGCACGTTTGATGTTCTTCAGCGCAATGTCAATTATTTCGTGGTGTCGTAGGCGACGACTTTTGGGAAATTCTATTAATTCTTTAATTTTGTTCGGTGGTTCAACGTTTTTCAGTATAACAGTCGGAGATAGCATAGTGGATTCATTTGGAATGGAATTAATTACATCTTGGAATGAGAGTATGTGTGTATCCCAATCAATATGTCTTTTGTGGCAGTATATTCTACATAGTTTACCAATTTCCTTCATTAATCTTTCACAAGGGTTCGAAGAAGCGTGGTACTTGGATATATAGATCGGAGAAATGTTTCTGGCTCGTAACATGCGTGTCCATACGCTACTACGAAATTGAGATCCATTGTCAGAAATTACTTTCATTACATGCCCTACATGAGACAGAAAATGTTTTACAAATGCTTTCGAAACAGTTTTAGCAGTAGCTTTGCGTAATGGAGTGAAAGTAACAAATTTTGAAGTGAGCTCAACAGCGACAAATATGTAGCAAAAACCTCTGTTAGTTCTGGGAATCGGACCAAAAATGTCTACTGCGGCCATGTGTCTTAATTTAACAGGTATAATGGGATATAACGGAGGAATATGTGAAGTGGTGTCTGATTTAGCTTTCTGGCAAATTTTACAAGACGCTAAAACTCGTCGTATACGTTTCTCCATGTTGGTAAAATAACAGTTCTGTCTCAGTATAAGAAAACATTTTCGTGCTCCGTAATGTGCGTAGCTTAAATGAGTGTACCAAATTAATTTGTTGACCAGTTCGTCAGGAATGCATAATAACCAATTGTTGCTGTCAGGATGAGAGCGGCGAAACAGAATGTCATTGCGTACAGTGTAGTGGTTTCTAATCGTAACACATTTTCTATCTAGCCAAAGGTGTTTAATTTCTTTCCACACATTGTCTTTATTTTGCTCCTTTGCTATGTCCTGTAATGACGATGAAATAAAGTTTTCCAATGCAACTTGCTGAATATACATGACACTGAAATTTGTTTTGCAGAAGTTGGTTGCTACGTCTTGCTGATTGTTGTCGAGAGAACGCGATAGTGCGTCTGCTATAACATTTTGTGTACCGGGAATGTGAACAATCGTAAAATTAAATTCCTGTAAATACAGTTTCCATCTACTTAATCTATCGTGAGTGAATTTGGCTGAAAGTAAAAATTGTATCGCTCTGTGATCTGTGTAAACTGTGGTATGTCTGCCATAAAGAAAGTGCCTAAATCTCATAAAAGCCCATACAACACATAATGTTTCAAGTTCTGTAACGGAGTAATTTCGTTCAGCGGGTGACAAAATGCGGCTTGCAAATGCGATGTTTTTAATTACTATAGAACCATCTTCTTCGATTTCCTGGAAAATGTGTACGCCTAAAGCGGTGTTGGAACTGTCGGTAGCAATGGAAAAATTTCTAGTAAGATCGGGGTGCGATAACAGTGGAGCATTCAACAGAGCATGTTTCAGGTTCATGAATTCAGAGTGTGCTTGCTTATCCCAAGACCAAATACTGTTTTTACCTGTTAATTGACATAATCTGGGTGTGTCTAAAGCAGAGTGATGAATAAATTTACGAAAAAAATTAATTAAGCCCAAAAAACTGCGTAATTGCTTCTTCGTCGTAGGAACACTAATGTCACGTAGAGCCTGAAGTTTTTCTGGATCAGGCGCAATGCCTTCTGCTGAAATTACGTGTCCAAGAAATTTTATGGAAGTTTTGCCAAAATGCGATTTACTGAGGTTAACTGTAAGTCCTTGTGCATGAAAAGTTTGCAGCAGTTGTTCAAGAATCAGATTGTGTTCATACCAGCTAGCTTCTGCGATAAGAATATCGTCTACATACGTCGTGATTCTGTCTTTAAGTTCTGTCGGAAGTATTGTGTTCAAACCGCGAATAAAAGCTGCAGAAGAAATAGTTAAGCCGAATGGTAATTTGCAAAATTGATAACAGTCGCCGAAACAGAGAAAAGCTGTATATTTTCTACAATTCGGATGAAGTTGAATTTGCCAAAATCCCGATTTCAAATCTAATGTGGAATAAATAGCTGTACCGTGAAATTTCTGTAAAAGTTCCTCTAATGTCTGTGGTCGATCTGTTTCATTAATAATAATGTCATTAATGTGACGTGAATCAAGTACAAGGCGAAGTGAGCCATCTTTTTTCTTAACAATATGTAGCGGGTTTATGTACGGACTAACTGCTGGTTCAATAATTCCCTGATCAAGCATATCCTGCAATTCTTTTTTAACTTGTTCTCTATGAATATACGGAATAGGATAATGCTTTGCTTTAAATGTGTCGTGCGGTTTGACTTGAAATTCATACATAAAGCCGGACATAGTACCAGGAATGTTGTCAAAAACTGGCGCTTGCTGTAAAAGAATTTTGTGTAATTGCGTTCGTTCGTCGTCTGTAGTTGCACTGCTCTCTTTAACCTTATCAGAAATTAACTGCATAACGTCGTAGTCAGCTTCGTCTGGAGTATTATAGTTATGTACGTACGTATCCGTGAACAATGTGGGATTACAGTCTATGTTACGTGTTGCGGAAATGACCTCTGTGCGGTTAATTGTTTGTTCTTCCGCAGATAAAGAGTGCTGAAATTCTAAAGCCAATTGTACATTTTCATCCTTTAACATTAAATAAGAATTCTGAAAATCAATAACTGCGTCGTGTTGTACCAGAAAATTCGTACCTAAAATAATGTCTGTTGTCAATAAAGGCACAATCCAAAAATTAGAGTGAAAAGTATGACCTCCAATACAAAATGATAAATGCGTCTGTAATTTAACGTCTACTCCTTTACTCGGTACTGCTCCTTTCACTTTTGTTTTGCCTAAAGGTAACGTCGGATAAGTATTCTCTTTGTTGCACTCGTTGAAAGTCTCCTCATTAATTACTGATATAGGTGATCCGGAATCGATTACTGCTGAAAATTTCGATGAACCAATTTTAATTTCGATAACAGGATGTGAAATGGTTTTCTGAATAACTGGTCTTTCCTGTAAAAGAGTGTCTCTGATGTCGTCAAAAGTAATTACATTTTCGTGAACAACATTTTGCGTGTCTAAGGTAGTGCTTGTGTTATTAGAAGATGCGTCCTGTGCAGTATTTAGTCAGATTCTATCTGACGTGTTATTATTATTAGGAGGATTCTGTGGCATTTCGACTATTTGAACTGTCCTATTACTTCTTCCAGGCGTGTTACGCTCTGGATGGTACCTACTGTCGGGTTCATTCATGAGAATATGTTCTTGCGTATGATTTTGCTGTTGGTGAGACCGACTGTTATTATATGTACGCTGGTAATTGTGCTCATCGTTTTTACGTCTGTCGTAATAATCATTCCTATACGGTGTATTGCGATAGGAATTGAAATACTGTCTTCTTTGTACATAGTTGTTTCTCTGCTCCCGTGCGTTACTATTTGTTGTAGCTTGGACTATACGTGCACGCGGCGGAACATTAAAGCCTGGTTGACCTTGTGTATTCCACTGTTGGTTAGGTATGCTAAGCGGTTAACTTTCATGCTATTGTAGTGGAAAACATCTATTGTTACTAAAATGTGGTTTGCTATTGCTAAAAATTTTTGTACATACTGATGATTACGATTTTATCTGTTAATAAAGTTACGGCGGTAGTTGTCATTACGGGAGTGCCTGCTGAAAATTGTCACATTCGGTAAAAGATTTGTCATATCGGGTTTTCAGTACAATATTTCTTAATCCTACAAAGAGCAATAGTTAAAGAGCAGTTTTGATAGATATAAAGGATAGTAGAAGAAAAGGCAGCAGTGCAGAAAACTAAAGATGAAACAGCACTACTACAGCTCGGGGCCCTATGCTCGCTACGGCACATATTCATTAAAGCGTAATGAATCCCCTGAGGTCAATTACGCACTGCAAATAAATTTTTGCTTTTGCGTTGCAAGTAATAGCGGAAAAATTCCAAAAGTAAATAGTTGTATCCATGTTAATTCAAGTTTCCTTATTACGGGCAATGCTGATGAAAATACAAAAATAAATTGTCGCATCTGGTTCAAAGCTAGCTTTTGCATTACAGGTAATAGCGGTGAATGTACAAAGATAAATTGTCGTATACAGTGCAAAGCGTGTACCTGTACGCTGTCATTATTAAGTTCTTTACATTTTCTGGCGGATAAAATTTGCTCGTAATCTACGTTCTCGTCATTGAATTTGAAAACACGTTCGGGTTTGTGTGTGAATCTGTTCGTCTGTGTCATTTCGGATTTCAAGTTACGTAGCTTTTCAGATTTTAAGTCGCGTGGCTTTTCGGATCTTAATTCGCGTATTCTCTGTAAATTGCTCACATTATACACGCTGCGTGACTCTGACAAATGTTCGCAAAGTAGCGGGTTCTGTGACGTATTGGTGACTGAAATAATTGTTAATTCTGTTACTTTACTACTTTCGTCAATTTGCTTGTTGTGTCGTTCACTTTTATTAACAATTTCCGTATTCAGAGTGTGTGAATCTTCCAGTGGCTCTAAATTAAACTCGTCGCGTATCTGTACTGCGTTTTTAGGGCATTGTTCCGTGACTGCATTAATTTCGTGTTTCTGTGTTTCGTTTGCTGAACATCGTTCAGTGACTGCATTAATGTCATCTTTGTGTAATTCTGTTGTGCTTACACGTGTGCTACTTAATTCTTGTGCAACAGTGCCAACTTTTTCATTACTGTTATTAGCACAAGTCTTAGTATTCACACGTAATTGTTCTTTAATGTTCTGGCATTGCATGGTAACACCTGTAATCTGTTCGCTAGCTTGTTTGTTCTGTTCTTTAAGGTCGTCTTGTTTTTCGTTTGTGAGTTTGAAACTTTTATCAATCATTTCGCTAAGTTGTTTGTGCTGTTTATCAAGCTTTTCATTAAGTTGTTTGAAATTTTCGTCATTTTTGTTCTTAGACTGTAGCATTATTGTCATAAATTGTTCCAAAGTAACATTACCTACTTTATTCTCACTACTGTTTGATGGTGTATCTACAATTGTCGCGTTTTGTGTGACCATTTGGTCATTCTGTAATTTACAAAAACGTTTATCAGTCGGATGTACATTGTCAGACACTGTTCCGGAATTAAATAAATCCGTCGTACTTTGTGTATCCTGATCACTTTCTTTAGACAAATTTGCCTGTACGTCACTTGAATTTTCCAAATCGGGTGTGTTAAGCTCTGCCGCGCTCATTACCATAGAGCATTCTGCGTCATCAATTGTCGTCAAGTTAACAGACGAGACAATTGAGTTCGTTTGTTCATCATTAAGGTGAAAGTCATCATTAGTGGTTGGAATGCACTGATTGTTAGTGAACGCAGGATTGTCATCATTACGTTGCGTATCACAATTACTATCGGTCACGTTGTTTAAGTCGGTAATTTCATTCACAATACTTCGCGATACACTATTCACAGTCTTTCGCGGCATTTTTGCAATAGTCACAATTATTCACAAAACAAATAAGCACAATGCAAAAGCAACACACAAATACAACAGAGCAACAAATTGCCGTTGACCTGTAGAAAGAAAGTCACAAGATTAATAAAAGCGTAGCGCCAAATCTTAATTATATCTAAGCAAATAAGAGCAGATATCTGACTGTCGCTCAAAAGACTCTCAACGAAATACGATCCTGGACTGGGTGTCGCCAAGTGTAACCTCCCCACCGTAATTTTGAAAGAAATGTAATGACAATACTTAATAGAAATGGGAGCCAAGTGTAACCTCCCCGCAAAATTTATAATAAGAAAGGACGATACTAATTAGAAATGCTGATGGACATGGCTCTATGCGTAACCTGCCCACAATGAAATGTACTGACAATGGCAACAAAAAATGTGAAATTCGCAATCTGACTCAAATATAAATCCTTCAAAAAATTAAAGTCCATTCAGTGACAAAAAAATTCAATTAAACCGAAATATCGGTCTTTGGCCCTGTGTAAAACAATCAGAATTAAAGTCTTACCTCGGAATAAATGGATGTCACATATCTGCTCTTGTTGTTGCGCACCGCTTGGAGGAACTGCATTGCAAATAATAATATTCTCTTTTTTTGTGATTTTAGTGGAATTTTTCTTCAAAAGAAGTGGAATGAAATGGGAAGTGCAACGAAATCTTGAGTTCAATAAAAAATTAAATTTTTGAGAAAATGCTTTTGAAATAAAAAAATTATTATTGGGAGACTTGTTGGAGAATAATTACAATAAATAAAATTTTTCATTATCTAATGATTATATTAATTAACAGTATACCTTATTCCTCATCTTGACCAGTGTTGCCGACCGCCTACATCACACAACCGCACTGGGCTGCTATTACTGACCGACCGCTCTGCATGACGACTACAGACTGAGTACTGCTCTCAACTAGACAGAGCTACGGACTCGCAACGACTGAACTGACAGACTCGCAACGACTGACTACTGTACTGCACTGGCCTACAGCTACTAACAGACTGAGAACCGCTCGCAACACTCGCGCGGTCAAGCGCATACTCTCTGGTCACAGATGCTACAATGCCTCGCCATCGCTGCTATGTTACATACGTGTTTCAAGCATCATACTAATGGAAGTACTTTGCTTTCCTCTAATCTACTGCCCCCTACCGTCGTTCACTCTGACTTGACAAGGTGCGAAAGAGAGACTATTGTGAACGCAGACTGCCGTACTGCATCTACATTTACATTCCGCAAAGCACGTTGTAGTGCATGGCGAAGAGTACTTTATACCGATTTTAGAAACTTTGTCTTGTTCCATTCAATGAAGCGAGAGGAAAATTACTTCCTAAACGCGTTGGTAGGGGCTACTAACCATGATCATTTTATTTTCTTGACTCCTTTGCGAAATATAGGTTGGAGGGCGAAACTTGCTCCCACAGGGATTACGAGGACGACGTTTTTCTTTTAATGATTTCCATTTAAGATCCCAGAGGACGTTCGGTAAAGTTTTATGTGGGCTGACATTCTTGTTGTGAACCTAACAATGCGTCTCCGAATTCGTTCGATGTCTCCTGTCATGTTTAGTTGCTAAGTAATCCAAAAGTTGGAGAAAAATTCGAGAACAGATGGTCTTGGATGCGATTGCTTTACAGATCTACACCTGCGTACATACTCAGCACCCCATCATAAGCTGCATGGCGGAAGGTACCTTGTATCACCAATAGTCATTCTCTTTTCCGTCCCACTCGCAAACAGCGTGAGGGAAAAACGACTATCTATATGTCTCCGTAAGAGCCTAATTTCTCTTACTTTGTCTTCGCAGACTTTAGGAGAAATGTACGTTGGCGGCAGCAGAATCGTTCTGCAGTCAGCCACAGATGCCATTTCTCTAGATTTTCCTAATAGTGCTTCGCGATAACTTCCCTCCAGGAATTCTCATTTGTACTTACGCAGCGTCCCCATAATACTCGCCTGTTGTCGAACCTTCCGGTGACAAATTTAGCAGCACGCCTCTGAATTGCTTCGTTGTCCACCTTTAATTGTGATGGAGATCACAAACACTCGAGGAGTACTCGGGAATGGATCATACAAATGTTTTATAAACCCACTCCTTTATCAAGGATGCGTCGCATGCTCTATATGTGGTCTCCTTTGTAGATGAGCTGCACGTTCCTAGAATTCTCCCCATAAACCTAAAATGATGTTTCACCTTCCCTGCTACCGATCTTACGGGCGCCTTCCATTCCATATTGCTTTGCAACGTTACGTCTAGATACTCAATCGACTTGACTGTGTCAAGCAGCACATCCCTAATACGGTATTCGAACATTACAGAATTGTTTTTCCTACTCATCTGCATGAACTTACCTTTTTGCTACATTTAGAGCGAACACCATTTATCACACCAAACATAAATTCTGTCGTACTTCACAGCGTCGTCAGCAAACAGTAGCAGATAGCTGCTCACCCTGTTCGTTAGATTGTTTATGTATATCTGGGTTCTCCGTGTGCGTCAACTTGTGATTCGTCCTTGTTGTTCCACAGTCACTGGTTTCAGTATTGTTCGAGTTGTTTCTGCAAGTGTTTTCGTCGAACCGTGTGTAGCTTGTGTGGTTTGACTGAACAGCTATTTTAATGCTGTCTGCATTCTGCATGGAGTCGATCAGTTGGGACAGAGCAGCGAGGAAGTCTCCGTGGCGCGAAGTCAGGCCAGGACCGCTGGCGGCGTGCACGCGTGGTCAAATTGTGAGGCGCTAGCTACGAGAGCTACGAGTTCGTTGCCCACCGAACCTGGACACTGAAGCTGAGTGATCAGTTAACCTGTTATGAAACCTCAACTGCTGTGACATCTCTTCGTTCATTGGTGGTTGTAGCTTCCTGGGCCGTTCCAGCTAGCAGCAATGTGTGGTGTCTTGGAGTCGGCGAAATTTTGCAGCCGTCTTCCTGTATGGTCTTTAACTATTAAGTTGGTTGTTACTTATCAGTGAAGTGCACCAACGGTATTTTCTGCCTTGTGGCGTTAATGCCCCAGTTACCTGCCTTGGTCGTTAGCGTAGTTTTCCGGCAGTGTGCTTTTCCGCGCCGTGTTGATGCTGTCCGGCACGGAGTGTAGTTCGACAGCCTTCTAGTTGTTTGTTCATTTTCTTTTAAAGAGTGGTTATTGTGTGCCTTGGCTGTTCTTAGACGCCAATTTTGAAGACATAGTGCGGCTGGTATATTCATCCTCGGCTGATATTTTCCGTTGTCGTACCTTGGTCGGGCGGAGGGTTGTTGGTTGGTCCTTCAGCCGTCCCTGGGTTGGGTTGCCATCCTCGAGTCTGTAGCCCGTCATCTTCGTGGTGTAGCAATTTTAATGGCCAGTAGTGTACTTTTTGCCTGATAGCGCCATGTTTTACACGAGTGATTCTTCCTCGGTCACTTCTGAGCCTTCACAGTTCGAAATTACAGTATTTTATAAAGCTCTGAAACGTATGGATGTTAGGAACGTTAAAAGGTAGTCTGTAAATCCGTTGTTTCACCCTGCTCGCATATAGGAAGGACGTGCGTATTAATCCATACACACAGTGAAACCGTTGCCAGACGTGAGAGGTTGACAACGAGCTTTTTAAAGTCACCTTTCCTGATGCGGAGCGGACGGGCTCTGATTTCAAGCGGCGTTCGTGTCGATCAGACCAGTCAGGGCGCCGTTCACCGACACCAGTGTAGTGATTCACGTTTCACAACAGCGTCATGTTTCACTCACAGGTACTGGCGCCTGTATGAAGAAAAGGGTCACTGATTGCTTACCTACTGCCAATGCTACTTTAATTTACGAGTAGGAGAATGGCTTCTAGTATGGAGCACTTCAGCCAAACCTAATATAAAACTTCTAAAAATGTGTCTATGTGACCCGTTACAGCCGTGAAATATGGTAGAAATTCATTTTTATTTGTTATTAGCTTTATATATGTGATATTTAATGCTGACCGGTGTCGATTAATTAAAGCATCATCAACTGGAAGAAAAATTATAACATTTATTTGGTTTAAAAATGCATATTTCTCATAGAAGACGCTTCCGTGTACCACATGTGACAATGACAAAACGTGGAATGCATTATAACCAGATTTTGACAATATCTTGAATATTTAGCTAACCTGCACTTACACTCAGGACAGTTACCAGGCGAGTCGCCTGTTAATAAATTTTCTTCCAGTTGATGATGCTTTTAATTAACCGAAACCGGTCAAAAATAAATATTATATCTACAGCTGATGGCAAATATAAATGCATTTCTGTTGATATAAAACTTTTGTTGTGGTTTTGAGGTAATGTACAACTAAATAAAATCATTACTTGGACATTTGTTTTGGTGTAAACGTTGAAAAAAATATTTGTAACCAAAACACCGCTAGCAAGAAAAGATTTTCTAAGAGTTTCGGTACTAAATGTTAGGAAAAGTATATAAGTTGTAACTAAATAAAATCTTTACTTGAACATTTGTTTTGGTGTATATGTTGAAAAAATATTTATTTCCAAAACACCGCTAGCAATAAAATATTTTCTAAAAGTTTCAGTTCTAGATATTTGGAAAAGTATCAGGTAGTATGGACCATACAAAAGAAATCAGGTTTTTAAACAAAAAAAGGGTTTTTGAGTTCACTAAGATATTATTTTCATATGTCAACAGTCAAGATAATATAAAAAACAGTTGGTCAAATTTCCTTTCAACTAGTGGTTGATAGAATCTGACATAAAGCATTGAACTTGTGGACTGAGGTTTTCTACAAGACAGTTTTGGGCGCTTTTTCACGAAGTTTTAACTGAAATCTCTACCTGCCAATTTCTTTTCTCTCTTATATCTGCAAGGCGACTTCAAATTTTATGCCAAATCGTAACCCAACTTTTGAAACCCATTCTTAGTTAGCGGCACTAACATGCACTCTCCATGTGTCATGTGTGCTACCAGCTTCTCTTCATAATTTTCTTTGTATGTCGGTTTGAAAAACCCATCTGAGGTGTCAACGATGTCTACTGATTCTCTACAAAGATTATGATCTACTTCACAATGTATTTTCTACGAACATTAAAACGATCGGCGGCAGCCCTATCTGTCGTGTCTCCTTCCAAAACACTTGAAACCATTTGCTTCATTGCAGTTATGGACCACTCTGCTGAACCCCCAAAGGCAGGCACGCTTCTTCTTCTTCAATCTTGGTATCCTGCCGCATACGAAAAACATTCCGCATTAAAACAAGGTAGAAACAGAAGTAGGCATAAGAGAGCGGAATTTAATTATTACAATACAGTCTACATTAGACTACTGAAATATTAATACTAGTATGATAATATTATTTCTTACAACACCATTGCAGAAAATTGTACTGTTCACCAGCTTCGACACTCAAAAGCAATAACATTTACTTGTGACACAAACTCGAGAGCTACATCACTCAACCTCTAGTAAATGAGGGAGTGAGTCTGCGCTTTATTCCAGGCACTGTCTGCGCCCGCCCTTTTGCGGCAAACACCGAGTGGTCTACACTACCCACCGTCCTACACTAACCGCCGTTCCCCTGCTGTGAGTGAGTTTGATAATGGGTGGTTCCAATCAAAGTGCAGCTACTGACGGAGGTCCACTGTGCGCTGTAGCTGTCGTATGGCAGAAATACTTGGTAGAACTGTAGAACTGATTTTCGCTGATAAAAATAAGGACCAATTTTGGTCACCAGGTACAAATCTGACGCTGTACAACATTTCGTCGACGCCTCCAGTGTTCATATTGAACAAATTTTGTAAGTGGTGGTTAATAATAAAATCAACATCTACATCTACATGGTTAGTCTGCAATTCACCCTTAAGTGCCTGGCAGAGGGTTCATCGAACCATTTTCATACTACTTCTCTACCATTCCACACTCGAATGGCGCGAGGGAAAAAGGAAATTACAGCGTCATCTGCAAACAATCTAAGGGGGTTGCTCAGAATATCACCTAGATCATTTATGTAAATCAGAACAGCCGAGGGCCTATGACACTACCTTCCAGAGCGCCGGATATCACTTCTGTTCTACTCGATGATTTACCGCCTATCACTACGAACTGTGACCTCTCTGAGAGGAAATCACGGATCCAGTCACACAATTGAGACAATACTTCATATTCACGCAATTTGATTAATAGTCGCTTGTGAGGAACGGTATCGAAAGCTTTCTGGAAACACAGGAATATGGAATCGATCTGAGATCCTTGTCGACAGCACTCATTACTTCATGGGAATAAAGAGCTAGCTGTGTTGCACAAGAACGATATTTTCTGAATCCGTGTTGGTTATGTATGAATAAGTCATTTTCTTCAAGGTGATGCATGATGTTCGAGTACAGTATATGCTTCAAAATCCTACTGCAAATTGAGGTCAGTGTTATGGGTCTGTGATTCAATGGGTTACTCCTATTTCGTTTCTTGAATATTGGTGTGACCTGTGCTACTTTCCAGCCTTTAGGAACAGACCTTTCGTCAAGTGAGCGGTTGTATATGATTGCTAAGAAACGCGCTATTGACTTTCTCATTTGTTTGACCTTTCTTGGCCCAAGTCCCGTTCCTAACCCATTACATATGGAAACATTGCTATACGCATTTCTTTCATCGACAGTTCCTGATTTGCGACTGGTAGCCGGCACTAGAACAGTTTTTTTCCCAATATAGATGTGTCCCATATTAGAATATCTACAAATTTTCGGTTCCCTATGGTAATTACAGCCCAAACTGGACCTATGTGAGTAGCTACGCTTTAATTATAGCCACCCAGTATTTGGGTACCTGACTACTGTTTCGTTTAAGGGATGATATATCCTAGCGATAGAAACTAATGAACCGTAACATTACGACTACTGCCCAGAGTGAGACTGAGTGCCGCTTAGTGGCACTCCGTGTCCGTGATTCAGATTTATGGCAGATCTGACGACAGGTGGAGTGCTGGTGCAGGCACAGATGTTCTGCCGCACACTGTATAGTGCATATTGTTGAACACGTGGCTCCGCAGCAGACGATCGCTCGTGTTCCCAATGATAACAACGATATCGTCAGTTACGGATGCAGCGGGCACGAAATCAGCCGGATTCGACAGTGGACCCGTGGAAACGTATCGCCTGGTCGGATACATCCCATTTCTTGTTACGCCATGTCGTAGCCGAATACACCGTCTCTGAAGCGAACGGCTGCTCGAAGCATACACCCCACCACTGGTCCAAAAATGGTTCAAATGGCTCTGAGCACTATGCGACTTAACTTCTGAGGTCATCAGTCACCTAGAACTTAGAACTAATTAAACCTAACTAACCTAAGGACATCACACACATCCATGCCCGAGGCAGGATTCGAACCTGCGACCGTAGCGATCGCTCGGTTCCAGACTGGGCCGCCTAGAACCGCACGGCCACTCCGGCCGGCCACTGGTCCGGGCTGGTGGGTGCAGTATTATGCTAAGGTGAACATTCACCTGAACTTCCGTGTGACCTTGATAGATGTAGATCACGTGAACGTTACTGCGCTCTACCTCCGTCCCTTCATGCTTGATATCTTCCCCGACGGAAATGGCATCTTCCAGCAGGTTAACTGTCAGTGTAACGAGGTCAGAATCGTCCTACAGTAATTTGAGCACCTTTATAAGGAGCTCACGTTGATTTTCGGCCACCAAATTAATCCGTCCTGAACCCTCTGGAGCACATTTGGAACAGTAGTGGCTGTCAGTTCCGCAGCCACAAATCACGTTATGTTTTGTGAACTGTGCATAGGTATCTGGTGCTACCCATCTCTGGAAAACGTACCATGTACTTATTAAATCATTGCCTCCACAGTCGCTGCTTTATTGCGATCGAAAGATGGAGAAGTACGATACTAATCACATGCCGATAATTTTTTGGCTCGTTAGCCAAACATCCAGGATGATTTACGAGCATTGATAATATTCGAAGAAGAAATTTTGGAACATTTCAACGCTGCAAACACAAGGATGTTGTATGCCAGTATCTAAGGTAATTCCATGTTGTAACGTCACTCTCAGTGACATCTGCCAACAAACTATTGACGAATGGCCTCACAGAACCTTTTAATAAAACGTTGGTAGATATGCTATCGATGTACATTAATGTCGAACAGAGATGTTGGGATAAAATACTACACATTGTAACATTCGCATATAGCGCAGCGAAGCAAGACATTACAGGCTTCATGCCGGTTTTTCTGTTCCATGGTCGCCAGGCGAAACCCTAATGAATACATTGTTTCCATTTCAACCGGACGACACTTAGCATGACTACGTGAAACACATCATAACGAGGACCGAAGAAACAAGGCACCTGGCTACCATACGGTCCCTGAACGTCCGCGGGAAGTACCGACAGCACTATAACTCCAAGAAGCGGCCAGAAGATACAGCCAGTAGACTTGGTATAGATGCGAAAAGATGCGAAACGTTGGAGTGTGGGAAAAGTTACGAAAACGCTACTTAGGGTTGTATCGCATCCTTTGTCGTTTGTCGAACACCCGTCCTTCGTATGAAGTCCTACTACCATCCTGAGACGCAGATCGACGGTAGGGGCTCCTCGTTCAAGGAAACTGAAGTCCCACCCGATGCTCGTGAAGCATCTACGTGAGAGGCTAACTTCGATGCTCACCATAATGAAGAGTGTATGACAATTCGACCTGGACGCTGTCCTATAGCAACAACTGACAAGACTTAGATGTAAGAGGCTGCATTCGGCTCCATCGAGAACGTCTGAAACAGTGGGTCGCTGTTTCCTAACCAGGGAGAGCAATGCCCTGCTCTGTGATGATCGCAATGTGGATTACCCTCTAGCCTCTCTGGCTGGCCTGTTGTGGGCCGCACCAGCCACATTTATTGTTTGTATTTATCACTTCCAGAAGGTTCTCCAAATTTCTTATGTTTTTAATGTTTACATATACTGGAATACTCTATATTTGTATAAATAGCAGCACAATCCGTCCAGGAGGCAGTTCTGTTCTGTCTGTACATTGGTGACCACGATACACGTGCTTTCAGTGCAAAGTATTCTACTTCACTTCTGCCGACCCTACTTTCAGATTTAGACTACATTATCGCTGCGACGTTACAATATACACTGCTCGAAAAAAATATTATTACACATGGAAAGACGAAATCGATTTTTGTCCGATGACGGCATGTGCCACCTAGTGGATAGTGGATGTACTGATAATGGTTGCAACGTCGTCCGCCAACAGATAGCGTAGTGGCATAGCTACCGGAGCGCCATTGTTTCTACTCTTTAATAGCGAATGCTCGCAACCAGACAGCTTTCTTTGGTACAAACGTGTCAAGCAGGCAAGCAACCAAAGAACGAAGACGCACTTGTGCTTCCTACAGGCAATAGAGTGAGTTTGAAAAGGGGCCAAATTGTGACCTCCCGAGTGGTGGGACGGTCCTTTCGGAGAACTGCCACACAGGTTGGACGTGCTGCGTCAGTTGTGCAATGATGCTGGTACCAGTGATGACGTGAACATTCTCACACCCGTAGACGAGGTTCAGGACGTCAACGAAGCACACAAGGCCGCTACGATCGTCATTCTGTAAGGGCTGGAGTGGCAGATAGTACAGCTACCACACCAGAGTTAAGAGGGCTTGTGAGTGTAGACGTGTCATCATGAACTGTTGCCAACCGGTTATTAGCAATTGGACCACGGGCACGCACACCTCTAGCCCGTCATCCACTCACGCTACAGTATCGCCGTGCACGGCTCGACTACTGCCGTCAGAGGATCACTTGTGATTTACATCTACATCTACATGGATACTCTGCAAATCACATTAAAGTGCCTGGCAGAGGTTTTATCGGACCACCTTCACAATTCTCTTTTATTCCAGTCTCGTACAGCGCGCGGAAAGAATGAACGCCTGTATCTTTCAGTACGAGCTCTAATTTCCCTTATTTTGTCGTGGTGATCGTTCCTCCCTATGTAGGTCAGTGTCAGCAAAATATTTTCGCATTCGGGGGAGAAAGTTGGTGATTGGAATTTCGTGAGAAGATTCCGACGCAACGAAAAACGCCTTTCTTTTAATGATGTCCAGCCCAACCCTGTATCATTTCTGTGACACTCTCTCCCATATTTAGCGATAATACAAAACGTGCTGCCATTCTTTGAACTTTTTCGATGTACTCCGTCAGTCCTAGCTGGTCAAAACGGTCAAATGTGTGCGAAATCTTATGCGACTTAACTGCTAAGGTCATCAGTCCCTAAGCTTACATACTACTTAATCTAAATTATCCTAAGGACAAACACACACACCCATGCCCGAGGGAGGACTCGAACCTCCGCCGGGAACAGCCACACAGTCCATGACTGCAGCGCCCTAGACCGCTCGGCTAATCCCGCGCGGCTCCTATCTGGTAGGGATCCCATACCGCGCAGCAGTATTCTAAAAGAGGACGGACAAGCGTAGTGTAGGCAGTCTCCTTAGTAGGTCTGTTACATTTTCTAAGTGTCCTGCCAATAAAACGCAGTCTTTTGTTGGCCTTCCCCACAACATTTTCTATGTGTCCCTTCCAATTTAAGTTGCTCGTAACTGTAATACCTAAGTATTTAGTTAAATTTACGGCTTTTAGATTAGTGTGGTTTATCGTGTAACCGACGTTTAACGAGTTCCTTTTAGCACTCATGTGGATCACCTCACACTTTTCGTTATTTAGGGTCAACTGCCACTTTTCACACTTTTCAGATATCTTTTCTAAATCGTTTTGAAGTTTGTTTTAATCTTCTGATGACTTTATTAGTAGATAAACGACAGCGTCATCTGCAAACAACCGAAGACGGCTGCTCAGATTGTCTCCCAAATCGTTTATACAGATAAGGAACAGCGAAGGGCCTGTAACACTATCTTGGGGAACGCCAGAAATCACTTTTGTTTTACTCGACGACTTTCCGTCAGTTACTACGAACTGTGACCTCTCTGACAGGAAATCACAAATCCAGTCACATAAATGAGACGACATTCCATGCCGGCCGAAGTGGCCGTGCGGTTAAAGGCGCTGCAGTCTGGAACCGCAAGACCGCTACGGTCGCAGGTTCGAATCCTGCCTCGGGCATGGATGTTTGTGATGTCCTTAGGTTAGTTAGGTTTAACTAGTTCTAAGTTCTAGGGGACTAATGACCTCAGCAGTTGAGTCCCATAGTGCTCAGAGCCACGACATTCCATAAGCACGCAATTTCACTACGAGCCGCTTGTGTGGTACAGTGTCAAAAGCCTTCCGGAAATCCAGGAATACGGACTCGATCTGAAATCCCTTGTCAATAGCTCTCAACACTTCATGTGAATAAAGAGATAGTTGTGCTTCACAGGAACGATGTTTTCTAAAACCATGTTGACTATGTGTCAATAAACCGTTTTCTTCGAGGTAATTCATAATGTTCGAACACAATATATATTCTAAAATCCTGCTGCATATCGACGTTAACGATATGGGCCTGTAATTTAGTGGATTACGCCTACTACCTTTCTTGAATATTGGTGTGACCTGTGCATCTTTCCAGTCTTTGGGTACGGATCTTTCGTCGAGCGAACGGTTGTATATGATCGTTAAGTATGGACCTAATGCATCAGCATACTCCGAAGGGAACCTAACTGGTATACAGTCTGGACCAGAAGACTTGCTTTTATTAAGTGGTTTAAGTTGCTTCACTACTCCGAGGATATTTACTTCTACGTTACTCGTGTTGGCAGCTGTTCTCGATTCGAATTCTGTAATATTTACTTCGTCTTCTTTTGTGAAGTCACTTCGGAAGAAATCTTCAGCGATAAAAGTAGATCCTGCCTGCACGCAAGTGATGGGTATTTATTTGCACATACGGCGTAGACCTGTTGAGCACTGTCTCATAGAGTGCGTTCGTCCAAGACAACAGTTGCCCTATCCAAAGCCTTATGGTTGGCGTGCAATATGGTTCAACTCTCGTTCACCTTTGGTGTTTCTGGAGGGGACGCTAACCAGCGCTCGGTGTATATAGCTAGACTCGTTCTTTTCCGTTCTTGCAACAGTAAAGTAATGCGTTGTTCCAACAGGATAATGTTCGCCCATACACTGCCCATGAAACTCAACGAGACGTGCAGTAACTTAACTTCCCTGGCCAGCACGATCTCCGAACTTGACTCCAGTCGAGCACGTGTAAGATATGACGGACGAGAAGTGACTCGAGCGACTTGTCGACCGACAGCTCTTTAGAGAACAACGCAAACGGCAAAGCAGGAGCAACACAACGTACCATAGCACAGTATTCATCATCTGTACGGTCAACTGCATGTCAGAGTCAGCGCCTGCATTGCCGTTCGTGAAGGCTACACCACATACTAATATGGGTGTTTCAGCATGGATAGATACCTGGTACCTCAGAACAGCTTGTGATATTAATCTGTAAATATAATCATTTCATGTACTCCACATGTCGCAACATTAAATCTTGTGTGAACTGGAAACCTCTAAAACGGTGCATTTTTTTTTTTTTTGGCAATGTACATCATGCAGCAAAATTAGAAATCAAATGGTTCAAATGGCTCTAAGCACTAATGGACTTAACATCTGAGGTCCGTCAGTCCCCTAGACTTAGAACTACTTAAACCTAAGCAACCCACACATCCATGCCCGAGGCAGGATTCGAACCTGCGACCGTATAAGCAGCGCGGTCCCGGATTGAAGCGCCTAGAACCGCTCGGCCACAACGGCCGGCCGCAAAATTAGAAATCCTCTTTGAAAATGAGGACATGGTATTCAAAGTGTTGAAAGGAAATAAAGATTTTTAGGTGTGACTGGAGGAGACACATTTATCCTGAATTAACAGCGAAACATTTTCCTGCAGTCGGTCTTTTCTTATCTGGACACCAAACTTCGGTTCTTTCCCAACTTGCTCTGCTTTCTTTTGTCCCTTCTTCACGAATTGTCTATCTCCTCACTACGCGAACGTGGAAACAAGATATTGCATCAGTACAGAGACCAATGAAACTCCCGTCAAAGTACACTACTGGCCATTAAAACTGCTACACCACGAAGATGACGTGCTACAGACGCGAAATTTAACCGACAGGAAGAAGATGCTGTGACATTCAAATGATTAGCTTTTCAGGGCATTCACACAAGGTTGGCGCCGGTGGCCACACCTACAACGTGCTGACATGAGGAAAGTTTCCAACCGATTTCTCATACACAAACAGCAGTTGACCGGCGTTGCCTGGTGAAACGTTGTTGTGATGCCTCGTGTAAGGGGGAGAAATGCGTCCCATCACGTTTCCGACCTCGATAAAGGTCGGATTGTAGCCTATCGCGATTGCGGTTTATCGTATCGCGACATTGCTGCTCGCGTCGGTCGAGATCCAATGACTGTTAGCAGAATATGGAATCGGTGGGTTCAGGAGGGTAATTAGCAACGCAGTGCTGGATCCCAACGGCCTCGTATCATTAGCAGTCGGAGTTGACAGGCATCTTATCCGCACGGCTCTAACGGATCGTGCAGCCACTCCTCGATCCCTGAGTCAAGAGATGAGGACGTTTGCAAGACAACAACCATCTGCACGAACAGTTCGACGACGTTTCCAGCAGCATGGGCTATCAGCTCGTAGACCGTGGCTGCGGTTACCCTTGACACTGCATCACAGACAGGAGCGCCTGCGATGGTGTACTCAACGACGAACCTGGGTGCACGAATGGCAAAACGTCATTTTTTCGGATGAGTCCACGTTCTGTTTACAGCATCATGATGGTCGCATCCGTGTTTGGCGACATCGCGGTGAACGCATACTAGAAGCGTGCATTCGTCATCGCCATACTGGCGTATCACCCGGCGTGATTGTATGGGGTGCCATTGGTTACACGTCTCGGTCACCTCTTGTTCGCATTGACGCTACTTTGAACAGTGGACGTTACATTTCAGATGTGTTACGACCCGTGGCTCTACCCCTCATTCGATCCCTTCGAAACCCTACATTTCAGCAGCATAATGCACGACCGCATGTTGCAGGTCCTGTACGGGCCTTTCTGGGTACAGAAAATGTTCGACTGCTGCCCTGGCCAGCACATTCTCCAG
Organism: Schistocerca piceifrons; assembly: GCF_021461385.2. Classification (NCBI taxonomy): domain Eukaryota; kingdom Metazoa; phylum Arthropoda; class Insecta; order Orthoptera; family Acrididae; genus Schistocerca; species Schistocerca piceifrons. Next base: position 1,063,972,227 of record NC_060138.1, read on the forward strand.
GTCCCTCACCAACTGAAAACGTCTTGTCAATGGTGGCCGAGCAACTGGCTCGTCACAATCCGCCAGTCACTACTCTTGATCTCTTGATGAACTATGGCATCGTGTTGAAGCTGCATCGGCAGCTGTACCTGTACACGCCATCTAAGCTCTGTTTGACTCAATGCCCAGGATCAAGGCCGTTATTACGCCCAGAGGTGGTTATTTTGGGTACTGATTTCTCAGGATCTATGCACCCAAATTGCGTGAAAATGTCATCACATGTCAGTTCTAGTATAATATATTTCTCCAATGAATACCCGTTTATCATCTGCATTTCTTCTTGGTGTAGCAATCTTAATGGCCAGTAGTGTAATATCTAATATTTGCAGCATTGGTATTTCCTATTATGTGTGAAACATATAAAAGAGTTTGTGTTCTGCCTTACGGCAAGTCTTGTTATGGGGGAAGCCTCGACAGAGAGGTCCACCGCATGAGCGTCTAGGGAAGTGATTCCAGTGGTGGTTTCCCGTTGCCTTTCACTTATGATGATGAAATGATAATGAGAACAACACAGCACCCAGTCCCTGAGCGGAGAAAATCTCCGACCCAGCCGGGAATGGAACTTGGACCCCTTAGCGTGACAGACCGCCGCGCTGACCACTCAGTCATCGGGCCGGACTTGTGAAACATTTAGCAGACAGTATTTTGATAGCTCTAATATACTAGACTGACAGATCAGCATTTGAATGTAAGCTCGATAAGCTAAGAGCATAACTCTTTAGAGTAAAACGAAAGCTGTGTACCTAACCCGTCGCTTGCGTTCCCCTATATACATGTGGATAACAAACTGCCCAAATATCTCCTTTTTTAGCGCGCTTGTAAACTGTGAAATGCTTCTTATAGCACGTAAAGTTTTATGATGCACTACGCGACAATACTCTGTTTGCATGAGCCCTGAGATTTTCAAAAAACATTTTAAAAAATACATCTAACATCTCCACGAGTTTGCGTAAGTCCTCACTGCGTGAATATCTATAGCAGAAATTCATACTCTTGACAATTACGTCAACCTAAATTGCAAAATATTCCTAACTGGTAAAGATACGAATCATCTCGTTATGCCGTGGGAGATATCTTTACCTCAAGGATGGTAACTAACTGCTGGGAAGGAAATTAGTATCTGATTCCAAGCGAAATAATTTCGTGAAAAATGTTACCTGTTCCTTGAGACTGAAGCGAGTTGGAAATTGCGAGTGGGAAAAAGTCATCACCATTTTTTTTCTTTTTTTTTCATGTGTGTCCAGCCCGTACCTACAATCTTAAGAACGGTCGTTTAAGTTAGTTGTCAGGTTGGTCCTAACCAGCCAAAGTTGATGAACTTTCAATTTTAGGTCTACATCTCCGATTACCAGGCTGCATCGATTTGAAGAGTACGCAAACTACCTCTAGTTCAGAGACGGGAATAGAGGAAAAACTATAGGAACTAACTGCATCGTCATAAATTCGACAAGTGCAATTGTGTAATGCCTAGGTCTCCAACATCCCAGGAAACATCAAATACATTGAAGGCTTACTATCTGTTTGCAGCGACAACTATATCTTGTCGACATATAAGACGCCAGGAGGGCGCAGGCCCAAAGCTAACCTAGCTACATCAACCCCAACAGCAGCACGTGAGAGAGCACCGAAGACCAAAACCCGAAGCATGCTCCAGTACTCTTGTCCTTCTTCTGGTACTGAAGACGAACAACTTCAACCACCGCAGAAAAAGCTCCATGCTGCAAAGTACTGGCCATAAATGTCATAATGCACTGAAGCCCAAAAGAAACTGGTATAGGCAACCAATTTAAATAGAGATATATGTAAACTGGCAGAATACGGCGCTGCGGTCAGCAACACCTATATGAGACAAGTGTCTGGTGCAGTTGTTAGATCCGTTACTGCTGCTACAATGGTGGGTTATCAAGATTTAAGTGCTTTCAACATGCTGTCATAGTCGGCGCACGAGCGATGGGACACAGCATTTCCGAGGTAGCGATGAAGTGGGGATTTTCCCGTACGACCATTTCACGAATGTACTGTGAATCCGGTAGAACATCAAATATACGACATCGCTGCGGCCGGAAGAAGATCCTGCAAGAACGGGACCAACGACGACTGAAGAGAATCGTTCAACGTGACATAAGTGCAACCCTTCCGCAAATTGCTGCGCAGTTCAATGGCGGGCCATCAACAAGTGTCAGCGTGCGAACCATTCAACGAAACATCATCGATATGGACTTTCGGAGCCGAAGGCCCATTCGTATATCCTTGATTACTGCATGACGCAAATCTCTACGTCTCACCTGGGGAAGTCAACACCACCACTGGGTTTTTGACGACTGGAAACATGTTGGCTGCTCGGACGAGTCTCGTTTCAAACTGTATCGAGCGGATGGACGCGCACTGGTATGGAAACAACCTCATGAATCCATGGACCCTGCATGTCAGCAGGGTACTGTTCAAGCTGGTGGAGGATCTATAATGGTGTGGGGCGTGTGTAGTTGAAGTGATAGGGGACCCCTAATACATCTAGATACGACTCTGACAGATTAAACGTACATAAGCATCTTGTCTAATCACCTGCTTCATTCATGTCCATTGTGCATTCCAACGAACTTGGGAAATTCCAGCAGGACAATGTGACAACCCACAAGTCCAGAATTGTAGCTCCAGGAACACTCTTCTGAGCTTAAACACTGCCGCCAGCCACCAAACTCCCCAGACATGACCATTAAAGAGCACATCTGGGATGCCTTGCAACGTGCTGTTCAGAAGAGGTCTCCACCCCCTCGTACTCTTACGGATTTACGGACAGTCCTGCAGGATTCATTGTATCGATTCCCTCCAGCTCTACTTCAGACATTAGTCGAGTCCATGCCACGTCGCGTTGCGTTACTTCTGCGTGTTCGCGGGGGCCCTACGTGATATTAGGCAGGTGTATCAGTTTCTTTGGCTCTTCAGTGTCTAATTTTTGAGTTTGAGCGTGCCATATAATTGACACGAAAGCGACGACAACAACAACAATGATAGTAACAACAATAATAATAATATATTAATAATACAGTTCTTTACTAAACCTTCCAGTTTTGTCGTATTTTGATTCCCGTCTCATTGTAATATGTTTTGAACACCCAAACATTATGAAACTTACTGCCGGATCGAGACTCGAACCTGGGACCTTTGGCTTCTACAGGCATGTTCTCCACCGACTGAGCTATCAAAGTAAGACTCACGACAGTTTTTATTTGGCAGTACCTTTCAAATCCGCGCACACTCCGTTGCAGAGTGAAATTCATTGTGGGATAAACTTTTCTGTTTAACACACATTAATTTTATTTCTTAATTTACCTCTTGTTTTTTTCATACGCGGAAAATAGCAACTATAGTGTCTTGAGCCTCACTCTAAATTATGGAAACGACAGTCTCTAATATCAAGTAGTTAGTTACTTTTTGAACACTAATCGATTCACATAAATTATTGATATTTTTTGGGTTGTAATTGGAATTTAAAAAGAAGCTATATTTTAGTATAGTACCTAAAAGTAGATTTTATACAGGGTGTAAATTTTAAGAAAAAGAAGCTTCACACGATAAAATGTGTAGAATCCAAAGTTGATTATTTTCGATGGGGACATCTGCTGATGCTAAAATTATCCCGCCACCCCAGCCACCTGGGGGTGGGGCGGGAGCAAATGATTTATGCATTTCTGTGTCATCTTGTATTATCTTCCATGTGATGCCTCTTTTTCGTTTCCACCATAGAGAAGTACTTCTAAGATACAAAAACGCAACACTTAGTTTTTTTTAAATCTCCATATTTCGACCTTATCTTTCGAGAGCATAACTCTTCTCTCCTGTATTATAATTTATAACTCTTATTTTGGATTTTATAGTATAGATTTTACTTTCTTTCCGTTATTTATTATTTAGATATGAATAAACAAAAACATTTTAATTCATTATTTTGAAATTTGTTAAGGTATGTTTATAATCTTCACAGCAATGTTTAAAATAAAGAAAAAATGGATGTGTATGGCAGTACAGTTTGATGGTACATTCAACGATGGTTCAGTACATATCCCGTCCTTCCATAACACGATGTCAATATTTCATTCGCATTACCACCGCTTAGATTCTTAGACAATAAGCTTAAGGAAGACGGAGTAGTTATCCGTAATTGATAAAGATCGAGAAAGCAGTCGGTTATGGCCATGATCGGATCTTTCAGGCTGAGAAACAGACCGAGAAAGTGCAGATGTATGCACTGATGAGCCAAAACATTATGACGACCTGCTTAATAGCTTGTTGTATGTTTTCGGAAAGAAATATATCATTGATTTTGCGCATCAGGATCCGACAGTTTGTCCGTGGGTTCGTGGAGGTATGCGACTTTAGATATCTATGCACAGGTCACGTAATTCGCATAAATAACGGGACGCTGATTTGCGTACGTGATGATGGTGCCCGATAGTGACCCAGATGGTTTCCATAGGATTTACATCAGGCGAATTGGTGGCCGAGGTGTCAAAGTGAGTTCACTATAATGCTCCTCAAACTACTGTAGCACGGTTCTGGGTCCGGGACACGGACAACTATACTGCTGAAAGACGACATCGCCGTCGGGGAAGATATCAAGCATGAAGCGATGCAGGTGGTTCGCAGCTGTCAGCATGTCTTCGATTACTACCACAGGTCCAATGCGAGTGTAGGAGAATGTCTCCCATAGCGTAATAGTGCGCCCACCAGCCAGCGCCCGTGGCGCTCTGCACGTTTCATGCTGCCGTTCACCATGATGACGACGTATTTGGAGACGGTCATCGACCCTGCGTAGCAAAAATGTGATCCACCCAAGAGCCAACACGTTTCCACCGATCGATGATCGAATCCCGATGGTCCCGTGCTCACTGCAATCATAATTGACGATGACGTTAAGTCAACATGTGAACACGTAGCGGTGGTCTGCTGCGCAGCTCTATGTTCAACAACGTACGATGAACGGTTTTCTCCGAAACACTTGTGCGTGCACCAGCATTGTGCTCTTTCGGCAGAGGTTCCACAGATTACCATCTATCCTACTTTACAGAGCATTACTTTATATTTTCAGTTCGAATATAATAAATTTTCTTAAGACTAAGAAGCTTATGTTCACGTACCAGCACGGTTTTAGAAAGCCTCTCTCGTCCGAAATTCAACTTGCCCCTTTCTCGCATGGTATACTGTGAACACTGGGTGAAAGGCAACGGGCCGATCCCATATTTCTATATCTCTGGAAAGCATTTGACACGGTGCCCCATTGCAGCTTGTTACTGAAGATACGAGCATGTGGAATAGGTTCACAAATATGTGAGTGGCTCGAAGACTTCGTAAGTAATAGAACCCAGTATATTGCCCTAGATGGCGACTGTTCATAAGAGACAGGGAAGTGTGATAGGACCGCTGTTGTTCTTTATATACATAAATTATTTGGCGGACAGGCTGGGCAGTAATCTACGTTTGTTTGCTGATGATACTGTGGTGTACGGTAAGGTGTCGAAGTTGAATGACTGCAGAAAGATACAAGACGCCTTAGACAAAGTTTCTAGTTGGATTGATGAATGACAGTTAGCCCTAATGTTTAAGTTAATGCGCATGAGTAGGAAGATCAAATCCGTAATGTTATGATACACTATTACTAGTATCCTGTTAGACGCAGTCAAGTCGTTTAAACATTTGAGCGTACCGTTACAAAGCGATATGAAATGGAACCAGCGTGTGAGAACTGTGGTAGGGAAGGCAAATGATCGGCTTATGTTTATTGGGAGAATTTTAGTAAAGAATGGTTCACCTGCAAAGGCGATCGGATATAGGACGCTGCTGCGACCTACTCTTGATTACCGCTCGAGTGTTTGGAATCCATACCAGGTCGGACTGAAGGAAGACATCGAAGTGATTCAGAGGTGGGCTACTAGAGTTGTTACCGGTAGGATCGGACAACACGTAAGTATTAAGGAGATGCTTCGGGAACTCAAATGGGAATTCCTAGGGGGAAGGCGACGTTCCTTTCGAGGAAAACGAGAAAATTTAGAGAGCCGGCATTTGAAGCTCGTTGCAAAACCATTCTAGTGTCACCAACACACCCTACGCGTAAGGACGACGAAGATAATATACGAGAAGTTAGGGCCCTTACGGAGGCATACAGAGGGCCTTTTTTCCCTCGCTCTCTTTGCAAGTGGAACAGGAAAGAAAATGACTATTAGTGGTACAGGATAGCCTCCGCCACGTGGCTTGCGGAATATATATGTAGATTTAGACAAGCCTTCGAACCCCAGGTTCTGTAAGGAATCTTGGACGTCCAACCATTTAGCGCCTAGTGGTAGTTTACATAGATGCTCACGAAAGTAGCACGTGAACATTTGCCCACCTTCGAAGTTTTCAAGATACTCGTTCATAGGCTCTACATAATAATAATCTGCCTTTTTCAAAGTCGTTTATCTCAATAGATTTCCTCATTTGCAGCCCATATCTTCGCTAGGGTGATCCCCCGTCCATGTCTGTTCCTCTCACGTACTTTCCTTACCGCGTCACATGCCCGCAACGGCACCAGGTGACACCCAAAATCGCGGTGGACAGTGGTCATAATGTTTTGGCTTCTCAGTACTTATTCTGGGCGCGTTTCATGCGGAGGTAGTGTTCAGATCCTAGTCCAGTATCTTTTTTGACATCTTCTTAGCCGTTGCAAAATCAGTTTCCATCTACGTTAAAGTGTTGTTCAGAAAACTATGATTGTTTGGGATATAAAATCAAATGGAGCGGGTATCTGAGTGACACACAGTTTTAATACAATCCACGAAGTGTTTCTAGATGTTGCATCCCTATCTTCAAGTTCTACAGCGCTGGTGATGTGTAAAGCTTAGTTACTAGAATATCTCAAAAGCAGACCACTGGCTGATTTCAGCGGATGTACACACGTAAACGTCCGGCCGGTGTGGCCGAGCGGTTCTAGGCGCTTCAGTTTGGAACCGCGCGACCGCTACGGTCGCAGGTTCGAATCCTGCCTCGGGAATGGATGTGTGTAATGTCCTCAGCTTGCTTAGGTTTAAGTAGTTGTAAGTTCTAGGGGACTGATGACCTGAGATGTTAAGTCCCATAGTACTCAGAGCCATTTGAACCATTTGAACACAAGTAAACATCACTACCTCCGACAGAATAAGAGAGCTCATCCAACTGGATGTCATTACGACCGGTTTTAATGACGGACACATATAACTGTTTCATTTTTAAAAATATTACATACGAATGTCCTTCCCCTCCTAAGCCTCCTCTTCTTCCTCCTTCTCTGTGCGTGCGAACGGCTGCCAGCCAAGCAAAAAGCGATGGCGTCCGGCTGACCTTGGCGTTGAGGCCTTGCATCCAACCACTGCCTCGAAAGGGCGTCCACCAAGAAGCTGTAGCTACAGCTTGGGATTCCAACCAGGACCTCGGTTTCAGACATGACGACTTGCGGAACGGTTCTGCTTTACAGAGTGACATTTCATTCTTTTGAACAATTACCATACTCCTGCACTTTTATTACGGTTAGCTTCTATGAAATATTTCCTCGAGATGTACTGGCAGTTCTGTTCATAGAACTGAAGCTGAAAGGTCGAATTACGAATTAGAGTTGTAGATGCATTTTTTCCAGTCAGTTTTGTAATACAGGCAACAAATTCGAAAACTAGGATACAATTTTCGTATCCCAGTTGGCCTGAAAGAAAAGAGCTTGCTGCAGTTAGAGGGCGGGAAAATATTGACTGGTCGTCGGGATCTCATGTTATTATTCTACCCAGTATCAGACTGGGGAAAGGCATGGGCTACGACACTACTTCCACGGAGCCACTGCTTCGAATGTTTACTGCAGGAAAGTGGTAGAAATAGCAACAGAAGTAAAAGATTTAGAAAGCAGCAAAAAGGAATATAAGAGGGTGAGTCAAATGAAAACCTTAAATTTGTAAGTTGGTAAGCGTGCTACAAACAGCGTGCAGAATGGCCTGTAGGTGGCACTGGAGTGACCATTCACATTCGCAGAACAGATTTCGTGTTGTCAACATACATTGCCGGCCTGGTCACGTGATCTCAGGACGTCGTATGTTTGTCCGTACAGCGCCCTGTATATTTAGAATGTCACTACATCCCTAGTACAGACGGATTCTTGTCGTACGTGTCATGGATTATTTATATAAGTTGCGCAGACATTTAACAGTATCCAATTGATACCGGGAATAAACCATCTACATAACTTTTAAGGGCAAGTGATATTACATCTTGCTTCTTTGCGATAGCACTTGATTTTTGGTAGTTTTCGGTATGATACGGCACTTTATAGTAATACAGAGCCTGACGTACATTTTTGCAGTGATAGTCTTGCAAAACGACTTGACAGTACGCTAGTACTTTTGCAAGTGTCCGAAAAACACCGAATTTGCCACACATTAGCGATTATATCCCTCCTAATTCGTCCTTTTTTCCTGCTATTTCTGCGTATTTATTTTCTCGTTTTTGCGACCTAAAGCACAATTTTTCTTACTGGTGACACTTTGAAGTATTTATTTAACGCATTTTACGTACTTGCTCCCAGTTTATTAAATAAATAGTAGACTGAGTAATCTATAAACATAATCGACAAGTCACTGATAAATGCATGGTGGATAGTATTTGCTGAAACAACTAACCATTCCCTTTCCTGTTCCACTAGCAAATTTACGAGAGTAAGCGATTGTTTGTAAGCTTTTGTACGAGCCGTAATATCTATTATATAGTCATAAATCGTAGAAAAATAGGTCTACAGAATTAAGCCTTAATTATAATGCGTCTCGAAATTTTTAATCATATACTGTGTCTCTTACTAATATGATAACTATAATTAGAGCTACGTGGTATGTACCCAAGAAAAGTTACTATCTCTCCTTTCACATAATTTTCTTTGCATCCGTATCAACAACAGTAATTCACCATCGCTATTACACTATCAACAAACGGTGAAACACAACAAAAACTCTTGATACTATAAACTTCAAACGCTGCAGAAAGCACACACGCACAGCGAAGTCCAGAAAACACGTGACAATCCTGGTTTAACGTTGACAACATGCGCATAACGAAATGCTCACTCCAGAGATATTTACTCTATGAGATGCACACCTACGTCGCAGTATCAGTAGAAAGATGGCCGCCCCACTTGCGACTTGCACCAGGGAAGAACAGCGTTCTGTTATTCAGATTTTGCGTAGTGAAGGTGTGAAGCCTATTGAAATTCATCGACGAATGAAGGTTCAGTACGGTGATGCATGTTTGTCACAGCAGCAGCAAGTCTACAAATGGAGTAGGAAGTTCGCAAATGGTGTGACTTCAGTGGAAGATGCTCCTCATCCAGGACAGGCACAACGAGTTGTGACTCCACAGAACATTGCAATAGTTGAAGCCATAGTGAAGAAAAACCGCCGAGTGACACTGAATGACATTGCAGCATGTTTACAGATTAGTCATGGGTCAGTACACCACATTGTGCATGATGTGCTCCAGTTTCACAAAGTGCCTGCAAGATGGGTGCCACGGCAGCTGACTCCTGAAATGAGTGAACGACATGCTGATGCTTGTGAAGAACTTCTTCGGCGCTTTGAAAGAGAAGGTGATGGCTTCCTTGCAAGAATCGTTACTGGGGACGAAACCTGAGTTCACTTCCACCAACCGGAAACGAAGAGAGCGAGCAACCCAGACCTAGTCCCAAGTGATTTCCATATGTTTGGACCACTCAAAGACGCAATGGGTGGAAATAAGTTCCTTTATGATGAAGAGGTACGCCAAGTGGTGCTTGAGTGGTTGCACGGACAACCCAAGAGAATTGTTTTCTAAAGGAATTTATGCACTTTGTAAGCATTGGAGGACTTGCATTGAGCGTGGGGGAGATTATGTTGAAAAGTGATACAGCTTTAAACCACTTCTGCACAATAAATAATATTTAACAAAATATTTAAGGTTTTCATTTAACTCACCCTCGTATTTTTAAATTAGCGCAGAACATTGTACCCTTGGGGGCAGCCTCCACTGACAGACACATTTACAGAACGGCATGCAGAAATAGCTGAGAATGCTTCAGAGAGAGGGTACTGAACCATGAGAACTAGGTTTCGGCAACAAAATGTGTGTGTGGGGGGGGGGAGGGGGGAGGGGGGGGAGGAGCGGGAGGATGGCAGAATTCGGTGAACCTTACCGCATGACGGGCGTTGCTGCTCTCCCGTAGAATCGCGAAGTACTTTCGATCGTCAAACGACCGAAATGGCGATCGAATCCGAGCCTTATTATTAGACTGTGCCCGACGTCCCGAATCATTAAGCTCAACCGGCGCATGGCGGCGCGTACTTATGGACAATAGGACATAGCGGGCGCAACGGCAGCTGATGGGCTTTCCATGAAGACGTTCCAGTATGGGGCGGAGCGGCGATGCTCAAGGGTTTTGTTAGCTGGTCGGCACCCCACACTAGTTAGCCTACGGCTGAAGAAAGTAGTTCTGGTGGCTACCTGCTGGGTGGCCAAGAGACCAACTGTCACCTGTTGGGCCATAGACCTGGCCGCTTCCTTCTTAACCCAGAAGTTTTCCAATGTGGCGCAGCCTCGGCCTTTGGGACGGCAGGATGTTCTGTGTTCCTGCGCGCCTCAAGATGAAGAAGACGCTTAGTTACAACATGAATCTTTTTACGACCACCGCCACTTTAAATAATATATTAATTCCTCTCAAAATGACGGCAGTCGAGATTTGTTTACAGATTTCGATTTCTCTGTATTGTAAGTAGGCTGTTTATGTTTTCTCTATGTAAGTAGGCTGTTTATGTTTTCTTATTGGCAACGTTATGTAGCGCTCAATATGAAAATCACTGGCTGTGCGGTGTGCAGTCTGTGGCTGCTTTGCATTGTTGTAATACTCGCCATTGTAGTGTTAGGCAGCTGGCTGTGAACAGCGCGTAGCGTTGCTCAGTTGGAGGTGAGCCGCCAGCAGTGGTGGATGTGGGGAGAGAGATGGCGGAGTTTTGAAATTTGTCATGAACTGCTATATTTATATATGATGATATCAAGGTAAATACATTGTTTGTTCTCTATTAATATCTTTCATTTGCTAACTATCCCTATCAGTAGTTAGTGCCTTCCATAGTTTGAATCTTTTATTTAGCTGGCAGTAGTGGCGCTCGCTGTATTGCAGTAGCTCGAGCAGCGAAGATTTTTGTGAGGTAAGTGATTTGTGAAAGGTATAGTTTAATGTTAGTCAGGGCCATTCTTTTGTAGGGAATTTTGAAAGTCAGATTGCGTTGCGCTAACAAAATATTGTGTGTCAGTTTAAGCACAGTCATGTATAATTGTTCAAAAGGGGACGTTTCATATGTCGACCCTTAGCCGAGGATACCTCACTGGAATCTTCTGATTTTTTCTTGTAGTTTGTGTAATTAGTGTAGATTTTGTTTATTGCTAGCGCGTAATTATAGAGAGAATTTCCTTTGTAGTTGTAGTTTTTCATTGTTGTACAGTAAAACAGTTGTGGCATGCATGTAGATTTGCAGCAAGTTTTTCGCAGCTGCGCTTGCAATTAACTAAATATTATTTTCAGTGCTATGTTAATGTGTTCTCTTATTTTTGATCTTCAAATTGTGCTTTTCTGTGTTGTCGTGTGAAATATTGTGACAATAATGGCGCGTGAAAAACGTAATACTAGGCTCCAAAGTAAACTGAGAAATGACAGTAAAGACGAAAGCAGTGTGATAGCGCCGCAGAGTAATGAATTAACAGACATTCAAAGTAGTATTTTGGTAACTGTTCATAGGGAAATGGAGCAGGCGGCAAACAATGGCGTGGACAGTGAAACAATTAGTGAAGAGGGACGCATTATCGATCGATCGGTCGGCAACAGCTTGCCTCAGGAATCGGGAATGACAGGACACAATTTTGCAAATACTGTAGACTCAGGTTTTGGGTTCTCACCGTTTTCTCAAATTAGTCAAGACACATTTTCTGCTTGTCAAAATGTGAATGTTGCCGGTGCAACTTCACTGCCGAAAAGCACTGAGGAACATGTTTCAGACACCAGTGCATTGTTATTACAATTAATGCAACAAATGGGACAAAAGCTTGAAAAGTTAGACACAATGGAACAACACCAGAGACAAACACAGCAACAGTTAGACACAGTGGAACAAAATCTCAAAAAGTTAGACACTACACTTGAACAAACACGTGAAGATTTAACTACTGAGTTACATAACATCGAATCGAAATGTCAAAAGGTCTGTAATGACGTAAAAACACAAATTTGTGAGCATTTCCAACCTATTTTTTCGCGTCATGAAAATGTATTACAGAATCACGAAGCAGCCATAAAAGAACTGCAAACTATTGTTCATGAAAATTATGAGACCTTGCAAGTTAAAATTGACTCAGTTGCATCTACCGATTCGGTTACGCAACTTGTAAGAACTCAGGAAAACTTAAAGGACACAGTAGATACCCTGAAAATTGGTTCAGAAAGACACATGGAGGAAATAAGTACACTATCGGAGAAAGTAGCCGAACTTTCGGATCAGGTCACTAACTTATCTACAAAGGTAGATGATGATCTGAATGACACAAGACCCGTAGCCTTCACTGACACAGAAGAGTATGAACAAATAAGAAAATTCAAACAAAATCAAATCAATACACAGTACAAAAGAGAAATCCGGGAAGTACAAGATCAGTTGACGCAGGTAATACAAGAATTATGTATTTCAGAGGACACTCGCGCTCCAATACGGGAAGAGGGACATAGAAATACAGAACAAACACAAAATAATAACACAGGACACTTCGGAAATTATGAAAGAAATTGGCAAGGCGCATTGGATTTTGAGATGGGACCGCCGAAACGAAGTAACAATGACCGACATGCGACTCGCCGACATGACGATTTTGACTATAAGCTGTTCATTACTACACGTAAATTTAAAACATTTAAGAATTCTGGCAACGACATTCATCCACAAGCATGGCTCCATCAATTCTCGCATTGTTTTCCTCCCAACTGGTCGTTAGAACACAGATTAGAATTTATGTGTGGCTACTTAGAGAATGAACCAGCTGTAAGAATGCGATCGGTCATTCACGATTGCCACAGTGAAGGAGAATTTTACCATGCCTTCCTTTCAGCATATTGGTCTCAAGCCACACAAGACCGAGTAAAACATGGCATCATAATGATGAAACATTTCGAACAATCTGAATTTTCCAGTCTTGTGAAATATTTTGAAGACATGTTGCATAAGAATCAGTATCTTTCAAACCCATACAGCCCCTCAGAACTCATCCACATTTGCTTACTCAAATTGCCTGAACATTTACGACATATTATTTTAGCAGGACGTTGCAAAGAAGACATTGAGGCTTTTCAGGGACTGTTACAAGAACTGGAAATTGACACAGACAGTCGCGGGATGCGAAAACAGGAAAACAATCACTACAGGTCACATCCGTCACAATTCCGTGACGACAGAAACAATAACTGGACACGACAGGTCTATTCTTACAACGCAAATCGTGACCAAAATAGACACCACCCGTATGACAACCGTTGGCAGAGTAGTAATAATTACAGGGAAAGATCACCTCTCCGCGGTAGTGACTATCACAGAGACAATCAGAGAAACAGACAATATGGGAACCAAAATAATTATTATTACGGGAGACAGAATAACTTTAGACGCAACGGTCCTGCGCGCAGTTACGATTCAGGGAGAAATTCTCCACCACTTAACCGACAAGAAAGAAACTACAGGAACTACCGACATGACGACAGACGATGTGATCGTAACGACAGACCTGAATTGCATCAGAACTGGCGGGATTCAAACAGAGCAGGGCCTTCTCGTCGCGGTGAATTTGTAGAAGTTAGGTCTCCAAATCCCAATAACGACGCGCGCCAACAAAGAGACAATAGGCAATGACTCACACCGCTGGCAGCCACAAAACGTTCTTATGACACTAACGACGCAGCTGCCGTAGCTAGTAATTACGTAAAAATGGAAGACATTAGGGACATCTTACTCCAAGAACACGACGTAAAACATAACAACATTGCATATCCTGTGATTCACATTACAGTAAATGATGTAAAATTTACGGCAGTACTTGACTCTGGCAGTCCCATTTCAGTAATCAGTGAAACAGCCTTTAGCAAATGCAACAAACCGAACGATTGCCCCACACTTCCGTTACGTAAGATTAAATTACAAGGTGCAATCTTTGGAAAAAGTGTAGATGTACGCCAACAAACCAACTTAGAATTCTTTTGTCAAAGCCACAGCTTCTCTATGAACTTTCTTATTGTTCCATTATTGTCGACGGAAATTATACTGGGAGTAGACTTTTTGAATGAATACAAAGCAATCTTAAACTTTCACGATGCTGAAATAACTTTAGAAAAAGAAGGTAAGTCAGTAGCTTTGAAATTTGAAGATTGGCTCTCAAACCATGACGAAGAAATTAATCGGCTTTACCTCCTGTTAGACAACAGTTCGGAATTTTCGACGGAACTTGACACTAACAATCATTCTGCAAGTACTGACAGGGATGATATCGACGGCGCATTTGACACTAATAAGTTAATTCAGAATAAAATTCAAACAATTGAGAATTGTAATGACACTGATAGGCAGGACCTTTTTGAGATTTTACAAGCACATTCCACAGTTTTTACTCACAAAATAGAAACAATCAAGGGATTTCAATACCAATTTCGTGTTCGTGAGCATACTAAATTTTGTGTTAGACCATACGTAATTCCAGCACATTATAGGGACCGTGTTAGAACGGAAATACAATCTATGCTTGACGAGGGCATTATTGAGCCTGCAGTAAGCTCATACAACAATCCGTTACATGTTGTTGAGAAGAGAAATGGATCGATCAGGCTTGTCTTAGATTCGAGACAAATCAATACTATCATTATTCCTGAAACAGACAGGCCGCAGACGATGGAAGAACTTCTTCAAAATTTTAATGGTGTAAAAGTGTTGCCTTCCATTGATCTCAGATCCAGCTTTTATCAGATCGAACTTCATCCAGAATGTAAAAAATACACAGCTTTCCTTTGTTTCGGCGTTTGTTATCAGTTTCGGAAACTTCCTTTTGGTTTGAACATTTCTTCAGCAGCATTCATTCGCGGGCTAAATTCCATATTACCTGAATTCTTAAAACATCACATCACCTTATATGTAGACGATATTCTGATAGCAGAAGCCTCATGGGAACAACATAATCGCATCCTCAACAGCGTGTTACATATTTTTGCAGAATCTGGAATTACAGTTAACTTGGAAAAGTCTGAATTCGGTAGGACAAAAGTGCAGTTTTTGGGACATATTATTTCTTCTGAAGGCATTCAGCCGGATCCTGAAAAGTTAGAAGCAATCAGAGCCATTCCAGTTCCATCTACAAAAAGACAAGTCCGCAGTTTTCTAGGTCTCGTAAATTTTTACCGTCGTTTTCTGAATATGCAAATTCTTGTTACACCAAAACTTTGTTCTCTCACTGGAAAAAATACTATTTGGAACTGGGACGAACAAGCACAGTTGGAATTCAATTCTTTGAAAGAATCGCTACTTAACGCGCCAATACTAGCTCATCCAGATCTGTCACAAGATTTCTGCCTTAGCACGGATTCTTCTAAAGTCGGTCTTGGTGCCCATTTATTTCAAGAAGCCATAGAAAATGACACTACCATTCAGAAAACCATTGCTTTTGCTAGCCGAGTGCTAACAAAATCTGAAAAAAATTATTCCGTTACTGAATTAGAAGCTTTGGCTATCGTTTGGGCATTTAACAAATTCCGTTTCTTTCTTTCTGGTAAGCACGTAAAAGTATACAGTGATCATCATGCATTACAATTTCTTATGTCTTCAAAATTAAATCATGACAGGTTAAAACGTTGGGCATTGTTTCTGCAAGAATTCCGCTTCACAATAGTCTACATTCCCGGCAAGGAGAACATTGTTGCGGACGCACTGTCACGCGCACCAGCTGGGCTTGAGAAAAGTACCACAGAAGGCAACCTCGAGAAAAATTTCAGTATTCTTTACATTCAGAAAGTCGCCTTTGAAAACTTCATCACCACATCTTTAAAGGACATTGCTCATGAACAAGATAAAGATCCGATTTGGAAAGACATCAAGAGCAAATGGCATGAAAAGACACACACACAGATTCGGCATTATTACCTGGTTAGAAACAACATACTCTTCAAACGCTGCACTGTTGATGACAAGCTATGGGTACTTTGCATTCCAGATGATTTTGTTAATAAGCTCATTTGGTACATTCATTTCAGCTACGCACATTTTGGTCCACGAAAATGTTATCATATTCTTCGAACGACTTGTTATTTTAACAATATGGAAAAGAGAATTCGAAGAGTCTTGTCTATTTGTAAACTTTGTCAAAAGGCGAAACCATCTACTGTCTCACATCGTTCTCCGTTATTTCCTATTATTCCTTCTAAATTAAAAGAATTTGCTGCTGTTGATCTCTTGGGACCGCTTGTCAGAACATCTAATGGATTTTCGTACGTTTTAGTCGCTGTTGAACTTACTTCAAAATTTGTTTCTTTCACTCCGTTACGTAAAGCCACTGGACGATCTGTATCCAACGCCTTTGTTAAAAATTTCTTACGTGAAGTTGGACACGTTAGCAAAGTCATTTCAGATAACGGACCTCAATTCAGATCTGCTGTTTGGTCACGCATGCTTCGGAATCATAAAATCAAACCAGTTTTTATTTCATTGTACTCACCACATTGTAACCCGTCTGAACGGATTATGAAAGAAATCAATAAGCTTTGCAGACTTTATTGGCACAGAAAGCATCAGCATTGGGACAGATATTTACACTTATTTCAAAATGTGCTGAATGAAATGCCTCATGATTCCACTGCTTTACCACCTACTCTTGTACTAAAGAATGAAGAACCACCGAACAGAATCAGAGAGCTTGTACCTTTCCCAAATACACGTAAACTTCGACACAAAGACATAATTGATTTGGCTCTTAAAAATATAAAATCTGCAGCAGACAAAAGGAGAAAACTACACGGTAAAGCAAATGCAAAGAAACTGTATATTGGTCAGAAAGTTCTCATTAAAGCTCATTCATTGTCACATAAGAAGAAACACTTGAGTCACAAATTCTTTCTAGTTTACAATGGACCTTACAGAATCCGACGTATACCACATGATAATTGCGTTGAAGTTGAAACTCTGCGTACTAGGAAGAGTAAAGGTTTACACCACATTTCACATGTAAAACCGTTTATTGAAAGATAATCTGCTCTTTAACTTTGTCTTTGCCATATAACTTTTCACTTTACATTACTAGTATGCTTTGTCAGACTTAGAATCTGTTAATATGCAACAATGTTTGAAGTTAAATATCCAGTCAAGACCCAAGAGAACTTATTTAAACAGAAATTAAGAATGCATTGTTATAGTGAACTGACGACACATCGTTATTGTGTGTGAACATTCTTGTTTGTTAGTGGTACGATTACGTAACGACCATAAGGCTCACATACTTAAAACATATACTGGTACTGCTAATGAGATTTTAATGCAACATTTTGGTTTACTTGAAAATATATTCTGGATTTAAAGTACTTTCTGTGAGATACCAGATGACACAGTGGTTAGTTTATGTGACAGCTACACGATTTTATCACGACGCTACTAATGAGTGACAATATACAATGTTGCTTTTGCGGTGTTTCTGTTTTATATCTGCACAGTTTTTCCGTTTTATTCTGGAAAGTAAAACATGTTTTAGTAGTAACTTTTGTAGTATAGCTACATTGAGACAGGGTTTTCCGTAGCACAACAATACGTTACAGCACAGTACGTTCTTCACCACAACAATAAGCGTAATAACTAAGATATCTATACGCAAAGCATTTCACTTTCGTTTATCATGAGGTAAGTACATTGTCTTCTGCAGAACTTAGCTTTCGGAGGACGATAACTACGACACTTCCACAGAGATTATCTTACAGCAAGACGCACATTTAGCGCTACAGGACATGTGTTTGAGGGATTAATTTTGTACTTAAAACATTTATTTTTAAAGATTTTTGAATTACAGAGAAAGTTTTCCGTGATACATTTCATTCCATTGCTGTAATCTGTAACACCTGAGGGTATAATTACAATAATCCTCAGGGGGGTACACACTTACTTTGTGTACCATGTGTTTGGCAAGCACAAAGAGCCCTAGCTAATATGGTATTTGCTTATACAACTTTACACTTCGGTACCATATTTCTCTAACACAGAATTACACAGCCATCTGATTATTTGACAGAGAAACAAACATTCTTTTTACTACGTCAGTGACAGATGTTTACGCAATTACAGAGTTGGATAACTTCACACTTATGAAATTGTATTTTGTCTGTACTGTGTGAACTGTTCATATTTTTTGGACCCATTGTGATACTATGAGAGCTTTGAATGATGTATTCGGTATGAGATCATGATTTTTAAAGTATGTTTGAGGTAGGTGACACTATTTAAATGAGCAGAGAATTCTTTTTAGGCTTTGAAATTATTGGAGGAAGCTACAACGATTGTGAGAATTGACTGAGATGTTATGATATTATTACGACGACGATGTGTACTATGCTGTTGAGATATGTTTATTATCAATATGATGAGGCTACCGTATATGAGGAATAAGAAGTATGTTGGAAACCAAGAATCGTGCTTTAAGAGTTATGAAATGTGCGTAAATGCGTGACTGTATCACAATGCTGACGAATATTTTATTTGGACACTTATATTTATAGAATTTTCTTTCTACAGATTTGCAACGCTAATTCTTGACCTGTGAAATATTTTTATGTGAGACTGTCACTGTAGCGGAAACTGCTGTCGTAAATATTTCCGTAAGAAAGTTAAGTGACCACCTGCACATAATGCGTCGCGGGCACCCACCTGGGCGACAGCCGCCCGAAAAAAAGCCATTAGCCTTTCAGCGGCACAGGTAGAAAAAAAAGGGGAGGCCATTATACTCGCTAATGACATTTCCTTGTTGAAAGCATACTGTGGAGCTCGTAATTTATGATATTTACTGAAATGCCTAATGAAATGACGAGAAATATTTTTACATCTGCACACCTGATTACGACAAGCATCTTTCTACGAGAGTTGAGAGAATTTCTACTAACTTATGAAATGTCACATGACTATTGAATGATATTTTTATGCTTTGGTTTGCGTAATTGCTTATTTCATTTGATACCTGTTTTCCAGCTGTGTTACAGCATTAGTTTTATAAAATAAACTTAGATGCATTTGCTAATGTGAACACTTTCTGTCAACAGATCTATTAAATGATAATTTTGTAATCCACATTCTTTAAAAAAAAGAGCACTTGGAAAGGAAAGAACAATAAGAAGGGACTAGTAACAGTAACTGGACACATAATTTTCTTTTCAAGTTCATGGTAATATTTTTTTTATAATAAGTTGTTGTGGTGCACCACTTTAATTTACATAGACATTAAGATGCGAATATACACTTCCCTTATCTGAATTGTTGTTTTTACTGTAATATCTTTTCTGCTTGAGCTTTGTCATGTATAGATATAAGTTTTATATTTTTTATATTTGCTGCTGCTGTTTGCCAGGCATAGTGCTACTGAATTTTAAATTGTGTTACTCTGTTAAGCTAGTTTTACTACTGACTTATTTTTCTTGTTACTGTACATTGGCTCATATTAGTTGTAATGTTGCATTGCTTGGTAATTTATATTTACTGTAGCTTGCTTTGCAATTTTCCATTTTTTTTGCATTGCTGTTTGTGTTAATTTGTTATGTGCTGCTGCATTGCCTCGTCCCTTAGTTTAGTATCTGAGCTCAGTAGATTTAAGTTAGCTTAAGAGGAGACTATATAAGAAACTAACTATTATAAATTTATAAGAAATGCATTGAGAAGCTATCAGAAAATGGTCTGGCAAAATAAAAAGGATACTGTACAGTGGAGAAAAACTATTATTGACAGAGGATGTGAACAGAATACAGAAAGCAGAGAGAAAAACTATTTTTGACAGAGGATGTGAACAAAATACAGAAGGCAGGCTTAGATAGGACTTTTGGGAATAATGATGAATGAAGGGAGATCCCCAAGAAGCAAAGAAAGTTTTGTTTGCAAAATACTGCAATGAAACAAACCCTGTCCTTTCCTATTGGTGTTATCCCACTATGTGTTTGTGTACCCTTGTGTATTTGTTTTCTTCCTGTCTCTGTGTAGTTTCATAGAATTTTTTCTTCTTTTAATATTAAGCTACATTCACTATGATGAGGAATACTGTTATCCTCGAATATAATTGGCATTAATAATGTGTTATTTACTTTGTAAAGATGTTAGACATTATTAATTCTGTTCTGTTTAATGCTCATGTGTGAAGTTGATGTTTCAAAAGTTATTGTGATCTTTTATGTATGTACTCATGACATAATTCCACTGATGTATATGTTAGTTCGATTCTTTTGTAAAGCCTGTTTTACTACAAATGTTATCTGTATTGTTATGTTCTTTAATGATGTATTTTGTACCTTTGTTATTGTATTCTTATGTTATAAAATTGTAATTGTCACCATTCATCATATTATTAACTTGTAAGTTACATTTCACTGCACACGTTTCTGTTGGTCATAGTATATGGACAATATGTGAGAAGTAGGGACTGTTAGTGTTTGCACGTGTGTTACTAATTCAGCAAGGGACTGGATAACAGCATTGCTGGTTCTAAGGACAATTCCAAAAACTTTGTGAGTGCACAAGTGGTGGTTTATGGACTTGCTATATTATCCACAAGACTCTTCAATGGTGATTGTGCACCTGCACAGTCACAACAGATGGCTGCTGGCTATCTCTACAAGGACTACAGTGGGTCTACATCTTTGATGATCCATCAATACCATTATTTCTACAAGGACTGCAGTGGGTCTGCACCTCTGGTGGCCCACCAATACCGTAATCTCTACCAGGACTACAGTGGGTCTGCTCTGTGATGACCTACCTACCAATACTCTTCAAAATTTCGACTGACTCTGCTGTGGGTTTGCTCTGTTGTGGCCCATTACCTGTATGCATGTCAAGAGTCAGCACTGTCTTTCCGTTGGAAGGACAACACTACTTCTTCAAGACTGCATGGAAATCCACTACTTCTGTGTGCATTTTCTTTTACTGCTCAGACTTCGAGAAAAACTCTGCATTTTTACTGTGATGAACAATCTGGACTGTCTTTATGGACTGTGAGAAATTTTTAGCTTTTGACCAACATTGTATCAATAAGTGTGTGCATTTGATTTCTTTGTTATTGTAATTATGAAAAATTTTTTTCAAATCTGTATTGGCCACTGCCCAATCCAATTTGTAAAATTTTTTGTGGGGAGCATGGGGGCTATGTAAGTAGGCTGTTTATGTTTTCTCTATGTAAGTAGGCTGTTTATGTTTTCTTATTGGCAACGTTATGTAGCGCTCAATATGAAAATCACTGGCTGTGCGGTGTGCAGTCTGTGGCTGCTTTGCATTGTTGTAATACTCGCCATTGTAGTGTTAGGCAGCTGGCTGTGAACAGCGCGTAGCGTTGCTCAGTTGGAGGTGAGCCGCCAGCAGTGGTGGATGTGGGGAGAGAGATGGCGGAGTTTTGAAATTTGTCATGAACTGCTATATTTATATATGATGATATCAAGGTAAATACATTGTTTGTTCTCTATTAATATCTTTCATTTGCTAACTATCCCTATCAGTAGTTAGTGCCTTCCATAGTTTGAATCTTTTATTTAGCTGGCAGTAGTGGCGCTCGCTGTATTGCAGTAGCTCGAGCAGCGAAGATTTTTGTGAGGTAAGTGATTTGTGAAAGGTATAGTTTAATGTTAGTCAGGGCCATTCTTTTGTAGGGAATTTTGAAAGTCAGATTGCGTTGCGCTAACAAAATATTGTGTGTCAGTTTAAGCACAGTCATGTATAATTGTTCAAAAGGGGACGTTTCAGTATGTAGGGAATTACTATTACAAGCTTTCTTTCGTTTGAGTTATTTCGCTGTTTTAATTCGCGGTTGAATCTTTAGATACTTCGAAGTAAAACTGATATGCAAATTATAGGTAGAGCAGCGGCGTTTCTTTCCTCGTCAAAAGGCCCCGAATCTGTCACTTGATTTTATATTCGTTAATTACTCTTGACTCGTGCTTTGTTTCCGGCCTTGGGCGGCCACTCACTAGCCCGTCACTGCATGTGGCGTTCTTGGGAGGGTTCGTAACACGTGTTATAGCGTGTCATTCTGTGCAAACGTGTATTTCCCGTTCCCAGTAGTATACGTAATTTCTAACGTCTTCAGTTTCAGTATCATTTCTGTTCTGAGGGGCTGAATTTAAGGCCCGACTTGTACTACACAAGTGTGCATTAATTAACTTTTTATACCTGGGATTCACAGTCATGTAGAACTTTATAAAAGACATCATATTTACGCCAGTGACTGTAACACTTTCTTTATTTCACGATTGCAATTTCGGCATTAGGCGATTATCAAGTGAAGATGTTATGGCTATTAGACAATGTCAACCCAAAATGAGCTGACACATTCATATGTCGTTGTCATTACTATTAACTACATTGGTGACGCTGCTACATAGTGCGAGCACACATATCCATTAATATCATGTAAAGATGACACTCTACCTTCTTACACAATCTTCTTCATGGACTTACATGCCAATAAATTTACACCAGAATTGTATGTGCAATTAATATCAAGGTTGAATTTACAAAAGTGTTGCTCCCACCTAGACTCTCTCCGTCTCAGTCAAGTGGTGTCGGTCATTATGTGGTAATGAACAGCGTATGGGATGGGAAAAACACCGTCGATATGGCACGATGTACTGTAATAACCACCACAGTTGGTATTGCGATCAGTTTCAGCGATTTTACCAGTTTTGTCGTAATTTCAACGCCAACTAATGACATGGCAGTATGCGTCCCAATTTCTGTATCAGCGCTACACTACCCCTCCACTACTTCGCGCGTGCCACATACAACATCGCGAATGCAGATAGATGACTGAGCAATACGTTCATTCATGATTAATTTTCGAACATATACAGCAGAGTACACCAGACAGCGTCCTATAACCGATGCAGCTAGGTTATCAACGTATTTCTAACATTTCGATCACAGTGCAGAAATTACGATTACGATTGGCCATCATTCCCTACATGGATGGGAGTCACGGAGTGTTCTCGCGTTCACGGGGTAAAGTTGGAGACTGAAAGATCTCTTGTCTTTGTCTTTGATCAACCCTCCCTGCAACACTGTTTCCGATTTAATTTGCTACTGACCAGAGGTAGGAGGGTACCAACAGTCAGTTTCCACGTGTCGTTCAGGAACAGAGCGAGCTGCGTCCATAACTGCTGTTTAGCGGAGACTGTTCCGCACCAATCTTACTCGCGGCACCCAACCATGGGCGCAAGATCTCTCGAGATGTGTGCATGTCGACGAGGTTAGCACCCCTTATCGGTGTATTGTACATATGAGAGAGTTGCAGTGATGTGACAGACCGTTAAGAAGAAATGCGTGGTTTATGTATGATGGAGCTCCAGACGGATGGAGTTTGAAGCATTTTACGTAAATCAACAGTGCTATCAATTCTGAAGTATTGTTCTAGTGGCAGGGGTCAGTACGAGAAGGTATTGGCAAGAGATGAATGACCGTAGAACGTAAACACACACGCTCCTAAGATTACACGGCTCTGCACTTAAACACGCTACAATGTTAAAGCCATGTGGTTTCAGAAATATTAGTAATGCGGAATGCAACACTCTTAATACTCTAATGCTGACATATATGTCCAACATCTGACATACATCCAAACCATCCCACTCACTATGGTGACGAACTTTAAGATGATGAAACTGCTTCCTTCTACACCAAAGAAAAACAGGTTCTTTATGATGCATGCACAATATAGCTTTGCAGAGGTGTATAGCGCCCAGTGCTCACATCCGACTAAGGTTCAGAAATTATACTATGCTCGCATCAGTCGTATAAAATGATTTCCAGCAATGGAAAATGCATCTTATGAGGAAACAGAAAACTGCAGGGCACCGGTGTTCGACATGTGAAATTACACTCCGTGCTGCACTAAGTCCATAATCAGGACAACCGTCAAGCAGATGCACACACAGGGTTTGTAGTACCTCACAAACCTCTGTCAGAGACCTAGAAAAGGAGTTTGAGACATTTTACGTAAAGCAATTGTGCTAACAATTCTGAAGTGTTTATTGTCCATACCAAGAAGGTATCGAAAAGAGAGAAATGATCGTGGAACATAAACACGTTCCAAGGGCTCTTAAACACGCTACATTGCTAACGTTGAGCTGTTTTTCGACCTATTATCAGTATGGAATCCAATGCTGTTAATATTCCAGTCTAAGAAATATATTTCCAGCGCCTGACATGCATTCTCCCTGCAAGTTTCTCTCAAATAAACTATGGTGACAAACTGTTACGCGATAAAACACTACGTTGACGCCAAAGAAAACATCGATTCTTTGTGACACAAACACTACGTAGTTTTTTGGAGGTGTATGACGCCTGCTGTTTACAAATTTCAAGCCCGATTATGGTTCGGAAATCATGATTTGTTCACAACAGTCCTACAAAATGATCACCGGCAACTGACAATTCGTATCAAGAAACAGCGACATCTTATGAGGAAATAAACACCATGATCAGTAGCCAGAAGTGATGTAACAGTCTTATTGCAGTTTACCACCACCCCTGATAACCTTCCTCTTGCTGGCGCAAGTCACGGTA
This sequence comes from Schistocerca piceifrons, assembly GCF_021461385.2. Taxonomy (NCBI): domain Eukaryota; kingdom Metazoa; phylum Arthropoda; class Insecta; order Orthoptera; family Acrididae; genus Schistocerca; species Schistocerca piceifrons. Next base: position 1,063,997,138 of record NC_060138.1, read on the forward strand.
CGATGTTAGGTTGTATTGCTCATGTATAGGATAACATTCGCCTTGACACCACATCTCTAGAACGCCCCTCTTTCCACTATGAAGGTGTGTATATGTATAGTCCACTCTTCTCCAGAACACAATGATATTGACTTTAGTCAGTACTCATTTCATGGTACTTTTTTTTAATTTTATGTTTTCTCAGTCAATTTCTTTAATCTTGCTAGATTTTCGCGATTTTACGTATTTCATTGTATTTCCCTCAATTTTACGTATTTCACATCAATTTTTCGTGATTATACCAATTTTTCGTCGAATTTCACAGATTTTATGTCATTTTCATGTTTTTCTACAGTTTTTCCATATGCATGCACTCATATAGCTGACACATCCATGTGTGTTTCATTTTCTACGCGAATATTTGCGCGTCATATACACTAACCTACTAAAAATCTGCAAACCTTCCCTCTCCCTGATGATCCACATGCATGCATTTTGGATAGGACGAGCATGAAGAGTATAGCAATAGTCCCATCGTACCTACGTGAGGTTTAAAGAGTGGTGCAGATGAGCTTCTGTAAAGTTTGAAAGGTAGGAGACGAGGTACTGGCGGAAGTAAAGCTGTGAGGACGGGGCGTGAGTCGAGTGTGGGTAACTCAGTTGGTAGAGCACTTGCTCGCGAAAGGCAAAGGTGCCGAGTTCGAGTCTCGGTCCGGTACACAGTTTTAATCTGCCAGGAAGTTTCATCATGCAGCATATTTCCCAAGCTTCTGTTGACCAGGATGCAACTTGCGACTCCTAATGGCTCAAATGGCTCTGAGCACTATGGGACTTAACATCTTAGGTCATCAGTCCCCTAGAACTTAGAACTACTTAAACCTAACTAACCTAAGGACATCACACAACACCCAGCCATCACGAGGCAGAGAAAATCCCTGACCCCGCCGGGAATCGAACCCGGGAACCCGGGCGTGGGAAGCGAGAACGCTACCGCATGACCACGAGATGCGGGCACTTGCGACTCGAAAAGAGGTATAAGTGTGTTTAATTTCCAAATGATGTTGGCACAGGAGTGCGGTATATAGAGGCATTGTGTTACAGGTGCAATGGGACAGTGGGTTGCTGTTCTAATATTATTATTATCCGTCCTTACATTCCTCCCAACAGCAGCTATTCATTTGTAGATTGGCAGGAGGCTGTGCTTCAATGATAGCTTGCTGTCCTGTTATTATTATGAGCGATCCTCCCCATACTGGGCTATTGGGTAGACTGGCTGGAGCAACTCTCTATTGCTAGACTAATACTGAAAATATCCACATCTGGCAGCTATTGACGAAACTGGACGGAGCTGCTGTCCGGTGCTCAGTCAATGGCAACTACACCTGTCCAAGTCAAATTGTTTAAATAAACAATATTGTGCGCTGTGTACAAAATAGAGACTTTCATCCATACTATCTGGCAGCCCAGGACATACTGGATCTTTTCCCCACAAATTTTCATGTGGGGGTGTGGAGTGGGGTGGGGAAGAGGGTAGTGGGAAGAAGGAGAAGGCCAACAGCGCCCTCTAAGGTCAGATGGTCTCCGAACCTCAAGGTGAACACACAAAATTTGATATCCCGCCAATAAATTTGAATTTCTCGCCATTTTTTAATATCCCGCCAAAATTTCCATTTCCCGCCATTTCGAGGGTAGGGAGGGGAGCGGAGAGTTGAGGTCAGGTGGGGAGCGGTGAGTTGAGGGGTGTGAGGTGGGGAGTGATGGGTTAAGGTAGGGTGGGATGGTGAGAGGAGGGCAACATGCCAATTGGGGAAAATCCATAACATCATCACGGGGTGGTGGTAATTAATTGATCAATTAAATCGACTTTGGTAATTAGATATCTAAAGTGCACTCGTCTGCTCTTTGCCCGACTACTATCGTCCTGTAACAATTCACTGTCCAAAACATCGAACTCCACTGGGTGTAGAAGGGCCATAATTCGCAACTGTGTTAATTCCAGGTGCGTACTAAGTTGATAACGAATGCTGTACCGTGATTGAAGACAGTTTCCAAATTGAATTAAATATAGTCAGCAAATAGCACCAAGCAATGGCTACCCTCCTACCTTGGTGGACTCAACAATGCACTAAAAGCAGGAACTACACGTAATAAATGGAGCGCAACTACATATTTAGGAAAAATCTTACTGAATGTAGTCAGAATGCTTAAATCCAGGATCTTCAAAACATCATTTTACTGCACAACATTGTTGGACGCTTTTTACCAGCGGTAAAGGCAGCAATTTCATCTTTGGAAAAGAAATAGAATACAAAATCACTAGTAATAGTGGCAAATTCTATGTAGATTAGTCTGGCAGGGCATTACGCAGGGTTGAAGCAACACCGTAGAATATGAGAACGTTGAAAAGGAGACTCTTCCTTAGCAGACCACCTGCTTAAAGTAGGCCATAGTTATAAATCTTACATCACATCCTTAAAGAAAGGAAGATGAACTGCCTTGAAATAATGGAAATAAATAAACATTTATCCATCTGCCCAAGCTTAGTACTGAATGATCTGACACAGTTTCCTTACTCGTCACTTCTAACTGCAGAGACTAATCATAATCCCATCCAGGCCATGTTGTAAACTACCCCTCTTACTCAAACGCTCCATTTTTCCTAAATTGCAATAATTAGAATTTCTCATGTCCTGTTAAAAAGTTTTACTTCGTATAATCACAGATGCTGCACTTACACCTGCTTCATCTCGACTTGTATATCTTGGGTGTTCGTAATTTACGACCTGTCAGAAACAAGATTATTTTGTTCAGCCACTGCCTTGAAAAGATCACCAAGGTCTATTGTTCAACAACTGTTGTGGTTTGTTATAGCCTTCATAAGTTAATGTATCACTTATTTAATCTTAGTTAAATAAATAAAAAATTTTAAGTGAAATAATTCGTTTTATTTTATTCGTAGGTCTAACATTAACCATTTTCGGCTTTGGAAACGGAGACATTCTATAGCTGCACTAGCTTAAAATCTTTGATTCTACAAAAATTTCATAACGTCACGTATTTATCTTTGTACTTGACGAAAGCGTAAGAGCCTAAAACCTGTTTGTCAGATAAATTATAAATATTGTAGAATATTACACCAGTGTCGTATGTGTTTTCGCTTTTAATATATTTTTCTACCGTTCCATTCTCTAACAGCGCGCGGGAATAACGATCACGTTAATATTTCCGTGTGAGTTCTAATTTATTTTGTTACAATAATCGTTTCTCCCTATGCAGGCAGCCGCCAACAGAATAATTTCACATTCAGAGGAGAAAGCTGGTGACTGAAATTTCGTTAAAAGATCTTACCGCAGCGAAAAAGCCTTTGTTTTAATGATTGCCACTCCGACTTGCGTATCACACCCATGACACCCACACCTCTATTTCGCAATAATACGGAAGGAACTGCTCTTCTTTGAGCGTTTTTGATGCCCTCCGTCGATTCTACCTGATGCGCACAACAATACTCCAGAAGAGAGCGGACAAGTGTAGTGTAAGTAGTCTTTTTAATGGCCTTGTTATATTTGATTTTCTGCCAAAAAGCCAGTCTTTGGTTTGCTTTCCCTACAACATTACTATGTGATCGTTCCAATTTAAGTAATTAGTAATTGTAATATCTAAGCATTAGTCGAATTTATCCCGTAACCGAAATCTAGAGTTTTTTTTTTTTTTTTTTTTTTTTTTTTTTTACTACTCATGTGGATGACTTCACACTTTTCATTATTATTAGTCAACTGCCACTTTTCGCAATGTACAAATGTCTTTCAACTGGTTTGACGCTTTTCTCCAGCTATTTTGTGCTGATTTTTTTCATTCCAACATTATCAAAGCCGTCTACAGATTGTCGCTTGAGGGATACTTTGGTAGCAGTTGGAAACCCCAGTACGCCCAGCCATGAGTACAGAAGATGTTGTACTTAATCATATAGAAAGGAGAAAAACAGCAGTGGTTTGACATACAACGAGGTGACAAAAGGCATGGGACACTTCCTAATATCGCGCCGGACCTCGTTTTCCCCGGCGTAATGCATCAACTCGACGTGGCGAGGGCTCAAGTCGTTGGAAGTCCCCTGCTGAAATATTGAGCCATGCTGCCTCTAAGTCGCCTATAATTGCGAAAGTGTTGCCGGTGCACGATTATGTGCACGAACTAACCTCTCGATTATGTCACATAAAAGTACAATGGAATACACGCCGGAAGCCCCCCCTGTGGCCGAGCGGTTCTAGGCGCTTCAGTCTGGAACCGCGAGATCGCTACGGTCGCAGGTTCGAATCCTGCCTCGGGCATGGATGTGTGTGCTGTCGTTAGGTTAGTTAGATGTAAGTAGTTCTAAGTTCCAGGTGACTGATGACCTCGGATGTTAGGTCCCATAGTGCTCAGAGCCATTTGAACCATTTGAATACACGTCGGACCATCTGAGACACCAAATAATACGCTCGAATTGTCCAGAAGTTCTTCAAACTAATAGCCAACAACTATGGCTTTACGTACTGAATTATCCATTCAATATCCTCAGATACTTTCTCTATCTCTCCATCTTCGGTTTATTACGTCGGCATGTATATCTGAACTGTCGTTGACGATGTTGGTTTGCTGTCGATTCTGACGAGAACAAACCTATCACTGAACTGTTCACAGTAACTCAGTCTCTGTCATACCTTCCTGTTCATAACGAATCCCATTACTATTATACCATTTTCTGTTGCTGCTGATATTAGCCTATATTCTACATCTACATGGTTTCTCTGCAATTCATACTTATGTGCCTGGCAGAGAGTTCATCGAACCATTTTCATACTACTTCTCTACCATTCCACTCTCTGATTTATTTTATTATGATGACCATTTCCCCCTACGTAGGTGGGTGTCAACAAAATATTCCTGGCCGGCCGGTGTGGCCGTGCAGTTAAAGGCGCTTCAGTCTGGAACCGCGTGATCGTTACGGTCGCAGGTTCGAATCCTGCCTCGGGCATGGATGTGTGTGATGTCCTTAGGTTAGTTAGGTTTAAGTAGTTCTAAGTTCTAGGGGACTGATGACCACAGATGTTAAGTCCCATAGTGCTCAGAGCCATTTGAACCATTTTTGAACAAAATATTTTCGCATTCGGAAGAGAAAATTGGTGATTGAAATTTCGTAAACAGACCTAGCCACAAAGAAAACCGCCTTTGTTTTAGTGACTGCCACCCCAACTCGCGTATCATATCAGTGACACTCTCACCCCTACTGCGCGGTAACACGAAACGAGCTGCCCTTCTTTGCACTTTTTCTATGTCCTCCGTCAACCCTACCTGGTAAGGATCCCATACCGCGCAGCAGTATTCCAGCAGAGGACGGACAAGTATAATGTAGACTGTCTGTTTAGTGGGCTTGTCGCATCTTCTAAGTGTTCTGCCAACAAAGCGCAGTCTTTGTTTCGCCTTCCCCACAATATTATCTATGTGGTCTTTACAATTTTAGTTGCTCGTAATTGTAATTCCTGTCACCTGACCATCAGCTCTTACCAACGGAAATCGGGACTCATCACACCAGGCTACGGTTTTCCAGTCGTCTAGTGCCAATAGATATGGTCGCAAGCCCAGGAAGGGCGCTGCAGGCGATGTCGTGCTGTGAGCAAATGCACTCGAGTAGGCCGTCTGCTGCCGTAGCTCATTAACATCAGATTTCGCCACACTGTCCTGACGGATGTGTTCCTCGTACGTCCAACACTGATTTCTGCGGTTATTTCAAGCTGTGTTGCTTGTCTGTTAGCACTGACAACTCTACGGTCGTTACATGAAGGACGTCGGCGACTGCTTTGTTCGTGGTGAGAGGTAATGCCTGAAATTTGGTATTCTCGCCACACACTTGACTCTGTGGTTCTAGGAATATTAAAATCCCTAACGATTTCCGAAATGGAACGTCCCATGTGTCTGCCTGAAACTGCCATCCCGTGTTTAAAGTCTTTTGATTCCCGTCGTGCGGCCATAATTACGTCGGAAACCATTCCACATGAATCACCTGAGTGGCCGAGCGGTTCTAGGCGCTTCAGTCTGGAACCGCGCGACCGCTACGGTCGCAGGTTCGAATGCTGCCTCGGTCATGGATGTGTGTGATGTCTTTAGGTTAGTTAGGTTTAAGTAGTTCTAAGTTCTAGGGGACTGATGACCTCAGAAGTTAAGTCCCATAGTGCTCAGAGCCATTTGAACCATTTTTTTGACAGCTCCGCTGGTCCACTGTCCCTTACTACCTTGTGTACGCGATACTATCGCCATCTGTATATGTGCATATCGCCGTCCCATGACTTTTGTCACATCAGTGCACAACGAACTCGATGAAATGCATTAAACCATGTTAACACATAAGGAACATTCTTCACCTATAATATAAGTTGGTAAGTAGATCTGGCGATGGTAGCCATAAAAAACGCCGGCTGACGGCTGGCGGACTGTGAGAAAGGTGTCTCGCCGGCTGTCCTCGTTTGCCCTCGGTTGACCCCAGTGAAACTGGCTACCAATCGTTCACAAGTGCAGTCGGCCTGCAGTGTGTGATGTACTAAACAACTCGCCGGATCACGTCGACAGAAATCCTTATACAGCACTTCACATCAAATCTTCACACCTGTTTGTACTTTCGCATTAATTGGAGAATTGTGCAAATAATGAAGAAAACTTATGAATCCCTCCACTCGGACCTATCAAACAGATAAGAGGTTTGCCTTTACTGTCAACAATGACAAATCCGACACTGATAGTTGTAATTGACGGAAAGGCATCGAGTAAAACAGAAGTGATTCCTGGCGTTCCCCAAGGTAGTGTTATAGGCCCTTCGCTGTTCCTTATCTATATAAACGATTTGGGAGACAATCTGAGCAGCCGTCTTCGGTTGTTTGCAGATGACGCTGTCGTTTATCGACTAATAAAGTCATCAGAAGATTAAAACAAACTGCAAAACGATTTAGAAAAGATATCTGAAAGGTGTGAAAAGTGGCAGTTGACCCTAAATAACGAAAAGTGTGAGGTCATCTGCATGAATGCTAAAAGTAACTCATTAAACTGCAGTTACACGGTAAATCAGTCTAATCTAAAAGCCGTAAACTTAACTAAATACCTAGGTATTACTGTTACGAGCGACTTAAATTGGAAGGAACACACAGAAAATGTTGTGGGGAAGGCCAACCAAAGACTGCGTTTTATTGGCAGGAAACTTAGAAAATGTAACAGACCTACTAAGGAGACTGCCTACACTACGCTTGTCCGTCCTCTTTTAGAATACTGCTGCGCGGTGTGCGATCCTTACCAGACAGGACCGACGGAGTACATCGAAAAAGTTCAAAGAAGGTCAGCACGTTTTGTATTATCGCGAAATATGGGAGAGAGTGTCACAGAAATGATACAGGGTTTGAGCTGGACATCATTAAAAGAAAGGCGTTTTTCGTTGCGACGGAATCTTCTCACGAAATTCCCACCACCAACTATCTCCTCCGAATGCGAAAATATTTTGTTGACACCGACCTACACAGGGAGGAACGATACCACGGTAAAATAAGGGAAATCAGAGCTCTTACGGAAAGATATAGCTGTTCATTCTTTCCGCGTGCTATACGAGCTTGGAATAATAGAGAATTGTGAAGGTGGTTCGATGAACCCTCTGCCACGCGCTTAAATGTGATTTGCAGAGAATCCATGTAGATGTAGATCGTAGTGAGTTAGGATTCGGTTCTTGGCGCTTCGATTTTCATGATTACTTGCAGATTACATGTCACTGCGAAAGACTTAGAATACTATACAAACGATTCATGGAACTGGAACATTCATACCATGATATTATGCAAAATGTTATTAGCAAATTAGAATTAAAATGAATGGAAGTCCATACGAATCATTAGCTGTTTACTGTAGTCTTTCCAAAGACCTGTTTCGCACCTTAAATGTGCCTCCTCAGGTGCAATACTATATAAAAAAAATTACAGTCTCTGTATAACGAAAGAATCATAAATGAATTTAAAAAAAATTAAACTTCCACGCCAAACGATATTCTGCATAGATATTGCTAAACGCCGTTGCGTTAAATAAACTTTAAAAAACTTTTGTTACAGATGCAATATTATATGCTGGTGTTGATAGTCTATTCTCATAGTCATTACTTTCAAGTAATCACTTCACGTCTGACGAGAATTATATGTTTCAAGGTGCAGCTACAAAAAAAGTGAGTGATCCCTCAACAGTTGTCATCAAAGTAAAAGGCTGTTAAACGCTGATGGTGGGCGTCCTAAATAAAATCCGTAATCCGAGAAAATGAGGGTGTGGAAGTTCCTACAATGAAAGAGTACGGTCGGTCAAGAGCCGGGAGTTATTTATTAAATTAATTAAAATAATTAGTAAAATAAATCGCAGTTGCAGGGGTCAGTAGCTATAGGGTCAGAATAAAAATGTAACTCACCAATAAGCGGAACTTTTGTTACAGATGCAATATTATATGCTGGTGTTGATAGTCTATTCTCATAGTCATTACTTTCAAGTAATCACTTCACGTCTGACGAGAATTATATGTTTCAAGGTGCAGCTACAAAAAAAGTGAGTGATCCCTCAACAGTTGTCATCAAAGTAAAAGGCTGTTAAACGCTGACGGTGGGCGTCCTAAATAAAATCCGTAATCCGAGAAAATGAGGGTGTGGAAGTTCCTACAATGAAAGAATACGGTCGGTCAAGAGCCGGGAGTCATTTATTAAATTAATTAAAATAATTAGTAAAATAAATCTCAGTTGCATGGGTCAGTAGCTATAGGGTCAGAATAAAAATGTAACTCACCAATAAGCGGAACTTTTGTTACAGATGCAATATTATATGCTGGTGTTGATAGTCTATTCTCATAGTCATTACTTTCAAGTAATCACTTCACGTCTGACGAGAATTACATGTTTCAAGGTGCAGCTACAAAAAAAGTGAGTGATCCCTCAACAGTTGTCATCAAAGTAAAAGTCTGTTAAACGCTGACGGTGGGCGTCCTAAATAAAATCCGTAATCCGAGAAAATGAGGGTGTGGAAGTTCCTACAATGAAAGAATACGGTCGGTCAAGAGCCGGGAGTCATTTATTAAATTAATTAAAATAATTAGTAAAATAAATCGCAGTTGCAGGGGTCAGTAGCTATAGGGTAAGAATAAAAATGTAACTCACCAATAAGCGGAAGTAGTGCTCCCTAGAATCCGTACAGCAACGCATACGGTTACTTCGAGAGAGTAATGCCTTTAGAAAATTCGGTAACTACCTTCGTCGGCTGGATCATACCGACCCAACAAGAATCTAATGGATCCCTATAGTAGAAATATTCCATTTCCATTCATCATGTTTTAACTGTGGTTGCCCTACGTGTAGGCTACTTTGCGACTATGGAAATGATTTAATACATAGCGGTTTAATATCAGTATTTGCCTTACAGAGAACGGATTCTCATTTACTTGTAAGAAAACACCGTGCGTAATGTTGTTACACTGTACTCTCGATAACGTAATATTTTCCTAGCTCTGAGTGATGAAATAATCAGGGAACATTTCAAATTACGACAATTTGAAATACAGGGCAGATTTCTTGAAAGTATGATATCCAGGATCTAGTACAGAACTGAATGTCGTTGGATTCGGCAATAACCCACATATCCAGCCAGTCCAAAAAGTTTCGACAGTGCATTAATAGAAAACAGAAAAGTTAAGACAGTGGTTTTAATGCTTCGGGTGTTCTACATAGTCTCTCTTCAACCTGAATGCAACTCAAGGAACGCTCATGTCAGAAAGGTCCTTCTTTGGCTTGAACGTCGTCGAAGTGTTGTGCCTTCTCCTGGATTTTCTGCACTTTGTGGCTTTGGGGTAGGTTCGAGTCAATAATATCAAGTCTCGTCAACCGTGATGAGCCGCGCGTGGTAGCCGCGCGGTCTGAGGGGCCTGTCCTGGTTCGCGCGGCTCTTCCCGTCGGAGTTTCGAGTCTCTCTCGGACATGGGTGTTCGTGTTGTCCTTAGCGTAAATTAGTTTAAGTTAGATTAAGTAGTGTGTCAGCTTAGGGACCGATGACCTCAGCAGTTCGGTCCCATAAGATCTTACCACAAATTTCCAAAAATTTTCTAACCGCGATGACACTAGCCAGAATAGAACGCTCTACGTTTTGCATTTCAATCAAGTTGCGGCAGACGTCTATGCGCCGTGTTTTTGTTCGGATGTCAAGGTATGCGGGACAAATTTTAAACACTTTTCTTTTCTTCAAAGTCCGCAGCTCGTGGTCGTGCGGTAGCGTTCTCGCTTCCCATCCCCGGGTTCCCGGGTTCGATTCCCGGCGGGGTCAGGGATTTTCTCTGCCTCGTGATGACTGGGTGTTGTGTGATGTCCTTAGGTTACTTAAGTTTACGTAGTTCTAAGTTCTAGGGGACTGATGACCATAGATGTTAAGTCCCGTAGTGCTCAGAGCCATTTCTTTTCTTCAAAACTTTATGGAAAATGTCTTGAACACTTAATTTAGAGACGTTGTTCCATCGCGATACAACAACGTTGACGCACTACAGTCGCATGTTCACTACTTAACACTGCCTGCTCACAACAGACTGGTCGAACGCTCATCTGCTGTTTGCTGTTTTGTTAGTTAAAGCTGCCACTGTAATTGGTGCGCAGATGTCGCTTATACGGCAGGAATGAATTCGGTCTCGGAATTTTTTGGACAAATGGTGTGTCGGATTAAAATTATCTGGTGATATTTTCAGTATAAGTTGGGTATTATTCGTCCATGGTACTAGAGGGGTATGTAGAGGGTTAAAATTGTAAAGGAAGAAAGAGATGGGGATCAATCCAGCAAGTAATTCAGGACGTAGGGTGCAAGCGCTTCTCAGATGTAGAGGAGAGGAGCTCGTAGCATGCTGCATGAAACCACTCAGAAAATACGAGGGCAGTCCAATAAGTAATGCAACACATTTTTTTTCTCGGCCAATTTTGGTTGAAAAAACCGGAAATTTCTTGTGGAATATTTTCAAACATTGCCGCTTCGTCTCGTATAGTTTCATTTACTTCCGACAACTGGCAGCGCTGTACGGAGCTGTTAAAATGGCGTCTGTAACGGATGTGCGTTGCAAACAACGGACAGTGATCGAGTTTCTTTTGGCGGAAAACCAGGGCATCTCAGATATTCATAGGCGCTTGCAGAATGTCTACGGTGATCTGGCAGTGGACAAAAGCACGGTGAGTCGTTGGGCAAAGCGTGTGTCATCATCGCCGCAAGGTCAAGCAAGACTGTCTGATCTCCCGCGTGCGGGCCGGCCGTGCACAGCTGTGACTCCTGCAATGGCGGAACGTGCGAACACACTCGTTCGAGATGATCGACGGATCACCATCAAACAACTCAGTGCTCAACTTGACATCTCTGTTGGTAGTGCTGTCACAATTGTTCACCAGTTGGGATATTCAAAGGTTTGTTCCCGCTGGGTCCCTCGTTGTCTAACCGAACACCATAAAGAGCAAAGGAGAACCATCTGTGCGGAACTGCTTGCTCGTCATGTGGCTGAGGGTGACAATTTCTTGTCAAAGATTATTACAGGCGATGAAACATGGGTTCATCACTTCGAACCAGAAACAAAACGACAATCAATGGAGTGGCGCCACACCCACTCCCCTACCAAGAAAAAGTTTAAAGCCATACCCTCAGCCGGTAAAGTCATGGTTACAGTCTTCTGGGACGCTGAAGGGGTTATTCTGTTCGATGTCCTTCCCCATGGTCAAACGATCAACTCTGAAGTGTATTGTGCTACTCTTCAGAAATTGAAGAAACGACTTCAGCGTGTTCGTAGGCACAAAAATCAGAACGAACTTCACCTTCTTCATGACAACGCAAGACCTCACACAAGTCTTCGCACCCGAGAGGAGCTCACAAAACTTCAGTGGACTGTTCTTCCTCATGCACCCTACAGCCCCGATCTCGCACCGTCGGATTTCCATATGTTTGTCCCAATTAAGGACGCAATCCGTGGGAGGCACTACGCGGATGATGAAGAAGTTATTGATGCAGTACGACGTTGGCTCCGACATCGACCAGTGGAATGGTACCGTGCAGGCATACAGGCCCTCATTTCAAGGTGGCGTAAGGCCGTAGCATTGAATGGAGATTACGTTGAAAAATAGTGTTGTGTAGCTAAAAGATTGGGGAATAACCTGGTGTATTTCAATGTTGAATAAAACAACCCCTGTTTCAGAAAAAAATGTATTGCATTACTTATTGAACTGCCCTCGTAAATATATGCATATTCCTCCAGCAGTGTTCAGTTAATGTAAATAACTGAAGTAGTGCACAGAAGCACAGTATCGGTGGTGTGTGATGACAGGAGTATACCAGTAACTTGAGCGTCCTACAGGTAGGTTAACCGAAGTACCGGTATTACACAAGCATCTGAACGAGAAACATGAGTACAGAGAGTAGAATGCACGATATCACTCTTGTTCGTAACTACTTTCGCTTGTCTTGTAATTCGCTCTAAGTGGCCAAACAAGGACAGGAATATATATGGCTGCAGCATCACAGGTCAGATATCCCCCGCAATCAGCCGACTGCAAAATGTGAGATCGCTTTCATGTTGCCGAGTCTCTGGGACTGTGGAACCCAAGGCCGTCAGAGGTCTTTTCTGACATCGCTCACATAAAAGGCGGATCGCCTTCAGTCTGGACTAGTTTTTTCCTTGATTATGGTTAATTCTTTTCTGGCAAGTGTTATAACGCTTGACGAGGCTTGATATTACTGATACGAACCTACCACAAAGCCATTCTCGAAACTTTTTGGGCTGGCGGGGTATGTGTGTTACTGGCGAATACAACAGCATCCAGTTTCTGTACTACATCCTGGATATGATGTATTCAAGAATGCTCCCGTCTATTTTAAATTGAAAGAATTTGAGATGTTCAGCTGATTATTTGGTCATATAGCGGTAGGAGATGTTACTTTATCGAGAGTACTGTGTAACAACATTATACACGGTGTTTTCTTTACTCTTTGGATACAGCAGAACTTATCCCAGTTACTTTAAATATACTAAATGATGACGCCATATGCTCACGTTTTTCTGTTGACTTGAAGTTGGTCGACATGTACTTAAAACTACACGGTGAATGCTGTTTTCTGCAAGAGTGGACGTTGTTCACATACCCTCTATGCGAAATGTTGTGCACGACAGGATGATAAAATGCAGTGGAATAATATATTACTGCTGAAAAGCTATTAATCTACCCAGGGAGGGTGCACACGCCTCTATCGCTATAAATGCAGGAACACTATATACTTCGAACGCACCTTTCAAAATGACAAGAAAACCTCAGTAAAATCCTAACACAAGTTGACATGGATAGTTACGCAGATATTGATCTTTCCACAGCAGTGAGACAGGCGCTATTTAATCGAAGTGAAGCAACAATTGAAGAACTAAACGGAGAACATCACGATGGGCATCAACCAATTCTGATGAGACACCATCAGAAAAATACACAAAACGTTCGACTTGTAGTCACTACCAACACATTAATATAAAAAAGAATGTAAGCGGTTGGGGCATGGAACAACACAACGTATAACAGTGTTATTACCTCTTTGGATTTGCAGTGACTAAGTCTACAACTGCTACCGTTGGATTGAGCTGCTGAAATGATAACTACAGTACATCAGTACTTCGATATTTGCTACAAAACGGTGTAATATTATCTGTTGCGATTCGTGCCAGAGTACATTGCCAAGGTTATTTCCACTTGGCTGTCAAAAATGGTTCAAATGGCTCTGAGCACTATGGGACTTAACTACTGTGGTCATCAGTCCCCTAGAACTTAGAACTACTTAAACCTAACTAACCTAAGGACATCACACACATCCATGCCCGAGGCAGGATTCGAACCTGCGACCGTAGCAGTCGCGCGGTTCCGGACTGCGCGCCTAGAACCGCTAGACCACCGCGGCCGGCACTTGGCTGTCCCGACGTTTTGTAATCTTGTTTTTCGACATGACTTAGGGGACAGAGTTGGCTGTCATATTACTCAACAAGGCAAACTGTGGCCCTTTGACAGAGTATTAGCCTGCAAGAGAACAAAAAAATAAATAAATAAAGCGAATAACCTCCTGCGGTCTTAAATATGTGCCAGTTAGCGCTGTCATTTCTGCCTGCCTTGGCAGCTGACCACTCAACTATACAGCCCTGGAATTCAGATTTGCTTTCCTCTGCTGCTCATTATGTTCCGCTTTCTGTGACTGTGGAAACGACTGACTTTTGTCGATTTTGTTGCGGTTACTCTTCGCTTGCGTAGATGACTCGGAGATAGATGTCGTAGTTCTAAAATACTGGACTCTTATTGAGGAGAACATGAGTTTGATGCTGTTCGGTCACCAAGATTTAGGTTTTCTGTGGTTTTCCTGAGTGAATTAATGCAGATTTCTGGATGGTTTCTCGAACTAAATATGGTTTATTTGCTTCCTCATCTCTGTTCCATCCGAGATTGTGCTTCACCTCTGTTGCTTTCGTTGACGAAGGCGGCACAAAACGCTGGTCTTCCTTTCTTTTTTACGATGAAGATATTTGATACAACCATATTTTCACTTTCGTTTTCCATTGAAGAGTCTGCCGTTCGTAAATCATAACAAGCTTGCCTTAAAATCAACAACTGCTCTAACCCAATCATTCAGTGTGACTGTGTCAAAAGAGAATACATTTTATTTTTGAAAAAGAAGGGAATTGCTTTGCATTATTTTTCTTGTGTTTTTAATTTTGTGTAGCATTCAAAGTAACTGTATGAAACCTAGGGAATGCATAAAATTTGAACATTAATTGACTCTATATTTCGCAAAAAAATCACACTTTGTCGTTTTAATGCCATCGAATCACTGTGCTATATGTAAATCTATCTATCGTTCACTAGTCTTTAACCCCATAAACGAGGGTTGGAACTTTAATAGTGGCAACTATTTATTTACAGCTCGTACAAAATAGATACGTGTTTCAAAGTTTTACTGACCTTCAAAGTAGTCACCAGCATTGTGTATAACCCATGGCCAGCGATGTGGAAGTCGTAGGATACTCTTAGCAGTGCCAGTTGTGTTGACAGTTCGAGCGGCGCGATCTATTTCCCGACGAATTTTTAGCAGTTATGAAGTGAATACCGTGAAGTTTAGAAATCGAGTTGAACTCACAAAGGCCTAATGCAGGGGAGTGCAGTAGGAGGTATAGCACTTAGCAGGCCCATCAGTCAAACAAATCAGTAACAGCTTGCACTGTTCGTGCTTGAGCAATGTCCTGCAAAATGATGGTAAGGTCCTGCAGAAAGTGTCATCACTTCTGTCTCTAAGCTGGTCGTAGGTTGTGTTCCAAAAATGAACAGCATAGAGACAGAAGTGGTGACGCTTTCTGCGGCACCTGACCATCATTTTGCAGGACAATGCTCAAGCACGTACAGTGCAAGCAGTTTCTGATGCGGCTGTTAAGTGCTATACCACCTACTGCACTCCCCTGACTTAGGCCCTCGTGAGTTCAACTCGATTTCTAAACTGAAGGAAACACTTCATGGCATTCGCTTCAGAACTACTACAAATTCGTCGGGCAATAGACCGCGCTGCTGGAACTGTCGACACAACTGGCACTGCTCAGAGTATTTTACGGCTTCCACGTCGCTGGCCATGGGTTATACACAATGCTGGTGACTACTTTGAAGGTCAGTAAAACTTTGAAACACGTATCTGTTTTGTGCGAGCTGTAAATAAATAGTTGCCACTATTAAAGTTCCAACCCTCGTATTTCGTTTTTCCGTAAAGAACCTATTGTATAATTGTTTCCCAAGTTTCTCACCTGTCATCATCTAAAACGATATCTCACAATCTGAATAATTTTTCTAGGTGTTCCTTCACTATTCTTTACGTCTAGTTCCGAACAAGAAGAGTTATTATGTTTCCAGGCAGTTATATTCAATTGTTAAGCAGCTGCCCCGTAGCAAGTTTGTGCAGACCGCTAACACAGAAAACACCCTTACTGTTTTCTGCTTCCAGTCCTCACTTAACTTGATCAAATTAACTACATGCCGTGACGCCTACCAGACAAGAAGATTCCTCTATCACGTTTCTTTTCTTATCCTGAGACGTAATCTAAAGCATTCCACATTTAAAAGACGTTGTGACTTGTAATGTGGCCATGCTTACTTCCCGGAACGTGTTGTTGTCATGTAATCTGGTCGTTGTAGCGTTATTGGCCGATGTTAGCATGGGATACAGTATAGACTGGTGCCTGAAGTTTTAACAAAATAAAAAAGAAATCTTCTAGTCCAAACTGTACGTCAGTTAGGTTCTTTTCAGAGTATGCTGGTATAATAGCTGCATAGTTAGCAACCATATGCAACCGCTCTCTCGACGAAAAATCCCCACCCAAGAACTAGGAAGTTGCACAGATCACACAAATACAAAAAAAAAGGAAATAGAAATAATGCGCTGGATTACAGACCCACATCACTGACGACGATTTGCAGCGGACTTTGGAGTCATGAACTACCTTCAAACATACGAATTACCTAAAAGAAACGATCTATTGGCACATAGTCAGTACCAAACACAATCAAGTTTTTATCCACACGAAATAATGAGTGCTATGGCCAGGGCATCTCAAACCGATTCCATATTTCTAAATTTCCAGATGGCTTTGGACACCTTTCCTCACAAGAGGCTTCTAATAATGCCACGAGTCTATAGTGTATCGTTGTCGTTGTGCGACTGGATTCCTGATTTCCTGTTACAAAGGTCACAGTTCGTAGTAACTGACGAGAATCACAAGCTGCGACCTAGTCGCGAATTGAACATTGACCCGAACATAGAATAAATTTTCTTTACTTTGCGTCTATGGTCACAAATGTTTTGTCATCAGACTGTCGGTTTCGGTCTATAATGATCATCTTTAGATCTGTTTTACAAAAACATATCCTAAAATACTGGAGCCATAGCGGCATCGTTAAGTGATGATTTTATGTGTAGCACCTGACGATGCCGCTATGGCTCCAGTATATTAGGACATATTTTTATAAAACAGATCTGAAGATGGTAATTATAGACCGAAACCGATAGTCTGATGACAAAAAATTTGTGACCATAGACGTAAAGTAAAGGAAACTGATGAGAAGTGATCGACTGAAAAGAAGTCATACGTGCTGTTCCCCAAGAAAGCCTTTTGATTTTCCTAATCAAATGCACGATTTGGGAGACAGTCTGAACAGTGGTCGTAGATTGTTTGCAGATGATGCCGTCTAATAAAGTCATTACAAGATCGAAAGCAACTGGAAAATGATTCACGCAAAATATCTGGTCGATGCGAAAAGTGGTAACTGACATTAAACAATAAAAAGTGGGCTGTTATTCCCACGAGACTAAAAATCTCTGTTACAAAATTAATCACACAAGTCTAAAAGTGTCAGTCCAGCTAAATACTTCGGAGTTATTATTACGAACCCTTTAAATTGGAACGACCGTACAGAAAATGTTGTGGAGAAGGCGAACCAATGCTGCGTTTTGTTGGCAGAACAATTAGAAAATGCAAGACAGCTACTAAAGACACTACCTACACGACACTTGTCCGACCTCTTCTGGAGTGTTGCTGCGAGTTGATGGATTCTTATCACAGAGGACAGACGGAGGACATCGAAAACGTTCCAAGACGTGCAGTTCATTTTTTACTATCACGAAATAGGAGAGAGAGTGCCACAGGTACGATACATGGTTTGGAGTGGCTATCATTAAAACAAAAGTGGCTTTCTTAGCGATATGTTCTTCTTACAAAATTCTGAATCATCAACTTTCTCCTCTGAAAACGAATATATTTTGTTGACGGCTACCTACACAAGAAGGAATGATCACCGTAATAAAATAGGAGAAATCAGAGCTCGTACTGAAAGATTTAAGTGATCGTTTTTGCGGCGTGCTGCTCGGGAGTGGGACGGTAGAGAAGTAGAGTGAAGGTGGTTCGATGAATCCTCTGCCAAGTACTAACGTGTAAATTGCAAGGTAGCCACTTCGATGTGAATGATAAATATCTCAGCTCTTAATCGAATCTTCTGAAATCATTTTTGCAGACGTCCACGACTCACAACTTGAGCAGTCCACATTCCTGAAATAAAAAGTATACACAGTATGTATGAATGAACGATGAGAATTTAAGTGGTGCACTTTTGGAAAGTTTACAGGCGCCGATTTTATGATTGGACATTGCGAGTTTATAGCTACAAAATAACTTAGTCATTACACGTTAACCTTAGAAAAGTATTCTGCTTTTGTTCACTATTTATCGACGTTATATTTAGTCCAATTTCCTGTCATCAGCTCACCTCGATAAATGTGGCTGTCCATTAGCGTTTCTGCTCCATGAGTATACTTAATAACCATCGTCATTTTTGTCCTGTACAATGAAACATACATTTCAGCAATATCAAACATTATTCTACAGCAAAGTAATTTCACTTTACCGGTATTCTAAAGATATTCTGTTCAGTTTGGGAACGAGATGCCAACAACTATCAAATCCTTCATCAATCACTTGTTTCAGAGACACGAATCAGCAGTTTTATTCTTGGCTAGACAGTTACATTAACGAAATTCCTCATTATCTTGACACTATTATTCGCAATAGAACAATAACTTTGCATAACATCATTTCCGTAATCGT
This sequence comes from Schistocerca piceifrons, assembly GCF_021461385.2. Classification (NCBI taxonomy): domain Eukaryota; kingdom Metazoa; phylum Arthropoda; class Insecta; order Orthoptera; family Acrididae; genus Schistocerca; species Schistocerca piceifrons. Next base: position 1,064,015,826 of record NC_060138.1, read on the forward strand.
ATTACATACAACAAATAGTGGGCGTGTTTCTAACGACGCCCGCAACGGCTGCAGCATGACAGTCATTTTCAGCCTCTGCTCATCACGGCATTTGTGTTAACCGACAGGGAGACATATCCAACTTGACCTCATACTTTAAGGAGGAAATCAACCCTAGCAATCTGCCCCGCACGAATTTCTTGGGCCATAATTCTGATAGTACTCAGTTATGCAGCTTTTAATCTTTCGTGCGCACCGGTTGTCACTCGCTCTGCCCCACTGCAACCGACTAATACCCGAGTGGAAAGTACTGTACAGCGAAGTGACAACCAGAGCCGTCCTTTGAATGCGAGGGAAGTGGAGGGAGGTGGACACATCTGCCCAACGAGTTGTGTAAGTTCTTTGAGAATACGTTATTCTACACGAAAATTGTTGAGTAATGTGAGTACATCATAACTCAATCTTATGCAAGTATATGTTTAATATTAACAATATTGTCTTATTGATAAATAACCTTTAGCAACTGAAGAGTTATTATGAAACGAAGTTAATGATTCTCGATTTACAGTTTCATCATGCCAGTCTCGTTGAAGATTAGAGCAGCTCCTGCATATGTACTTCACTTTAACGGTGCCAGCTTCAGAATCCAAAGAAAATAACGCACAACAACGACGTTAATAATTAAACACCGCTGCGCTATTTCTTTAATGACGCACTAACTCGTTTCATTCGTTTATATTGCGTTTGGGAATCGCAACATATAAATGTACAAAGCCAAGAGATCTCTGCCACCAGCTACAGATTAGAAATCGCGGACTTTGACACAGTGAACAAAGTGTATGGAACAGAGTGAGTAACAAACAACCGGAGCACGCGAAAGTTTAAAACCTATACTTTTACGTCAAAAGTGCGTACTATCAGAATTATGGCCAAATCATCACGTGGGATCGACTGCTGGGGCTGCTATACTACAAGTGCGCTTTTTTCTCCTTAAAATATGAGGTCACGTTGGTGATGTTTCCTTGTTGGTGTGTGGTAAGTGGGGTAGCCATTGGCGTCAGTGCTCGACGTCTGTTGAAAAACATCTCCCTTCATTAAAGCTGCTGGAATATGACTTCCTCTTTCGCTGGTGGTTGCCGTCATAACATTTCCTCCTTCCTTGACGATCACCCGAAGGATTTTTCACCACACCCCATATGAACCAGCTGCGTCTGTGGTCAGTTGGTTGGCCGTGATTGGATTTTCCCCAAAAAGGTTGGTTGTTACAAAATTGCTGACATGTATGTTTCATTTTTTAGCAACTTGTTGCACTGTGTCTGTGCTATTATTTGTCGTTTGAAACGATCCTGCATGTGTTGCAACGTTTGTTAGTACGTCGCATTCGTTAACGTCGAGGCAAAGAGGCGTACATCTCTCAAAGCACTTCCGTGGGCTACTTAAAACAATTCAAAAATACTTGCAGATTTGTTGGCTACTTCAGCCTCATCTTAGTAGAGAATGTTTCAACCCGTGCACGCAAAGGAAAAAGAATCTGATTGAAAACAGCCTTAAATAATTCTTATGCCAAAAGTCAACCTCGTCGTTCAGCCCATAGTTGACGCAGTCTATGACCACATTGGACAACTAGGGAAAATAAACAAGGTAGTACCAAATAGATCTCAAACACACAAAAAGAATTACCAACATACTTTTTTTTCTAGACGCACAAGAAATATGCGATGAGGTTTAAAAACGAGATGCTTATCTAGTAACACTACTAAAGTGAATAATCATGTTTGATTTGCAACGGTTACCTAATCACACGCTTATTCTACGCTTATCAAAATTTTCAGATCACACTTGAGACAGGATTATGTCTACGTTTCCCTGTGACTTTTACGAAGTATTACCTTATGATAATAATTCCGCCTGGTTCAGTGGCCGAGTATTAAATTGGACGCCACTTCGGCGACTTGAGTGTCCCTAACCTACCTCACTAATCCCATTAGGGCAATAAGAACTCCAGTTTAACGTAGAATCTGAATCATGTATGATTCTTGGTGACTCCTCAGATCGTCGAGAGGTGAAGGTTGGATCAAATGCAAAGCGAAAATTTCGGAGATCCGAGCAGGATTCGAACCCGCACATTGGCGGTTTCCAAGCAAGCGCTTTACCACTAGGTCCTGTATTACCTCGCTTAATGAATGCTACATTCTACTTCTGTACGCATTATAAGCCAACATAAGTACGCTAGAAACAAGTCGGAAAGTATGCATTGCATAGTAACCGTCGTTCGGATGAAATGCTGGGTGCACGGTCGTTATGTGTGTTATATCTAGTTCGTCGCAGATTTAGTGCTCCGTTAATACGTCCCAAATTAAACTGCAAGATGAAATGTTGTATTTGTATCACATTAGTATCGGGTGTAAAGCATACTGATAAAATGTACAGGCTGTATCACAATTCATGTTACACACTTCTAGAGGCTGCACAGCATTTGTTCAATAGAGAAGATGTGTTTCACGGAATGAAGATGAAGAAAGTGCTCATCGTTCCTTAGGTATGCATTTTAGAGCCCACGTTTACTGAAAATTTTTCTTGTTTTGGTCCATACTACCACCTTTGAAAGTTGCATACCCAACATTCTTAGCAACAACTGTACCAGTAAGCGCATTCCACCATAAGGTATCAAAATGATTTTCGCTTGTAACTTTCGACTCGTTCGTTTCCCAACCAGTGACTCTCACCTCAGACTGATACATCTATCCGTCTTCCATCATCACTGAAAGTTTGTAAGCTCATCACAGTATCATCCTGTATATTATACATAAATTTACAGGCGGCAGCACTTACAACTTTACCGCTCTGTAGCGTCACTGGATGACTATAAAAGTGTGTAACATGAATTGTGAAACAACCTGTGTATCAATGCCAGGCTCAGTGTGCAAAACTGCAGGTGTGCACAGCGTGCTGCACGTGTGCAGTTCGAGGCTCGGCCCCTTTCGGTACAACTCGCTATCTCTCGGCTTTACTCGGTCCTTCTTTGAAGTAGGCCCCGGAAGAATTCTAAATCAGCTGCACACTGAGTTGAACTGAGCTTGGATGACAGATGTGGGTATTCCATTCCATGCTGCTTTAGCTGTATGTTACATTTAATCAATCCTATTGGCTGTAGAGTAGTAACAACCAGTGTCTCGGCAAACCACAACGAAACGTTTGCAGTGGATAAGAAATCTACAGAACGTGTCGGCCAGGACTAAAGTCGGACCCCCTCTACCAGATGCTGGAACATCAATAATCGGTGTAGCTACCAGAATGTTTAATACAAGCATGCAACGACCATGTATTGTGTTATACATGTGCCGGATGTCAGTTTGTGGGATGGAGTTCCATGCCTGTTGCTCTTAGTCGGTCCACACTGAGATGGTTTAAGATTGTTTCTGGATGACGCTGGAGTTTTCATCCGATGATGTCCCATATGTCCTTGATTGGAGACAGATCTGACGATCGAGCACGCCAAGGCACGATGTCAACACTTTGTCGAGTATGTTGGATTATAACATCGGTACGATAGTCACCGTTATCCTGTTGTAAAACACTCCCTGCTGTTCATCAATCGCACCACAAGAGGCCGAATCACCACACTGACGTACAGTTTTCCAAACCGGATGACCAGGAGAGTGCTCCTGCTGTCATACGAAACCCCAGAGGATAGCTTCACGTGTACGTACAGTCTATCTGCCAAACACACAGGTTGGTTCAAAAATGGTTCAAATGGCTCTGAGCACTATGGGACTTAACATCAATGGTCATCAGTCCCCTAGAACTTAGAACTACTTAAACCTAACTAACCTAAGGACAACATACACATCCATGCCCGAGGCAGGATTCGAACCTGCGACCGTAGCGGTCACGCGGTTCCAGACTGAAGCGCCTAGAACCGCACGGCCACGCCGGCCGGCCACAGGTTGGTTATAGACCCTCAACTAGACTCCTCATCACACGTCCATCACTGGCACCAAGGTAGAACCAACTTCCATTAGAAAAACACAACAGACCAACTACACAATGAGCTCTCGCTTGACACCACTGAAGTCGCAAAAGGCGATGATTTGGGGTCAGTGGAACGCACGATACAGGGTGTCTGGCTCGGAGCTGTCCTTGATGTAACCGATTTGTAACAGTTCGTTGTGTCACTGTGGTGCCAACCCGCTGCTCATATTGCTGCTGCAGATGCAGAGCGATGCGCTAGAGCCATACGCCGACCACGATGGTCTTCCCTCTCTGTAGTGCCACATGGCCGTCCGAACTGGGGTCTTCTTACAACCGCACATTCTCGTAACCACCGCTGACACCAGTCATTTACAGTGGCTGCATTCCTGCCAAGTCTTTCTGTAATATCGCACAAGGACATCCATCTTCTCGTAGGTGTTGACAGTGCTGCTTATGCCGCCTTAAAGACATTCTTAACTAACATCAACTCACCGCGTCCAATCTCAAACGTAACTAACGCTCACGACCGTTACAGCGTGTATTTAAAGCAAACCTGATTTGCACCCTCATGGCGGCGCTACTAGTGCCACTCTTACGCGACCGGTGCAAAATTTGAATAGACCTCTTTCAGACGTAGAAACACGCTTACCAACTTTCGACCATGTCGGGCAACTCCTCCTTGGTGTTAAGATTTCTTTTCCGTCGGTGTATGATGATGACGAATACAGCCTGATACTGGTCGTTCATGTCTGAGCCCCCACACACATAATTTCGTACACAAAACCAGGACTCGTTTGAAAAAGCGACGAGGTGCCAGAACTGTGAACAGTGTTGTCATTTAGCGCACTGTTGTCGGCGATTCTTTCTGCTACTACGCAAGGGAAGACGCAGCAATGGTCGTAATAGTGGCAATCCGTGGTGCTACGGGTATCGCCTCGTTATCTGTGTGGGAACTTGTCTTGCTGCAGTCCCATTTCCTGACTCAATGTAAGTGACGAGGCTGTGCGAATAAGGTGTGTCCTCTCGGGTGCTAGTGGCGAGGGCGGTTGAGATGCAGTTTGGCGTTAAGTGTGGCCTTTATGAACCCATCGATTCCTTATGCGCATGACAACAGCGGAATCCCGACGAACACGAGCAGCGATATTGCGGGATCGTAAACTGCAGTCTCCATAGGCCACGAACCTGCGACTGTTGAGTTCCGACACTTCCTGGTAGACGTTTCTCCTTCTTGCAGCAGACATTACACAATCTCACAAACAACACTCATTTGCGATTTCTAAAGAAAAACCTTCCGTGCAACCATTCTTTATATACAGAATGTAGCTAGCGTTACTCCTACCTGCCGTGCAAGGTTGTAATGAAACGTTATTATCTGCACACTTCATGCCAGTTTGATGTTTGTTCCCTGCCACCATCGTGGTGTTGCAGTTTTACAGACCATCACTGTTGTATAACTCATCGGTGAGCAAAATTTCGACAGCATTTTTGTTTCCCATTCGAACGTGTTCCTTTTCTGGACTACACCAAAAGCGCCAAACGTGTCTCTCTGGAAGCCCGGAACTGACTACGAATGGTTCGAATGGCTCTGAGCACTATGGGACTTAACATCTATGGTCACCAGTCCCCTAGAACTTAGAACTACTTAAACATAACTAACCTAAGGACATCACACAACACCCAGTCATCACGAGGCAGAGAACTGACTACGAAAGCGGTCTTCCATAGAACACTGTACTATGCTTCATGTGTAACAATGCGAAACCCACTAATTACGCAGACCAACGATGGAAAAACTTTTTTGCTGAAAATATCTTATTCTTATGTTTTTTTGGGTGGACAATTCAAATATGATAATTAAAAAACTGTATCATCCACCATTTCTTCACATTTTACAGTTAAATTTATTAAATTAGTCGATTTTTAAAAGAATTTAACAGCTTTTATATAGTTAAAATAATTTAAAAAGGAGGTGTAAGGAATGTATATGACGTTGGTAGCACTGCTGTAAAACATTTGCTGGCAAAAAAGTCGATTCTATTTTTGTGTTAACAGATGGTTTTTGTTTACTGTCAACCTAACCCCGCTTTCCCGTTTCCTGTACATGTGCTCAGTACAATGTCTAATCATGGTTGTAAAAACTCTTCTAACAGTTTTTGTTCTATTTGTGGTGAATTTGTGATTAAAAACACCGAAGAAACATTACAGATTTTGTGAAAAACGTTTATCTATCATACTTTGGACATAAACCTGGTGACCAAGATACATCTTGGGCGCCACATAAGTTATGTGTGTGTTGAAGATCTGAGAAAATGGTCCAAAAAGGAGAAAAAAGCCTTTAGATTTCCCGTTCCTATGATATGGAGAGAGCCAAGAAATCATTCCGATGTTTTCTACTTTTGCAGTGTTGATATTACTGCTCATAATTCGAAAAACAAGAAGGTAATAAGCTACCCTAACCTTCCGTCCGCCATCCATGGTGTAGATTTGCCGGTTCCTGAACCACCAGATGATTTAAATTCTATTCTAACAGAAGTATTTTCTGACGTACTAGCTGATTTAGATGAACCAGATGATGATAAATTCCATTGTAATACAGAAAGTCTAGAGCCCAAATTCTTTACTCAGGCCGAGCTTAACGATTTGGTTAGGGATCTGGGATTAACGAAAGAGAAAGCTGAATTGTTTGGCTCTAAATTAAAAGAAAAGAACTTATTGGCAGTTGGTACCAGCATATACATATATAGAAAGAGAGAGCAGCAGTTTTCCAAGTTTTTCAATAAGTAGATGATTTAGTGTACTGCTCAGACATTCCCGATCCGATGAATGAGTTTGGTATTGAATACAAAAAGGAAGACTGGAGGCTGTTTATTGATTCATCCAAAACTAGTTTAAATGCCATTTTATTACACACTGGTAACATGCATGCATCTATACCTGTTGGACATTCTGTACATACGAAAGAAAGCTATGAAAACCTAGAAATAGTGCTAAATAAAATAGGCTATTCTGCTCATGGTTGGATGATATGTGCCGATCTAAAAGTATCATGCATGTTCCTTGGTCAACAAGGTGGCTTTACCAAATTTCCATGTTTCTTGTGTGAAAGGGACAGTAGGGCTAGGGATCAACAGACGTGCAGAAAGAACTGGCCTGTGTGGGAGTCCTTAATACCTGGTGAGAAGAACATTCTACTCAGAAACCTTGTAGATCCAATAAACGTACTTCTACCACACCTACATATAAAGTTAGGCCTAATGAAAAAGTTTGTAAAGGCTTTGCCTAAAGATGGACCATGTTTTAAGTATCTCTGCCAAAGGTTTGCACTCCTTTCAGAAGCTAAACTAAAAGAAGGCGTCTTTGTCGGACCTAACATTAGAAAACTGATGTTTGATGTTAACTTTGAATCCACAGTGACCTTAAATGAGAAAGAAATATGGGTATCATTCAAGCGAGTCGTTACAAAGTTCTTAGGACATGAAAAAGACCCAGAATATGTTTCTATTAAAGCTACAATGTTAAAGATGTTTAAAGCTTTGGGATGTTTAATGCGCCTGAAAGTTCATTTTTGAACAGTCACCTTGATTACTTCCCAGACAATATGGGAGATGTTACTGAGAAGCAAGGAGAGCGTTTTCACCAGGACATTAAAGTGATGGAAAAACGCTACCAAGGCCGCTGGAACACCAACATGATGGGGGACTACTGTTGGTCACTTCATCGTAGAAAAAGCTACTCAAGAAAATTCAAAGAAAAATCAGAAATAAAATACAAACCAATTCCAGCTGACAAATGAAACTTCTATTGAGACATATCATTGCTTTAAGTAGCTTACTGTAAATGCAAACCATGCTTATGTTGTAACAAAGCGTTTCATTAACTTCCCCGTTTACCGCATATCATAGGATTTTTATACTATATAATAAAAAGCATATTGCTCGAAAACTAAGGGTAATAAAAAAAAACTAAGGACAGATTTGGATTCAGCTCATAAAAATCTATAAAGATCGGCTATCAAAGTAAAAAGAGTCTTTCAAAAAAAAAATTTCGTTGGCCTGTGTTATATATACTAGAGTGAACCACGATACATGCTCTTTTCAACTTAAATCAGCGGATGATTGCCGCATAGCTCTGTTAACAACTTATGGAACATAAACAGTTTAGAAGAAATTACTAGTCGTAATAAACGATAACTGCCAGAGGTACCATGAAATAAACATAGAATCAACCATGTGCAATTCGAGCACGGTACAAGACATAGCAAAACAGATGATGTGGTTCAGAGAGCTAGCTTTAGAAACCGTGGACATAGAAAGTAATTACCTGTAATCTACAAGATAATGTCACGTCACACAAACATACAAGCTTTCCTATTTAGTGGCTAAAATAAACAATATGGATCCAAAAAGTAGCTCCAGTAGGAAAAATGTGTTTCAAAATAGCGAAGATGAATACGAGCTCATAGCATTTTAGAGCCCATGTTTACGGTTTTTTCTTGGTTAGTTCCACACTACCTTCGCCCAAAATACGGAATGCAAAGAGCTTGCAGTAGAACAGATACCACATCGAAGATGGAGAAGGGCTCGTAGCTCTTAAGGTATGCGTTTCAGAGGCCATATTTTCAAGTATTTTTCGCTTCGAATGATCGTTCCTGTCATATCCCTGAAGAAAGACTATTCCTCTTGGGACACCCTGTGTTCATACGTTCCTCACTTGAAGTCGGGTCTTGAAACTTTGTAAGTAGGTTTTCGGGGGATAGTTTCGTCTATGTTCAAGCTTCTGCCGGTTCAGGTTTTTATGCATGGTTCAAATGGCTCTGAGCACTATGGGACTTAACATCTGAGGTCATCAGTCCCCTAGAACTTAGAACTACTTAAACCTAAGGACATCACACAAATCTATGCCCAAGGCAGGATTGGAACCTGCGACCGTAGCGGTCGCGTGGTTCCAGACTGAATAGTCTAGAACCGCCCGGCCACAGCGGCCGGCTTTTATGCATCTCAGTGATACTCTACCATGGGTCGAAAAACATGTGACTATTACTGCAATACTTGTATCTATACGTTCAACATCCCCTATTAATCCTGTTTGCTATGGGTTCCTCACTTGAGCGATATTCTAGGGTAGGCCGCACAATTGTTTTGTAAGCAATCTCCTTCCTTGGTCTGATTGAATTTCCCTAGTCTCCTGCCAAAGAACCGAAGTGTGCCAACTGTTTTACCTAAAACCGAATCTATGTGATCGTTCCACTTCGTATCACCACAAAGTGTTACACCCTCCTAACCGACTCCAGCTGTGACTCATTGATAATGCAGCCGTAGGATACTTCGTTTTTTCGCTTTGTGAAGCGCAAGATTGTACATTTCTGAATATTTAAATCAAATTGCCAATGTTAGCGTGATTTTGGTATGTTATTGAGACTTGACTGAATGTCCGTGCAGCTTTTATCAGACAGTACTTCATATTGAATTGTCTACGAAATGTCTGAGGATGCTATTAATAATGTCAGGCAGGTCGTTTATATGAACAGCAAGGGCCTAATCACACTTCCCTGGGGCATTCCTCACATCACTTCTACAACTGCCGATGATTCTCCATCCTCGCTATTAACAAATCCTCAATCGAGTCGTAAATTTTTCTTGAAATATATTCATTCTAATGTAGCACATGTGTACGGTTCCATCTGTACACAACAAAAACGTGAAAAATATTTAAAATGTGAAATTTCCTTTCGTTGATGCGCGTGACCTTAATAAACACGACGAAAATTACGAGGGGCGTTTGAAAAGTCCGTGCAAAGTCCGAGAGATGGCACCACCGCCACGTATCGAGGTCATGTTTAGTTAGTAGCATCTTTGGAAAGAACGCACACCAAGTTTCAGCCATATTGGTCTATTTATTTGTGTTTGGCATTCGTGTGAATCAAGGAAGTCGAGTGATTGTCAAAAAATGGACTAAAAAGAATTTCGTGTGGTGATTAAACATTACTTTATGAAAGGAAAAACGCCTCAGGAGACTAAAGAGAAGCTTGATAAACGTTACAGTGACTCTGCACCTTCGATTAGAACAGTTTATAAGTGGTTTCAAAATTTTCGGAGTGGCCATATGGGCACAAGTGATGCTGAACCCTCTGGACGCCCTGTGGAGGTTACGACTCCAGAAACCATTGATAAAATCCATGATATGGTGATGGATGACAGGAGAGTTAAGGTGCCTGACATTGCTAGTGCTGTGGGCATCTCGAATGAATGGGTACATAATATTCTGCATAAACATTTGGACAAGAGAAAGCTATCCGCAAGATGGTTTCTGCGATTGCTCACGCTTGACCAAAAACGGAATCGTGTGAAGTGCTGCAAGGATAGTTTGCAGCTGTTCAGGAAGAATCCCCAGGACTTTAAGCGTCGTTTCATCGCTGTGGATGAAACATGGATACATTACTATGCTCCTGAGACCAAACAACAATCTAAAGAATGGGTTACCAAGGGAGAATCTCCACCAAAAAAGGCAAAGACCACTCATTCCTTCGGCCGGAAAGGTTATGGCGACTGTCTTTTGGAATTCGCAAGGGATAATCCTCATTGTCTATCTGGAAAAGGGGAAAATTATTACAGGTGCATATTATTCATCGTTATTGGCCCGTTTGAAAACCGAGCTGCAAGAAAAATACCGGCGTTAGGACCGCAAAAAAGTCCTTTTCCATCACGACAATGCACCAGCACACACCTCAGCAGTTGTGGTCGCAAAATTAATGGAAATGGGATTCCAACTCGTCTCACATCCCCCCTATTCTCCAGACCTGGCTCCCTTGGACTACTATTTGATCCCCAATTTGAAGAAGTGGCTGGCAGGACAAAGATTTTATTCAAACGAGGAGGTAATTGCAGCAACTAATAGCTATTTTGCTGACTTGGACAGTTCCTATTATTCGGAAGGGATCAACAAATTAGAACGGCGTTGGACGAAGTGTGTAAGTCTAAAAGGAGACTATGTCGAAAAATAAAAAAGGCTTACCCCAAACACGTAAGTAGTTTTTATTTTTGCACGGACTTTTCAAACGCCCCTCGTACACATGCACACAAGGCTCTGTTCTGTGGAATCCCACAGGCAGCCAGCCGACTCACAATGAGCGCCTGCGACCTTGTACGGCACTTCTGGACCTCCGTCACATACAGGTCTCCTGGCGTTTGCCGAACAATAGAATCCTCACAGCCATCTTTTCCCTCTTGGGAAGATCTGATAGAGAGAGAAGCCGTGGGAAGCTTTGACAGTACTTTAAAGCAGAACAAATGAGGCCAGATGCATAGAGTTAAAAAAAAAGGGCATATTGGTTCAAAGAAAGACTGGTAATATCATACATACCCCCACCCCCACCCCCGTCACACACACAAATAAAAATACACACACACACATATACAGGATGGTCCATTGATCGTGACTCGGCCAATTATCTCACGAAATAAGTGTCAAACGAAAAAACTACAAAGAACGAAACTTGTCTAGCTTGAAGGGGAAAACCAGATGGCGCTATGGTTGGCCCACTAGATGGCGCTGCCATAGGTCAAACGGATATCAACTGCGTCTTTTTAAATAGGAACCCCCATTTTTTATTACATATTCGTGTAGTACGTAAAGAAATATGAATGTTTTAGTTGGACACTTTTTTTTCGCTTTGTGATAGATGGCGCTGTAATAGTCACAAACATATGGCACACAATTTTAGATGAACATTTGGTAACCGGTAGGTTTTTTTTAAATTAAAGTACAGAACGTAGGTACGTTTGACATTTTATTTCGGTTGTTCCGATGTGATACATGTACCTTTGTGAACTTATCATTTCTGAGAACGCAGGCTGTTACACCGTGATTACCTGTAAATACCACATTAATGCAAGAAATGCTCAAAATGATGTCCGTCAACCTCAATGCATTTGGCAATACGTGTAACGACATTCCTCTCAACAGCGAGTAGTTCGCCTTCGTAATGTTCGCACATGCATTGAAAATGCGCTGACGCATGTTGTCAGGCGTTGTCGGTGGATCACGATAGCAAATATCCTACAACTTTCCCCACAGAAAGAAATCAGTGGACGTCACATCCGGTGAACGCGTGGGCCATGGTATGTTGCTTCAACGACCCATCCACCTGTCATGAAATATGCTATTCATTACCGATTCAACAGCACGCAAGCTATGTGCCGGACATCCATCATGTTGGAAGTACATCGCCATTCTGTCATGCAGTGAAACACCTTGTAGTAACATCGGTAGAACATAACGTGGGAAATCAGCATACATTGCAGCATTTAGATTGCCATCGATAAAATGGGGGCCAATTATCCTTCCTCTCATAATGCCGCACCATACATTAAACCGCCAAGGTCGCTGATGTTCCACTTGTCGCAGCCATCGAGGATTTTCCGTTGCCCAATAGTGCATATTATGACGGTTTACGTTACCGCTGTTGGTGAATCACGCTTCGTCGCTAAATAGAACGCGTGCAACAAATCTGTCATCGTCTCGCAATTTCTCTTGTGTCCAGTGGCAGAACTGTACAAGACACGACGTTCAAAGTCGTCGCCATGCAATTCCTGGTGCATAGAAATATGGTACGGGTGCATTCGATGTTGATGTAGCATTCTCAACACCGACGTTTTTGAGAATCCCTATTCTCGCGCAGTTTGTCTGCTACTGATGTGCGGATTAGCTGCGACAGCAGCTAAAACACATACTTGGGCATCATCATTTGCTGCAGGTCGTTGATGACGTTTCACATGTGGCTGAACACTTCCTGTTTCCTTAAATAACGTAACTATCCGGCGAACGGTCCAGAAACTTGGATGATGTCGTCCAGGATACCGAGCAGCATACATAACACACGCCTGTTGGGCATTTTGATCACAATAGCCATACATCAACGCGATATCGATCTTTTCCGCAACTGGGAAACAGTCCATTTTCAGAAATAAGAAGAAAATACCGTCCGCGCTGGCGGAATGTTACGTGATACCACGTATTTATACGTTTGTGACTTTTACAGCGCCATCTATCACAAAGCGAAAAAAGTGGTCCAACTAAAACATTCATATTTCTTTACGTACTACATCAATATGTAATAAAAATGGGGGTTCCTATTTAAAAAAAAAACGCAGTTGATATCCGTTTGACCTATGGCAGTGCCATCTAGCGGGCCAACCATAGCGCCATCGAGTTTCCCCCTTCAAACTAGACGAGTTCAGTTCTTTGTAGTTTTTTCGTTTGGCGCTTATTTCGTGAGATATTTGACCCGGTCACTATCAGTGGACCACCCTGTACATATATAGGGCAGCTGAAAGTGGTACAGAAACTGCAATCAAAATTTCACCGAGAAAGACACGACTCAAGTTAACAAACACTAGCCGGCCGAGGTGGCCGAGCGGTTCTAGGCGCTACATTCCGGAACTGCGCGACTGCTACGGTCGCAGGTTCGAATCCTGCCTCGGGCATGGATGTGTGTGATGTCCTTAGGTTAGTTAGGTTTAAGTAGTTCTAAGTTCTAGGGGACTGATGACCTCAGAATTAAGTCCCATAGTGCTCAGAGCCATTTGAGCCATAACAAACACTACAGGGGTATTGTCGGTGTCAGTGCGCAAAGACGATACTTAAAGTAGTAAGAAGATACTTAAAGTAGTTAGTTAAGGAATCACAGAAAGGAATGAAACAGCTCAAAGCGTATGTATCTAGACGGCAAAAAATAAAGGATTCTGTCTGGCAAAAGAGAATGAATGCGTACCGATTCGAAAGAATCTTTCCTTTGCCGCTAAGGACATTTCAGGCCCTGTAATAACGTGCGAGCTAAATATATGAAATGAACTTAATATGGTATTCCTGCTTAAGGGAAGTCTCTCTAACAAAGAAACCACTTTCTACAAAGCTTGGGTATCCGATTAATGAGGGAATTAGTATATTTCATCAAAATATACAAGGTATTCGAGATAAAGTTAGTGAACTGCTTATAGATGTTGACTCTGAAATTATTGGTATATCTGAACACTTCTTAAATAAGGAGATAATTCAGAGGCTTCCTTTACCAGGATACAGGTTGGCTGGCAGCTTTTCTAGGAGCTCTTTGCGGTGTGGTGGAGTAGCCATGTATGTGAGAAACGGTATCCCATTTGAGTCAATTGATGTTTCAAAGTACTGCACTGAAAAGGTGTTTGAATGTTGTGCAGGTGTGGTTAAATTTAGTGGAGCTAAACTTCTTACTGTTGTTATTTATAGATCCCCAGACTCCGATTTCACAACATTTTTGCTAAAGCTAGAGGAGGTTCTTGGTTCACTTTATAGGAAATACAAAAAGTTAGTTATATGTGGTGACTTCAATATTAATTGTATAAGTGATTGTGCAAGGAAAAGGATGCTGGTAGACCTCCTTAATTCATATAATCTTATGCAAACTGTATTCTTTCCAACGAGAGTGCAAGGGAACAGTAGAACAACCATAGACAATATTTTTGTTCATTCGTCATTATTAGAAGGGCATTCTGTTAGCAAAAAGGTGAATGGCCTTTCAGATCATGATGCACAAATTTTAAGTCTAAAAGATTTTTGTGCTTCAACACATGTTAAATATAGTTACCAACTTTTTAGGAAAGCTGATCCAGTTGCTGTACAGACTTTTGTAAACCTTATCAAGGAACAAGATTGGCAAGATGTTTATAGTGCTGATACAGTAGACGATAAATATAATGCTTTCCTCAAGACTTTTCTCGTGCTCTTTGAAAGTTGCTTTCCGTTAGAACGTTTAAAACAGGGTACTAGCACAAACAGGCAGCCTGGGTGGCTGACTAAAGGGATAAGAATATCTTGTAGAACAAAGTGGCAATTATATCAAAACGTTAGAAACAGTCAAAATCTAAATGCAGCAGCCCATTACAAACAGTATTGTAAGGTGCTTAAAAAAGTTATTAGGAAGGCAAAAAGTATGTGGTATGCAGATAGAATAGCTAAGTCTCAGGATAAAATTAAAACCATATGGTCAGTCGTAAAGGAAGTGGCTGGTCTGCAGAGACAGGTCGAGGATATAGAATCAGTGCGTAGTGGGGATGTCCGTGTTGCTGATAAGTCGCATATATGTACAGTACTTAATAATCACTTTCTGAATATAGCAGGTGAACTAAATAGAAACCTAGTCCCAACAGGGAATCATATAGTGCTCTTAGAAAAAAGTGTTCCGAGACTGTTACCTGAAATGCTCCTCCATGATACTGACAAGAGGGAGATTGAGTTAATAATTAAATCACTAAAGACCAAGAACTCTCATGGATATGACGGGGTATCTAGCAGAATACTGAAGTATTGTTCCACGTATATTAGCTCAGTACTTAGCCATATCTGTAACTTTTCCTTTAGCAGTGGTCGGTTTCCTGACCGATTAAAGTACTCGGTAGTGAAGCCACTTTATAAAAAGGGAGACAGGGATAATGTTGACAATTATAGACCTATTTCTATGCCATCGGTGTTTGCTAAAGTTATCGAGAGGCTTGTATATACAAGGTTACTGCAGCATTTAAATTCACATAATTTGCTGTCAAATGTACAGTTTGGTTTTAGAAATGGCTTAACAACTGAAAATGCTATATTCTCTTTTCTCTGTGAGGTTTTGGACGGATTAAATAAAAGGTTGAGAACGTTAGGTGTTTTCTTTGATTTAACGAAGGCTTTTGACTGTGTTGACCACAAAATATTACTGCAGAAGTTGGAACATTATGGAGTAAGGGGAGTAGCTTACAATTGGTTCGCCTCCTACTTTAAGAACAGAAAGCAGAAGGTAATCCTCCGCAATATTGAGAG
Organism: Schistocerca piceifrons; assembly: GCF_021461385.2. Taxonomy (NCBI): domain Eukaryota; kingdom Metazoa; phylum Arthropoda; class Insecta; order Orthoptera; family Acrididae; genus Schistocerca; species Schistocerca piceifrons. Next base: position 1,064,031,606 of record NC_060138.1, read on the forward strand.
TGGTAATGATGTTCAGTCCCAATGGGGCACTGTTAAATGGGGCGTTCCCCAAGGGTCGGTGCTGGGGCCACTGCTGTTCCTTATTTATGTAAATGATATGCCTTCTAGTATTACAGGTGATTCAAAAATATTTCTGTTTGCTGATGACACCACCTTGGTAGTGAAGGATCTTGTGTGTAATATTGAAACATTATCAAATAATGTAGTTCATGAAGTAAGTTCGTGGCTTGTGGAAAATAATTTGATGCTAAATCACAGTAAGACTCAGTTTTTACAGTTTCTAACCCACAATTCAACAAGAACTGACATTTTAATCAGACAGAATGGGCATGTTATAAGCGAGACGGAACAGTTCAAGTTCCTAGGCGTACGGATAGATAGTAAGCTGTTGTGGAAAGCCCATGTTCAGGATCTTGTTCAGAAACTAAATGCCGCTTTATTTACCATTAGAACAGTATCTGAAATAAGTGACATTTCATCACGAAAAGTAGTATACTTCGCATATTTTCATACGCTTATGTCATATGGTATTATTTTTTGGGGTAATTCTTCTGATTCAAAAAGGGTATTTTTGGCTCAAAAACGGGCTGTTCGAGCTATGTATGGTGTAAGTTCGAAAACCTCTTGTCGACCCCTATTCAATAGTCTGGGAATTTTGACATTGCCCTCACAGTATGTATTTTCTTTAATGTCGTTTGTTGTTAGCAATATTAGCTTATTCCCAAGAGTTAGCAGCTTTCACTCAGTTAATACTAGGCAGAAATCAAATCTGCATGTGGAATGCACTTCCTTGACTCTTGTGCAGAAAGGAGTGCAGTATTCTGCTGCATCCATTTTCAATAAGCTACCACAAGAACTCAAAAATCTTAGCAGTAGCCCAAACACTTTTAAGTCTAAACTGAAGAGTTTCCTCATGGCTCACTCCTTCTATTCTGTCGAGGAGCTCCTGGAAGAGATAAAAAATTAAGCAAATTCCAGTGTTACATTCTTGATTTTCTTTATTTAAACTAACGACTTGTTTCATTTTATGTGTTTCTACAATCGTGTTATAATTTCATGTATTGACTCGTTCCATGACCATGGAGACTTCTCCTAAATGTGGTCCCACGGAACAATAAATAAATAAATAAATAAATAAATGGAAACCGACGACAGAAAGAGTTATAGTAGATCTGATTTTAAGAGACCACATTACTGGAGAAAATTCACAACTGAACATATGAAACCATTTGCATCAGTGCCATCAGTTATACCCCCATAAAGGTACCACAGATGAGTACAAGCCAGGAGATTTTAGTACTTACAGAATGCATGACACTACGTACAGTAATACATCAGTCAAGCCACTTCGCCAGAAAAGAAGTTGACTTAAAGGAATATATTGAAGGATAACTTCAACCTAGCCTTCCATGCTCCCCAGAAGGAGCAGTGTGACAAATTTTAGAGAATATGTGTCGTTAATGGGAAATTAGATGCGGGAGGACGATGACAAATATATGAAAAGAAAAATGGAAGTAAGCAACAAACGAAATAGGTTAAAGGAAAAGGCAGAATTTGGCGAACGCGTGTTTATACAGTTCACCTCGAAGCGGAACGACACTGCGCTTTACCTCAGTCTTATCAGATAAAACTTTTCATCTACACTCTCACGAGGCCGGCCGATGTGGCCGTGCGGTTCTAGGCGCTTCAGTCTGGAATCGCGCGACCGCTACGGTCGCAGGTTTGAATGCTGCCTCGAGCATGGATGTGGGTGATGTCCATAGGTTAGTTAGGTTTAAGTAGTTCTAAGTTCTAAGGGGACTGATGACCTCAGCTGTTAAGTCCCATAGTGCTCAGAGCCATTTGAACATTTTGAACACTTTCACGATCCATGTGCAAAAAGAAGAACTGAAAATCATATTTGGCACGAAAGAATTGCTGGTAGACGGCCCACTGAGGTAACTTTCTGTGTTCTTGACGGTATGAAAAACAATAGTGCTGCTGATAAAAGTGGACGAGCGAGGGCATCCTCAAATCGAATGTGATTGTTCATGCCTGTAGGCAAGTAAGAGGACTGAAATTGTGCTCCATCAGAGTGATACCAACGATTATATTCGTTTCTAAAACCAAGAAGTATAGTGTCAAAGAACTGGACCATTCAGATGGGTACGATTTTAAAGCCGTAAGAGGAGAAATGTTTAAAACACAAAAATAGTTACTAATGGGGAGCTGCTGCGATGACTGGACAAAGTATTGTTTCAAATCAGGAAACAATGGATTATTTTACTTACATTTCAAATACAATTACAATAAAAAGAACTTCCGCACTTTGAAAATACGCTGATGAATACTCTGGCACTTCAGGTTGGAGAATGTGGAGCTGAAACAGGACTACCACGGATAGCTGAAAAAGCAGAAAATAATTAAATGACAAGCTAATTCTTTGCACGTAAAACATCATTAGCCAGAAATATCAGGAATTTTATGAATCTCTGACGTCATCAGAGTAATCACAGCTGCAAATAGGCGATCTCAGATTCCTCATGGCAGACCAGAGTAGAGAGTTTGTCTATGATCTTATTTACTGGGGCCCCACAATTGTAAAAATCATAAAAATTTAGAAGATTCTGTCAGTCAAAAATGTATTAAATATTATTTTAAAATATTCATTTACTCATTCTTAAAAAATGTGAAATAATTGTGTGTAATATTCTAAAATTATATACGCGAGTTCAATAAAATTGAAGTCACTGAAGACAACAAACATCAGTTATTTATAAATACAATTCATTGTAATTTTTTGGCTTCTCATAAAAATTATAACATTTATAAATACGGTCTTTCAGCATCATACCTTCACTCAATAGGTGCAGGGAGGAAGCAGACACAGGTTTAGTAACAACTCGCTTATGTTTAGGGTTAAATAACAAAAATACTAGGTTTTCTTAAATATGGAAGTGTTCTACGAAGTAGTGACAGAAGATTTCATAAATATAAACCACAGATTCGCTGCAAATTTTTGATTATGTATCTTCTCAGCTGTAGTGAGGCATTCTCGGAGGACCATACTTTGCTATTACGGCGATTGAGCCTTCTGTTCTTGTTGAATGCTTGAACTTTCTGTGAATGGCAGTCGAGAGGGCTCTGTTGCTGCATTACTTTGTGCACACAATATACATTTCGCGTGCGCCAGATGATGAAACTTTCCTCATCTTGCACTATTCCAAGTCAAAAATCTGTACACTTCGTTGTCCTTTTAGGTTCTTACATACCATTTGCCCTGTTTTCCTTCATTGATGGACCATTCTTGCAAATATGACGTGAGTCAGATGTGGTCTACATGGATATTCTTTCGATGCAACCTGTCAGGTTTCTCACAGTTTCCATTCGCTCGCCTGTACAAAAACGGTGTCAACTAAGTACGTAACTCGGTGAAATGCAGTTTCGTTGCGACAGATAGACTTAATTCTTCATCTCTAGATTGCAGACGTAAGGGACTGATCACATCACGTCGCTTGCGGTGAATTAGTGGCGTTGCCTATTCCCACCACCCTACATGGTACGTAATTAATTTATTACGTTTTACATACGATTCATAGGTTCTTGAATGTTGTTGGTAAAGTTATTCAACATCACGTTTGCTTTTGTAACTTCCGTCTCAGCTGATTCCTAGCAAGTGTTTTTGGGTCAGACTGGCACATTTTCCCTTCTCCATTAGCCCTAAAAGTTTGTAAGATCATCACAGGAAAATGCTATAAATTAAACTAGGTGTGCTGTGGAGATCACTTCAAAGTGTTCCTTGGGATGGGTTCTGCAGTACACCTCTACTGTTTGGTCACATCAAGGTTATCGTGTGGAAGAGAGTGAAAGAAATTAAATAGGGGCCTATGAGATGCTAGGGCTGCATACGACCGGTTTTCCATGTGTGAGTTAGGGAGAAGCTGGCGCAACGCAAAGGGAAGTTGTTCGAAGTAACGTGGCAATATCCTCACGACGGCCTGTTTAGAACCAGTAATTCATGCAAATAAAAATTTTACTGTATTTACTTCACTTACTGAGCATAGGGAAAACATAGGTATTACAGCATTTGCAGAGGCACACAAAAACATTTTATTCTTACTTTTTCTTGTCCCATACTCGAATAAAGCAAGATATTAAACCATTACTAATGCTGCGAAGAACCTTGCCCTTACAATGAAAGTAGTTTGGGGAAAGTTAAAGTACACTTCCGGTAAATACAGACACCACCACAAATTTCTGTATCTACATGATTACTCTGCAATTCACAATTAAGTGCCTGGCAAAGGGTTCTACTAATCGTCTTTAAGTTATTTCTCTATCGTTCCACTCTCGACCAATGTGCCGGAAAAACGAACCCTGCAGTATTTCCTTGCGAATTTATCTTATTTTATTATTATTATCATTTCTCCCTAAGAAGGTGAGCGCTAACAAAATATTTTCACACTCCGAGTGAAAGTTAGTGATTGAAATTTCATGAGAAGGTCCCGCAGCAGCGAAAAACTCCGTTGTGTGTTGACTACCACCCAAATTCGTGTATCATATCCGTGGAAGTTTTAGATGTCCTACGTCAATTATCTGATGCGAATACTATACCGCACAGCAATACTCCACAAGAGGGCGGGCAAGTGTAGTGCATGTAGTTTCTTAAATAGACCTGTTACAATTTCTAAGCGTTCTGCCTCTCAAGTTCTTCATTGTACATACGCACAGGTACCAACTATTATCTTTACGCATATTCTGCACCTAATTATATGTCGAACGGAACGCTTGTTTTTTCGATTCAACTACAAGGTTCCCCACACCCCATCCCTCCGACTCCAGTGAGTGGAAACTAATTAATTAGTAACAAACTCATTATCCTCTCCTCCCGGAACTGGAAATGTTGTCGGAAAGACACAGCGTCGGAACAGGACGACACCATTAAGAAAAATAACTATAAGCATTTACGAAACAGTACTTTGGCAAATACTACTCGTATAGCGTTTTACATAATTTACGTTCATCTTATATTTTTCCTTGGTTTGTTTTGATCGTTTCTTTATCTTTTAATTATGTAATTAGGAATACAATAACAGTATTCTCGTTCGTCGGTCATCTATGGATACAGTTCTGGGAACACAAAATGTTTTTGCATAAATAATAGCCAGAAATGACTACTGAAATTATCTTATTGTTTTTATTGTCGTTCGTGCACAAAATTGTTCAGAGTATCAACTTGCTGTAATATATATTGTTTTATTTCTTATTCCATAATAATATTAAGTATGCGACATTACAGTATCTGTTTGATATTCATATATCGAACCGTCTTGTTGCTACGTTGGTGCAGGAAAAAAAATACTGTGACTGCATACCTACTGAGATATACCTCTGAGTCCGCAGAACGTATTTTTTGTATGTTCACCACTGACATTTGCTTACAAAAAACAGTTCTGATTGAAAAAGATATCTATATACTGAAGCGCACAGTGATACAACGCAGTTAAACAATACCAGTTTGTATTTTGGGGCTCACCAGATAATTCTTTATTATGGTTCTAACGTTTGTTTTTCTTTTGCACAGAATTTGTCTCCAGTGTGAAAGGAATTAGAACATGCTGCGTTAGCACGTTACATATACGATTCTTCATTTGTATGGCCATATTGTCCATAGTTGCTTTACAGTTCTCGCGTGTTGTAAAGGCGAAATGACAATACTCTGAGGAAATACATACACGATGTCTACTTTAGTTACTTTTCATAGTCTGTCTGTGATTGTTACTGACGTTTGGCAAGTCTTGTTCACAACTTAGTCTTCTTGACTTACAACGAGCCAGTGGGAAAGTGGCGGTCGTATCTCCTAATATTTCAAGTTAGCCAAAGGGCATAGTTCAAAGAGCGGAGAAATGTTGCAATTTACATACAAAGTGGGTTTTAATTCGGTCGATACCGTTAAACAAATATTCCAGAAAGACAATTTATTACAAAGTGATTTGCTGGTACAAGTATCGTACTTAGCAGAGATCATAACAGTGGGTTGTCGGCTGTCATGTTCTGGTGCAAAGGACACCGAAATGAGACTTTACGCCACCATGGTTAGAAAAGAGAGAATTCCTCTTACTTTCTGCCACATGGATTTAGTTAATTTCATCAGGAAACAGAAAACTTAGCAAATGCAGCTAGCCGGCCGCTGTGACCGAGCGGTTCTAGGCACTTGAGTCTGGAACCGTGCGACTGCTACGGTCGCAGGTTCGAATCCTGCCTCGGGCATGGATGTGTGTGATGTCCTTAGGTTAGTTAGATATAAGTAGTTCTAAGCTGTAGGTTGACTGATGACCTCAGATGTTGAGTCCCATAGTGCTCAGAGCCATTTTTTGAAATGCAGCGTCGGCCGAAGTGGACCCACTCAGACACGAAATTCGGGGCCGTTCGCTGCTATCAAATTAGGAGAAGCACTATTAGTACGGGCATCGAGCACGTTTCTGACCATTTAGGAGAGAAGTCCAAATTTCCGAAGATGATTTTATCTTCCGTATGAGCGTCCTTGGAATATTAATAAACCCATTTTCTCCAGATCATAGGTTACAGTCTTCTTCCACTTATAGCGAGCGAGGTGGCGCAGTGGTTAACACACTGGACTCGCATTGGGGAGGACGACATTTCAAACCCGCGTTCAGCTCACCATGATTTAGGTTTTTCGTGATTTTCCTGTATCGCTTCAGGCAAATGCCGGGATGGTTCCTTTGAAAGAGGACGGTCGGTTTCCTTCCCCATCTTTCCCTAATCGGAGCCTGTGGTCCGTCTCTAATGACCTAGTTGTCGATGGGACGTTCACTTGTGTTCTCAACTAACTCAATGATTATCCTAAGGGCCTTGTTATGAAGGACTTCGAACGTTTGAAGGTGTGTGTCTGCAGCTATGCCTCGTATTTTACATCAAGGTGCACATTTTTCCATAGCGGCAACTGTTATTTGGACAAGCGTTTGAAAGCATGGAGATCTACTCACAACAATATATTACGAGGAACGGAACTCCAATGAGAACTCCACTGTCGGCGCCTACAAATAACCATTACTCTAAAACATGTTGTGTGGCACGTGGTTTAAAGTCCAGATACGTTTGCTCTCGATGCACCTGAAGAAGACGACTAACGGAGCCGTCGCAATAATACGTAAAATAACATAAACTAGAAAATCGAGAGAGTAATTTTGTATACATCCACACTGACATTCCTTGTGTGCTTTCGAAACCACCTTTTAGTTAAACCGCGTCGTAGAATTTAGCAGTATTTTAGTGTAACACATAAAACCGTTATAGGATCAACGTTTTGCATACACCAGTTGCAGTTTTCCCACTTACTATGGTTTCGAAGACTTGCCATTCTGTTCCCTGCAATATGGTGTATACGATCTTTCGCATCAGCTGCTCTCGAGTTTGATTATTCTGCTGCGGCAACCTGTTACCATCGTTTCATTACGATTGCGTCTGCAGTGAGCACTGAATGCAAAAGGACGCGAGCCTGGGAAGTCGCAGGCGCTTTCTGCGCATGCGCATCGATCATACTTTCGCACGCCGCAGCGCGGCGCTGCCGTCTCCCACGGCATGTGCATGGCTGAGCCCCGCCGCTTCGCCAGTCAGCTTGCGGCTGTGACAGAACGCGGCAGAAGACTCTGACGACGACCTGCTGACCGCGGCATCATGGCACCCGACGCGCTCGACCTCACTGACGACCAGCGCTTCTCTCTGATGAAGGTACGTATTTGTAGTGAATACTATTTCCACCTGCATGGTCCTAATTTCGATCTATCTCGCTAATTATTGGATAGGAAGTCCTTCACTGACAAGCGTGTCTCAGGCGCGCTTGACCCTTCTTTACGTATTTTGTGCTTCGGCGAATAACACTGAGCTGCATCCTCAGTCGTTTCCGCTGATAAGAGAAGATACTCAAACATTACATCAGATATCAATGCTTTGTTTGAAGTCCTAACAACTGTTGTATTTGCGGACTGAATTACGGGAATTCATATATGCCAATTACGCAAACAAAACACCATATTATAGTCTAAATTTGTTCACTCATAAAAAACTATTACTCATGTCTAATTTTTTGGACTGTCAAGTTTTGTGGGACTTTCTTTACACTATTACGTAGCTTCCTACACTTCTCTTGGTACCTGTCCTCTTTTGGATGCTAATCTGTCCTAACTCGGCAGTATTTGTACTAAAAACAGGTACCGCGCCTCTGTGTATATTTCTGCGACAGATGAGCATCCAGATGTGGACAGGCCCCAAGGAAAGAGCTATGGAAAATTATATAATACTGTAAAGAAGATCCTACAGAACCTAGCATTCTAAAGAATAAAACTTGAATAAAAGTACCCACTCATGACGATCCAAAGGCGCCCACACTTCTTTGCGGTCTAAAAAGATGTACTGTCTACGTAGTCATGGACCTGAATTTTCATGATAAATCAGATCTTTACCAAATTGTGGACTGGCTGAGTATGTAGTTTTCTTTGCCTATAAGATTTATGTCTAACAGTTGGAGTAGGTTGCTCCATACAAATAGCTGCTGCCATTGACGAATCATGTAAGTATGAAACTGAACAATTATATAGACCGATGGTAACTCAGGTGCTAGGCTACATCCCGTTAGTAGAATACTGAGGAACCGTTAAATGCGTAGAGATCCAACTCAAAAAGCTTGCTCAGCTTTAAACTGGATTACTGTTCCAGTCAGTGGGCTGCATGTCAGGTTTGACCTGACAGAGGACACTGAGCAATTAAGAGAAGCCTTATACAGAGAACGTCGTATCGAAACGTTACGAGTCTGCATTATTCGCGGGAGCTTGTTACTGACGGACGAGAGTTGGAAAAAGAATGCAACTAGAAGGTGCTGGAAAATGTAGAGTACATACTTTTTTAAAATTTCCGAGTATAGATTTAAGTGTCAGGAAGTCCTCTCTGAAAGTATCTGTATGCAGCGTAGCCATGTATGAGAGAAAAACATGGACGATAAACAGTTTAAACAAGAAGAGAATAGAAGCTTTTCAATTGTGGTGCTATACAGAAGAATACTGGAGACTGAATGCGTAGATCAATTCTCGTCCAATCTGTTACTTTATCAAGCAGCAAAGATTTCTTTGGCCAAATATACGTTACAAAACGATATGAGTTTTTACCAGTATACCTCCTCCACGGAACCCTGGTTGAATCAAAACCTTGACAACTAAAACGCCCTAGTTTGTTACTAACACACAATTTAACCTTCCGCTTATTACCTTGTTCCTCAAAAGACTTTTTGTTTGCACTGTTATCGAATGTTAGCCTCTTAACCCTGACATTTATGCGATACACATATGTCTTCACCTTGTTAACTATTAGCTGGTACTGAACAGAACTGGGGAGAAGTGAAATTTGTGGTACAATCTGACTAGAAGAAGAGATCGGTTGGTAGGACATATTCTGAGGCGTCAAGAGATCACCAATTCAGTACGGAGGGAATCGTAAAGGGAAACCAAGAGATGAATACAGTAAGCAGATGCAGAAGGATGTAGGCTGCAGTAGTTATTCGGAGATGAAGAGGCTTGCACAGGATAGACCAGAATGGAGAGCTGGAGCAAACCAGTCTTTCGACTGAAAATTACAACAACAACAACTTAGTGTCCTGCCAATAAAACGCAGTCTTTGGTTAGCTTTCCCCACAACATTTTCTGTGTTTCTTCCAATGTAAGTTGTTCGTAATTGTAATACCTAGGCATTTAGTTGAATTTACTGCTTTTAGATTAGACTGATTTATCGTGTAACCAAAGTTTAACGAATTCCTTTTAGCACTCGTGTGGATGACTTCACACTTTTCGTTATTTAGGATCAACTGCCAATTTTCGCACCATTCAGCTATCTTTTCTAAATCGTTTTGCAATTTGTTTCGATCTTCTGATGACTTTATTAGTCGATAAACGGCAGCGTCATCTGCAAACAGGCTAAGACGGCTGCTCAGATTGTCTCCTTGACCTGGCACTGGGACGGAATTTACGTCCGAGCTGGTCTCACATGTGCTCTGTCTGGGACGGACTTGGGGATCTTGCTCGCCATACCTCATCGAGCAGACAGCTCATAGAGACACGTTCCAGACGCGAACGAGCATTGTCGTGTCGAAAAATGTCACATAAGAGGTAACACAAGAGGACGTAGGATGTCCGTGACATACCGTTGTGCCCTCAGAGTTCCCTCAGTCACTGTCAGCCGTGACTTGAATTCATACCCGAAGTCTCCCCACACCACGACACACCGCCGTGCCCCTCTAAAACACGGGATTGATGGCACCTTTCTCCAGCTCGCCAGCATAATAACCGATTATAGTCATTGGGGGTATCGCAGACCTGCGATTCGCCGCTGAACGCTATTGTATTACTGCGAAATATGGGAGAGTGTCACAGAAATGATACAGGATTTGGGATGGACACCATTAAAAGAAAGGCGTTTTTCGTTGCGAAGGAATCTTCTAACGAAATTCCAATCACCAACTTTCTCCTCCGAATGCGAAAATATTTTGTTGACACCGACTTACATAGAGAGGAACGATCGCCAAGATAAAATAAGGGAAATCGGAGCTCTTACGGAATACGAGATTGGGATAATAGAGAATTGTGAAGGTGGTTCGATGAACCCTCTGCCAGGCACTTAAATGTGATCTGCAGAGTATCCATGTAGATGAAGATGCGACGCCGTTCATCAGCAGTCCATGCTTCCCACTAACGACACCACTCCAAACGCAGCCGTTTGTCTTGTGGTGCTATCAGTAGCCTAGGCATGGGACGCTAACTCTCTAGCCCGGTTGCTGCTAGTCTCCGACCAATTGACTAAAACGACACTCTACGTTGCAGAGAGTCCATTACGTGTTCTCGGAAGGGAAGTCCAGATGTGAAGGGGTTACGATGTGCTTGGTGCAGAATACGGCAATCCTTCCTTGCGGTGGTCGACCGGATACTTGACGACAAGTATGCCTGCGCTCTCGTTCCCATGCAGTCCAACATCGGGCCAAAAATCTGGGTTCTGCACAATTCGTCCAGCCAACCAAACAGAGACCCACAATAAGGCCCCTCTCAAAGTCTATTAGGTACTGATAACGCTGTCTCATTCGAGTACGCGGTATCTGCGTCTCCTTTATAGTGATCACCCAATGTACCCTTCCAGACCTGAAGCAAGAACAATATTAATGTGGTCTGGTTGCCGTTCTACTTCTCACAGATAATTGATGCTCTTACCATTTACAAGTCGGCCGGTGTAGCCGAGCGGTTCTAGGCGCTACAGTCTGGAACCGCGCGACCGCTGCTGTCGCAGGTTCGAATCCTGCGTCGGGCATGGATGTGTGTGATGTCCTTAGGTTAGTTAGGTTTAAGTAGTTCTAAGTTCTAGGGGACTGATGACCTCAGAAGTTAAGTCCCATAGTGGTCAAGGCCATTTGAGCCATTTACATACTCATCGATGATGTGCATGTGCACAAAGTTACATTCACATCCGACTATGTCTTCTGGGTGCTTCGCTTTTTCTTCTCAGTCTGTGTACATCCACAATCATCCTGATTATAAAAAATAAGACGGGAATAAAAGTACTCATTGATGGTGGCACAAAGGAGACGAAAGGGCTATAAAAATGCGTTGTTTGAGTAATAGGCGGACGTGAATTAAATTAGATCTTTACCTGATTGACGACCGGTTCAAAATGTATTTCTTTCGTTTCCGTCTTACTATTCAGTTTCTCAAAAATGGTTCAAATGGCTCTGACAAGGGAACCTCCCCATCGCACCCCCCTCAGATTTAGTTATAAGTTGGCACAGTGGATAGGGCTTGATAAACTGAACACAGATCAATTGAGAAAACAGGAAGAAGTTGCGTGGAACTGTGAAAAAATAAGCAAAATATACAAACTGAGTAGTCCACGGGTTGCATAGGCAACATCATGGACAATGTGAGCTGAGAAGCGTCGTGGTCCCGTGGTAGCGTGAGCAGCTGCTAAACGAGAGGTACTTGGTTCAAGTCTTCCCTTGAGTGAAAAGTTTATTTTCTTTATTTTTGCATAGTTATTATCTGTCCGTTCGTTCATTGACGTCTCTGTTCACTGTAATAAGTTTAGTGTCTGTCTTTTGCGAGCGCACCGCAAAACTGTGTGATTAGTAGACGAAAGGACGTGCCTCTCCAATGGGAACCGAAAACATTTGATCGCAAGGTCATAGATCAACCGATTCCTCCACAGGAAAACACATCTGATATATTCTATACGACACTGGTGACGGCATGTGCGTCACATGACAGGAATATGTTGTCGACCCACCTAACTTGTACACTTGGCGAAGGGGTAAAAAGATTCTTCTACCTTGTCCGATTTAGGTTTTCTTGTGGATGTGATAATGACTCCCAAAAAAGTGATGAAAACATAAGAGTTTGTCACATAAACTGAAAATAAAAAATTAAAATTATTACTCGATAGGAGAATTGAACCAAGGACCTTTCGTTCCGCAGCTGCTCACGTTACCACGTGACCACGGCGCTCCAGCGTTCCTAGCGTCCTTGACGTTGCCTATCGTCCCACAAACTACTCAGTTTGTATATTTTGCTTATTTTTTCACAGTTCCACACAACTTCTTCCTGTTTTCTCAATTGATCTGTTTTCAGTTTTTCAAGGCCTATCCACTGTGCCAACTTATAACTAAATCTGAGGGGGGTGCGATGGGGAGGTTCCCATGTGAGGACTATGGGACTTAACATCTGAGGTCATCAGTCCCCTAGAACTTAGAACTACTTAAACCCAACTAACCTAAGGACATCACACACATCCATGCCCGAGGCAGGATTCAAACCTGCGATCGTAGCAGCAGCGCGGTTCTGGACTGAAGCGCAGAGAACCGCTCGGCCACCGCGGCCGGCTTCAATTTCTCGCGGTGTAGATGATAATAAATTAACTGGAGGCAAATGTCGGGTAGCGTCCTCGACAACCGCCGCTATTTCGAAAGTAGAAGCTAAAATTTCATCCAGTTAACGACTGTAGTATCGGATCTCAGAGCCCAATGAGCAAAATTTTCTGCTATTAATGCTGATGTCAAGAGTAGACATACACCAGTGAACCAATTTTTTATAAGCTTTTGGTATTTTCTTGAACTATTTAAGTCGAATGCCAGATTGATGTTTTCAATGAAGCCTATTCCATCCTTTCCAACTGAAATAACACACCATCTCTACTCACTGTTTTTCCTCCCCCTCGATTATTAGCGACTGAAAGAGTCACTCACTGTAGATACAACTCTAATAGAGGAGGAGGATATTAGTGTTTAACGTCCCGTCGACAACGAGGTCATTAGAGACGGAGCGCAAGCTCGGGTGAGGGAAGGATGGGGAAGGAAATCGGCCGTGCCCTTTCAAAGGAACCATCCCGGCATTTGCCTGAAGCGATTTAGGGAAATCACGGAAAACCTAAATCAGGATGGCCGGAGACGGGATTGAACCGTCGTCCTCCCGAATGCGAGTCCAGTGTGCTAACCACTGCGCCACCTCGCTCGGTCAACTCTAATAGATCTAAAGTAGGAGATCACATTATACAGGGTGAATCACCTACAACTTGCACCGCAGATATCGCAGAAATGGAAAGTCCTATTGATGTACGCTTTTTACAGAACGGGTTGGTAGTCAGGGGCTGGCATTGTTAGGCAATCAACCGGCTTAATAGTACTTAGTGTATTTTTTGTGCAAATACACACTTTTTAAAATGGAACAATGCCTATTGACATCGACAATCGAAAAGTAGTGCGAATCGTTTACGAGATATCGTGTTTTGAAAATTTTTCACACCGACACTTGTTTGCACCATTCAGCCTGCGTAGTTGCTATGTACGATGTTGCTATGTTTGTTTACAGAGTGCTTGCGTGTTTGTTGAGTGCATTGCGACTTGTCAGTGGGTAGTGTGTGTCAGTCCAGACAGTAGATCGTGAGTAGAAAAAAAAAAGGTTCAAATGGCTCTCAGCACTATGGGACTTAACATCTGTGGTCATCAGTCCCCTAGAACATATAACTACTTAAACCTAACTAATCTATGGACATCACACACAACCATGCCCGAGACAGGATTCGAACCTGCGACCGTAGCGGTCACGCGGTTCCAGACTGAAGCGCCTAGACCATACCGGCCGGCCGATCGTGAGTAGACAATGGGATTTACCAATACAGAAAAACCCGAGTTGCTCATGATGTATGTGGGGAATAGGAAGAATGCAGTTCGTTCTGGTACAGTATATGCGGCAAAATATCCCAATAGACGTCAACCATCTCACCAATTGTCTACCAACCTCTTCAACCAGTTACGTGAAAGTGGTAGTGTAAAACCTAGAAAACGTAACAGAACGAAACAAGGGACGACGGAAACAACTGTTGCAGTTGATGCGCACGTTACCTCCAGCGCAATCGCACGAGGAAGTGGCATGAGTCAGCCAAGTGTCCTACGCATTCTCCTTCGCAGTAGGTTCCACACTTATCACATCTCTCTCGAGCAAGAGCTGCGTGGAAACGATTACGAAAATCGTGCTGACGTCTACACATGGATATCAAGACTGGATATTCCTGATGTCTCATGCATTTTGTTTAGTGATGAAACCACATTTACTAATCTTGGCTAGATAAACCGCCGAAACATGCATTATTGACCTGTTGACAATCCCCGTTGGCTTCGTCAGATGCAACGTCAGCGTCCATCGACTGTAAACAAATGATGTTTGATAGTGAACCATCAGTTCATAGACCCGTTTTTCATATCTGAAATATTAAATGCGGACAAGTATCGCAGCCTCCTAGCAGACCATCTTCCACGGATGCTAGAAGACGTTCCTCTTCAGACTAGGAGAAACCTCTGGTACCAACGTAATGGATGTCCAGTCCATAGTGCATGAATTACTACTACATGTCTTCACAAACTGTTCCCCAATCGTTGGATTGGACGCAGAGGGCTTGTACCATAGCCGACCCATTCCCCGTATTTTACGCCTGTAGATTTTTTTTCTGTGGGGAGAGCTGAAAGACGCTGTCTACAAGGACATATCAACTAAATCCGACGATACACAACGACATAATACTGCAGCCTGCTCGGCCATCTCCCCACTTGTGGAGCAGTCGTTCCATGCCAAACTGGAAGCGTTTTGCCGCTGCCGATTATTATTTTGAACACAACCTGTGATGGTCAGCTGTCTCGTTACTGGTCAGAACCCTCACAGCTAGTGTATCTACTTGTTGTTCTTTACTGTGATAACAGAGGTATTTTACATGTGTCGGTGTGGGAACTTTACAAAATACGATATCTCGCAAACGACTCGCATTCGAAACCTGCAACAAACACCACTTACATTTTGATTTACCCTACTTTTAGTTTCTTAATGTCAATAGGCACTGCTCCATTTTAAAAGTGTACGTTTGCACAAAAATGCAATTTCTTTGTATTACACACATCAAAAAAAAAGTTTACAACACCCAGGTTCCCGGATTTTCTGAAGATATACGTTGACTGTGGATTTTGTATCACAGACACAGTCCCTTTGACTGTTCAGAGATGTCACTAAACACGCCCAAAGATGGAAACAACCATGCTTGAGCAGCGCCTATTAGACGAAGGGGGTCCGACAGCCGATTAGTTCCAGTCATTCCACCAAGAAGGAGGTACACGGCTCGTGTTGTCTGTAGTTCAACCATTCCTTGATGGTCAATACCGCGGTTCGATTGCATCCGCATTGTTACTTTGTGCGCGACTGTTACGGTCGCAGGTTCGAATCCTGCCTCGGGCATGGATGTGTGTGATGTCCTTAGGTTAGTTAGGTTTAAGTAGTTCTAAGTTCTAGGGGACTGATGACCACAGATGTTAAGTCCCATAGTGCTCAGAGCCATTTGAACCATTTTGTTACTTTGTGCCAGGAAGAGTTCTCAACAAGGAAAGTGTTCAGGCGGCTCGGAGTGAACCAAAGCGATGTTGTTCGGTCATGGAGAAAATACAGAGAGAGAGAACTGTCGATGACATGCCTCGCTTAGGCCGCCCAAGGGCTACTACTGCAGTGTATGTCCGCTACCTACGGATTATGGCTCGGAGGAACCCTGACAGCAACGCCGCCATGTTGAATAATGCTTTTCCAACAGCCGCAGGTCGTCGTGTTACGACTCAAACTGTGCACCATGGCGAGGTCCGTCTTTGCAACCACGACACCATGCAGCGCGGTACACATGGACCCAACAACATGCCTCATGGACCACACAGGATGGCATCACGTTCTCATCACCGATGAGTATTGCTTATGCCTTCAACTGGACAATCGTCGGAGACGTGTTTCTAGGCAATCCGGTCAGGCTGAACGCCTTAGACACACTGTCCAGCGGGTACAGCAAGGTGGAGGTATCCTGCTGTTTTGGGGTGGCATTATGTAGGGCCGACGTACGCCGCTGGTGGTCATGGAAGGCGCGGTAACGGCTGTACGATACGTGAATGCCATCCTCCGACCGACCGCGCAACCACACCGGCAGCATATTGGCAAGGCATTTGTCTTCATGGACGACAATTCGCACCCCCATCTTGCACATCTTGTGAATGACTTCCTCCAGGATAACAACATCGCTCGACTAGAGAGGTCAGCATGCTCTGCAGACATTAACCCTATCGAAAATGCCTTGGATGGATTGAAAAGGGCTGTTTATGGACGACGTGACCCAGCAACCACTATGAGGGATCTACGCCGAATCTCCGTTGAGGAGTTGCTCATCTGGACCAACAGTGCCTTGATGAACTTGTAGATAGTATGCCACGACGAATACAGACATGCGTCAGCCAAGTGGACATACTACTGGATATTAGAGGTACCGGTGTGTACAGCAATCTGGACCACCACCCCTGAAGGTCTCGCTGTATGGTGGGACAACATGCAATGTGTGGTTTTCATTAGCAATAAAAAGGGCGGAAATGATGTTTATGTTGATCTCTATTCCAATTTTCTGTACAGGTTCCGGAACTCTCAGAACTGGGGTGATGCAAACCTTTTTTGGTGTGTGTGTTATCATCTGTTGACTGGCTAACAGTACGAGACCTTGACAAGCAACCCTAGGAGCCGCTGACAACCATCCCATTCTGTGAAAATCGTACATCAATAGCATTTTCCATTTCCGCAATATTTGCAGTGCAAGTTTTAGACGATTCACCTTGTACAATCATCCGTAGCATCGTACACTAGAGTCTAATGAGGTCACAAAACACTTTTGTATCATGTGAAAATTTCTCATAAAGAACAAAAGTCAGTATTTTTCACATGTGATTGAATCTAGACCAGAGCACCAGCCATAGAGAAATTATGTCTGGTTTAGAGAATCATTATACTCGTGGTACATTTCCCTTATCGCAGTAACTCTGGAACTTAAAAGACAGGGATTTCCTCCCAGGTAGTTCCTGATTACGCCCGTTGACTGGCTGTCTCTTCTCGTTTGTAGAGACGTCAGTTTCCGCCGATAGAACTGACACAGTGATTAAGGCCCCGGACGTGCATTTAGAAAAAGTAGGAATCAACTGCCCGTCGTACATTCTGATTTAGATTTGCCTGAAGCATTGTCGGAATTGTTGTCTCAAGGCCATGCCTGACTTCATATCACGTCCTTGTCCAGCTGAACTAATGTTCAGACTCTAAGCGCTTTTGTCTCATTGAAAAACCAAATGGCTTTCCTTGTCATCATTACCAATAAACAGCAAAGGACAAAAAAAAAACTTGACGTCAGTACCTATGTCTCCTACACAAGTAGTAAAGCAACCCTAAGGCCGAAGGTCTACAGTGTTGACAAAACATGGCCATAAGACTGACGTTACGTTCTTATACACGTACACATAAGAACCAGTCTATCGAGTCTTTTACGAGCGGACTCAACAACACACCGCGGTGTCTACACGCCGATGACGCTAACCCATTTTTCAAATATACAAATTTATTTGATGTATAACGATCGCGTTTATTTGTAAATAAAAAACGGTAACGTAAGTACTTTTTATTTGTAATCTATATTTTACGCGCGCCAAATAGAAGGCGGTGTTCATCTTCTACTTCAGTGGTTGAAGACCACTCGCATGGCTTTGCAATAAAACTAGCTGGCAAACCCGGTATTCCATTGCCTGGGTATTCGTTTTGGCTATTTTCTTATAAAAACGAAAGTAAAACATGAACTGTGTTTGTATTGGAATATTAAAAAAAATCATTTCCATGTACTCGTAAAAACATCTTTGAAATTATGAATCACAGTACGAAGAAAGATCCATGACGTACAAATAAGTAAATCATCCAAATTACGAAACATAGTACGCAAAATACAAATTCTCTGTAATGTTTATTTAACTCAGGACTTAATTATACTACAGTCTGGAACCGCGTGACCGCTACGGTCGCAGGTTCGAATCCTGCCTCGGGCATGGATGTGTGTGCCGTCCTTAGGTTAGTTAGGTTTAAGTAGTTCTAAGTTCTAGGGGACTGATGACCTTAGAAGTTAAGTCCCATTTGAACTTAATTATAAATAGTGTTTCTAGTTGCATGTCCAGCTGCTTCGAGAGTCTACAATGCGATTTTGTAAACGTATCTATGGCAACGCCTCTTCATAGCTACATCTACGTAAATACTCCACAGTTCACCCTTAAGTGCCTGGCGGAGCATTCATCGAACCACCATCACAATAATTCTCTATTATTCCAATCTCGAACAGCGCGCGGAAAAAACGAACACCTATATCTTTCCGTGCGAGCTTTGATTTCCCTTATTTTATTATTATGATTGTTTCTCCCTATGTAGGTCGGCGTCTACAAAATATTTTCGCATTCGGTGGAGAAAACTTGTGATTGAAATTTCGGAGATGATACCGCCGCAACGAAAAAGCATTTCTTTTAATGATGTCCACTCCAAATCCTGTATCATGTCAGAGATACTCTCTTTCTTACTCCTCGATAATACAAAACGTGCTGGTCTTCTTTGAACTTACTCGATGTACTCTATTAATCCTATCTGGTAAGGATCCCACACTGCGCGGTAGTACTCCAGAAGAAGATGGACAAGAGTAACGTACGCAGTATCTTTACTAGATCCGTGGCATCTTCTAAGTGTTCTATCAACAAATCGTAGTCTTTGGTTCGCCTTCCCCACGACACTTTCTATGTGTTCTTTCCAATTTAAGTTGTTTGTAATTGTAGTTCCGTTGCATTTAAGGTCTTTAGATTGGTTTGATTTATTGTGTAACCGAAGTTCAATAGATTCCTTTTAGCAATTATGTGGATGACCTTGCACTTTTCATTATTTAGGGTCAATAGCTTATAGGAGGCTATTGTTTTCGTCTGCAGCTGTTTGCGTTTCGCTGTTAATAGTTGTCAGAAACGCTGCCAAGTGTCAGGGATTTCCATAAGTTGAGTCAAATGGTTCAAATGGCCCTGAGCACTATGGGACTTAACTGCTGAGGTCATCAGTCCCCTAGAACTTAGAACTACTTAAACTTAACTAACCTAAGGACATCATACACATCCATGCTCTAGGCAGGATTCGAACCTGCGACCGTAGCGGTCGCGCGTTTCCGGTCTTTAGCGCCTAGAACCGCTCGGCCACTCTGGCCGGCAAGATGAGTCAACTGGAGGAGTGTATTACTAGTAGAGAATGAAGTACTGAAACCTCAGGCATGATGCGCCATTTTGTCACGCATCTCAGAGTTTGATCTCATATCTCTTGAACAATGTGACGTACAACGATATAATTTTGGATGCGTATTCAGCGGCATATCTTAATATTGTCTGCGAAATATTTTGCGAATAGAGTGAGTAGCAAAGGAATAATAAATCTAAACGTCATGCACAATGCGACAGTTTTTCACACATCTCAGTACTTATGTCGTCATATCTCCTTAATTATGTGTGTAACCATGATATACTTTTGTTGGTGTATTTAGCCGCAGCGTATATGGAGACTGCCAGCGAAATTTATTATGAATACAATGAGAAGCACAGAAGTAACAGGTTAAATTTCAACATCATGCATGATGTTTTTCACGCATCTCATTGTTTACGACGTCATATCTTCTGAATTAGGATAGTTAGATTGTTCTTACTCCCCCAGTAAGGGACAGGTGTCCCAAGTTTAGTTGAAATGGGTCCAATGGTTTAGGAGGAGATGTGGAACATACGCGCACACACACAAATACATACTTCGACTTTTATAATACATGGATTATTCCTTCAAGAAGAGAACAGTCATTTACAAATGGTGAGAATGAAAGTAATTCATGTAAAACAAAGTTACAGTACAGCGAATTATTACGTACGTGTTACCTGTACATATAAAGTAACAGTTCTCCCTAGGTTTCGTAATTAAGATACACAGATTACAATCGATACTGAATTATCACCAAAAAAAATCATATAACGAGCAAATGTATTGGGTGTTACGGTACAACCGGAAGCTGAAAGGTTCTTTTGTGAAACGTCTCCACCTGTCGAAATGATTCAGAAGAGAATTAGTGGCCCAATGAGGGGGGAAGGGAATCGGTGATGTGCAGCGGGGGTGGGAGTGTTTGTAACAGGATCCTGATCGTATGGGCTTCCGAACCGTACATGCACATGTACCTGTCATAACGGTTGTAGAGTCCTGAAATCTTGCGCTAATCGCGCACGCCAAGAGGACACTCGGCGGTGGCGATCGCGAGAAAGTGTGGGAGTTTGGACCGATATTGACTCGTTTCGGCTCGCTAGCGATCTTAGCTCAGAATGCAGTGCAGTGTACACTGGTACTGTCATCATTCTGTTATGTCTTTGCTGTGCTGTATTGAGATTAGTTTCGGGCGTCGTTATCTCAGCGAATAACGTCTGCTTTCGTATGCAAAAGTAGACGATATGCTAAGTCCAGTGCTGTCTGACAACGACCTCGGGCTAGTTTGGCAGCGAGGGGCAGCTGCCAGTGCCTGACGAGTATATTCGATGTGTGACGTCTCCCCAAAAGTTGATGGCTTCCAATGTCTGCAACATTGGGACGTACAAGCAAGTGATTTCTAAATCCGAAATGCTTGCTGAGTATTATGTGATGGATCTCATGATAGCACTCTAACAAGGGAACCTCCCCACCGCACCCCCCTCAAATTTAGTTATAAGTTGGCACAGTGGATAGGCCTTGAAAAACTGAACACAGATCAAGCGAGAAAACAGGAAGAAGTTGTATGGAACTATAAAAAAAAAGTAAGCAAAATATACAAACTGAGGAGTCCATGTGCAATATAGGCAACATCAAGGACAGTATTAGCACAGGAGCGTCGTGGTCCCGTGGTTAGCGTGAGCAGCTGTGGAACTAGAGGTCCTTGGTTCAAGTCTTCCCTCGAGTGAAAAGTTTATTTTCTTTATTTTCGCAAAGTTATGATATGTCCGTTCGTTCATTGACGTCTCTGTTCACTGTAATAAGTTTAGTGTCTGTGTTTTGCGACCGCACCGCAAAACCGTGCGATTAGTAGACAAAAGGACGTGCCTCTCCAATGGAAACCGAAAACATATTTGATCGCAAGGTCATAGGTCAACCGATTCCACCACAGGAAAACATGTCTGATATATTCTATACGACACTGGTGACGGCATGTGCGTCACATGACAGGAATATGTTGTCGACCCACCTAACTTACACACTTGGCGAATGGGTAAAAAGGTTCTTCTACCTTGCCCGATTTAGGTTTTCTTGTGGATGTGATAATGACTCCCAAAAAAGTGATGAAAACATAAGAGTTTGTCACATAAACTGCAACAAATGAATGCAACAGTTTCACAGTCGCACAGTTTTCCCTGTGCTCTGTCAAAACATATGTTTTTAACGTTTTCAAATTTTTCCGTGTGTAGACCGTCAAATCCTGCATTTGTCCAAGCAAATCTGAACATGTCCTGGAATTTTGGACAGCGAATTTATGTGTGAGTGCCTGAAACTTTTCACTCGAGGAAAGACTTCAACCAAGGACCTCCCGTTCCGCAGCTGCTCACGCTAACCACGGGACCACAGCGTTCATGAGCTCAAACTATCCCTGATGTTGTCTATCTCGCACATGGACTACTCAGTTAGTATATTTTGCTATTTTTTTTCATAGTTCCATACAACTACTTCCTGTTTTCTCGATTGATCTGTGATCAGTTTTTCAAGGCCTATCCACTGTGCCAACTTATAACTAAATCTGAGGGGGTGCGATGGGGAGGTTCTCTTGTAAGGATTTTACCCATCTAGTTGTTTCTCCTTCACCTGGAGCCAATGAGCACGAGCACAATCAATCTGAAAAATTAGTAATTTTACGTCGCCGAATTCTAAGGAAAGTCTTGAGTGACCTTGCTGTAACACGATCGAGTGCTTACACGCTTTTTCTATCGTGCTTGTCAAATGACAGTTGATGTTACTGGCAGGAGGGGAGAATAATACTGGAAAGGGGAGGTGTAAGGGACAGTCAAATGAAGAAGAGACAAATGGAAAAAATAAGTGTAATTGTTTATTATTTCAAATGTTATCGCCAAAACTGTTAATACTTTTGCCTCACTGTGAGACAGGACGGTAAGTGCCTTCTTGGAAAAATGTGTCCTGTTGGCAACGGAAACAAACAGGCATGACAGCTCCACGAAAGTTACGATGACCCTTCTCCTTGACTGCAAGGGCCCACTGCGCATTGACTTTTTGGAACACGGCGCCACAATTAACACACAGCAGTACGTTGACATATTGCAAAAACTGAAGAGCGCCATCAACTCTAAAAACTCAGGAATGTTGACAGACGGCATCATTCTATTGCAGGTTAATGGCCGCCCACTTGTTGCCAAGGTTGTTTCGAGTATGCTGCAGAAGTTTCGCTGAGAGGCCCTTGTACATCTTCTATAATGTCACGATGTCTCCCCACGCTGTTTTTCTATTTCTGCAACCCTGGAGAAAGACGTACGTGGCCGTCGATTTGCTTCGGATGAAGAGGCGCACGTCTGGAAACAATCACTATTCCATAGCCAACCGAAAATATTTTTCAATGAAGGCACTTGTCTCACAGTCGAATAAATGTATTAACAGTTACGGCGATTTCTTTTTATGTTAACAGTTACGGCGACTACTTTTGAAACAATTAACAGTTTACTTACTTTTTCCCATTAGTCTCGTTTTCATTTGGCCGTCCCTTACACATCATGACAATACTTATGATTGATGTACTGAACCTTGAGAGAAAAGAGAGCTGGGAAATGGAAGAAGTATACAGAATTAGACCCAAATCGCTTACGTCCCTCTGTTGCAGAGTCTTACAGCTCATTATGAACTTAAACAACATGTTGTTCTTGTATAAAAACTAGTTCCTCAGGAAAGCATCACTCATAAGAAACAGCTCGTTTACACACGTGATACCCTGCAAAAGCAGATTCCGTGTTGCTCTGTATCAAAAATAAGTTCGACAATGTCACATACTGTCTTTTGTTGCAGAATATTTTCAGACACGTTACTGGTTCGAAGAAATTTTTGTTATAGCTTGGCCCTTTGTGATAATATCAAAACACTAAATCTCACAAAACGTAATTACACTGACGAAAACATCGCTACAACAGAAAGTAATTAGAGTAACGAAATTTTAGGAATACAGTGGGTTAGGTAACATATTTAAGTAATTAACATTGCAAGACCAAAAGTAAACGTACGTGCTAGATAAGCCATTGAAAATATGAAATGCTGGTACACTAACAACCAGTGCAACTGCCAGTTTGTCGAATGCATACTTGCAAACGCGGATACATTGTGTTGTACAGGTGCCGGATTTCCGTTTGTGGGATGGAGTTTCCTGTCTTTTGCACTTGATCAGTCAATGCAGGGACGGTTAAGTCTGGTTGTGGATGACGCTAGTATTGTCGTTCGAAGACGTCTCAAATGTGCTCGATTTGTAGGCAGACCTGGTGATTGTGCAGGCCAAGGCAACATGTCGACACTCGTAGAGCGTGCTGCGTTATGACAGCAGTATGTGGTCGAGCGTAATCCTGTTGGGATACATCCCCTGGAAGAATGAGATTTTCACTCTGCAGCGGAGTGTGCGCTGATATGAAACTTCCTGGCAGATTAAAACTGTGTGCCGGACCGAGACTCGAACTCGGGACCTTTGCCTTTCGCGGGCAATTGCTCTACCAACTGAGCTACCCAAGCACGACTCACGCCCCGTCCTCACAGCTTTACTTCTGGAAGTTTGGAAGGTAAGAGACGAAATGCTGGCAGAAGTAAAGCTGTGAGGACGGGGCGTGAGTCGTGCTTGGGTAGCTCAGTTGGTAGAGCACTTGCCCGCGAAAGGCAAAGGTCCCGAGTTCGAGTATCGGTTCGGCACACAGTTCTAATCTGCCAGGAAGTTTCATCCCCTGGAAGGTTTTTCATGAATGGTAGCACAAAAAGCCGAATCACCAGACTGATGTACGATTTTGCAGTCAGGGTGCGTGGTATAAACACGAAAGTGCCCCTGCTATCATACGAAATCGCACCCTGGACCATAACTCCAGCAGTGGGTCTAGTGTATCTAGCATGCAGACAGTTGGTTGCAGGCTCCCAACTGGCTTCCTTCTAATCAACACACGGCCATCACTGACACCGAGACAGAATCAGCTTTCATCAGAAAACAAAACAGACCACCAACCGGCCCTCCAATGAGCTCGCTTGACACCACTGAAGTAATTGGCAGTGATTTTGGGACAGTAGAATGCGCACCACAGGGCATCTGGCTCGGAGCTGCCGTTGAAGTAAACGTTTTGTAACAGTTCGTTGTGTCACAATGGTGCCAACCGCTGCTCAGATTGCTGCTGCAGATGCAGTGCGATGCGCCAGAGCCATACGCCGACCACGATGGTCTTCCGTCTCGGTGGTGCCACGTGGCCGTCTCGAGTCCGGTGTTCTTGCGAACGTACTTCCTCGTGGCCTCCGCCGCCATCAGTCATGTATAGTGGCTACACTACTACCAAGTCTTCCTGCAATATCACAGAAGGAACATCCATCTTCTCGTAGCACTATTACATGACCTCTTCCAAACTCAGTGTGATGTTGATAACGGCGTCTTTGTTGCCTTAAAGGCATTCTTAACTAACAACAACCCATCCCGTCCAATCTCAAAGCTAACTAACGCTCACGATCATTACAGCGTGTATGTAAAGCAAGCCTGATTTGCATGCTAATAGTGGCGCTAATAGCGCCACCTTTTTGCGACTGGCCCAAGATTTGAACAGACATCATAATTCAGATATAGAAACACGCCTACCAATTTTCGTTTATGTCGCACAACTCCTTCTTGATATTGCGATTTTTTTTTCGTCAGTGTATTTTTCGCAAGCTATTGTATCGTAAGGAGACCCTGTCTGGGGTAGTTCGGCGGTCTAGTACAAACCTTTCCACTTGACACCAATTCGGCACTTGCGCGTCGATGAACATGAGATGAACTGAAGGGGACAGTACACTAACCCAGTCCCCGAGCGAAGAAAATCTCCCACCTGGCTGGGAATCGAAACGGAGACCCCCAGGAGCTAGATGCAGCTACACCACGAACTACGGCCGCAAGATATTGAAATCTTCTGATATGCGGCACGAAAACTGTGAGCCAAAATGAGCCGCATTCTCTGGAGACGGTAACTCGAGGTCAGTCACTACAAAAAAAAAAAAAAAGGAAAAAAGGACGCAATCATCCTCCAAGTCACAGCCATGAACTGCAAACAGAGCAGCAAGTAGATAATTTGCTGTCGTTACACTTGAAGTGTCCCGACCTTGATTACAGACAGAAGATGACAAAGAGGACTGGCCGCCGCCTATAACTTTCCGTCGAGAGGTGAAAAAGAAAGCAACAAGTATTCGAACCCTCACGGAAAATCCTTTCAGCTTCTCGTCAGGTACCTTCGCCCGAAACAGAAAAAAACAGCCCTGCTATTACTCAACGTAAGGACTCGTGAAGCACTGTGCAAAAAATATTGCAGGAGTTTTACAGTTCGTGCTGCTGATTACCATTAGACTTACATCGATAATTTGAAAACAACTGTGCAGTTCGTGGAAGAGGGTACTTTCCTACGTGGTTTCTTCCCGTTCTATTAGTTTATGGCGAGCGGGAATAATGAGTAAAGTGCGCTGTTGAATATACACAGGGTCAGTTTGATTCTTGTCTTCCCTATCCCTACGGAAGAGATACGAAGGGACTGTTGTCGGTTACTAAATTCTATAATGATGGTTCTTGAAAATTCTTAAGTAAGCTTTCGCGAGATAGTTGGCGAATTTCTTCAAGAGTCCGCCAGTTCAAATTCTTCAAAATTTATGTAACGCTCTCCAGTGACTCAAATAAACTTACGACCTTTCGTGCTGCCCTAATCAGTATATGTTCAGTATCTGTGGTTAGCCCAAAAAGGTCAGAAATTTTCAACGATGGGTTTTTCATCCAGCTTATGGACCACTGTGGGGCAGATTGCACAACTGTACTATTGCGTGGCAATGGAGCAAACGCGCCGGTTGCACTTTTATTTTTATTTTAAATGCCTCGACTGGTCTTCGTGTCATGACGATAGACAAGTAGCCACTGGAGAAGTGGCCTTGAGGGCCGAAACCGGTCGTGGCATTTCAAGGAAAAATAAAACTGCAACTGGTGGGTTCGTTTGTTGACTGATCCGATTTCCCCAGTATTCTACCAATCAATCGGTCTGCCACCTGCTTTACCAGTTCTTCATTCCCAAACATTTAAGTAAGGTTCCACTCTTTCCACCACTTTATAGTCAAGATATGATTTGACATTTGTACAGTTTTCTTCAGACAGCGCTTCATCACGGATAAGTCATCTGCAAAACATAAACAGTAAGAGTCTTAACACTCTTCCCTGGGGCACGCCCGAAATGACGAGCACCGCCTTTGGAGCATCAACTTCAACTTTTTAATTGATTCCAGGTAAATCCACAATTATGTATACTCGGAAAAAGTACGAAATTCTACACAAAGCTATGCCTCGCCTATCAACGTTGGGGGCGTGTCTGTTGCGAGATATCGCGCATCCTCGAAGCACTGCAGAGGTTTCTGCTGGCGGGCGCACCAGCCATTGTACTCTTAGAGCTTGCGTTTTCCATATTTCCACGAAATTCAAGCATTGTCAATAGTGTCAGAAATTCACAAATACTTAATTCCTTTTTAAAAAGGAAAACATATTTTCAAGCATAATTATCCTCTTCCAAATTGTATTTTCACTCTGGAACAGTGTGCGCCGATATGAAGCTTCATGGCAAACAGTAGTGTTACACGTTTCACAGGCTGATCACGTAGTACCGCTTGTGGAGATGGTGGTGGACCTTCGTTACTACATACTTGCTGGATTCTAAATGATGAAGCATCAACCTGAATATCGGATTGAATAACTTCAGGTGAATCAGTGTCAATAACATGTGAAAAATATGTAACTGCCTATAACATCAGAATGTAAGACTGGCCCCGGCTTTTGTAATGTCTAACATTTCTTAAAACTGATTCAACATTAAGGAAGGGTGAACTTTTATTTCTCAAAGAAACTCGTGTTCAAAACACAGATTCCAGTGTTTCCACCACTTTGAAATCTGCTGAACTGTAACAGATTATTTCACTAGCCGTTCATGATTGCTTCGGCATAGTAATGCTACAAATAATGGTTCTTGTGCTTGAGTATGATAATGTCTGATAGAAACTGGTATCAAAGCCAAATGATTTATCTCGGCAGCTGTAAGTCTTTTCAACATGACTGTCTTTAAATGTGCAACATCTGTGGGAAATCCACTTGTCGAAACTATATTGTTTCTTGCATTTTGGTAAGCGCCTGGCTAACTGAAAGACAAGAAGATCTGGAGCGAATAACTGTTAGCAAGCACAGACATTGCTATCTGGTTGCGTACCTTAGGACTTATATATAAGCGGCAAATCTCTGTTCAAAACTTGGTAGAAAATGAATGCAGTTGTGCCACATCCAAATAGCCTTTTAGAGTGTGCTTTAATGCATAGAAAAAATTACAAGTCATGGTTTGCTTTCACAGGACCACTTTAATTATAATATAGAACATTGCTTGCAGAGCTGTAAAACATAGCGAACTCAGAGTCAAAAACACTGTAGCTGTAAAGCTACCAATTCTTCTTTGGAACGAAAGTAAATATCTCGTTTTACAGAATCGGTTATTGGTGGATAGAAAACAACGTTGAGAAATAGTAGTCTCTAGTTCTTTAACAGTGTTTGGCAATTAACAGTTTAACCTTACTTATCCGTAGCAACAATGCTTGTCTACTGAAAGTGTTGCCCATTCATCATTACCGCTCTTTGGCTGCAGACCAGCGTAATGATCCCGACTGCGTCCACATGAGGCATCACTTGCTCTTCTTGTACCCATATGAGCTGAACATTGTAACAATTATAGGTTTGACTAGCATGCAATGAGGAACAATATGTATGCTGTTAAGAAAGTACTTCTGCTCTTGTATTTCAAGTTGACTGACCTTATTATTTGTCAATTACGTATCGAATGCTATCTAAACGTATTGTTCAATCACAGAACGGCAACTCCGGATAATAGACTATTTGTTGTTGTTGTGGTCTTCAGTCCTGAGACTGGTTTGATGCAGGTCTCCATGCTACTCTATCCTGTGCAAGCCCCTTCATCTCCCAGTACCTACTGCAACCTACATCCTTCTGAATCTGCTTAGTGTATTCATCTCTTGGTCTCCCTCTACGATTTTTACTCTCCACGCTGCTCTTCAATGCTAAATTTGTGATCCCTTGATGCCTCAAAACATGTCCTACCAACCGATCCCTTCTTCTAGTCAAGTTGTGCCACAAACTTCTCTTCTCCCCAATCCTATTCAATACCTCCTCATTAGTTACGTGATCTACCCACCTTATCTTCAGCATTCTTCTGTAGCACCACATTTCGAAAGCTTCTATTCTCTTCTTGTCCATACTAGTTATCGTCCATGTTTCACTTCCATACACGGCTACACTCCATACAAATACTTTCAGAAACGACTTCCTGACACTTAAATCTATACTCGATGTTAACAAATTTCTCTTCTTCAGAAACGATTTCCTTGCCATTGCCAGTCTACATTTTATATCCTCTCTACTTCGACCATCATCAGTTATTTTACTCCCTAAATAGCAAAACTCCTTTACTACTTTAAGTGTCTCATTTCCTAATCTAATTCCCTCAGCATCACCCGATTTAATTTGACTACATTCCATTATCCTCGTTTTGCTTTTGTTGATGTTCATCTTATATCCTCCTTTCAAGACACTGTCCATTCCATTCAACTGCTCTTCCAAGTCCTTTGCTGTCTCTGACAGAATTACAATGTCATCGGCGAACCTCAAAGTTTTTACTTCTTCTCCATGGATTTTAATACCTACTCCGAATTTTTCTTTTGTTTCCTTTACTGCTTGCTCAATATACAGATTGAATAACATCGGGGAGAGGCTACAACCCTGTCTCACTCCTTTCCCAACCACTGCTTCCCTTTCATGCCCCTCGACTCTTATAACTGCCATCTGGTTTCTGTACAAATTGTAAATAGCCTTTCGCTCCCTAGACTATACCTAAAGAAAAGTACCTACGTACACCCAAAATTGTCTGTGACATTTTCACCAAGCAGTTAAATAAAGTTAGCGGTCAGAAGCATACATTTAAAATATTGGACAACAAATTCTGGTTGGAATTAAAACAACATTCTTAATATTGTCACCATTCAAATGAAGGGAGGACAGTATTATTATAAGAGAGGACAATAAACGACATTATGGAGCGGACTTTACATACTGAAATGTTATGTCAAGGGCATTGGAATGTATCTGTAGACACTGGTGCAAACTAAACCACTTACAAATTTAGGAAAGCATTGCTTCCCATTGCCATGGTGAAATTGGTGAAGAGGCTCATAGAGGAGCGCTGCAGAACACCACCGAGAAGAATCCGTTAATTATGGTATCACTATAAGCAGTGACGGTCTTAAAGTACGAATTAACCTGCTGCTTGTTACTTACATGCCTCAGGGATCGAGATAAGTAAGTCGTGATGAATCCGTGGGCTCATTCTTGGAGGCTCCTGGTTGGAGCTTCGTTTGTGGCTGACGTACTGCTCTACGAAGTCGTGTGGCAAAAGGCAATGTGGCGATGGCGAAGAAGCTCTGCCCACCACATAGTTTCAAAGACCTTGTCAGCCGTCCTGGAGGAACGTTGGAGTCGGGGCGCTCTGACAAGCTTTCTGATCGCCGATGACCGTGGCAAATGAATCACAGACAGTACAACCCCTCAGTGTGAACATATTACCTTCATCCTCGTGCCACTGAACACAGTCCTTGAGAGTGTTGCATTTTTTTTCCTGCAGTGAACATAAATAATCTAGAGGACAACGTCGCTGTTATCTGTTTGTAACGCCAGATGACTACAGGGAAATGCAGGAAGACCTGTGGGCATCTCATAATTGGTACATTAATGGGTCCGTAAATAGGCGAGATTCATTCGAAGAATATTAAGTAACGTAATTCATCCACGAAAGAAGTGATATACAAAACGCTTGTACGGTCAATTCTTGAGTATTCTTCATCATCTGGGGTCTTTATCAAGTTGAATTAATAAACGAGATAGAGAAGGGGTAACACAGAGAGGCATGTTTCATCGTGGGATCGAAAATTAAGCGCAGTGCTCTTACGGAAATGATCAACGAACTCAACTGGCAGATGCTACCATAAAGGAGTTGTGCATCACGGAGAAACATGTTACGTCTTCTCACATACCTATCACGAAAAATACGGAACATGAAAATCAGAGATATTAAATCTGATACCGAGCTTTAACGACAATCATTCTTTTCTCGCGCCATTGGCGAGTGGTGTAGGGGAGAGGGGAAAAGAGCAGAAGTACCATCCGCCACACACCGTAAGGTGCCTGGATGGGTATGAATGTAGATATAGATGTACCTGACGGGCTTAAATTTCTCGCAAATCATCGACATGCTTGTAATCCTTAGCAGGAGGATTATTTTGCAACTTTAGTCACCCCTATCGCATTGTCTTAGCCACCACCACTACACCATTATGAGCAGAAACCGTTCACACGAGTACGAATATATGTCTTTTGTCCAGTAGGGAGCCGACAAGCCGGAATTTTCCACAAATGTCGCTCTCACAGACCGTGGGACTGGCTCACCCACTTAAGGCTGATTTCTCAAGGCACCTGTTGCACCTGGTAAGCCTTGAATACTTGGCTAATCTTATTTTATTCATACGTATACATTTTGCGCTCAGTTGTGCTCGCTTCGGCTTTACACGTACTAGAACTGGAACGATACAGAGCAAATTAGAATGGCCCCTGCGCAACATGACACGCAAAATCGTTGAACATAGTATAGAGGTAGTCTTTGGCATTCAGAACGCCCTGCCGAAAGGGTTCGACCAAACCACTGCTTAAATTTTTACTAAAAATCTTCAGCAATACCGACCGAAGCTTCTGCCAACGGCCTTGTCAATGAGGGCGCAGGAGCGGATAGATTTCAGGACAAGCTCTTGCCCTTGGCGTGGGAAACTGTCCCTAAAAGGCGGAAGAACCAGCTGTGATCAACAGTATGAGGATGTGGAAAGCAACGGAAACCACTGCATGAAAGACAGACAGTATGTATCCACAGGACATGTGACCTATGGTGCAAAGAAAGTGTCATGATTATCTCTCCTTTGGAAAACGATTCCGCATTAGTCCCCCATTTGGATCTCGGGAAGGTCACTACAAAGGGGAAGGTAACCATGAGAAAAAGACTGAATAAGCAACGGAAGGATAGTACACTACGAATCGGAGCAAGGAATGTCAGAATTTTGAACGTTACAGGGAAGCTAGAAAACGTGAAAAGCGAAATGCTAGAAAAACCATAGAAGCGAAATGGAAAGAAGATAACGATTTTTGGTCAGGCGAATATACGGTAATGTCAACAGCGCCAGAAACCGGAATAGTGAGAGTAGGATTTGTTATAAATAGGAAAGCAGAGCAGAGGGAACAGTTCAGTGATAGCGTTGTACTCCTCAGAATCGACAGCATACCAACGCCAACATTAATAGTTCATATATACATGCCAATTAGGAAATGAGACATTTAAAGTAGTAGATGAGTTTTGCTATTTGGGGAGAAAAAAAACTGATAATGGTCGAAGTAGGGAGGATATAAAATGTAGACTATCAATGGCAAGAAAAGCGTTTCTGAAGAAGAGAAATTTGTTAACATGGAGTATACATTTAAGTGTCAGGAAGTCTTTTCTGAAAGTATTTGTATGGAGTGTGGCCATGTATGGAAGCGAAACGTGGACGATAAATAGTTTAGACAAGAAGAGAATAGAAGCTTTCGATATGTGATGCTACAGAAGAATGCTGAAGATTAGATGGGTAGATCACGTAACTAATGAGGAGGTACTGAATAGAATTGGGGAGAAGAGGAATTTGTGGCATAACCTGTCTAGAAGAAGGGATCGGTTGGTAGGACATGTTCTGAGGCATCAAGGGGTTACCAATTTAGTACTGGAGGGCAGCATCGAGGGTAAAAATCGTAGAGGAAAACCAAGAGATGAATACACCAAGCGGATTCAGAAGGATGTAGGGTGTTACTTGAAAATGAAGAAGCTTGCACAGGATAGAGTAGCATGGAGAGCAGCATCAAACCTGTCTCTGGACTGAAGACCACAACAGCAACAACATATATACATGTCGACGTCACAAGCAGAAGCTGAAGGGATGGAGAAAGCATATGAGGACAGTGAACGGGTAATTCAGTATGTAAGTGGAAATGATAACCTAATTTAGTAATAATGAATACACTGCACAAAAATCACAAAAGGAGCTGGTATACTAGGAAAAGGCGCGAAGACACTTGGAAGAGTCCAGCTGGATTACAGCACGGTCAGACGGAGATTTCGGAATCAGATATTGTATTACGAGGGCTGCACGGGAACTGATGTGATTCCCGATCAACATTTAGTAATGGAGAAAAGAGCGCTGGAACTTACAAGACTCGTTCGGACGAATCAGTGTACGAAGAAGTGGGACACTGAAGTACTGAAGAAGCAGGAGATGCGTTTCACGTCCTCTGAGATTAGATATACTGTGATAATGAGTACAACAACAGTTCAGTTGAAGAGGGATGGACATCTTTAAAAATGGCAGCCATAGAAGCTGGACTGACAAACATAGGTACAAGGAGGATAACTGCGAGGAAAACTAGGATGACAGAAGAAATATTTCAATTGATCGACGAAAGGAGGTGGTGCAAAAATGTTCAGGAACATACTCCAATAGTAATATTTCACTTAGTAATATAAAAAGTAGGAAGTGCAGGGAAAGTAAGGCAAAATGGCTTCAGCAAAAATGTGAAGAAATTTGAAAAAGAAAATGCTCCTCGGAAGGACTGATTCGGTTTACTGTCAAAACCCATTAGAGTAATGCAGTTTATGTGCCAACGAGTTCCAAAAATGACGAAGAGATTGATGGAACGTATGGTTAGGTAGGAGCAATTATTTAGATAGCTAAGGAAACTGGAAATTTAAATGTGATGTGGGGCTGGAATTCGGTAGTAGGAAAATAAAGAGAAAGAAACATACTAGGAGAATATGGACAAGGAAAAAAGGACTAAAAGAACAAGTCATCTGGTAGAATTGCTAACGCTTGTGATGGCTGTAACGGCTCGTGGAGCCACGTCTCGATCCCTGAGTCAACAGATGGGGACGTTTGCAAGACAATAAACATCTGCACGAACAGGTCGACGACGTTTGCAGCAGCATGGACAATCAGCTCGGACACCATGGCTGCGGTTACCCTTGACGCTGCATCACAGACAGGAGCGCCTGCGATGGTGTGCTCAACGACGAACCTGGGTGCACGAATGGCAAAACGTCATTTATTCGGATGAATCAAGGTTCTGTTTACAGCATCATGATGGTCGCATTCGTGTTTGGCGACATCACGGTGAACGCACATTGGAAGCGTGTATTCGTCATCGGCATACTGGCGTATCACCCGGCGTGACGGTATGGGGTGCCATTGGTTACACGTCTCGGTCGCCTCTTGTGCGTATTGACGGCACTTTGAACAGTGGACGTTACATTTCAGATGCGTTACGACACGTGGCTCTACCCTTCATTCGATCCCTGCGAAACCCTACATTTCAGCAGCATAATGCACGATCGCATGTTGCAGCTCCTGTACGGGCCTTTCTGGATACAGAAAATGTTCGATTGCTGCCCTGGACAGCACATTCTGTAGATCTCTCACCAATTGAAAACGTCTGGTCAATGGTGGCCGAGCACCTGGCTCGTCACAATACGCCAGTCACTACTCTTGAAGAACTGTCGTATCGTGTTGAAGCTGCATGGGCAGCTGTACCTGTACACCCCATCCAAGCTCTGTTTGACTCAATGCCCAGGCGTATCAAGGCTGTTATTACGGCCACAGGTGGTTGTTCTGGGTACTGATTTCTGAGGATCTATGCACCCAAATTGCGAGAAAATGTAATCACATGTCAGTTCTAGAACAATATATTTGTCCAATGAATACCCATTTGTCATCTGCTTTTCTTCTTGGTGTAGCACTTTTAATGGCCAGTAGTGTAGGAGTCAAAGGGCATGAACGGAGGCAAGCTGTGGTAGAGAAGGGAGAGAGACAGCCTTGTGACCTATCCCCTATGTCATTCAGTCTGTACGTTGAGCTAGCAATTAAGGAGAATTTTGAAGACGAAACTGGAATTCGGGGAGTCACTGTAACTCTATCAGAGACGAAAAAGGATTCGAAGATCAGTTGTATAGTATCTTTGAAAAGAGATTATAAGGTTAATATCAACAAAAGTAAAAAAAAAAGGAGAATAGAATGTATGCGAATTAAACCAATCGATGCTGAGGGGCGTCCAGTAATTAATGCAACATATTTCTTTTGAAATGCGGTTGGTTTTATTCAGAATTATTTTATTCAGGATTCCAGTGCTCCACATTATTCCCCACTGTTGTGGCTACAAAATCCTGTTTTTCAACACAACTTCCTTTGAATTCGACAGACTTTTGCCGCCTTACTGGAGAGCATGTGCACAAGCACGGTACCACTCTACTGGTCGATGTCGGAGCCAACGTACTGCTTCATCACTAACCTCCCCACCATCCATGTACTGCTTCTCACAGAGTGCATCCTTCACTGGCCCAGACAGATGGAAGACGGAAGGTGCGAGAACCAGCCAATACAGCGGATGAGGAAGAACAGTCCAACGAAGTTTTGTGAACTCTTCTCGGGTGGGCAGACTTGTGTGAGTCCTTGTGTTGTGATAAAGGGGAAGCTCGTTTGCATTTTTGTGGCGGAAACACGTTGAAGTCGTTCTTTCTTCGGAAGAGAGGTGGCGTGGTGTCACTCAATGGATTACCGTTTTGTTTCCGGTTCGAAGTGATGAATCCATCTAGGCCTGTGACGACGTTTGGCAAAGTTGTCGCGATCAGCCTCGTAATGAGGAAGTAATTCCGCACAGATGGTCCTTCGTTGCTCTTTATGGTCTTCTGTTAGGTGGCAAGGGACCCAGAGGACACCTTTGACTATCCGAACAAGTGGACAAGGGTGTGAGCACTACCAACAGAGGTCCAGTTGTGCAGTGAGGTGCTTGATTGTGATCTGTCAGTCGTCTCGAATGAGAGTGTCTGCACGTCCCAACATTGCTGGAGTCACAGCTGGGTGCGGCTGGCCAGCACGTAAGAGATCCGACAAGTTTGCTCGACCTTACTGCGATGAAGCCAGGCGCCTCGCCCAACGACTCACCGTGCTTTTGTTCACTGCCATGTCCCCCTAGACATTCTGCAAGTGCCTATGAAGATCTGCGATGCTCTGGTTTTCCGCCAAAAGAAACTCTGTGAAGCTCTCTGTTTTGAACAAACTTCCGCTGCAGACGGCGTTTTGAAGGCCAAGGATAACACAGCCACTTACTGGAACATCATGAGACCACAGGGGGTGAAACGGGAATATTCCACGACGGCCCACAACGGATTCCACATTCTGTCAACCAAATCTTGAAAAAAAATTGAACGCCCCCTCGTGGATAAGGAAATGAGACATTCAACGTAGTACATCTACATCTACATTTACATATATACCCCGCAATCCACCATACGGTGCGAGGCGGAGGGTACCTCGTACCACAACTAGCATCTTCTCTCCCTGTTCCACTCCCAAACAGAACGAGGGAAAAATGACTGCCTATACGCCTCTGTACGAGCCCTAATCTCTCTTATCTTATCTTTGTGGTCTTTCCGTGAAATATAAGTTGGCGGCAGTAAAATTGTACTGCAGTCAGCCTCAAACGCTGGTTCTCTAAATTTCCTCAGTAGCAATTCACAAAAAGAACGCCTCCTTTCCTCCAGAGACTCCCACCCGAGTACCTGAAGCATTTCCGTAACACTCGCGTGATGATCAAACCTACCAATAATAAATCTAGCAGCCCGCCTCTGAATTGCTTCTATGTTCTCCCTCAATCCGATCTGATAGGGATCCCAAACGCTCGAGCAGTACTCAAGAATAGGTTGTATTAGTGTTTTATAAGCGGCCTCCTTTACAAATGAACCACATCTTCCCAAAATTCTACCAATGAACCGAAGACGATTATCCGCCTTCCCCACAACTGCCATTACATGCTTGTCCCGCTTCATATCGCTCTACAATGTTACGCCCAAATATTTAATCGACGTGACTGTGTCAAGCGCTACACTACTAATGGAGTATTCAAACATTACGGGATTATTTTTCCTATTCATCTGCATTAATTTACATGTATTTATATTTAGAGTTAACTGCCATTCTTTACACCAATCACAAATCCTGTCCAAGTCATCTTGTATCCTCCTACAGTCACTCAACGACGACACCTTCCCGTACAAAGTAGTTGAGTTTGTTTTAATTGGGAAGCAAAATAAATGATGATGGCCGAAGCAGATAAGGTATAAAATGCAGACTGACAATAGCAAGATAAACGTTTTTGGAAAAATGGCATATATTAACATGTAATATTAATTTAATCAAAAAAATGGTTCAAATGACTCTGAGCACTATGGGACTCAACATCTGAGGTCATCAGTCCCCTAGAACTTAGAACTACTTAAACCTAACTAACGTAAGGACATCACACACATCCATGCCCGAGGCAGGATTCGAACCTGCGACCGTAGCGATCGCGCGGTTCCAGACTGAAGCGCCTAGAACCGCTCGGCCACAACCGGCCAGCTTAATTTAATCGTTAGGAAGTGTTGTATGAAGATATGTGTCTCGAGTGTAGCCTTCTATGGAAGTGAGACATGGACGGGAAGCGGTTCAGAGACAGAATAGTGCAGTATAGGAACACTTAGCCTATCATACCAAATAAACAAATAACAAATCGTTATAAAAGGTATGTCATGTGGATAGCAGAAGAGGCGTCTTTTGGAAACACACACACACACACACACACACACACACAGTCCTGGATGACAAAAATACCAGGTTGTTTTTGAGCGCAACTTCGGATAAGAGAGCCAGTGCAGCGTATCGCCGCTAGGAGCCCCCCTCAAATTTAGTTATAAGTTGGCACAGTGGATAGGCCTTGATAAACTGAACACAGATCAATTGAGAAAACAGGAAGAAGTTGTGTGGAACTGTGAAAAAATAAGCAAAATATACAAACTGAGTAGTCCATGGGCCACATAGGCAACATCATGGAGAACGTGAGCTTGTAGTGTTACCTTTTATTATCTTCTTCTCATTAGCTATTGAAACAACATCGCTTTACTATGTAATTTTAATTTTCACCAAAAGCACATTCAACACATCACGGAAAAAATACACCTCTTTCGTATCAAGACAAGAGAGAGAGACCTCCATTAGTTCTTAAAAACAAAAAAAAACTACGCAAAAGTAAAAAAAAAGAACAAAATTATTTATAAAATCGGTCGCTGGCGCAGCGCTCTTCTGCGTGCGCGATCGTAAATTATAACTTTGCGGAAGTCAAAGTACCATTACAAGCTCAGGAGCGCCGTGGTCCCATGGTAGCGTGAGCAGCTGTAGAACGAGAGGTCCTTGGTTCAAGTCTTCCCTCGAGTGAAAATTTTACTTTCTTTATTTTTGCATAGTTATCTGTCCGTTCGTTCATTGACGTCTCTGTTCACTGTAATAAGTTTAGTGTCTGTGTTTTGCGACCGCATCGCAAAACCGTGCGATTAGTAGACGAAAGGACGTGCCTCTCCAATGGGAACCGAAAACATTTGATCGCAAGGTTATAGGTCAACCGATTCCTCCACAGGAAAACACATCTGATATATTCTATACGACACTGGTGACGTCATGTGCGTCACATGACAGGAATATGTTGTCGACCCACCTAACTTGTACACTTGGCGAATGGGTAAAAAGATTCTTCTACATTGCCCGATTTAGGTTTTCTTGTGGATGTGATAATGACTCCCAAAAAGTGGTGAAAACACAAGAGTTTGTCACATAAACTGAAAATAAAAAATTAAACTTTTCACTCGATGGTAGTTTTTTTTAATATATATATATATATATATATATATATATATATATATATATATATATATATATAGATCGTTGTGTTTGGTCGTTGCGGACGTCGCAAGACATCCTGTTCGGTGGTTGATCGTTCCACTCAGTTTTTTTATTACAGAGGCCAAGCGGCTCTCTGACCGAACACGCTGAGCTACCGTGCCGGCTATCAGGTTTAGTTTGTAGTGTGGGAGTGAGCTCCACGTGGGATCCGAAGCACGGACCCCACGGATGTACCCGGCATGCGCCACATGCCAGGGCAGAGGTGGAGGCTAGTGTTCGGAAATCTGAAAATTCCAGCGCCGGCCGGGGATAGAGCCCCGGCCCGGCTGGGGCGAATAGCCCCAGCCTAGGCGCTGGAACGTTCCAGTCCCCTTACCACTAGACCACCGAGGTCCCCAAACCTTTCGTTCCGCAGCTGCTCACGTTACCACGAGACCACGGCGCTCCTGCGTTCCCAGTGTCCTTGATATTGCATATCTTCCCATGAACTACTCAGTTTGTATATTTTGCTTATTTTTTCACAGTTCCACACAACTTCTTCCTTTTTTCTCAATTGATCTGTGTTCAGTTTTTCAAGGCCTATCCACTGTGCCAACTTATAACTAAATCTGAGGGGGGTGCGATGGGGAGGTTCCCTTGTTAGGCAGAAGTCCTACCGCGGAGATTTCAGTTCATGTTGCCAACCTGGACATTACACCTCTCAACCACAAGCCACCAGCCATCTCCTCCGATCCTCAGCCTCTCCAACATTGGCCTCCATGGAGTCTTAGCATCGGCACTTTGTATTCACCAATGCGTATTGACTTAAGTGATTGTGTCCAAGGACAGCCATCCTCATAGTGGTCCATCTGGGGTGGTACTATTTAAACTGTGCAGTGATGGTTGTCTGCGCCAGACATATTTACTTCAAGATTTTGTATCTTTGTCACAAACTCTAAGAAATTATTACTCGCTCTCAAGTATTCATCAAGAATATCAGTTCACTGTGTTCAATTTATCTTGCACCTTGCCACGTCTGTGGACTTAAATTGTGAATCATCTATTTTGCTTGTTAAAATAGTGTCTCTGGTTTTATATCTGCCTGGGAATCTTTTCTTGTCTTGTGAGCACGTATGAGGTCACTACAAATAGAAGCTTTTGAAATGTGGTGCTGTAGAAGAATGCTGAAAATCAGACAGATATATTGAATAACAAATGAGGAGGTACTGAATCGATTTGGAGAAAAAACCAATTTGTGGTATAGCAAGTTTTCGGCTGGCGGACCCAATGGTGCGCGCCCAATGAGCCACACTTGCAGCGGCTCTGGACTACGAACGCACTCTGCCACCACGATATAGGACGGCCGACAGCAGCCGCTCACCCACTCACACTTCGAGCCACTTTGCTAGGGCATGCAACGCAGATGCCACTTAGTCGCATCTTCGTTCGTGCTTAGTTCAGACAGATTCATCGTAGTTACTACTAAATGAGCTGGACTCTTTCTTGCTGCGTTATTTGTAATTTGTCTTCGTACGCTTGGAGAAGTAAAAATTGAGTGAATCTTTTGTTTACTGTGTTAACTTGTTCGCCAATCATTTCTGCTGCACTCCAGCCTTCGTACGACAACAGTTCTTGCACCACTCTGTAGCCCACCTCCCCTTACCGTTGCCTACGAAGTCGTACACAACAGAAGAAATTATGGAGGGGGGAATGGGGGGTAAAAGCTATAGGGGAAGGCCTAGGCTTGAATACAGTAAGCAGGTATCAACAGATGTAGGATGAGGTAGTTATCCAGAGCTGAAGAGGCTTGCACAGTATACACTATTGCGGAGAACTGCATCAAACCTGTCTTTGGACCGAAGACCACATCTGCATTACAAACCAGGTTGCACAAACCATCAGGTTTGGTCTTCTTACGTAATTGCGACTGTTACTTGCAGCTCTTATCAGATAACCTTATTCGCAAATTTTTACTATAAATTGACTAAAAGGATTTTAACGACTTCTTAGTAGATTGTGACAGGTGCAGTTGAACGACAGAGACTAGGAACGAACAAAGACACAAAGCAAATAACGTTGGAGTGTATATCGTCGCCGACCGGGGTGGCCGAGCTGTTCTAGGGGCTACAATCGAATCCTGCCTCGGGCATGGATGTGTGTGATGTCCTTAGGTTAGTTAGGTTTAAGTAGTTCTACGTTCTAGGGGACTGATTACCTCAGAAGTTAAGTCCCATAGTGCTCAGAGCCATTTGAACCACTTTTGTACATCGTCTCGTCGACATTGAGGCTATTAGAAACTGTGATGGAAAGGGGAAGCAATCTACTACGGCTTTATCATGGAATCGTCCCAACATTAGTCATAAATGATGAGAAACCACAGAAAACTGAAATCTGAGGGATTGAAATGTGAGTATGGTCCAGTAATTTACTTCTTTACCTGTCTCCTGTCTCTCTACTTATGACACCAGTCTCCAGTTTTTTTATAAATTGGCTGGAAATGTTCTAAATTTCTAAATTTTTTGTATTGAAACTTCTATACCGTCTGCATAACGTGGGTACCAACGGTTCCCAGACTGATTTAGCTCGCTTTCTCTCTCTTTTTCTTGATTTTCGGCGGTTTACAGTACACGCCCATACATACATGACGTCTAATTCCACTTTCATGTAATATCGTACACGTAACGACACAGATATTTATCATAACTGATGCTCATTT
The DNA here is from genome assembly GCF_021461385.2 of Schistocerca piceifrons. Lineage (NCBI taxonomy): Eukaryota > Metazoa > Arthropoda > Insecta > Orthoptera > Acrididae > Schistocerca > Schistocerca piceifrons. The sequence goes on from NC_060138.1 coordinate 1,064,072,883, forward strand.
CTGTCAAGTGAAAGTAATAATAACAAGGTTTTTCAAAGCATCTGATGGCGGTATATGATTTTCGACGATTATTTGCAAACAGAAATAAGATCAGTGATAAATTTAACGTCCAAATTGGTGATCTCGAGGTATACGTAGATGACGAATTCTGTTAGCTAGGATGTAAAATAACGCATGACCAACGAAGCAACGAGAACGTAAAGAGCAGAGTAATACAGGAAAAGGAGATATTCCTGGTCAAAAGAGGTGTACTAGTATCAAACATAGGTCTTAATTTGAGGAAAACGGGAAAAGAAGAGAAAAGAGAATCGAAGATTTAGTGCTATAGAAGGATGCTGAAAATTCGGTGGACTGATGAGGAATGAGGAGGTTCGCCACAGAATCGACCAAAAAAGGAACGTATGGAAAAACTGACAGAATGGATAGGATATTCGTCATATGTTAATTCATCAGGGAATAAATTCCATGCAACTGGAGAGAGCTTTAGAGGGTAGAAACGGCAGTGGCGTACAGAGGTTGGAACAGTCCAACGAATACTCAGAAGTGAAGACGTTGGCACAAGAGAAGAATTCGTGGCAGGCCACGTAAAACAAGCCGGAAGACATGACACAGAACACAAATATCTGCAAGTTGTAGGGATCCATCTACTATAGATATTCCTATTAACTTTGATCTGTGTTACCCATCTCGGCGCTTGCTTGGAGGGGAGAGAAAAATCCACGCTCATATACGGCCGCGCACACAGTAATGGCCGTTAATCCAGAGTTGGATATCGATTCCTGTCTGGCTCTTCTCGTGCCTCAGAATTAGCAGGTCAACTGTTCTCATGGGGTTCAGTTATCGATTTCCGTCGCGGCCTTTCTCACTTCTGAGCCAGAGAATAAATATCAGTAGCATTAACGAGGACACAACGTTCCCCGACACGAAGTCCAACAGCAGCGTAGCTTCTTTATTATGCGATAAAGGCGCGACGCTGTTGATGGAGTAGCTCGTAGCCGGTGAAGTGGTGATAAAAAATTGCTGACAAACTTCTAAACAAAGAGACACCATCAAAGAAAAGACATCGCTTACTCGTGATATTGCAAAACCTAGTATGTAATTGAGAGCAGTATAATAACAGTTGCATTTTGTCAATGTTGTTCAGTAGACTTAAGCCGAGCACGCTTCCACAAAGCCGTACATTCGCAAACTGCTGCCACGCAGCTGAACTCTGACACGATGCAGTACATCATTCATTTCAACTTTGAGAGCCGATTACTGCAATAATAAGTCTGCTCCAGAAAGAGCTGTGTTATACAAACAGATAAGACTAAAGAGGAGTAGAAATTTAAAATGATGAAGCTTCGTTCTACATAAACACATACATCGCAGAAGTCGCCATATACAGGGTGTTACAAAAAGGTACGGCCAAACTTTCAGGAAACATTCCTCACACACAAATAAAGAAAAGATGTTATGTGGACATGTGTCCGGAAACGCTTAATTTCCATGTTAGAGCTCATTTTAGTTTCGTCAGTATGTACTGTACTTTCTCGATTCACCGCCAGTTGGCCCAATTGAAGGAAGGTAATGTTGACTTCAGTGCTTGTGTTGACATGCGACTCATTGTTTGGGCGGGCATTGTTGGTGATGTCTTGATTGGGCCCCATGTTCTTCCACCTACGCTCAATGGAGCACGTTATCATGATTTCATACGGGATACTCTACCTGTGCTGCTAGAACATGTGCCTTTTCAAGTACGACACAACATGTGGTTCATGAAACGATGGAGCTCCTGCACATTTCAGTCGAAGTGTTCGTACGCTTCTCAACAACAGATTCGGTGACCGATGGATTGGTAGAGGCGGACCAATTCCATGGCCTCCACGCTCTCCTGACCTCAACCCTCTTGACTTTCATTTATGCGGGCGTTTGAAAGCTTTTGTCTACGCAACCCCGGTACCAAATGTAGAGACTCTTCGTGCTCGTATTGTGGACGGCTGTGATACAATACGCCATTCTCCAGGGCTGCATCAGCGCATCAGGGACGGAGGGTGGATGCATGTATCCTCGCTAACGGAGGACATTTTGAACATTTCCTGTAAAAAAGTGTTTGAAGTCATGCTGGTACGTTCTGTTGCTGTGTGTTTCCATTCCATGATTAATGTGATTTGAAGAGAAGTGATAAAATGAGCTCTAACATGGAAAGTAAGCGTTTCCGGACATATGTCCACATAACATATTTTCTTTATTTGTGCATGAGGAATGTCTCCTGAAAGTTTGGCCGTGCCTTTTTGTAACACCCTGTAGTGCATGGCGCCAGGAACTTCCTACCAATATTATAGATACCAGTTCTATGGATTTTCTGTCCTATTCCGTTCACGTACTGAGAGTGAGAGAGCACGTAGTTGAACGGCTTAGTCCACGAGTAACCCACAACACTGCTACAGTACTAGTGGTGTTCATACAAAGCAGGGCAGAGGCAACGACAAAAAAAAAGCAACCAATGCGCATTATATCTACAACAACAGTTCCCGAGGTTGACAGATCCTCAGGAAGGGACCCAAGGAACTTCGTAGAGTGAGAAAGAAGTGGGAGATGAAATCTTAGCGTATCTGTCAGATGTTCAATGGAATGTGTGGTGTCGTATACGTTCTAATGTGCGGACAATGTGCATGAGTACAATGATGATGATATGTGCTTAACGAGTGAACGTGATTGAAACAGGTGAGGAGCAATTTAATTCATCACCCTTGTCGGACAGTGAGCCACAAATCCCGTCTCCTATGAAATTTGGTAAAGAACAATCGTTGTCCAAGAAGAGGGTAGTAGACATAATTACGTTCATCAAAAATCATCCACAGCATAGTAAAAAAAATTATGAATAGATTTTGAACAAATCCGCAGCAGTATAACCCTGTAGGGCATAGTGAATAAGAAAAACTACGGGCATTCAAGGGAGGACAAAGGGAAGTTGTTACAAAACTGGTGTTCGCCCGTTTCAAGGATGCTCGATACAATTTACAGCATGTGCATGATACTGACTTACTACGTTATGCACATCAAATTGCACGCAACATAGATTACAATGATTTCAAGAGAAGCAGCGGATGGTTGCGTAACTTCAAACAGTGCTACTGAATTGGAAGACGCAAGATAAGGAAACTGCAATCAAAGCGTCAACTCGACGATGCGCAGCAAACTGCGGAACGGCCCGAAAATTTGTTGATGGGATAAACAAACATATCCTATCGTTCAGTAAGGAATTTTTCCACTCCGATCAATCGGGACTTGAAGAGGAATTGCATCTGAAAGGAACCCTGGAAATTAGAGTTACGAAGAGAGTTGTATCAAGACCAAGTAACATCCGTGCCTTAACGCATTCGTGTACAATTATGCCGACCATCAATCTACAGCCGGCCTGCGTGGCCGAGCGGTTCTAGGCGCTTCAGTCTGGAACCGCGCGACCGCTACGGTCGCAGGTTCGAATCCTGCCTCGGGCATGGATGTTTGTGATGTCCTTAGGTTATTTAGGTTTAAGTAGTTCTAAGTTCTAGGGGACTGATGACAGATATTAAGTAGCATAGTGCTCAGAGCCATTTGAACAATCAATCTACATGGTAAATTGGTTCCAAAGTTATTTATTGTGCTGCGAGAAGTTAGAGGTGCTCTGCTCCCTACGATATTTTCACGTGTGCGTGATTTTGCAAGGTCAGTAGAAAATATTTATGTCACAGCAACCAAGAGTGGGAAAATGGGCGCAAGAGAACAACTATAACTATGGCATGATCAGTGCTTTTGGCCAACAGCTGGTAAAAATCACTTGCTCTTGCTTGATTCCTGATCTGCGTACAAAAATCACAATCCTCCTGGAAAGTACGTGGCATTGCAATTCATACCACCTGGAACCAATGGACAAATTGAGGCTATGGATGTTTGTCTTTTCCATGCATATAAAACATATTATCACACCATCTGGAGCCACGCCTTAAAGGATATCCAGTTCCACGGTAATCTCCACGACAGACTGTTACCCATTTGGTTTCATGCCACCACATTCCATCAGTTCTCATCGCCCCGTTACACCAAAATGATTCTATGTACATTCTTTAAGTGTGGATCCTAGCTGAACGTCCTGTACTGTCTATAACTCCGAAGGAGTTCGCCTTAGATCTTGATGGTGCGAATCTCTGTGTTCACTGTGGTGTGCCATTTATCATTCTATGTTCATGGTGCAAGTTAATGGATTGTTTCGAACATTTTTAATGTCGACGATGTCCATTTTGTGTCATGTAAACATACATCCCATAGAACCTAAATCTCTGCACCTCCCGGAGACTCATTTTCTGTCGTCCTCCTGATGCACTTGGTGAGTGATTAGCAGCAAATATATTTCCTGTCACAACTGTCAGCACAACACTTTCAAATAAACCGTACAAAAGACTGGACTTCCGACCTCGCACTCAAGGGGTTCCCTGTCAGTGAAAACATCCAATCCTGGGTTACCGAGAATCTGGCCAACCACCGCGATTGATGAACTTGCCATCCAATCTCAATTCAACCATAGCGTAACGTGACAATGGCCATACCTTGTCTGCGACAGCGGCGCTCCAAAGGGCCCGTAAGTGATACTGTTGAGTTCGGCAGCATCTTGGGAAATCTAAAGCGAATTGCAATTCCTTGTATTGGTTTGAAGAATACTTTTTACAAACGCATGCCCCTGTAACGCAAAACATTGCAGCAACTATAAGAAGAAGACACATCTGTCTTTTTATGGGTTTCCTAAGTCCCCTGACAGGTATATAACCTCGTATTAGTGAACTGCATCATCCGGATACTATTCTACCCTACAGCACATGTGTATTAAAGAATAACCTTCGTTTCTATGAGTAGAAAGTGGTTAGTGAATAGCAGAAGAGAAGACGTCACGAAGAAGGGCTCTGTTTACCTGTAGAATACAATGAGCTGACAAGTCACGGGGTAGCGATATACACATATACAGGTGGCGGAAGAATCGCGCACACGAAGTATAAAAGGGCAGTGTATTGGCCAAGCTGTCATTTGTACGCGGATGACTCATGTGAAAAGATTTCTGTCGTGATAATGGCCGCACGATGGGAATTAACAAACTCTTGAATGCAGAATGTTCGTTGGAGCTAGAAGCATGCGTCATTCCATTTCGGAAATCGTTGAGGAATACAGCATTCCGAGATCAACAATGTCAATAGTGTGCCGAGAATACCAAATTACAGGCATTACCTCTCACTGCGGACGACGCAGTGGCCAACGGCCTTCACTTAACGACCGAAAGCAGCGGCGTTTGCGTAGAATTATCAGCGCTGAGACAAAGAACACTGCTTGGACCAACCGCACAAATCAATGTGGAACGTGCGACGAACGTATCCGTTAGGACTGTGAGGCGAAATTTGACGTTAATAGGCTATGTCAGCAGACGACCGATGCGAGTACCTTTGCTAACAGCACGACATCGCCAGCAGCGCATGTCCTGGGCTGACGACCACATCAGTTGGACCCTTGACGACAGGAAGACCATGGCCTGGTCAGATGACTCCCAGTTTCAGCTGGTAAAGGCGGATGGTAGGGTTCGAGTGAGGCGCAAGCCACACGAAGCCATGGATCCAAGTTGTCAACAAGACACTGTGCAATATGGTGGTGCGTGGCTCCATAATGGTGTAGGCTGTGTTTTTACGTTGCATGAACTGGGTCTTCTGGTCCAACTGAACAGATCATTGACTAGAAATGGTTGTGTTCGGTTACTTGGAGACCATCTGCAGCCATTCATGGACTTCATATTTCCATACAACGACGGAATTTTAATGGATAGCAATCCCCAATGTCACTGGGGCACGGCTGTAGGCGACTAATTTGAAGACCATTCTGGAAAAATCGAGCGAATGATTTGGCCACCCAGATCGCCCAACATGAATCCCATTGAACAATTACGAGACACAGTCGAGAGGTTAGTTCAGGAACAAAATTGTGCACCGACAGCACTTTCGCAATTATGGACGGCTGTGGAGGCAGCATGGTTCAGTATTTCTGCAGGAGACTTCCAACGACTTGTTGCTTAACTGCGCCAGGCAAAACGAGGTCCGACACGATGTTAGGATGTATCCAGTGACTTTTGTCACCTCAGTGTAACGTGAAGTTTTGTTCGCTATACTTCGAAGCAAACCAGTTTATGAATACAGAAAATAATAAACTCGTATGCGATGCAGTATTCTCATTATCTGACATTCCAAATAAGTCATCCCTGTTGTCGATAATGTTATAATCCGTCAAAAGCAGTAAAATTGTCCAGGGCACAGACGCGGTCACATCCTCAATTCTCCATGTATTAGAATTTGCAAAAAAGACCTGTTCTGAAGATGAAGTGGTTTATTTAAGCGAAATTATTCGTATAAGAATGTACAAATCATTAGACTTCGTGCAGAATTATTATGCGACAAGTAAAGTGCGCATCGTTATAAGAACAGATAGCAAATGAAAATATACCAGAAGGACTAAACGAAGAAAATTATTTTAATATTTCCTTTAAACTGGACTGTAATGTGATAAACTACTAATGTTTTCAAAATATTTCCACCAATATTTGGCAGTCGCTTGTCAAAAAATGGCTCTGAGCACTATGGGACTTAACATCTGAGGTCATCAGTCCCCTAGAACAGAACTACTTAAACCTAACTAACCCAAGGAAATCACACACATCCATGCCCGAGGCACGATTCGAACCTTCGACCGTAGCGGTCGCGCGGTTCCAGACTGAAGCGCCTAGAACCGCTCGGCCACACCGGCCGGCGCAGTCGCTTGTCCATCATAGAATAACATAAAGATGAAGATCGTACTTGTGGCAATAGACGCCAATGACTAAAAGACAGAACGAAACGATAAATGGGGCATCGATCCCCTTTGCATGCAGAGGTACATACCTCTGCTTCTTATGTGTGGGTTTATACAGGTAAGCTTTTCGTATCAACGTGGTAGGCTGAATTTCTATCTAACGTCACAAGTATTTCTTAACGAATAGTCGTGGCTTGTCACTAGGTCGTGTGGTTTTAGCTCTATTAGCGCTTATTATAGAAGGGCATGGCCCACTTCCTTCCTTATCCTTTCCTAACACGGTGCGACCGATGACCTCGCTGTTTGATCACCTCCCCAAATCAACCAACCAACCATTCGTGTCCTGTGATATTACACAAACGCTCGAAGGCAAAAAAGGATCTACTAATTATTTCGTAAATCACGTACAAAAGCGGTGATAAACAAACATTATTCTATGTAAATTGAAGGTGGGGGGGGGGGGGGGAGGTGGTGGGAAGGGAAGGGATTACTGATGTCAGCTGCGTCGGGACATTACGTGGAATCAGAAGCGACGAATGAAAATGTGTACAGGTCCGGGATTCGAGTGCGGGATCTCCTGCTTACCAGGCAGGTTTGTTAACAATTGCGTCATCCGGGATACACCTGCGTGGACTATCTAGGCACGCCTCACTTCTACCCAGTGTCACCTATCCGTAGTCCCTGTCCATTTCCTCCATGCTCGCTACTCTGGATTTCCCTCAAGAGGTCGGTCGGACTACTTGTGCATCTGCATTGAAGAAGGTGGATCCATTGCCCATATATGAATTTGGACATGTCCAAAAGGAGAGACACTACGCATTCATATACACACTATTTTGACAACACACGTCCCTGCTTTCTCAGCACTTGGAGCGCAAGTGTAGCTCAAGCTGCCATACTGTGACAACGTTTGCAGCAGAAAGTGTCGCTATTGTGGTTCGTCTTCTTGTCCAGCTGAGTTTGAGTCATTCTTGTTGGCAGAAGCATATTACATTTCGCACAGCACATACCCATATCATCTACAAATTTAATCATGTAAACTCTATACGTATCTATGATAATGAATACGTCTTTGGATCAAATAATTTATGTGGTCTATATATATCATATGTAAAATTCCATTTGTTATCATTCCTAGTGTTGTTGTTTTAATACCCAGCAGTGTAGCTTAATAGAACTCCCCCCCCCCCCCCCCAAATATTCAAATGGCGAGAGGTGCTGCAGAAATTAAGGTACTAATCTAACCCCTGTGTGCTACAGTATTCCTTCCCCCTTTTCGTTGTCGGTACATGATGGTGTGGTACGAGTGCACTGAAAAGTATGTTATGTGATATCTCGTTTGTAAATAGGATACCGTGGAGAAAACAGGTGGTTTTGAGGTATCATCCTGTAGTTGCGAGCCATATTCTTTGACCACCATGGTTCACGCCATACGCCACGTGGCAGATGGGTCTAAGTCAATTGCTACACGTTTGTGGCTGTTGTAACAAACAAAAACAAGTTTACAAATTACAAGTTAAATTATAGTCGGTAAACTGTTTCTCAACTCTCAGCTTAATTACCTTCACATGATTGATGTTTACTGTAGCGGAGCCACAAACTTCTCACGTACCCAACCACACAGACGATAATAACATGCTGTAGAAAGAATGTCAGTCTGACGCTGAATAAAAACTGGAAACACGACATATCAGCGTAATAAATCTTTAAGGCCTAATCACATCAGAACTGTTCTTGTGCATTTGTTTTACACTACTGGCCATTAAAATTGCTATACCACGAAGATGACGTGCTACAGACGCGAAATTTAATCGACAGGAAGAAGATGCTGTAGTATGCAAATGATTCGCTTCTCAGAGCATTCACACAAGGTTGCCGCCGGTGGCCACACCTACAACGTGCTGACATGAGGAAAGTTTCCTACCGATTTCTCATACACAAACAGCAGTTGACCGGGGTTGCCTGGTGAAACGTTGTTGTGATGCCTCGTGTAAGGAGGAGAAATGCGTACCATCACGTTTCCGTCTTTGATAAAGGTCGGATTGAAGCCTAACCGTGATTGCAGTTTGTCGTATCGCGACATTGCTGCTCGCGTTGGTCGAAATCAAATGACTGTTAGCAGACTATGGAATCGGTGGGTTCAGGAGGGTAATACGGAACGCCGTGGTGGATCCCAGCGGCCTCGTATCACTAGCAGTCGAGATGACAGGCATCTCATCCGCATGGCTGTAACGGATCGTGCAGCCACGTCTCGATCCCTGAGTCAACAGATGGGGACGTTTGCAAGACAACAACCATCTGCACGAACAATTCGACGACGTTTGCAGCAGCATGGACTATCAGCTCGGAGCCCATGACTGCGGTTACCCTTGACGCTGCATCACAGACAGGAGCGCCTGCGATGGTGTACTCAACGACGAATCTGGGTGAACGAATGGCAAAACGTCATTTATTCGGATGACTCCAGGCGTGTATTCGTCATCGCCATACTGGCGTATCATCCGGCGTGATGGTATGGGGTGGCATTGGTTACACGTCTCGGTCATTGACGGCACTTTGAACAGCGGACGTTACATTTCAGATGTGTTACGACCCATGGCTCTACCCTTCATTCTATACCTGCGAAATCCTACATTTCAGCAGGATAATGCACGACCGCATGTTGCATGTCCTGTACGGGCTTTTCTGGATACAGAAAATGTTCGACTGCTGCCCTGGCCAGCACATTCTCCAGATCTCTCACCAACTGAAAACGTCTGGTCAATGGTGGTCGAGAAACTGGCTCGCTACAATAGGCCAGTCACTACTCTTGATGAACTGTGGTATCGTGTTGAAGCTGCATGGGCAACTGTACACGCCATGCAAGCTCTGTTTGACTCAATGCCCAGGCGTATGAAGGCCGTTATTACGGCCAGAGGTGGTTGTTCTGGGTACTGATTTCTCAGGATCTATGCACCCAAATTGCGTGAAAATGTACATGTCAGTTCTAATATAATATATTTGTCCAATGAATACCCGTTTATCATCTGCATTTCTTCTTGGTGCAGCAATTTTAATGGCCAGTAGTGTATGTCTGACTAAAACAGGGTAGTAGAGCTGTAAGAGCCGTTTTGCAGTTATTTCTGTTGAAAAAGTATTTGTAATTAAGTTCAACTTTGTTTTTGGAACGTTCTACTTTTATCTAAAATATTTGTTTGACCTGCGCTTAATTTACCTTCCTTTCAGAAATCAGTTATTACCAGATGATGGCCTAAGATGTGACCCAAGGAAAGTAGTGTTGAACTTCAGGGAAAGTTTTCCGGTTATTTCCAAGCTCCGGCAAGTAATAACGTAAAACTGTATTAAAGTTAAAATGGTTACATTTGAATGCAGTGCCACAAGAAATATGCAGTCGTGTGGCTCATTCATACTGCTCATTCAAAACTTCGTATCGTCTGCAATATTCATTTCTAACCTTCGGTCCGCTATCGCAAAACTCTGTGTCATCTGTAGAATTTTGACCCTAATAGTTTCAGATATTTTGTATATAGAGCACTTGCCCGCGAAATTACTCCAATTGCATTTCACGAGAGGGTGAGACATTTTTAGTGTTGTTAGTGTGTTTAGTAGGAAATACATATTATAATGGCAATTATGTTCAATAGAATGTTATCTGTAAATGGTACTTCAAGAACGATGTTGGACAGATGCAAATGAGAATGGCACTAGTTTGCTTATTATCGAAAGAACGATAATATGCAGTGTTAAAAATAATTTTTGTGTGGACTGAGTATTTCTCGGTAAGAAGGAAGCAGATGTATTTTGAATGGAGAATCATCGACAGAAGTAGAAGTAACTTCACGCGTGTGCTATGGAGGCGTGTTGGGACCCTCGATGTTCGTTTTGCATCTAAGGACTTGGCAGATGACACTGTTACCTGTAATGTCGTATTATCTAAAAAAGATTGCACAAACATTGTCAGATATTCATAAGATGCAAAGATTGGCCACTTGCTTTAAATGTTCAGAAATTTAAAATTGTGCTCTTCACAAAACACAAAGCCAGAGTGTCTCATGATTACAATATAAGTCACAATTGGAATTAGACAATTTATACAGGGTCAACATTAACAAAACCGACTAACTGCAGGGACAGGTTGCTGACGGGAAATGGAGGAACAAAGATCCCATGAACATGTGTCCGGAGTGCATCCTTGCCACGGTGGATGGTACTTACGAATGTCCGCCCCGATAGCTGAATGATTAGCGTGACGGACTGCCGTCCTAAGGGGCTCGGGTTCGATTCCCGACTGGGTCGGGGATTTTCTCCGCTCAGGGACTGGGTGTTGTGTTGTCTACATCATCATTTCATACCCATCCGGCGCACAGGTCGCCCATTGTGGCGTCGAATGTAATAAGACCTGCACCAAGGCGGCCGGACCTGCCCCGTAAGGGGCCTCCCGGCCAATGACGCCAAACGCTCATTTCCATTCCACTGACGAATGTAAGTTCCTCTGACCACGTGACCTGTATTTCTTGTGTGTTGCAGCGTACTGTAAACGGCAGGATGGTCCGGTAAATATGTCGGGAACAAGCCCAGATTGTGTTGGTGTACGGCCAAGCAGATGTAAACGGTCGAGAGGCAGCACGGCTGTACCAAAACAAGTTCACTCACAGTCACCAGTCACATCACACAACATTTCAAGCCCTTTCTGAGCGTTCGTCTGATCATGGTTCCTTCCAGAAAGACGAACCTGCGAGGAGGCGGCGGACTTTGCGTACACCAGATATGGAGGATCTAGTTCTACAGGATACTGAGATGCACCCTAGTACAAGCTCCAGGCAAGTGGACCACCAACATGGTGTAAGTCAAAGTGCGACAGTCCCACCCGACGTGGGAAAGAGTGCATTTCATCCTGTGGAGGGGGACGTAGGCGCGATGTAGCTCTATACTGTGTTCCGGGACGATTTGTTGTCGATGCACGTACAACTACATCTTCCATTTCCGGACAAATTTTCATAGTACCTTTTTTCCTCCATTTCCAGCCAGGAGTCCGTCCTTGCAGTTTGTCGGTTTTATTGATGTTCACCCTATACAGGATGAAAAGTATTTAAACCGACAAACACTGGGAGGTTGTAGGGGACATCAAAACAAATATTTTTCCTTAATGTCATTTTTTCGTATGAGGAGTATTTAAACCGGTAGAGGAAGATTTATCTGGCGGCAAATTAATTAAACCAGCAAACACTTTTCCATTTTTTATGACCAAGCGACAACACATTAACACAATCAAATTTCAATTACAGTAGATTTTCAAAAATGCCTCCATTGACACGGAAACAAAGGTTACACTGTCGGATCATGTTCTGTCTGATGGTTCAAATGGCTCTGAGCACTATGGGACTTAACATCTATGGTCATCAGTCCCCTAGAACGTAGAACCACTTAAACCTAACTAACCTAAGGACATCACACAACACCCAGTCATCACGAGGCAGAGAAAATCCCTGACCCCGCCGGGAATCGCACCCGGGGTTCTGTCCGACACGAGCAAAAACCCTAGGAGTATCCTGAATTGTTCCTGCTGCTGTTACTATCCGGACAACCAGATCCTCTTCTGATGCAACAGGAGTTGGGTAAACAAGGTCGCGCATCTCTCTCAACACAAAAAAGTCCAGAGGGGACATATCTGGGGATCGAGCAGGCCATGGTACAGAACCAGCTCCGCCATTCCACGTTTCTGGGAACCGTCGGCCCAGGAATCGACGCACACGATGACTGAAATGTGTCGGCGCGCCGTCATGTTGGAACCACATCCGTTGTCTTGTAGGGAGCGGTACGTCTTCCAGCAATTCTGGCAATGCTCTGGCGAGAAAATTGTAATAGTGGCTGCCATTTAATGGCCAAGGTAGCAGATACGGCAAGATTAAACAGTCCCCAACAACACCGACCCACACATTAACGAAGAGCCGGCCGCGGTGGTCTCGCGGTTCTAGGCGCGCAGTCCGGAACCGCGCGACTGCTACGGTCGCAGGTTCGAATCCTGCCTCGGGCATGTATGTGTGTGATGTCCTTAGGTTAGTTAGGTTTAAGTAGTTCTAAGTTCTAGGGGAGTGATGACCACCGCTGTTAAGTCCCATAGTGCTCAGAGCCATTTGAACCATTTGGAACATTAACGAAGAACCGCACTTGATGAGGGCTAGTAACTGTGGCATGTGGGTTATCCTCACGCCAAACAGCTCCCGAATGTTGCTTCATCGGTAAACAACACAGAGGATGGACATGTAGGATGCATTTCGCACTGTTCCAGGTACCACTGCGAAAACTGTGCTCTGGGTGGATAATCAGTTGGTTCCAGGTTGTGGACACGTTGTAAGTGAAATGGACGTGACAATTGCTCTCGAAGGACTGTTCTTACTTTCGTCTGATTCGTCCTCTTGTTACGTGCAATTGCACGAGTGCTGATTGAAGGATCCCGCTCCACATGCTGCAAGACAGCTTCCTCAAATTGCAGCGTTCTTACCGTGCGATGGCGTCCCTGTCCAGCTAATCTGCTAAATGACCCGGTCTCACACAGACGTTGGTACAGAGCAGCAAAGGTCCTATGATGCGGGATACGGCGATTAGGATATTGTTGTTGATAAATACGCTGTGCAGCTCGTCCATTGTGATGCGCTATGTAGTACGCACCAACCATATCAGTGTACTCACTCCAGGTGTATCGCTCCATTAGTAAACAGAGACAATGCATTACTACACTGGTGGACAGCGGTTGCCTACGACTGAAGATCGTAATACGGCCTCCACCGGTTTAAATAATCCTCATAGGAAAAAATGACATTAGGGAGAAATATTTGTTTTGATGCCCCCTACAACCTCCCAGAGTTTGTCGTTTAAATATTTTTCACCCTGTATACATTTATGGGTGTAACAATCTGACAGGTATGAAATGGAATGATCACATAGGATCAGTCGCAGGTAAGGCAGGTAGCAAGCAGCATCATTGGTAGGATAATGAGAAAACAGTCTATAATTGAATTGCTTAAATAATACTTGTTCGACCCACCTTAGAATATTGCTCAAGTGTGTGGGATCTGTACCAAATAGGACTAACTGAGAACATTTAAGGTGAACTAAGAACGGCAGCATGAATGATCCTAAGTTCGTATGACTCGCGAGAGATAAACACGGATGTTATGAAAAACCAAAGGTGTCGGACGCTTGAAAATAGACGCCACCTACTCCGAAAAAGCACTTACAGTATTTCAAGATACAGTATTGAGGACTATGAAAAAATTACAGTCTCCTGTGCATCGTTCTCTCAGGCTCCTCGAAGGGAAGATTAGACTAAGCACCCTGGCTCGCTGAGCAGTTTAAGCGTTCATTTCCTCCAAAAGTGTATGGAATGGGAGGTGACCAAAAATAGTTCAAATGGCTCTGAGCACTATGGTACTTAACATCTGAGGTCATCAGTCTCCTAGAACTCAGAACTACTTTTTAAACCTAACTAACCTAAGGACATCACACACATCCATGCCCGAGGCAGGATTCGACCCTGCGAACGCAGCGGTTGCGCTGTTCCAGACTGAAGCGCCTAGAACCGCTCGGCCAGATCGGCCGGCTTGGGAGGTGAGCCTCACACTTGGTTCCATGGGAAGTCTCTCCCCTCTGTACTTAAAGCTGCAGATGTAGATGCTCTGGGAAACTACATTTCCTTATCCATACAATACCGTTGCTTTCCTAGCTAGTGTATTCGTACTGACATGCTGACTTAGTGCACGAATTTCAGCAATACTTTCCGTGAGCGGAATAATATGTCAGTCTTACTGGGACATTTTTAGGAAATAATCTCATTCCTTTCTCGACAAGGCCTAACATGTTCCATTTGTGGCTTTTAAAGCTCTCAGTATTCCCCTCGAATTCGTCGCTGCCTTTCGTTACGTGTTTGATTGAGCAGCTAAAGAGTATTTCAATCGCTCCACGTAATTTTTAAAATCACCAGGCCAGTTTATGGCCGCACGATTGAGTATGTCCAGTAATAGCTTACCAGTTTTTAGCTTACAGATTAGAAAGGTTTGCTGTCGCAAATCCCCTTTTGTAATTGAGTCTGCGGGCGCTAGCAACTCGCTTTCCTTCCCTAATATTTGTTGCTCTTACTGCTAGCAGGGAGTGCGTTGGCCGGTCATTCCACAGCTTTCGCCTTCGTGAACGTTGGCGTGCCATTTGCTAGCAGGCTGGCTGAGAATGTCGCAGCAAGCTGTACGTGGTAGCTACCATCCACAACTAGTTGAGGCGCTCCACCTTAAACATTCGTTAACAAAGTTTTAGATATAAATGCAGTCAGTATCAAGCGCCAACTTTATATTTCTGAAAATAAACGGCAACTAGGTTTAATAATGGTGCCAGTTGTCGAACATTAACAAAAATATTAACTCCTAAACTGTCCCTATGAAATATCTAAATTTGAACTAAAAATAGTAAAGACGAAGTGTAGGTGTCTCATTTCTCAAAGAAGTCAATAATTTCCCCAAACACATCCAAGAAAACTACAGTCTTGCATGATACCAGTACAGTTTCAGCAAGGATATATCCTGTGCCGAAAATAAATTTAAAGTTAACTGTTGGCCATTAAACGGTGAGTATGAAGCCTGTCCTAATACTTCTTAAAGTTTCAAGCAATCAGTAAGCAGAAAAATGATAAATAAAACTACTATATAATTTGTTATTCAATCAAACTTAATAAATATAGTTCGTCAGACTTTCTGGTGTAGGATAGAAAATTGACCTTTTTTGTTTCACTAAACTTTGGGAAACAAGTTAGGAACTGAAATTCGGAATTTAGAAAGAACGATTTGAAATCTATGATAGTTAATCGATTCGAATTAAGGTAAATTTCAGGTAGTTGCAGATGATACACCGCTATAGCAGCAGCAGTTAACCAAATAAAATTAGTAACCGATGTTTAAAGCCCCCAAAAGGCATGAGAGAGGATAAAATATACTATACTAAAAAGTTACACATTAAATGTATTGTAGTAACAATATTACACAACATATTAAAATTATTTTTTTAAAGAAATGGAATTAATGTAGCCTGAGAAAATCCTTCCGGCTATGGTTTTCTCTACTGTACACAGCATGCCACGTTGCATGTACTTAAATGCTCGCCATGCTTCCGCCAAGCGGTCGGCGAAATATTTACATGATCGTCATTTCCAGATTTTGCCTCTTGCGCTCCGTAAGTCAACTGTCGTCATTTCCAGATTTTGCCTCTTGCTCTCCGTAAGTCAACTGTACTTCTTCAGTCACTGCTCGGCAACCTAGAGATGCTTTAATGAACGAAACAACAAATGTGTTTCAATACAGCTGCTGTGGTTCTCATTAATATTCTTTGTAGATGTAATCTGATTTTGCCTAGTGATGCACTTTCTCGGCTACTTAGGGCTGCCTAGTATACCATCATGGGAAACCCTTGCACTTACCTAATGTTAGACTACCGCTGAAAGCCGAGGGTCGTGCAGCAGTCCACAAGAGCAGAAATTTCCCCAAAAGCACACCCAGAAATACTTGCATATTCACTGACAGAAAACAGGAGGGAGTTGTGCGACATAAACGAAAGTGGTAGGCGTGTTTGTACGCCAGAAAAATGATGTACGAGAGTGAATCAATGAAAACCTTAAATATTATTTATTGTGCAGAAGTGGTACAAAGCTGTATCACTTTTCAACATAATCTCCCCCATGCTCAATGCAAGTCCTCCAGCGCTTACAAAGTGCATAAATTCCTTTAGAAAAAAATTCTTTTGGTAGTCCGCGCAATCACTCGTGCACCACGCGGCGTACCTCTTCATCAGAACGGAACTTCTTTCCTCCCACTGCGTCTTTGAGTGGTCCAGGCATATGGAAATCACTTGGAGCAACGTCTGGTGAGTATGGTGGCTGAGGAAGACACTTAAAATGCAGGTCTGTGATTGTTGCAACTGTTGTAAGGGCAGTGTGGGGCCTTGCATTGTCATGTTGCAAAAGGACACCCGCTGACAGCAATTCACGTCACTTTGATTTGATTGCAGGCTGCAGACGATTTTTGTTTTTTAGGAGATCTGAGTATGATGCACTGGTGACAGTGGTCCCTCTAGGCATGTAATGCTCCAAAATGACACCTTTTTCGTCCGAAAAGAGAGTCAGCATAACCTTCCCTGCTGATGGTTCTGTTCGAAACTTCTTTGGTTTTGGTGATGAGGAATGGCGCCATTCCTTGCTCGCTCTCTTCGTTCCCGGTTGGTTGAAGTGAAGCCAGGTTTCGTCCCCAGTAACGATTCTTGCAAGGAAGCCATCACCTTCTCCTTCAAAGCGCCGAAAAAGTTCTTCACAAGCATCAACACGTCGTTCTCTCATTTCAGGAGTCAGCTGCCGTGGCACCTATCTTGCAGACACTTTGTGAAACTGGAGCACATCACTCACAATGTGGTGTGCTGACCCAAGACTAATCTGTAAACATACTGCAATGTCATTCAGTGTGACTCGGCGGTTTTCCTTCACTATGGCTTCAACTGCTGCAATGTTCCGTGGAGTCACAACTCGTTCTGCCTGACCTGGACGAGGAGCATCTTCCACTGAAGTCACTCCATTTGCGAACTTCGTAGACTTGCTGCTGCGACAAACATGCATCACCGTACTGAGCCTTCATTCGTCGATGAATTTCAGTAGGTTTCACACCTTCACTACGCAAACACCGAGTAACAGAACGCTGTTCTTCCCTGGTGCAAGTCGCAAGTGGGGCGGCCATCTTTATACTGATACTGCGACGGTATGTGTGCATCTCACTATGCTGCCACCTACAGGCCATTCTGCACGCTGTTTGTAGCATGCTTACCAACTTACAGGATAACGGTGCGAAATTTCGATTTGTTATTACAAATTTAAGGTTTTCATTTGACTCACCCTCGTATATTCAGATTTCGCACCAGTCGGATAAGAGTGGCACTAGTAGTGCCATTATGTGTGTGAAAACCAGGTTTACTTGAAATACTCTGGTGTAGGATAGGTGTTAGTTACCTCTGAGATTGGACGTGTAGTTGATGTTACTCAAGAATTCCTCCAAGGTGACAAAGACGCCATTGACAACACCTCACTAAGTTTGAACGCGGTTGTCTAATAAGACTACAAGACTTCTGCGACATTCCAGGAAGACTTTGCTGGAATAGAGCCACTGTACAGGTTTGCTGGCAGCGGTGGTTACGAGAATGTACGGTCGCAAGAAGACCGATCTCCGGACGGCCATAACACTACCGAGAGGGAAGACCATCGTGTTCGGCGTATGGCTCTGGCGCATCGTACTGCAGCTGTAGCAGCAATTTGTTGGCATCACAGTGACGCAACGAACTGTTACAAATCGGTTACTTCAAGGACAGTTCCGAGCCAGACGCCCTATAGCGTGCATTCCGCTGTGACTTCGGTGGTGTCAAGCGAGAGCTCATTGGAGGGCAGGGTTATGTTTTCTGATGAAAGCTGGTTCTGCCTCGGTGTCAGTGATGGCCGTATGTTGGTTAGGAGGAGGCTACTTGAGGGCCTGCAATCAGCCAGTCTGGATGCTAGACACACTGTACCTACACTTACACCTGCAGTTGTGGTCTAGGTTGCGATTTCGTATGACAGCAGGAGCACTCCCGTGGTTATCCCACACACCCCGAATGCAAATTTGTACTTCAGTTTGGTTATTCGACCTGCTGTGATGCGAATTATGAACAGCATTCCAGAGGCTATTTTCCAACAAGATAACACTCGCCCACATACTGCTGTTGTAACCCAACATGCTCCACAGAGTGTCGACATGTTGCCTCAGTCTGCACGATCACCAGGTCCGTCACCGATAGAGCACATCTGAGACATCTTCGGACGACGACTCACAGTGGGCCAGAATCTTGAAAACGTGGCCAAAAAGGAAAAAAAAAAGTTTGAAGATGGGGATTTTGGACTATCAGGTTGGCAGCAGCAATGCTGGGACAACTGAATGCCGGCTGTGCGGACGACCAGATGTTCATTTGTTCGGTAATATCTCAGGTCAAATGCGGCAGTTCATTGTTAGCGTGCGCGCAGCTGGCCAGGCTACAAAAACAGTCGTGTTGTTGAGGGAAGTTATTTATGTTTTGTGCAAGTGAAACCAATACTTTCAATATGGAATGTATTCCAGGAGGTATGTGCTAGTGAAAAAACACTTATATCACTATTAAATCATCAATTATGCACGTTTACATTTCAATTAACGTACTACAGGGAAATGAATGACAAAATCGTAAAATGCGCTTAAAAAATAGAGATAAGTTACGAATTCCACGACATTCCGCTTTCTTTTGCGCTGTGTACGCAAGTATATATTATTACCTTTGTAAATTAAGCTTCAAATCCTGCGACTAGTTGCGACTCTGGCTTTGAGCCACGTTTTAAGCGACACTTGCAAAATGTCATTGTTCAGACATCTTCAAAAATTACAGTAGAATCAATTAATTATGAGTTTTATTTGTACAATTTAAATTACAATCGACACGTAGAACCATTGTAAAGAATAAAATAATTAGAAAAATGACGAAAAGCGTAACACAGATTTTTTTTTTATTTTAGTTTCATCTGATCCAGCGTATTCCAGAATCGGATTTTCGAGGAAAGATATTTTTCTAATATCAAAAGAGTATTTGTCAAATGATTTGGAAGGGGTCAAAGAACATTTGGAAAGGTCGTTGACAGAAAAAAGTGGACATACACTTAAGATTCCCTATGATATGAGGCCTACCATTTCGATTTTGTTAACAAAGTTAAGAAGCAAGTATAAGGAAGCAACTCGGCGACAAGGATATTTTTTCAAGAAGAACGAAACCTGGTTAAATACAATAGTATATATTCCGATTGATTCGAAACCTGCAAGTGTGACTAAATCAACAGGCCGACCTGCCACAAAATTTGAAACATTATCTGATAGGTCTAAAAGAAGGAGAACTGAGGAGATTCGTACGAAGTTCAGTCTTGTCGAATTATCGTTCGCCGCGCAAATGAGTCTTCGATCTTCGGGGCACCCAGATGCTGCGAAGATTGTGAAAGACGTCACACTCTCAAGTCCATCCAAGGTGAAAAAATACAAGGCAGGCTTGCGATTTTCAACATCATCGCCATCCTCATATGATGCAAATGAAGGTCTAGCACTCCTTTTCGACTTGAAATTGTCAAAAGAATCTTACCAGCATTTGAGAAATGGGGCTAAAGGAAAAGGCTTAAACACACTATATCCACCGTATTCAGCTGTTTTGGTAGCAAAAAAAGCTTGCTGCCCTCCAGACGTAACCCTCACTTTTACCGAATCAAAAACTGAGGTACGGTTGCAAGCTTTGTTAGACCACACTGTTCAACGTGTTTTACTGCTGAAACGAGACGATATTTTACATATGAGTGATTCGGAAATGTCTAATATGGCCCTTATTTGTAAGTGGGGCTGTGACGGAACCTCCGGGCAAAGCATGTATAAAATGAAGTTTTCAGATTCGAGTATTTCAGATGCAACTTTATTTTTCACTTCGCTTGTTCCACTGAAACTTGCAGGTGTAAATGAAGAAACTAAAGAAGAAAAGATCTTATGGATTAATCCGAAGCCGTCTTCAACCCTTTTTTGCAGACCACCGAAGTTAGAATTTACAAAGGAAACAGAGCAAACGTCTTTAAATGAGAAAGCGTATTACGACAAACAGATCGAACAACTCCAGTCATTCGAAACAGTTATTCATGGGAAAGACATTTCCATTAAATACAATTTAAGCATGACCATGGCAGATGGTAAAGTGTGCAATGCTATCACCAACACGAAATCTGCGCAACGGTGCTATCTCTGCAAGGCTACGTCTGCCCAATTTAATAACATTGACGATGTTTTGAAAAAACAAGTTACCGCCGATTATCTGCAGTACGGACTATCAACCCTTCACGCCTGGATTCGATGTTTTGAATGTTGTATTAATTTGGCATACCAAATGAAAACAAAAAAGTGGCAGGCACGTAAAGCTGAAGATATAGAGGCAAAAGCAATACTGAAAGCCAACATTCAAAAAGTTTTCAAAGAGCAGCTTGGAATTGTAATTGACATGCCGAAACAAGGGTTTGGCAGTACGAATGACGGAAACACCGCTCGACGTTTTTTTTTGAAAACATTCCAACATCAGCGCTGATAACTGGAGTTTCCGAAGAACTAATCCACCGTTTCCATATAATTTTGCAGACGATTTCGAGCGGATGTCAGTTTCGAAAAGTTTCGAGCATACGCCTTAGCAACCGCCAGGCACTACGTGAAAGAATACCCCTGGTACAACATGCTGATGATGGCTCTGAGCACTATGGGACTTAACATCTATGGTCATCAGTCTCCTAGAACTTAGAACTACTTATACCTAACTAATCTAAGGACATCATACAACACCCAGCCATCACGAGGCAGAGAAAATCCCTGACCCCGCCGGGAATCGAACCCGAGAACCCGGGCGTGGGAAGCGAGAACGCTGCCGCACGACCACGAGCTGCGGGCGGTACAACATGCCAACAGCAGTCCATAGATTTTTGATTCACGGTCCAGGCATTACATCTTCGGCCATTTTACCCATCGGTCAACTATCGGAGGCTGCTCAGGAATCAACCAATAAGTTGATAAAGCAATATCGCCTGAGTTTTTCTCGAAAGTTTTCAAGAGTTAAGACTATGGAAGACGTGTTCAGGAGATTGTTGGCAACGACAGACCCCTACGTTCCTTCCTTACGCAAATCTTCGCCGAAGAAACTGAAGAGTTTGTCGCCAGAAGCCGTTGCCCTCTTAGTTCCTTTGGCGGAAGACTATGAAGATTCAGATGCAGATGCAGATAATGAGGAAACAGTGTTTGAGGATGATGACGATTCAGTTGAAGCAGAAGATGAAAAAGAATAAGAAAATGAAAACTTGTAAATTAAGTTTTAAAAATTTACAAAATAAATAATTGTAATTAAAATTAAATAATTTTTTGTAATATTTTACACCATCTTGTAACCTATATTTGGTCCTTTCTTCGAGTTTTCCACTTTTTTGGTTTATTTTTTAAGCATTAACTACAATAACCCCTAAATACTGACTTTTATATGAATAAAAATATATAAATATAAACAAATAAAAAGACATAGATTTTGACCGCCATCTTGGATCCACCATTTTTAAATTTTTTGAAATCTGTCATCATCAGTAACCTCGATAATTCCCTAAAAATTGCTTTTATACGTAAAAAATGATAGTAGTGTACATAGAGCCTGCCATCTTGGGTCCGCCATTTTGGATTTTTTTTTCACTTTTTGATATCATATTCTTACTCAGAAACTCAGTAAACCCTTACATACTAAGTTTGGTACAAATTGAACAACTACTTATATTTTGACCAGCTTTTTGGGATTCTGACCCACTATGCGACTCTAGTGTCTTCCACAGACAGTTTCTACCGTCCCTGTATTGACTGACCAAAGCGCAACAGGAATGGAACTCCATTCCACAGACTCACATTCATCAATTGTACAACACAATGTAGGCTCGTTTGCATGCTTGCATTCAACATTCTGGTGGTTAAACCGATTATTAATGTACCAACATGTCATATTTGTAATGATTTATATTACTGGTCATTAAAATTGCTACACCACGAAGATGACGTGCTACAGACGCGAAATTTAACCGACAGGAAGAAGATGCTGTGATATGCAAATTATTAGCCTTTCAGAGCATTCACACAAGGTTGGCGCCGGTGGCGACACCTACAACGTGCTGACATGAGGAAAGTTTCCAACCGATTTCTCATACACAAACAGCAGCTGACCGGCGTTGCCTGGTGAAACGTTGTTATGATGCCTCATGTGAGTAGAAATGTGTACCATCACGTTTCCGACTTTGATTAAGGTCGGATTGTAGCCTATCGCGATTGCGGTTTATCGTATCGCGACACTGCTGCTTGCGTTGGTCACGATCCAATGACTGTTAGCAGAATATGGAATCGGTGGATTCAGGACGGTAGTACGGAACGCCGTGGTGGATCTCAACGGCCATGTATCACTAGCAGTCGAGATGACAAAAATCTTATCCGCATGGCTGTAACGGACCGTGCAGCCACGTCTCGATCCCTGAGTCAACAGATGGGGACGTTTGCAAGACAACAACCATCTGGACGAACAGTTCGACGACGTTTGCAGCACCATGGACTATCAGCTCGGAGCCCATGGCTTCGGTTACCCTAGACGCTGCATCACAGACAGGAGCACCTGCGATGGTGTACTCAACGACGAACCTGGGTGCACGAATGGCAAAACATCATTTTTTCGGATGGATCCAGGTTCTGTTTACAGCATCATGATGGTTGCATCCGTGTTTGGCGACATCGCGGTGAACGCACATTGGAAGCGTGTATTCGTCATCACCATACTGGCGTATCACCCGCCGTGATGGTATGGGGTGCCATTGGTTACACGTCTCGGTCTCCTCTTGTTCGCATTGACGGCACTTTGAACAGTGGACGTTATATTTCAGATGTGTTACGACCCGTGGCTCTACCCTTCATTCGATCCCTGCGAAACCCTACATTTCAGCAGGATAATGCACGACTGCATGTTGCAGGTCCTGTACGGACCTTTCTGGATACAGAAAATGTTCGACTGCTGCCCTGGCCAGCACATTCTCCAGATCTCCCACGAACTGAAAACGTCTGGTCAATGGTGGCCGAGCAACTGGCTCTTCACAATACGCCAGTCACTACTCTTGATGAACTGTGGCATCGTGTTGAAGCTGCATGGTCCGCTGTACCTGTACACGCCATCCAAGTTCTGTTTGACTCAATGACCAGGCGTATCAAGGCCGTTATTACGACCAGAAGTGGTTGTTCTGGGTACAGATTTCTCAGGATCTATGCACCCAAATTGCGTGAAAATTTAATCACATATCAGTTCTAGTATAATATATTTGTCCAATGAATACCCGTTTATCATCTGCATTTCTTCTTTGTGTAGCAATTTTAATGACCATTAGTGTATGTTGCGCTTAGGTTAACCTGTGATCTTCCAATGTTTATCAGTTAAACATGTTACCTAGACAAATGTGTTCCCGAAATTTCGTTACTCTAAATTAATTAATTTTTTACACTGCGGTTTTTCTTCGTCAGTGTAGAAGAATTAGGTAGTTAGAAACAAAAATATGTGAGGAACAGAAATATCTACAAAGTTAAAGCTACAGAATATACTGTTGCTTATAAAAATATCTGCTACCAGCTTGTCATAGTGTGCACATATTCTTTTGGGTGCAAGAACGAGGCCATTGACTCTTTATGTTTGGCGAGAGGTTATCTGGACAGTTGAGTCGTGTAGCATGTTGCTCGTGCTTCGAAAATAACGTAAATCGTATAAGCCATATTATTTGCGATGTACGGCCTATGTTGGTCAATCTTATAGGGAATGCGATTGTATGACCTCAAGGGACCATCTTGCCTTATAGACATGCTTCACAGAGACCCTTAGCAACATTAAACACCTCATGTAGTTAGGCTGCAGCATGGACATTGGTTACCTTATTATTCAACAAGAAACAGACGATCTTAATCGCTTTCGCACCTCAACGAAGCGATTAAGTGAACACTCCACGTGGCTGAGAGCTTTGTGGTCCCCCGGAGTTATCTGATGTCATTATCACTGTGCACTCCTGGGATGCTGTGCACAGGTATGTGCATGGCAATTTCCTGTCGCAAGAAAATGTGCTAGCTGTTAGTCGATTGTGGTTTTCAAATGGTTACTGAGATCAGATTCAGCGACATCGCGAGGTTGCAACGACATGTTACATCGTGCTATGGAGTTGTCTTTAAGTCAGCTGCTCGTTAGCGTACCCTACTGACCTCAGGGTGGTCTGGTCAGTGTCCCCCCCCCCCCCCCCCCCCTCATTAAAAGCCTTTGCATTGTGAAGGATCACAGCCACACGCTTTCTCTTCTGCTTAGCAACGTTTCACGAGTCTTACATTCTCCTGTAGAAGTTAACTAGTCCACGATGTCTCATTGCATTTTATATCAACATTTCAATTCTTAACAGTTCTTGAGGAATTCATTCTTAATTTAATGATTTTACGTAACTCCAAATAATACTTGTCCAAATAGAGGATGATTGTAAAGAAAGAACAGATGTCAATAGTTTATAACAGAGGAACTATGAAAGATGAAAAGACATCGCAAATGTCACTGGATAGAGGAAAGTTCAAAGTTTTATGTTCGCACAGACACTACAACATACACTCAACGTGGGCATCATGAGTTGCTCCAAGAACTTCGGAACGGTAGTCCATTTCATTCCAAATACGAATCAAGAGGTCCCTGGTTATCTAATCGATAGCGTCAACAATTCGATTTCTCAGCTCTTCAAGGGTAGCTACCGTAGATGTGACAAAGATTATCTCTTATATACCCCCCCACAGAAAAAAATCACAAGGTGTGAGGTCTGGTGACCTCAGCGAGTAAAATTTTTTGGTCCACCTCTTCCAATCGAAAGTTGTGGGATGATGGTCTCAAGACAATGTCACACCTCAAGGTTAAAGTGAGGTGGGGTTCCGTCATGTATAAAAATGAAACCATTGGAATCTTCTTGAATTTGAGAAAACAACCAATTTTGCAGCGTATTCACTTATGAAATGCCTGTCAAACTTTCAGTCGCAAAAAAAAATTAAGATCCATAAACTTTGTGAACAGAAACGGCATAAAACATGTTCAATTTCGGTGAATCTCTTCGACGATGATGGTTCAAAAAATGGTTCAAATGACTCTGAGCATTATGGGACTTAACTGCTGAGGTCATCAGTCCCCCAGAACTTAGAACTCCTTAAACCTAACTAACCTAAGGACATCACACACACCCATGCCCGAGGCAGGATTCGAACCTGCGACCGTAGCGATCGCGCGGTTCCAGACTGTAGCGCCTAGAACCGCTCGGCTACTCCGGCCGGCTCTTCGACGATGACGGCAGGATCCTGTGACACCCAAATACTTACACTATCTCGGTTTACTTCACCCTATCAAACGTAGATTCGTCCGAGAAGATGAGTCTTTCGGAAATGGGGAACTGAAATGCAAAATCGTGCCTTCTGGTATCAGTGCCGGAATTCATATGCAGGCATCATTTCAGAACACGCCACACCGTTGTCTGATAAAGTTGAAGTTCCTGATCTGCCTGTCTTCGGGATTTTCGAGGGCTCCGTGTGAACGCATCTCGGTTACGCTCGACATGTTCATCATACGCGCGTGGCCGACCAGTGTCCTTCCCTTAGCATGTGTAACCAACTTCCAAGAATTTTGTATTCCAGTCATAACTCTACATGTGCAGAGGGGGCTTCTTGCGGAATCGACGGCGGAATGGATGTTGCACTTGAAACATGGTTTGACTTCCCGCAAATTCCAACACACAAAATGATTTCTCTCGTGGCGTAGTCGCCGTGTTACTACAAATAAACAACAGCCCAGTTGCGTCAAAAGTTTGAACCCTCCCCTGTCCAGTGGCATGCGCGATGTCTTTTATCTTTTATAGTTTGCCTGTAATAAACAACTGTTCATTAGCGAGTCTCCCGGTATATTTGTACTGAAGTTCCCATATGTGCGCTGTCGAGAACACAGCGGCCTTAGTACGTGAACAAGGTCGCCTCGATGGCCGCATCTACGTAACCTGTGCTGAGGCAATCGGATCTTCTCAGAAGCCGTAATCAGCCACAATGGCCGCACGTGTCTTCGGTAGCGTGCAGCTCTGTTGCTGTTTGCTGACACTTTCGTGCTCGACCATCGGACGTGTCTCAGTTAAGACAAGCGCAGTCACGCCCCGCAAACACCGGCTCCTCCCAAGGGAGACGGTGTACTTGCATTCAGACGTTCCTTTCGTCCGTTCTTCGGAGCTTCCGTGGCGTCGCGCGATTCACACTCGCGTCCGCGGTCTGAATCATTAAGCGTCGTATTGTTCCGCGTATCTAATTGGAAATATTTATTGGCAGGCCTGAATTAATTATCTGCCTCATCGAATCAACACAGGGTGTTGCAGGAGGAATGGTCAATATTGTGGAACATGAAAGGAACGCTCCTGTGAAGCAAAAAGCTTACGGACGCATGCTACATTCCGAATAGTTTCCGAGACAGAAAACATTTAACGTACATTTGTTTTTGGGCTAGTGACGTGCGGGTATGAGTCTTACCCACACAACCTATCTGACGTTTTATTATACCCCAAACTACCGCGTTTCTTTTCAACTTCTTCGCTCGGCATGTCTTCTCCCACTAAACAAGCCCGTTGAACGCACTGTTGTACATGGTGTGTTGTGACTGAAGTAGTGCAAGGGATTGAGAGTGTACCAGAAAGAAGCATCGGTTAACTGTTTTTGCACACGCAGTGGCGAAAATGTCACATATCTACACTAACGAAGAATATACAGAGATTGTGTGTGTTTACGGCTTCTGTGATGATAGTGCTCCTGCAGCTGAGGGAAAATACCTTCGGTGCTTTGCGACACGTAGATTTCTTGGTCGTAGAGTGCCTACCAGATGTAGATGAGTTTTTAGCACATTACGTGAAACATGTGTTCTTACAAGTTACCATTTTTCTTCATAACGTGATGCTGAACAACCTGTGCAGGAACAGTGGTGCTACGTAACTCTACTACCAGCACACGGCGAATTTCTGCACGCATCAATGGCCCACAAACACGTGGATGGCAGAAAACTTGTATCCATTTCAAATACAGCGTGTCCACAATATTCACATTGGCAACAATACCGCAGGATTTGAGTTCTGTCACTGGTTAAATGGCCCTGAGCACTATGGGACTTAACTTCTGAGGTCATCAGTCTCCTAGAATTTAGAACTACTTAAACCTAACTAACCTAAGGACTTCACACGCATCCATGCCCGAGGCAGGATTCGAACCTGCGACCGGAGTGGTCACGTGGTTACAGACTGAAGCGCCTAGAACCGCTGGGCCACCCAGGTCGGCAGGTTAAATGGTGATCGTCATCTGCTTGCATTAATACTATTCACTGATGAAGCCTCGTTTACACTGAATGGAATCAACAACATGGCCGTGCGGTTCTAGGCGCTTCAGTCTGTAACCGCGTGACCGCTCCGGTCGCAGGTTCGAATTCTGCCTCGGGCATGGATGCGTGTGAAGTCCTTAGGTTAGTTAGGTTTAAGTAGTTCTAAATTCTAGGGGACTGATTACCACAGATGTAAAGTCCCATAGTGCTCAGAGCCCTTTGAACCATTTGAAGCAATGACACAAGTAATAATCATCGATGGCCGCAAGAAAATCCACACGCTGCAGTGGAAAATAATTTCTTAGTTTTTCGATCAATGTTAGGTGCGGCATGATCGGTTGCGGCATGATCGGTCACGATTTGACTGGTCCAGTTATTTTAAAAGAGCGAAAGACGGAAAAGAACTACTTACATTTTTTGGAAAATTAGTTGGTTGAACACCTTGAGGGCGTTCTTTTGGTCACGCGGAAGTAATTCCAGCATGACGGATGGCTTGGTTCAAATGGCTCTGAGCACTATGGGACTCAACTGCTGTGGTCATAAGTCCCCTAGAACTTAGAACTAGTTAAACCTAACTAACCTAAGGACAGCACACAACACCCAGCCATCACGAGGCAGAGAAAATCCCTGACCCCGCCGGGAATCGAACCCGGGAACCCGGGCGTGGGAAGCGAGAGCGCTACCGCACGACCACGAGACGCAGGCCAGCATGACGGAGCCCCTCCATATTTTTCCACATGTATGAGGGAAAATCTAACCAAAACTTGCGTAGTCACGGCATTGGTCTTGGTACTACAATTAACTAGCCACCAAGCTCGTCAGGCTCTACGCCATTACCTTTTTCTTTATGGGGTTTGGGGAAGTCTCAGGTGCACAAACGGAAGGTGAATAAGCGAGATGAACCGTTTTGTCGTAACTTACCCACTGCTGCCCTCATAAGAGAAGCTGCAGAGGCACTGACACAAGCAATTTTCTCCCAATAGTGCAAAACGCATTTGATTTGACGGTGAGTTATTCGAACATTTATTGCGAACTGTAAGGCAGTTGTAACGTGACGAGTACGACAATGCTTAGAGGCGCATGTGTTTCAAATACGTATTTTTCTATTGATACATTACTGCCCATTAAAATCGCTACACCACGAAGATGACGTGCTACAGACGCGAAATTTAACCAACAGGAAGAAGATGCTGTGATATGCAAATTATTAGCTTTTCAGAGCATTCACACAAGGTTGGCGCCGGTGGCCACACCTACAACGTGCTGACATGAGAAAAGTTTCCAACTGATTTCCCATACGCAGACAGCAGTTGACCGGCGTGGCCTGGTGAAACTTTGTTGTGATGCCTAGTGTAAGGAGGAGAAATGCGTACCATCATGTTTCCGACTTTTATAAAGCTCGGATTGTAACCTATCGCGATTGCGATTTATCGTATCGCGACATTGCTGCTCACGTTGGTCGAGATCCAATGACTGTTAGCAGAATATGGGATCGGTGGGTTCAGGAGGGTAATACGGAATGCCGTGATGGATCCCAACAGCCTCGTATCACTAGGGGTCGAGGTAACAGGCATCTTATCCACATGACTGTAATGGATCGTGCAGCCACGTCTCGATCCCTGAGTCAACAGATGGGGACGTTTGCAAGACAACAACCATCTGCACGAACAGTTCGACGACGTTTGCAGCAGCATGGACTATCAGCTCGGAGACCATGGCTGCGGTTACCCTTGACGCTGCATCACAGACAGCAGCGCCTGCGTTGGTGTTCTCAACGACAAACCTGGGTGCGCGAATGGCAGAACGTCATTTTTTTCGGATGAATCCAGGTTCTGTTTACAGCATCCTGATGGTCGCATCCGCGTTTGGCGCCATCGCGGTGAACGCACATTGGAAGCGTGTATTCGTCATCGCCATACTGGCGTATCACCCGGCATGATGGCATGGAGTGCCATTGGTTACACGTCTCGGTCACCTCTTGTTCGCATTGACGGCACTTTCAATAGTGGACTTTACATTTCAGATGTGTTACGTCCCATGGCTCTACCCTTCATTCGATCCCTGCGAAACCCTACATTTCAGCAGGATAATGCACGACCGCATGTTGCATGTCCTGCACGGGCCTTTCTTGATACAGAAAATGTTCGACTCCTGCCCTGGCCAGCACATTTTCCAGATCTCTCACAAATTGAAAACGTCTGGTCAATGATGGCCGAGCAACTGGCTCGTCTCAATACGCCAGTCACTACTCTTGATGAACTGTGGTATCGTGTTGAAGCTGTATGGGCAGCTGTACCTGTACACGCCATCCAAGCCCTGTTTGACTCAATGCCCAGGCGTATGAAGGCCGTTATTAAGGCCAGAGGTCGTTTCTAGGTCCCCGGTTAACATACAATACAATACAAGGATAAAACAGATTTGGGAAAAATTTTAAGTGCATCTGAATAACGTTCCAAAATATATACAGCAAGTATCCTCTTTTGCTGTATACAGTTCTCAGACTAAATTAAACAGTGAACTTCAAATTCTCATTCGACACGTGATTTCTGTGCGCGATTTCCGATTGGTATCATTCGAAGGCGCGTCGGCGCGTGAAATGTTGCACTAATCTATATTATTTCTCACTTTGAGACAAATCATTACACCAAACATTTGATATGTTTCTTTCCGTTTCTTATTCAATCCATAATGCATCTCTTAATACTACGATAACTATAATTAGATCTTTGTGGTACTTACGTAGAAGAAATAACTTCTTCTCCTTTGACGAATTTCTAATAGCGTCCGTCGAACCAACATTTATTCACCATTGCCATTACTGAAAAATAAATATGTAAAAACACCGCAAATAAGTTTTGATATTTGCGTAAAATATAAATGAACACCGTTATACGAAAGTTCTGTAATAATTCCAGTTTGTTGTTGGCGACATGCGCAATACAATATACTCACTGCATAGATATCTCTACTCTTTGTGGGACGTAGCAGTTGCTTCAGCGATGCTCCCTGTGGGGTGCTTCCCACTCCTTGCTTATAGGGTGCCTAAAGGATGCTGCGTTCTCGGTATGCTATACAACAATTCAATCAAATCACATTAATAGTTTTTATTACAAATAAGAAGAGTGACGATGCTTAACTTTGAATTTACAACGGTGTCACAAGCGATGGGCGTCATGCAAACAAGAAATGTTCTTCACTATAGGCAATGTCCATGTAAGCAATGGATACGGACCACTAATAACTGCTATCGTAGTGTCGGTCTAGGTCTGCAACTGTGCTAGTCTGCGAGTCCCGGTCTGGTACTGTGCGAATACTGAGAGGCCGAAGCCTGCGACGTCCTGGTCAGCGCGCTATGGGCTGACGTCGCCGCATAGCCTCCTCTGCGGTCGAGTTCTTCATCTTCGCGCCGGCGCTTGTCGATACGCCGGAACACTCCCCTTCCCCAGCTATCGCGACTAGCCACCAGCGACTCGCACTATAGTGTCATGAGAGGAGCTTGCTGTACGAATCCCACACAGTTCCTCGGCTCATGCAAGAACAAGTAAAACTGGAAAATTAGTACTTTACTTCAACAATCCGCTCATACATGTCCAAATTACTTTATAAATTCGTATTAATGGAATTACACTACTGGCCATTAAAACTGCTACACCACGAAGAGCCGAGCGGTTCTAGGCGCTACAGTCTGGAACCGCGCGACCGCTACGGTCGCAGATTCGAATCCTGCCTCGCGCATGGGTGTGTGTGATGTCCTTAGGTTAGTTAGGTTTAAGTAGTTCTAAGTTCTAGGGGACTGATGACCTCAGAAGTTAAGTCCCATAGTGCTCAAAGCCATTTGAACCATTTTTGAAACCGTCACTTGCGAATAAAGCACCTTCATATAGCTATGCGGCTTCTGGAAACAACTCATCGGTCTTTACTTTTTAATTGTTATAATTTTTATGTTATTTTGTTGGTTATTGAGTGTTTTCTATTGTTTAGAACTGGAAGGAAAATCAGCATTGGACGTATTTTTAGTTTTATTGTCAGCAAAATCGATTTTCGGTCACTTAGTGCCCATCCTCAGTGCTGTAATATACAATTAAAATTGGTAGGCACTGGTATCAAGCTATAACCACAAGCTTAGAGCGATCACATAGACTCGCTCTAAGCTTGTGGTTCTAGCTTGACACCAGTGCCTACCAATTTTAATTGTATATTACAGCACTGAGGATTGTCACCAAGTGACCGAAAATCGATTTTTCTGACAATAAAACAAAAAAATACGGCCAATGCTGATTTTCCTTCCAATTCTATCCACTATTTGGTCGTGGTGCACAGAACACTCCATGGAGTCGCCAGTCAATAAAATTTTCTATTGTTAATTATGATGTCCCTAAGCTGTGGTTGCCTCCTCAGAAAATGGTGCGTTTTGTACCGCTGAATTTTTGGTTTTATGAAGTGAATCAACCTGTATATTAGCCCCCATTAGCTGAGATGACTTGTGTAATTTGGTGTTATTTGCCGTCTTAATGGAGCCGGCACGGTAGCTCAGCGTGTTCAGTCAGAGCGCTGGCTGCCCTGTGACGTCAGCTCAGACCAAATGCCGAGGACAATGACGAACAAAATGAAAAAGAAATGGTGAATCGAATTAAGGCTTGAAGCGTCGGTATGTTTCTACTACTAAGAATGAAAAAATTTACTGCTAACCATTAGCTGCGCGACTGTACACCCATTCCAGCGAAGGTGATACTTCGCCAGCCACCAAGCATAATAATAATGACTGACATTCCTATCTTTTATTTAATTTTAAGTTGAGGGAGATAGCTTTGTTCTTTCAAAGAAAAACAATTCGTCTGTGGACTTGGGTTTCTGCTCAAATTATGTAACAAATGTAAACTATGGCGATATTTTTGGAAGGTTTCTGTTGATCAACATCTTACGATCGTCACTTGTCGTGAACACCAGCGCCGTGTGCGTTCGTTGCAGCGGATGTGTGTCAGATCACGTGCTTGGCCCCGATGAACTCGGTTCGTGCCTGTCATGAAAGCGAAACCGATCCCTCATCGTGCCTGCGACTGGTTCGCGTTGCAGCAATTGTACTCGGCGACCATCTTTGGCAACTGTAGCTACATGAGCGAGGTATGAAGGGCTGCATTTTCAATTTACATTATCATACTGATTTTAATCTTAGTACTATGAATAAATACAAAAAATAAGCGTGTGTAAAACGTGACAACTACTCGTCTACTGTGGTTTAAAAACGTGAAGATCACTCAACAAAGTGAATCATAAGTTCACAGACAAAATTTCAGCCGCTGTTCACGGGTACCTTTTGAGTACTTCGATATAAGGAAATGTGGATTCCTCTGTCTCGTTAGAGGGTAAAAATGTGATGATAAGTTAGACTGACAGAAAAAAAACGGAACACCAAAAAATAATAAATGTGGAGTAACGAAATTTCGTGAATACATTTGTCTCGGAAGGTAACATACTTAAGTGATAATCACTGCTAGATCACAGGTTAACATAAGCGCGAGGTACGCCATTGAAAATGTGAAGTGGCTCAAATGGTTCAAATGGCTCTGAGCACTATGGGACTTAACATCTGAGGTCATCAGTCCCCTAGAACTTAGAACTACTTAAATAACTAACCTAAGCACATCACACACATCCATGCCCGAGGCAGGATTCGAACCTGCGACCGTAGCAGTCACGCGGTTCCGGACTGACGCGCCTAGAACCGCACGGCCACCGCGGCCGGCTGAAAATGTGAAGTGCTGTTGCATTAATAACCGGTGTAACCGCAATAATGTTGAATGCAAGCATACAACATGCATGCATTGTGTTGTACAGAGGCCAGATATCAGTTTGTGGGATGCTTGTTGCACTTGCTCGGTCGTTACATTGACCGTTATCATTGGTTAGGGATGACGCTGGAGCTGTCGTCGATGTCCCATAATTACTCGGCGGGAGACAGATCTAGTGATCGAGCAGGCCGAGGCAACTTGTCGATATTCAGCAAAATTTCGAAATTTGTGGTAAGTTCTATGGGAGTGTGGTCTTGCGGTAGCGTTCTCGCTTCCCGCGCACGGAGTCCCGGGGTCGATTCCCGGTAGGGTCAGGGATTTTCCTGCCTCGAGGTGACTGGGTGTTGTGTTGTCTTCATCATTATCATTCATCCCCATTACGGTCGGAGGAAGGCAATGGCAAACCACCTCCGCTACGACCTTGCCTAGTCGGCGGTGCGGTTCTCCCGCATCGTTCCCTACGCTCCTCGGAGTATGGGACCTCATCATGATGATGATGATCATCATCATCATCTATGGGACCAAACCGCTGAGGTCATCGGTCCCTACTTTTACACACTGCTTAATCTAACTTTAACTTACGCTAAGGACAACACATAGACCCATGCCCGAGGGAGGCCTCGAACCTCCGACGGAGGCAGCCGCGCGAACCATGGCAAGGCACCTCAGGGGTACCTCGCGCGGCAATACTCAGCGGAGTATGTTGGGTTACAACAGCGTTATGTGGGCGAGCGTTATCCTCTTGGAAAAGACCACCTGGAACGCTGTTTATAAACGGCAACGCAACAGACTGGATCACCAGACTGACGTACAGTTTTGCAGTCAGGGTGCGTGGGATAACCACCAGAGTGCTCCTACTGTCACACGAAATCGCGCCCTCTACCATAACTCCAGGTGTAGGTCTAGTGTATCTAGCTGGCAGACAGGTTGGTTGCAGGCTCTCAAATGGTTCAAATGGCTCTGAGCACTATGGGACTTAACAGCGATGGTCATCAGTCCCCTAGAACTTAGAACTACTTAAACCTAACTAACCTAAGGGCAGCACACAACACCCAGCCATCACGAGGCAGAGAAAATCCCTGACCCCGCCGGGAATCGAACCCGGGAACCCGGGCGTGGGAAGCGAGAACGCTACCGCACGACCACGAGATGCGGGCTGCAGGCTCTCGGCTGGCCTTCTAGTAACCAACACATTGCCATCACCGGCACCAAAGCAGAACCAGCTTTCATCAGAAAACAACCTGACATCTAATAAGCTCACCCTTGGTGCTACTGAAGTCGCAAATGGCGTTTGTTGTGTCAGTGGAATGCACTATACAGGCCGTCTGGCTCGGAGCTGTCCTTGAAGTAAGTGATTTTTAACAGTTCGCTTTGTCACTGTGGGTGCCACTTGCTGCTCAGATAACTGCTGCAGATGCAGTACGATGCGCCAGAGCCATACGCAGATGGTCTTCCCTTTCAATAGTGGCACGTGGCGTCCGGAGCCCGGTCTCCTTGCGACCTTACAGTCTTGTGACCACCGCTGCCAGCAAACATGTGCATTGCTTACATTGCTGCCAAGTCTTTCTGCAGTATCGCAGAAGAAACATCCAGCGTGTCGCAGTTCTAGTACACGACCTCGTTCGAAGTCATTGAGGTGTTGACAGCGGCGTCTTTGTCGCCTTAAAGGCATTCTTGCCTAACGCAACGTCCAGTCTCAAAGGTAACTAACGTTCACGACCGTTACAGAGTGTATTTAAAGCAAACCTAATTTACATTCTGATAGAGGCACTACTAATGTCACTCTTACGCGACTGGCGTGAAATTTGAATAGACGTCACCTTTCTGATGTAGAAACACGCCTACCAACTTTCGTTTACGTCACACAACTCCTTTACTGCGATTTTTTTTCCGTCCGTGTACTTTATTTGTTCAAAAATGGTTCAAATGGCTCTGAGCACTATGGGACTTAACATCTGACGTCATCAGTCGCCTAGAACTTAGAACTACTTAAACCTAACTAACCTAAGGACGTCACACACATCCATGCCCGAGGCAGGATTCGAACCTGCGACCGTAGCGGTCGCGCGACTCCAGACTGAAGCGCCTAGAACCGCTCGGCCACACCGGCTAGCGTTTATTTGTTACTCCAATTACTTTTCCTTCTGTGAAAATACATTCACAACAATGAAAAAGCCTGTAATATGCAACCGCACTCCCTCCGAAGGATCTGGTCATTCCCAGGCGCCTCTGTATTGACACAAAAGAACAGTATTGTGGCTGCCGTGGCTGCAGCATAGCGTCGTTGGGCGGCTGCATCCAGCAAACCCATGCACGAGTTGTGTATCGGCCAACTCTTACTCCAGTAAACCTATCCATACTGCTGTTTTACTGTTAGGGTACAACTGAAACTGCTGAAAAACCAACACGAGGCAAAACCTTCCAGAATTTAATGAAAGCTTGAGGGGAAAGACTAATCTGGTCAGAAATGTTGTCAACAGAAACTATTGTAACTGAGATGACTAAGTAAGTTGCGAAACAAGGTACTCCGCCCATACTGCCAACTTTTACACTGTTCTGCAGATAATTTAGTGTAGTATAGATACAGAGATAACTGCAGGTAGGAAATTAAACGGACTGCAGTTAGGCTCTAACGAGCCACCGGAAACCATGCGCCCCTTAGCACACTCAGAAAATCCCCAAATTACCTCCGAAATTTTCTTCTGATTTAGGTTTACTCTGTTGCTGTGCTGTGCATGTAAAGAAACTTTCAGACATTATAGATAATTTATTCAGCGTTATAAGTATCACTAATGACTATCACTAATCCCTGACTAAAGAACTTAATTACTATTAGCCTCTAGCAGTAGTTTAACGTAGGTCGCTAAAGCGACGAAACATACCATGCGGTTGGTCACTGCCATGTTGAGGAAGACTTTTCGCACAGACGCGCCTAACTGTAGAGCTGCAAGGGTTGAACAAAAATTTGGAGTACGTATCCACTTACAATTTCGCATCAGACTGTAATGATGAAGAACAGTGAAAGTAGTAATTTCCATTAAAACGTTTCTCTGTACTTGACTTATACATCCCTCTATCTCCTTAGACCAGTATTTCACATCGGATTACAACATATGGAAAAAAAGATACTTTTATTACATTAAGGATATATTACTTTTTTGTGGAAACATAATACAAATGTTGCTGAGTTATTCTTTTTTGTTTTATTATTCGTTAACGAAACTTACTATTTGTAAGTGCTAACTGTAAAACATATCAGATGAGAATCCATCGGATATTGACAAACTCCCTCCTATGGAGTTCAAATTTCCATTAGATAATAAGCACTTTGCAACAGTCAGGCCAATTTGAGCAAAGATTTTGTAAAGATGATAGAAAATAAACGGCGAATGCTAACTGAAATTTGTGTAAACATATCAGAGGTGCTTGGCAACAAAAAGACAGTTTGTGTGTGATAAGAATTTCGATCGACGTTTCTTTGTAGAACAGTGGTTGTCTCCAAATTAGATCGATCCAGAATCAGCCCGCTCATAAAAATCTACTGTCACTACAAGAGCACCAAGTAAGCCATATGCATAACATTTTCTTTTGATGTAAAACTTATATTTCCAACATGATCCGCGCAAAATGTTACGACCGAACTCGCTGTAAAAAGTAAACAAGTATAAAAAATGAGCGTCCATTGGCAAAGCTACTTAAACGT
The DNA here is from genome assembly GCF_021461385.2 of Schistocerca piceifrons. Lineage (NCBI taxonomy): Eukaryota > Metazoa > Arthropoda > Insecta > Orthoptera > Acrididae > Schistocerca > Schistocerca piceifrons. The sequence continues at coordinate 1,064,110,269 of NC_060138.1, forward strand.
TTTGGCTGGAATGAGATCACTTTCTTTCTTAAAAACAAGAGAGAACTGATAGTTGAAAACTAATTGTGATGTTACTGTTAATGTTCGTAACCACTTCTCGTCAGTTTCTTCTTCAACTATGTTTTAGAATACAAATAAAAACTGCCATCGTTTTCAACTGCATGTTTTATCTTATCCGTGTTTATTTATGTTACAAACATAATCGTTGTAGTATTTCATAATTCATAGCTTTAACCATAAATGGTTTTAAATTCAAATCTTATGGTGACATATAGACCTGTGACGCTTATAAATTAATAACATCTGTTCAGGCATTTAATACTGCAGTATAATTGCTGAAATCGAAGGAGGCATATTATAAAGCACTGTACCTGACACCGCCTATGTATGACCATTACCTGATTGCAAAATTCTGACAATCAATACTAATTTTACGAAGGTGATTTATCGGAAGATGTAGGAGTAATTGCTTTTATTAAGAGGGAGAAAAATAAAAAAAATCATTTAAGTGCCCATCATATTTCTGGGCAGTAAACAACAGTTAGTTTGAAGGTGGCACTGTCAGATTTATTAGGCGCACTTTTTCGATAAGACAGGAGATGTCACTGGGCAATATCAGTCACAATACATCGTTATCACAACACCGAAGGCCGTACACGAGATAGCATTCTTAGATTAGGAGCGCCTACGGACTGTGTCAAAGTCCGCGCTTCTTGGTTTCGGCCTCCATTGTTTTATCTGTCATGATTTTATACCAGAAAGTTCAAATCAGTGCTTAACAAAGATAACCCACAAGCTTGACTGCTTCTTCAATTCTCTCGACATCAGTCTCAGACGGTGACTTATTACTTTTGTAAAGCAAGTGGTAAAAAGTAATGCCTATGTATTCTAAATGCAAGAGATGTCTTTCTTAGATTTCACAACCGTCCTGCAAGACAGATACAAAGGGCACACCAGGTAGCAAGTATCATTTAACACTAGAATTGAGAGCGCACTGGTCCATGTTGGTTAACAGGCAGCTGAGTACAAGCACAGGCATTCAGAAAGAACCATAATTTCTGCATTCAGAAAAAGGTTGTGGCCTCGCACTTAGTAGGACGTCCTTAATGTTACGCGCGTTGACGAGACGTTAAACGTAACCTTCATTCCATCTTTCTCTCAGCTCAATACATTCTCGTCGTTCAGCGGCTGTGAGGTTTTCTGGCTGGACATGAAAAATGCTAAAATAGGCCTCTCGGCGCAGTATGCATATTCCCCGCTCGTTTCTTATTTTTTGGAATTGCTACGGAGAGGACGAGATGAGTATGACATAACTTATTTAGTGTTGTATTCCTTCTCTATTTTTAGAGTGGAAATAGCTTAGACCGTTTCCTTCCAAAGCACAATATGACAGTTGGCCTAACACCAAACACACTCGCTTGGTCGAACTGTAACTGTTATTGAATAGAGAGCCAAAGGACTATTTAAAAAAAACATCGACGGATAGTTCATGACAAATGAATTATCACCAAATTCTGAAAAGACTAAGTACGAGATACAGTTCAGTGCTTGCGTACTTAAAATATAAAAAATAGTATATTCAAACAATGAGATCGAAGAAAATTGTGTTTAGTTTGTTGGACTACTGATATATCAAACCTTAATTGAAAAACTGTCCGCCACCGGTAACTGAATGGTCATCGTGACGGATTGTCAATCCTCTGGGCACGCGTTCGATTCCCGGCTGGGTCGGGGATTTTCTCCGCCCAGGGGCTGGGTGTTCGCTTGCAGGTTGCCGAAGTGGCGTCAAATTGAAAGACCGTCACCCGGCGAACGGCCTGCCCGACGGGAGCCCTAGCCATACGATTAAATAAATAAATAAATTGAAAAACCCCTACCCTAGAATTAACGAAGCACCTTAGTTCAGGTACATTTGAAGTACCAATGATTACAGTTGCAGGTAACTGAAAAGTTGAAAAATTAATTTATCATGGTAAAAACTCAAATACGGTATGCATCTTTAATATATGTTCCTCCAACTGCCGATGAAATATCACACAAATGTTAATGTATCATTCATATCTACATACTTCAATGGCTATGGAATCATCTCCTAGAGAAAATCAACTTTATAGAAACAACAGAAACATGTTATAAGAATTATATTTATACGTTTATATTTATACGTTTAACCTAATGACAACAACTGTTAAGTGAAACAGATCAATGGAACCAATTGAGAAAATGTCGGTATGCGCCATTAACGTATCAGGAACTTCGGTTACGGCGTACACAGGCTGAAACTTTTGGAACTGAAACTACATACAAGAGAAATGTCGCAAGCTTTCTATAGGTAACCAGGACGCAAATGATAAAATATTCAAGGATAGAAATGGCATTCCGAAACAAAGATATCCACCTCGAGTAACGGGACAATCCGTTGTCGTTAGGTGGGCCTTCAATCATATCACAGTAATTAACCAGGGGCTAGACAGAGCAAGTCGCAAGTTGCTGGGAGCACTGTTGAACGTTTCCAACAATAAATTCGAATGTCAGTTTCCATCGCCTTCCGATATGCAAAGAAAATATTCGTGTGACAAACAGCTGTCAGCGGCCTTTAATTGCTTCCGTAAACACACTACTAGTGGCTATGACGACCGTAATACATATTTGAGTGAGCAATCGGTTTGCGTCTACTTTCATTACGCCAGTACGATAGGGATATATGTTTTTGAAGGAAAACAATGAGAATGGATATTCCTGCTACGGGAGCATTAAGAAAATTTCTAATTCAGTGACTATTGTTATCAGAACGTTATACAGGGAAAAACATACTGCAAATCTGTCTGTAAATCGAGCATTCTAGTAACTAAAATTTAGGAGCATTAAATCCAATGGACCAAAAATAGGTCACAGTTTTCCATCTATTGCATGTCGGAGTAACAAAGCACATTCATTTATTCATTAAAGAACGTTTTTAGTCATTTCATATGTTCGCAGACCACAAAATCGCATGTTGATTTTATTTGACTTACTTCATGCACCAGGTTTTCTCACTTGCAATGTTTATTATTTTTATTATTTCTTTTCTTTCTCAGACGTTATGTCTGGTTAAAAATGGAAAGTGACGCGGACCTTAATCAAGCGTGACTTCCTTTTAACTGTACGGTATGTGTTACATTCCATTTAGGAACTTTAGGGTAATTGAATATGTATATATAATTACAGATTTCTGTAGTTGTATATATACGTTTGGATGTAGCTGTATTGCGTTGATGTACTGGTGGATATTGTGTGGTATGACTCCTGCAGTTGATAGTATAATTGGTATAATGTCAACTTTATCCTGATGACACATGTCCTTGACTTCCTCAGCCAGTTGGATGTATTTTTCAATTTTTTATCCTGTTTTCTTCTGTATATTTGTTGTATTGGGTATGGATATTTCGATTAGCTGTGTTAATTTCTTCTTTTTATTGGTGAGTATGATGTCAGGTTTGTTATGTGGTGTTGTTTTATCTGTTATAATGGTTCTGTTCCAGTATAATTTGTATTCATCATTCTCCAGTACATTTTGTGGTGCATACTTGTATGTGGGATCGTGTTGTTTTATTAGTTTATGTTGTATGGCAAGTTGTTGATGTGTTATTTTTGCTACATTGTCATGTCTTCTGGTGTATTCTGTATTTGCTAGTATTGTACATCCGCTTGTGATGTGATCTACTGTTTCTATTTGTTGTTTGCGAAGTCTGCATTTATCTGTTGTAGTATTAGGATCTTTAATAATATGCTTGCTGTAATATCTGGTGTTTATTGTTTGATCTTGTATTGCAATCATGAATCCTTCCGCCTCACTGTATATATTGCCTTTTCTTAGCCATGTGTTGGATCCGTCTTGATCGATGTGTGGCTGTGTTAGATGATACGGGTGCTTAGCATGTAGTGTTTTCTTTTTCCAATTTACTTTCTTCGTATCCGTTGATGTTATGTGTTCTAAAGGGTCGTAGAAGTGGTTATGAAATTGCAATAGTGTAGCCGATGTATTTATATGATTGACTGCTTTGTGTATTTTGCTAGTTTCTGCTCGTTCTGTAAAGATTTTTCTTAAATTGTCTACCTGTCCATAATGTAGGTTTTTTTTATGTCGATAAATCTTCTTCCTCCTTCCTTTCTGCTTAATGTGAATCTTTCTGTTGCCGAATGTATGTGATGTATTCTATATTTGTGGCACTGTGATCGTGTAAGTGTATTGAGAGCTTCTACGTCTGTGTTACTCCATTTCACTACTCCAAATGAGTAGGTCAATATCGGTATAGCATAAGTATTTATAGCTTTTGTCTTGTTTCTTGCTGTCAATTCTGTTTTCAGTATTTTTGTTAGTCTTTGTCTATATTTTTCTTTTAGTTCTTCTTTAATATTTGTATTATCTATTCCTATTTTTTGTCTGTATCCTAAATATTTGTAGGCATCTGTTTTTTCCATCGCTTCTATGCAGTCGCTGTGGTTATCCAATATGTAATCTTCTTGTTTAGTGTGTTTTCCCTTGATTATGCTATTTTTCTTACATTTGTCTGTTCCAAAAGCCACATTTATATCATTGCTGAATACTTCTGTTATCTTTAGTAATTGGTTGAGGTGTTGATTTGTTGCTGTCAGTAGTTTTAGATCATCCATGTATAGCAAATGTGTGATTTTGTGTTGGTATGTTCCAGTAATATTATATCCATAATTTGTATTATTTAGCATGTTGGATAGTGGGTTCAGAGCAAGGCAGAACCAGAAAGGACTTAATGAGTCTCCTTGGTATATTGCACGCTTAATCTGTATTGGCTGTGATGTGATATTATTTGAGTTTGTTTGGATATTAAGTGTGGTTTTCCAATTTTTCATTACTATGTTTAGGAACTGTATCAATTTATTATTATTATTATTATTATTATTATTATTATTATTGTTATTGTTACTAGAGACTTTATAATATGAAGCTGGTGCGGCTTACTGATAAGATGTCGTAGAGCTACCAAACTGATGAGAGGGTGAGGAAGGGGAGGGAGTGTTTATTGCTACTTTTCACCAGCTGCTCCAAATAGTTTCAGACAATGTGAGAGCAAGGTAGTATAATTTAGCGGCCTACTATGGGCATACACCAAACCACGAAATACGGCTGTTGTCATCCTGGAAGACGGGAGTGTACACAACCTACATCATGATTATCTGTAGTCCCTTTAAAATTACTTGGTAGCTGACGTCTATCACTTGCCACAGCAGTGTTACCACATCGGCTGCCGGCTACCGCTCGGTTGTAGGTGACCATAAACACGGGGGTCACTTCATAAATGCTGTTAATGTGTAACGCGGAGCAATGTTGGAAACGGCCCGCAGCGAAGTATGACGGAAATGCGAGGTGGTCTGTCGACCGCTGGTTTTAAATGGCGAACGAGTGAACTGCGGCAGACGATGCGTTTTGCAGCCGTGAATTTAAACTCGGGTCCTAACCTAATCACAGCTTCGTGATGTGCATTGTATGTGAGGAAACGGCGATCAACAATAAGCGTCACAACTAAAATCACGACACTTTTTCACGGAAATCAAAGCTAACCTCTACGAGCAAACTCAAGAAAGAAAAATTTCAGCGCTAAAAAAAAGCTTTCACTCTAATTCATTGGTTACCTGAAACTACTCACACATTGGCTAAACGAACTGCCGCGTTACCATCCAATGGGCAATCCTGAATGGCATTTGGTTGCAGATTACAGGCGATACAGGCATAGAAAAAAGAACAAATGAAAAAGTCAGTGCAGTAGTGAAAATGACGTGGCAACGTACTAGAAAAAAATTACATTCAAACCAATTTATTGAATAACAATAATAAATATACAGTAGAAGCAGCTAGAGAAGCAATAGAAAATTGTAGCTTACACAGACAAACGAGCAACAATTAAAACGTATTTGGAGTTACTCATAAAAACATAAACAGTATGTTAAATGAGTAAAATGAGCTCCATGTATCACTATAGAAAATTAAAAAGTCAAAATGTGTTTTTACAAATGCGTTATTCACACAACTAAATCATTTGAAAGTCAGAGAATTCGGGCAGATCTCCCTACAGGGATAAAATGTGGTACTACTTCATTGTTCGGATATAACAAGTAGTAGTGACAGTATACATAAAGAGTGAATACTTCCAAGACATATATGTAAAAGAGAATTGCATATAATTGCCTGTTGAGTGCGGTGCTTCAGTAACTGACCCGGAAATATTCAAGGTAGCCATTCTGACAACAAGAAACTTTTTAAACAGTTTTGTGAGAGGAATAGTAAGGTTTTTGTAATTAGAGATGGAAACTCATAGTATGTGATGATTGCAATATAATTTCCATCTGAAACAGTAGTGATAAACGGTATCGAAAGTTACTAATGTTCCTCACAGTAGCATTGCCAATAATAACAGAAGGTCATAGCGCAGTAGCAGCCAACAATTCACTAGTAACTATATTACCTGATAAGAAAAGTGAAGCATCCAGAAAACATGGTCGGATATGAATGTAACTTCGTACATGTGCACCACCGGCGGGTATGTTCAAAATGGCTTTGAGCACTATGGGACTCAGCATCTGAGGTCATCAGTCCCCTAGAACTTAGAACGACTTAAACCTAACTATCCTAAAGACATTACACACATCCATGCCCGAGGCAGGATTCGAACCTGCGACCGTAGCGGTCGCTCGGTTCCAGACAGAAGCGCCTAGAACCGCTCGGCCACAGCGGCCGGTGGCGGGTATTTAAATGATTAGAGTTTCAGTTCTCTCTGACAGGTATAACGGCCAGAGTGCGTAAGTGTTGTTCGTTTTTTGTATTGTTACCAAACCTGTTACGGTATATAAGGGACGAGAATAGCGGCAAATGTTCAGTAATCACTGTGAAGAACACGGAGATGTCGCGTATTTGTGTGAGATAGCATTATCAGCATCTGGCAGAGACTGAAAGGGTCTCAAAGTGGGCCTCCATTTGACTGGTTTCTCGAGCAGGGTGCTGTCCAAATTTGTGGGAAATTCGGGTGTGACAGTGGCCCGATGTTCGACGGAGGTTAAGCACACTCGTCGTCAAGGTTCTGATGGACCACGTCTGAGCATCACAACGGAGAATTGCCGCACAAAGCACGTCATAGCCCTTTCCCATCTGCGCCTGCCATCCGAGAACAAATAACTGAGTCCCTCCAACGTTCTGTGTCATACCGCGTAATTGGTCGGAGACTAGTTGCAGCTGGACTACGGAAGCACCGTCCCATGCGTAGGCTGCCTTTAATATCACAACACAAATGTTGAGTCGTGCCGTGACAGGGAATCAAAGACTGCCGCACCGTGTTCAGCGATGAATCGCTGTTCTGCGCTGCCCCGCATGATCATCCTTGGCGACCTGGGCAGAGATTCCATTCTCCCATTGCTTTGGAGAGGCACAGAGGTCTTATCTCTGACGTCTTGATATGGGGGACCATGCTGTTTGACTTAAAGTTATGTCTGGTTGTCACCGACGAAAGTCTGACGGCCCAAAGGTACGCCACGGACATCCCGTGTCTTCAAGTATTACTTCTAAGGCGATAGTATCGCGGTGCCATTTTTCATCAGGACAATGCTCGTCCACACATGGCACGTGTCTGTATGAACTGTCCGCTTGATGTTGAGATACACCTGTGGTGAGCAAAATCCCCATATCTGTCACCGTCAGAAAATTGGTGGGGACAGTGTCAGTATCAAGGATGTCAAAGACCAGTTGCAAGAGTTGTGGAACAGCTTGCCCCAGGAGAGAATATATAAGGCTTTTTGACACCCTATAACACCCCTCCCCCTTCCTCTTCTGGTGGTAGACCAAAGAATTACCGTGTTGCTAATGGTTTGATATTAATTTGGAAGAAGGCATCGAATCCGAAGTGAACATATTACCTCCATCGTCATTGGCCTATATCGATCGGCAGAAATAAAAAATGTACAAAATTATACGGAAACTAGCTAGTTAAATTTTTGGTCCGAAATGATGAATTAACTGTTTGGACTGTTTGGAAATTACTGAAAATGAACTGTCGCCAGCTCACTTAGCGTGAGAGAGATCAAGTAAAACTCTTGGCTTTGAAACTACTTTAGCATGTTGGCAGGCGTGGACAGTCGAAAAGGCACTGATTCGCGCTCAGTATCAGAACACAATGATCACCCACAAAAATTTCAGCCATGAAGAAAGGGAAACTTGCAACTACTTCACGAAATTAATTACTACTTCTGTACGGTACCAGTTACATAACAACTGAATTGCATTTCTCGCCGTATTGCTAACTGCTGTTAAACTGTTTTGCGAAAGGTAAACTTTTCGAAATGAATAATTTTAGTATTTAAATTGACTGTTCTTAAATAAGTGGTTTTTAAAATGATTACGGAGTGGCTACTTCTACATCTACATCTACGTACATACTCCGCAATCCAACATACGGTGCGTGGCGGAGGGTACCTCGTACCACAACTAGCATCTTCTCTCCCTGTTCCACTCCTAAACAGAACGAGGGAAAAATCACTGCCTATATGCCTCTGTACGAGCCCTGATCTCTCTTATCTTATCTTTGTGGTCTTTCCGCGAAATGTAAGTTGGTGGCAGTAAAATTGTACTGCAGTCAGCCTCAAATGCTAGTTCTCTAAATCTCCTCAGTAGCGATTCACGAAAAGAACGCCTCCTTTACTCTAGAGACTCCCACCCGAGTTCCTGAAGCATTTCCGTAAAACTCGCGTGATGATCAAACCTACCAGTAACAAATCTAGCAGCCCGCCTCTGCATTGCTTCTATGTCCTCCCTGAATCCGACCTAATAGGGATCCCAAACGCTCGAGCAGTACTCAAGAGTAGGTCGTATTAGTGTTTTATAAGCGGTCTCCTTTACAGATGAACCACATCTTCCCAAAATTCTACCAATGAACCGAAGACGACTATCCGCCTTCCCCACAACTGCCATTACATGCTTGTCCCACTTCATATCGCTCTGTAATGCTACGCCCAAATATTTAATCGACGGGACTGTGTCAAGCGCTACACTACTAATGGAGTATTCAAACATTACGGGATTCTTTTTCCTATTCATCTGCATTAATTTACATTTATCTATATTTAGAGTTAGCTGACATTCTTGTCACCAATCACAAATCCTGTCCAAGTCATCTTGTATCCTCCTACAGTCACTCAACGACGACGCCTTCCCGTACACCACAACATCATCAGCAAACAGACGCACATTGCTATCCACCCTATCCAAAAGATCATTTATGTAGACAGAAAACAACAGCGGACCTACCACACTTTCATGGGGCACTCCAGATGATACCGTCACTTCTGATGAACACTCACCATCGAGGACAAAGTTCTGGGTTCTATTACTTAAGAAATCTTCGAGCCACTCACCTATTTGGGAACCAATCCCATATGCTCGTACCTTAGTTAGGAGTCTGCAGTGGGGCACCGAGTCAAACGATTTCCGGAAGTCAAGGAATATGGCATCCGTCTGATACCCTTCATCCATGGTTTGAAAGATTGACGCATTGTTACGTAAATTACATCTCATACAAAATTGTCTGAACATGAAGTATTGTTAAATATACTGTTTTGTAAAAATTATTTATCAATAATCAGCACTTTATAGCAAGTTCAAAAAAGCTGACCTTTTTTGTTCATTTTCATTTAAATTACTAATCAATTCGATAAATTTCACTCTCCTTATCATTTGCTTTCAGTTCATCAATGACACATTCGGTTAGTTATGGATACGGAGAGGGTCCTGTCAGGTAGTTGTTACTGAAGTTTACACACCTTAATACACACAAGTTGAAGTTGCTAAAGTATATGTTATTGGACGAGTCGCAACTAACACTGGCAAGTCTTTTACAATTATAAATGGTGAACTGGTCGGGTCCTACTTTACAGCGGTGCAGTCGGTGCGGCGAGGTCCGTGACACTACGGCAATGTACGGCCACAGGCTCTTCACCACGATTAACTTTGGGCCCCCAGCGCTCTTGTGTGCCCAATTACTTCTCCTCATTATGCCTGGCCATACCGTACGTGGGACCCTTTAGCGGAGCAAGTGTTGCGTCCTCTCGCATGAGAACCCCTCCTCTGCGTCCGAACCGCTCGTTCGCTAAAAACCGACTCTCGTTGTCACCTGACAGCCACTGCCCGACTGTGTCACACTCTGGCGCCCAGCTGCAGTAAAACAGTAACAATAACCTCCTCGGCTTGCATAACGATATTCCCTGACTTGGCCAGTGCGTCTATTACTATTGTTTACATTGTCTTTCACCGTTTATTTCGCACACAGGAATTTATTATAACATATATACAGTGTGATTGTAATTAAACTTTCAAACCGCTGTAGGAATAACACCACTGGTCAGAATGACGTCAAATTGCAACGGGCTATTATTAGAGAAGGGAGAATACGTATGGCACAAGAAAAACATAGTTACAAAATGCAGCAGTAGATGTCGCTGCGCTCTAAGCATCGTAATTTAATAGTGATAGACTACAAATTGCACATGAATCATACAACAATGCTCCAGTTTTTTTTTTGAAGGACATCATCTTTCCGCCGGTGACTGTCATACGTTTTTATTACACTACTGCAATTTCAGCCTTAGGCCATTATCAAGTGCTGATATTATGGCTTTAAGCCATGTCAACGTAATGTAAGCTGACGCATTACGTTGACATGGCTTAAAGCCATAATATCAGCACTTGATAATGGCCTAAGGCCGAAACTGCAGTAGTGTAATAAAAACTTATGACAGTCACTGGAGGAAAGATGACGTACTTCAAAAAATTCTTTATGACTGTGAATCCCAGCTACAACAATTTTATTCAATGCTTAAAGTGTACGTTTGACGTTAAACAAACGGTACTACTCAGTGCGCGCGGGTGTACAGGTTAGTTACGTAAGCCCATCCACCACGGCAAGGTCATATCACATCGGATGGGAAAAATCGGTACTTAACTGTCCTGGGACCAAAACCGCATAAAAAGAATCATTCAAAATCAAATCGGATTATTAATTTCCGTGTGACTGCCGCAAAACATGTTCAGTATGCTGTCGACTGTTTTCTACAATAAGTTGAAATCGAGAAACAGCATGTTCCACCACAAGTGTTTCCGCCGGCCGCTGTGGCCGAGCGGTTCTACGCGCTGCTGCTACGGTCGTAGGTTCGAATCCCACCTCGGCCATGGTTGTTTGTGATGTCCTTAGCTTAGTTAGGTTTACGTAGCTCTAAGTCTAGGGGACTGATAACCTCAGATGTTAAGTCTCATAGTGCTTAGAGCCATTTGAACCATGTGAAGTGTTTCCGCGGTCATGTTCAGAATGTATTGCGCAATGCGTGCCTTCAGAGCAGCTAAGTTTGCAATCAGAACACTGAACACAACATCTTTCAGATAGCCCCATAGCCTGAAGTCATACGGATTAAGATCAGGTGATCGGGACGGTCAAGCTGTAGGGAAATGGCCGCTGATAATTCTAGCATTTCAGACATGGTGCTTCAGCAGCTGCTTAACTGGATTAGTAATGATTGGAGGTGCGTCATCTTGCATAAAAATGATCCCATCCACACTGCTGAGAGCTGGAATGACGTGATGGCGCAAAAGACACTCATAGCGCTTACCAGTGACGGTACAGGTGACTGGACCGGAAGCACCTGTCTCTTAGAAAGAATATCGCCCTATGATAAATGATGCCGCAAATCCGTATCACACAGTGACCTTTTCAGGACGAAGAGGTTGTGTTTGATTTGCGTGTGGATTTTCCATTGCCCGTATTCGACAATTCTGTGTATTGACATGTCCTGTCAGATGGAAGTGGGCTTCGTCTGTCCACAAAATCTTCCACGTCCAATCATTGTCCACTTCCATGCGAACAAGAAAAAAATGGTTCAAATGGCTCTGAGCACTATGGGACTTAACATCTGAGGTCATCAGTCCCCTAGAACTTAGAGCTATTTAAACCTAACTAACCTAAGGACAGCACACACATCCATGCCCGAGGCAGTATTCGTACCTGCGACCGTAGCGGTCGCGCGGTGCCAGACTGAAGCGCCTAGAACCGCTCGGCCACGTCGGCCGGCTGCGAACAAGAAATTCTAAAGTAAAGGTCTCTCTTGCTGGCAGGTCAACAGGAAGCAACTCATGCACATGGGTAATTTTGAATGGATAGCAAAGAAGGATGTTTGGTTGGATTTTCCGCACCGTGCTCGCGGGTATTTTCGGGCAATATTCCGTGCACTGCACGTTTGCACACCACCACTCGTCTTCTCTTGCATTGCTGTGGCCACTGCTTCTACTGACGTGGAATCAATTCGTTTCCCCCCTTTACCGGGTTGCACACCAAAAGAACCCGTCTTTTCGTATTTCCGAATCATTTTCTCCAGACCCACGGCAGTCATCAAACCAACGCCTTTATTCAAACCCGTCAGGGTCCTGAACTTTTGCAGAGCGACCTGTGCACAGGTGCTTGTAATACAGCTTTACAAGCAGAGCGCGATCGTCATTCTGACCAGTGACGTTATTTCAACAGCGTTTTGAAAGTTTAATTACAATCTCCCTGTACATCACAATAATATACACAGTAAATTTGACTCGATTTTGTAATGACTGAAGTAATATCACACACCTTCTCCATGCGTGAAGTTTCATTTCTTTTTCACCTCTCCTTCTGGTCGCTTCATTATCTTTTTTTTTCAGGCAGTGTATAATTGCCTTACACGAATTAGGTGTCAAACTCGCAATAAATGGTTTCTCTAACCATGACGGTCAAACGGCATCAATAAACCGTTCCCATCAGTAACGATTACTTAGGAAGGGACAAGTATAGTTTCGCAGATATATGAATGCCGAGTAAGTAATGGTATTCAGAGAGAATTTACTGAACGAATAATATGAAGATATTTGTACTTCGTTATAACCGTTGCTAAGGAATAGCAGATTCCGGTCAAACTAAAGTCTCTGTCTCAAGATGATCACGAACATGGATTGTAATGCAGGTGGAATATCTACACATTATGGGTCTTTTAAACGAAACTCTATCGTTGAAACGGAAAATTCATGTGTAGAAGCTAGTTGATGGTATTCATCCATTCTTCCATTCTTCCTTTCATTCATTCACATTCACACGTCACATTCCACAAATTTTTATCATGAGGGGGAGTCTTCATGACTACAGAACGAATCAAGAGGCAGAAGCGGTCACTACAGACTACAACTGTAAAGTACACCACGACTATTGCTAATCTACTCACAGATACAGGAATTATTTGTGGGTTACGTTGTTGTACTATGTATGGTTAAATTAGGAGAAAACAAAGAGATCTTACTCCTACTCTACTCAACTGCTATATCTCTACCTATTGTTTCATATTAAGCGTTTGTATAACTCCTCTGATTTCGGAGACTATTACAGCTATCTACGTACTGGGAAAATTTAAAATAGTTTAATATGAACATTAGTGTAAACCGGAATTTGCATCTTCCACTCAAAATGTTCTGAAAAACTATAGAAGGAATGAGAGATAAGGTAATGTTTCACTTAGTTATTTTATCCGTGCTCGATCTTGTTGAACACAGTAGTTGTTATTCAATTAAGAATAGCTGATGGAGAACGAAAGTGCAGTAATACAAGTGTGGCCATCTGGAAATGGACAAAAGCCCGAAACCGGTACAGTAAAAAGTAAAACATTGTAAAAGTAATTTATTTTGTCTTGGAATAACTGGGGATTTCGAATTGCCTGTCTGGCAACTTGTTATGCTGCATGCGTCTATAGAATAGACTTTTTTTTTTTTACTTTAGCTGCAGTTAAAGAAATATTAGACTGAAAGTATGGAAGGTATGTTAGCGGTCCTCCCTGCGGCTGTAAAAGCTAGCGACTACAAGTGGTAAAACTAGTAAATTTAAAACATACTGATTTTAAAATGCTTGTAACTGTAAAAGCATTTTCTTGTTTCTTAGAACATTATTATTTGCTACTTTACAGCACAATATGTGTGGGGTGAGTTGCTGATGTACGCTGTATGATTTATCGACTAATGATATGAGAGATTTTTTTATCGGTGTAAGATTCCAGCTGAGTGCAGTAGACGTTCAAGAGATCTAAAATACAGACAAAATCCTGCCGATGTCTACAGAGAATCGTGTGTGAGAGCAAGAAAAACTTGGAAAGGGGAAGGAGGGGGCAGTGGCAGAAGATAATTTCACGTGTCCATAGTTGTTAGCTGTTTTGCAGATCTGTGAAACCAGTTTGTTTTGTGGTGTTCACATTTTCAACCTTCGCAACCTGTTTGACAAGTACCAGTGTACAAAAAAAAGTCTGCAGTGTGCAATTTACTATTCGTACCTGCGTGTTTGTTGCCCCGCTCGTACATATCCGTCAGTCCTATTAATTAAGCAGTTGTTTGACCGTAACATTCCAATTTAGCTCTGTTTTTATGAGTTTTTCATTAATTTAATGGAAAAATCGTACTTTCAGAATGTGTTACGTCAAATAGTCATTTACTAGAAATCTTATTCGACAAGGAAATCCGAAATTGATTATAGTAATTAACTATTATAGTAATAAAAAACTGTATTCTTGTGTGATGAAATGTGTCAAAGTATCGTTATATTCCATAATGCAATAATATAAATTTGCTTACTATTGAAAAAGAATAATTTTGAAACTGCTACGGAAAATAAATATTATAACAAATGCTTTGCGACTAAATGATCATACACAGGCTACTGTGCCAGAGAGAAATACACTACGATAAAAAGGGTCACATTACCAAAATCATAATTAATGTAGAGTAATCAAATTTCGGGAATACATTTATCTAGGTAACATATTTAAGTGATTAACATTGCAAGATCACATGTTTATGTAAGCCATTGCAAATGTGAAATACTGGTACGTTAATAACCGGTGTAACCACCACAATGTTGATTGAAAGCATGCAAACGTGCTTGCATTGTGGTGTACAGGTACCGGATGTCGGTTTGTGGGATGGAATTCCACGCCTGTTGCACTTGTCCTGTCAATACATGGGCGGTTGATGCCGTTGCTGGATGACGCTGGAGCTGTCGCCCAATTATGTCCCATATGTGCTCGATTGGAGACAGATCTGGTGATAGAGCAGTCAAAGGCAACATGCCAGCTCATTTGGAGCATGTTGGGTTATAACAGCGGTATTTGGGCGTGCGTTATCCCGTTGCGATAAATCCCCTGGGATACTGTTCATGAATGGCAACACAACAGCTCGAATCAACGGACTAACGTACCGTTTTGCAGCCAGGGTGCGTGTGATAACAGCGAGAGTGCTCCTGCCGTCGTTAGAAATCGCAACCCAGACCATAACTCCAGATGTAGTGCTCAAATGGCTTTGAACACTATGGGACTTAACATCTGAGGTCATGAGTCCCCTAGAACTTAGAACTACTTAAACCTAACTAACCTAAGGACATCACACACATCCATGCCCGAGACAGGATTCGAACGTGCGGCCGTAGCGGTCGCGCGGTTCCAGACTGAAGCGCCTAGAACCGCTCGGCCACAACGGCCGGCTCCAGATGTAGGTCCAGGGTGTCTAGCACGCAGACAGGTTGGTTACAGGCCGCAACTGGCCTCTTCCTAACCAACAGCCAACCATCACTGGCACCGACACAGATCCAGATATCATGAGAAAACACAACAGATCTCCGCCCTGCCCTCCAATGAGCTCTCGCTTGAAATGAGTGTTTGGCGCCATTGGCCGGGAGGCCCCTTACGGGGCAGGTCTGGCCGCCTTGGTGCAGGTCTTATTACATTCGACGCCACATTGGGCGAACAGCGCGCCGGATGGTGATGAAATGATGATGAAGACAACACCCAGTCCCTAAGCGGAGAAAATCTCCGACCCAGCCGGGAATCGAACCCGGGCCCGTAGGACGGCAATCCGTCACGCTGACCACTTTTTGTTTTTTTGCATTGTGTTCGTGGTTGATCGTTGTGTTTGGTCGTTGCGGACGTCACAATAACATCCATCCAAGTTCGTTTGATGATCCTTCCACTCAGTTTTTTTTTTATTACAGAGGCCAATCGGCTCTCTGACCGAACGCGCTGAGCTACCGTGCCGGCAGTTCAACAGTGACCAGCCTGAGATTCGAATGCGGGACCTTTGTCTTTTGTAGGCAAATGTTCTAGCGATTTTTTTGCTTTTGATCTCATTTTGTTCTTTATTGTTCGTTGAATTTGTTCGTTGCGGACATCCGATGACACCCGTTCAGGTTCTTCGTTGATCCGTTCACTCAGTTTTTATTATAGAGGGTAGTTAACCCTCTACCGAACACGCTGAGCTACCGTGCCGGCATCACTCAGCTATCGGGGCGGACCAAATGGCGGTGATTTGGGGTCAGTGGAATCCAAGCTACAGGGCGTCTGGCTCGGAGCTGTCCTTGAAGTAACCGATTTGTTGCAGTTGGTTGTATCACTGTGGTGCCGACTGTCGTTCATATTGCTGCTGCAGATGGAGTACGATGCGCCAGAGCGATATGCCGGACCATCCCCTTTCGGTGGTGCCACGTGGCTGTTCTCAGCGCAGTCTTTTTGCGACCGTACATTCTCGGGATCACCGCTGCCAGCAGTCAGTGGCTACATTCTTGGCAAATCTTTTTGCAGTATCGCAAAAGGAACATCCAGCTTCTCGTAGCCTTATTACACGACCTCGTTCAAACTGAATGAGGTGTTAATAACGGCGTCTTTGACGCCTCAAACGCATTCTTGACTATCAGCAACTCATCACGTACAGTCTCGAAGATAACTAACGCTCACAACCGTTGCAGCCTGTATTTAAAGCAAAACTGATTTGCGTTCTCCTAGTGGTGCTGCTACCGCCGCTCTTATGCGACCCACGTGAAACTTAAACAGACATCACGTTTCAGATCTAGAAACACTCCTACGAACTTTCGCTTATGTCGCACAACTCCTTCTTGGTGTTGCGATCTTTTTATCCGTCAGTGTATGTCGGTAGACTTTTAAGCAACGTGAGGTTAAGAATACATTTTGCGATTAACTCCCTTTATCTCTTAAATTATTGGTATCTGCACAGTAATCTAAGACTTATTGACTCATATAGGAAGAATTAGTACTACAGTATTGACGAGAGAATATCGCACACAGAAACTTACTCGCTGGTCAATAGACTGTAACTGAAATAGCAGGAGATTGCTACTGTCTTGCAGCTGACATAGGTCTGACCTAACGTTCCCACGGTCCATCGACGTTCACGTGAAAACCGATCACAGCATACAATCGGTAGATGGCTATTTTGAATACATCTCCAGCGCTCAACTTCCGGGGTGTCCAGCTGAAGCTGATAACTGAAAACCTATAACTGTTCTCGAAAAGAGCAGAGTTGAAATGCCTGTCTCAGGATCATTGCTTAGGTTGTCTGTAATTTCCCTAAATCATTTGAGGCAAGTTTAATGCTGATTTCTTGGAAGAAACCAGAGCATATTCTCTTTCCTATTCTCCAACCTAGCTGGTGATACGTGCCTTAAATAACCTTGCTGTCGATAGGACGTCAAAGATTCTTCTTTCTTGCGATGAACTTTCTCTGCTCTTTAACCAGTCCACGCTGCGATTAGCATTCGTCATAAGTTTTAAAAAATGTGTGATCGACCGTGTTCCGCACTGCGAATCATTGCGAATGGTAGTGGCGTCACGCACCTTGCAAAATGATCTCCCTAATGTGTCTATCTTACACGACGGGCATAACAGTCACTGTTTGAAAACTGTTTCTATTTCGAGGAATTTTCAGACGGTTGTTCTCAGCTAGTGACCTACTCCGGTTTCTCATGGGCAGCACTGTTTTGGCCGGGCGACATGCCTGGCGTAGCGGTAATAGATTATGTACAAAAACACACATCCTGAATCAGTATAAGTGAAAACCGTATCAAAATCCCTACAGCAGTTCCTGAGATTAGCCTTCGCATACAGCCAGAAAAACGCAGTCAGAGATTTTAATTTACATGAGGTGGCAATAGGCATGGGATACCTCCTAAAATCATGTCGGACCTTCTATTACCCAAGATAATGCAGCAACTCGAAGTGACATGGGCTCAACAAATCTTTGTAAGTACCCTGCATAACTATAGAGCCACGCTGCCCCTATAGCCGTCCACAACAGTGAAAGTGTTGCCGGTGCAGGATTTTGTGCACCAACTGACCTCTCGATTATGCACCATAAATGTTTGATAAGTGCACAAATCGTTCGCTCGAATTCTCCAGAACATTCTTCAAACCAATCGCGAATAGTTATGGCCCTTAGACATGGCGCGTGGACACCAATAAAAATTCCATCGTTGTTTGACTGGAAATGGTCTCCAGGTAGCAGAAAATAACCATTACCAGTCAATGATCAGTTCAGTTGGACCAGGAGACCGACTCCATGTACTGTAAATACAGCCCACATCATAATGGAGCCACCATCAGCTTGCACAGTGCCTTCTTGTTAGATAACCTGGGTCCAGGGCTTAGTCGGTGGTGCGCCACACTCGAACCCTACCATCAGCTCTCACCAGCTGAAACCGGAACTCATCTGACCAGGCCACAGTTTTCCAGTCGTCTAGGGCCCAACCGATGCGGTCACGAGCCCAGGAGAGGCGCTGCAGACGATGTCGTGCTGTTGGCAAAGGCACTTGCGTCGGTCGTCTGCTGCCATAGCCCATTAACGGCAAAAATGGTGCAAATGGCTCTGAGCACTATGGGACTTAACATCTATGGTCATCAGTCCCCTAGAACTTCGAACTACTTAAACCTAACTAACTTAAGGACATCACACAACACCCAGCCAGCACGAGGCAGAGAAAATCCCTAACCCCGCCGGGAATCGAACCCGGGAACCCGGGCGTGGGAAGCGAGAACGCTACCGCACGACCACGAGATGCGGGCATTAACGGCAAATTTCAACCCAATGTCCTAACGGATACTTCGTCGTACGTCCCACATTGATTTCTGCTGCTATTTCATGCATTGTTGCTTATGAGTTAACACTGACAACTGTACGCCAACGCCGCTGCTCTCGGTCGTTAAGTGAAGACCGTCGGTGACTGCGTTGTCCGTGGTGAGAGGTATTGTCCGAAATTTGGTATTCTCGGCATCTCGTGACACTGTGGATCTCGGAATACTGAATTCCCTAACGATTTCCGAAATGGGATGTCGATGTGTCTAGCTCCAACTACCATTCCGCGTTCAGAGTCTGTTAATTCGCGTCGTGCGGCCATTATCAGGTCGGGAATCTTTTCACCTGAGTACAAATGACAACTCCGCCAATGCGCTGCCCTCTTGTTCCTTGTGTAGTGACACTACCGCCTTCTGTGTATGTGAATATAGTTACTCTACGATTTGTGTTACCTCAGAGTACAGTTTGTGTAGGTTCTGATTAAGCGTCACTGTTCTCTGAGGTGACCGTTCACTCTTTTCTCCGGCAGATACCGCCTCCCTTGTAGTTGATAATCTTGTAGCTCCCTTTCTCATCATTGCCGCGAGATGTCACTCCCCAAACGCCAGTTAATTATGGAACAGATAACACATATTTTACACTCTGATCTTTTCTATAATTATAAATTATGTACATAAATCTTAGTCGTGAACCGCATCAAATTCCATACCGTAGTTTCTGAGATCAGCATTTTTATAGACAGAAGAACGCGGTGGGAGTCTAAGTTAATAATATGGATAAATACTTTTGTACTTGAGAGCACCGCTTTTGCTTCACTTTTCGTGTCGAATACAACTGGGGCCACTACATACTCTCTTTTGCTTGAACCTTGTAATGACGTAACCAGCTCTGCTGCTTCAAAAATAATTTGCCCCACTTCAATATTTCCAATGAGGACTCGAAGGAATGGTTTTCCCTTGAAATTTTTTATGTTCTGTAAGTAACTCAGGGACTCAAACCGCATAAACTTTTCGAACGATGACCGTGAAATTATATCCAACGCTGCAATGTGTTCAATTGACAGAAGTGCAACAAATCCTTTCACACTTAGTCACAATCACAATCTTCCATAAGCTTTCCCTTGTTTTTGTAAGTGAAGGCTATCCGAGAATTGTTGTTAAAGGTTACCTGCTTCCCCGTCTTGAAAATGTTTCACCCGGCGACCTTGCATACAACTCCATGTACGTGTTCAGTTTTAATAACGAGGGCTTCTTTTTTAATAATATTTCAGTGGTAGCTTTTTGACATACAAAATAATTCGTGCAGGAAATCTGGTTTTCGTTTTGAAAAAGATCAATTCTCACATAAAATAGAAAGAAATGAGAAACACTTATTGTTCATTAAGTGCTTTGTGCCCTCATAAAATGAACTCATATGAAAATTCAAAACTGCCAGTCGTTCTCTGCCTGACACCTGCCGATGCAAAATTGCTAATCTTGCAAATTACGTATCTTGCATCGTACCGACGTCGTTTATTGGTATAATTATCTACTTATCCCACAACTTTCAGCTCGAACAAGCTATCGGGTTTCCACCTTGCAAACTTATGTAAGCTACATATCCTTGTTGATTCTCTCCCATAAACACAACTTCTTATTTATTTTTGTCATGTATTTTCGTGAGGGAGAATCTCTTAGCATTATGGATGAAAATTACCTGTCTCACATTCTCATTGTAATAAAAATGCAGTTAATACAGTTCGGGTTTGCAGGCTACCCTCAAGGTAGACGTGGTCATACGGTTCAGATGGTTCGTGGGTTTGCTAAAAGACCATAAGTTCATTCAGTTTCAGATGTGTAGCTCGTTCACCTCGTTCTTGACTCCAGCATTCATGTGACTGACTTGAGCCTAGCTGAATAACTGCAAAGGAACTGAAAGAGGAAGCACTGACGGGTTTTAGTACATGGTACTAGTACCACTGGCTGGTCAGATACTCGTATTTGGCAGATCTGCACGTGATTTTTCTTTCTGTCTCCGACTTCTTTAAAAGAGAATGTCGTCTCAGTCCTCTTTCCTACTCCGTCAATAAAAAGACTATCTAATACTGTTCTACATCTACATCTACATCCATACTCCACAAGCCACCTGACGGTGTGTGGCGGACGGTACCTTGAGTACCTCTATCGGTTCTCCCTTCTATTCCAGTCTCGTATTGTTCGTGGAAAGAAGGATTGTCGGTATGCTTCTGTGTGGGCTCTAATCTCTCTGATTTTATCCTCATGGTCTCTTCGCGAGATATACGTAGGAGGGAGCAATATACTGCTTGACTCCTCGGTGAAGGTATGTTCTCGAAACTTCAACAAAAGCCCGTACCGAGCTACTGAGCGTCTCTCCTGCAGAGTCTTCCACTGGAGTTTATCTATCATCTCCGTAACGCTTTCGCGATTACTAAATGATCCTGTAACGAAGCGCGCTGCACTCCGTTGGATCTTCTCTATCTCTTCTATCAACCCTATCTGGTACGGATCCCATACTGCTGAGCAGTATTCAAGCAGTGGGCGAACAAGCGTACTGTAACCTATTTCCTTTGTTTTCTGATTGCATTTCCTTAGGATTCTTCCAATGAATCTCAGTCTGGCATCTGCTTTAACGACGACCAACTTTATATGATCATTTCATTTTAATTCACTCCTAATGCGTACTCCCAGATAATTTATGGAATTAACTGCTTCCAGTTGCTGACCTGCTATTTTGTAGCTAAATGATAAGGGATCTATCTTTCTTTTGGTGGTGTTAAACTGATTTTTATCTAATATCACTTAGTTACGCAATAATATTTTACTGAATTAATGAAGAACTTCTTACGACGACAGGGACCAGCTCAAAGAAGCTGTATTCCGATACGTCATGCTGTAGACGTACATAATTCAATGTCGATTTTCAAATTATCGTTAGGGTGACATCCCTACTCGATCTCGTAAAGTGCCGAATACTATTTTCTAGCAGCGACATTGATTAAAGGAATCAATGAACTTGGTCACCTGTAAGAATTTGAGACCTTTGTTTTGTATTGACTTTTATTTTTTTTTAATTCTAATAAATTTCCATTATCACAAAATATTTATAATTATTGCTAACTCCACTTGAAATTAAAAACTATTTTGTCCCATGTCTTTTGGACTGGGCAAGGTAACTGTTGTATTATGTTTTCTCTGATGGGGACGGGAAGTATAAGTTTCGGGCAGTTCATTATTTTTAGATCAAGTAAGTATGTGAATTTCGATCAGGTCTACTAATAATACGCACTGAGGTTTGTCGATGTATCCTCATCCGTTTATGACCACAGTAAACAGGGAAAATAAACAGACGCCTGTAATACTCGAGTATCATAGTTGACGCAGTGCGGATGAACCTCAAATGGCTCTGAGCACTATGCGACTTAACTTCTGAGGTCATCGGTCGCCTATAACTTAGAACTAATGAAACCTAACTAACCTAAGTACATCACACACATCCATGCCCTAGGCAGGATTCGAACCTGCGACCGTAGCGATCGCTCGGCTCCAGACTGTAGCGCCTAGAACCGCACGGCCACTCCGGCCGGCGGATGAACCTCAATAGTCATGCTAAAAGCATATGAGCGCCACAGTGAAACTGTAAGTAGTCCGCAGAGGAGTATATCAACGCCTGTTTGCAGCTTGGGTGTCCATTTAATTATCATGTAAGTAATTAAAGACCCAGATAAGCGATTAGTAAAAACCATGGATAATTTAAGAAAATTAGGGTTACCGTTACGCATTCGATAGAACCAGGATCAGTAACGGGACAGCTGTCCTAAATGAGGTTTCTCGTGTTTTCTCTTAATCACTTCTGTTGAATGCCGTGATGTTTCCCCCAACAAGACCGCATGTGGTTCCTTCTCCCATCCATATCTAATCCGACCTAACGCTCTGCTCGAACGATCTCGATGCAAACGAAACGTTGAACTTTAACGTTTCCTTTTTCATTCCTTTCTTTCTTTTATGTATACTGCAAATTTGAATTACAGTAATTACGGCACTGTCCAGCCCCGAGAGAGGAAAACCGGCCCCCCATACCTTGTAGGGCTATTGCTCCTGCTTATGTCGCGGTACACTTTAAAGCAGAGCAGGACGTTTTTTGCCGAATTATAGCTCGACTAACCACTTTGGACGTAACTGCTACTTTGAAACAAATAAATTAGCACATAACAGGAATACGTGGCGGGCCCCATCAAACCATCCAGTTTTAAAAAGTTAAAAAAAAAGCTTTAGGACGTCTCCCCACCTAGATTTATGCTTTACAAGTCGCAGTATGGTGTATAGCTTGAAGGTATCTGGAATTGGTCTGATTTGTCCCATTCCTTATTTTCCATTCAGAGTGCAGCGCCGCTTTGCTCGTGAATAGGGTAAGAGAGAATCACAGTAAGATGGCAGGTATACGGCGGTGCTCACGAACTTTGAAGATTACTGCAGCCGAACAGTTGCTAGCTTGGCGGTTCTGGCATTTAAAGTAAACTACTCGGCCTAATGTTGCCACTAACCTTCACCGCCTAATAGACCCGTTATCACTGCATGCTCTTCCTACAGTTCTTAATATGCAATGCAGGAGCACGGAAAAAATAGAGCAGAGCTAAACTGATCTGTAAATAGCCCAAGACTCTCGCAAATGTAGACATTGGACCTCATTAACTAAAAATGTTTTACTTGTACCACATATTTCGTATCACCAGTTTAATTCGCAACAGAAACGTAAACGACAGAAACACTTATCAAATATGAAAATGTCCGCAGCTTGTGGTCTAGTGGCTAGCGTTGCTGCCTCTGAATCACGTGGTCCCGGGCTCGACTTCCGGGCGGGTCGGAGATTTTCTCCGCTTGGGGACTGGGTGTTTGTGTTGTCCGCACCATTTCATCATTATTCGTGAAAGTGGCGAGACTGGACTGTGTAAGGACCGGGAATTTGTACGGGAGCTGGTAAGCTCGCAGTTGAGCGCCCACCAACCAAATATCATCATCAAATATGACGATGACTCGTGACTATCGGTGATTCTAGCATCTGACTTCCTGTGTTAATGAAATATTATGAAAAATTTTATTGAAAATTTTTGTTACTTACTCAGTGGTGATGTGCCGGCCGGTGTGGCTGAGCGGTTCTAGGCGCTTCAGTCTGGAACCGCGCGACCGCTACGGTCGCAGGTTCGAATCCTGCCTCGGGCATGGATGTGTGTGATGTCCTTAGGTTAGTTAGGTTTAACTGGTTCTAAGTTCTAGGAGACTGATGACCTCAGCAGTTAAGTCCCATAGTGCTCAGAGCCATTTGAACCATCTGAATTAATGCCGATGTAGTCGTCTTCACTACTAAGGAATTTGTTGACAGAAGTACCAGGTGGTTACAATTAAGCTTTCGCTAGTGGAGACGGAAAACGATTTTCTGTATTGGTACTCAACCTTACGGGAACGATATTCAGACTGTGTGCTGCAGGATTTGCGTTGTTAGTAGTGTAAGGGTTTTGACTTCCCGTTAGGTGCCGGTACTGGTACAGCGGCGGAGGGTTGAAACACAAGAATCAAAAATGGTTCAAATGGCTCTAAGCACTGTGGGACTTAATATCTGAGGTGGTTGTTGTTTTTGGGAAGGAGACCAGACAGCGAGGTCATCGGTCTCATCGGATTAGGGAAGGATGGGGAAGGAAGTCGGCCGTGCCCTTTCAAAGGAACCATCCCAGCATTTGCCTGGAGCGATTTAGGGAAATCACGGAAAACCGAAATCAGGGTGGCCAGACGCGGGATTGAACCGTCGTCCTCCCGAATGCCAGTCCAGTGTCTAACCACTGCGCCACCTCGCTCCGTAAACATCTGAGGTCAATAGACTTACAACTACTTGAACATAACTAACCTAAGGACATCACACACATCCATGCCCGAGGCAGGATTCGGACCTGCGACCGTAGCAGCAGCGCGGTTCCGGACTGAAGCGCCTAAAACCGTTCGGGCAAAGCGGCCGGCACACAAGAATGAGGGTGCATTAAAGTTGCAGACAGTCAACGTGGTTCTGGACAAGGTGCGCACGGCTTTACTCACAAAGTCGTTCTATCAAAACAACAGTGGTGTTGCTGTTTGCGCGTACCGACGTGTTGAAGGAGTATAGAGAGGTTCTGTTTCCGCACCCTGGTTGACGGACTTAATTCGAAAGTTAGAATTAACTGGCGATTTTTTGGGAATAGCTAATCGGAGACTCCGACGACCAATTGTGCCACGAATTGTTGAACATATTAGTGTTGCTATGACTGAGAATGCTGGATGCAATATACGAACTTTAAGCAGTGCTCGAGCTCTGTCACAACAGCCTAACATTCCATGGTTCACCTTTCTTCGGGCAGCAGTAGAAAAATCTCTATCGGTGATCCCGACTGTCTTGGATACAGGTGGTCGTCACACTGAGCAACGTTTGTAACCTGGAGCGTAAACGTGGAACGCAATTAACAAATGTTGCCCTCTCGTGTGGAAATTAAAATGCGTTTCTTTCAGTGATGTATTCGTTATTTATCTCTTACACATGTCCTTACCATTGTCCTAGGATCACCCCTCTTTCATAGGGGGGGGGGGGGGGGGGTCCACTCGAATAGCGAAATTTTAATTGTGACAACCATGCAGATAGATGGATAGAGAGAGAGAAAGAGAGAGAGAGAGAGAGAGAGAGAAACAAGAGGTCAGACAAGCGAGCTGAATCCCAATTCCACTGACAAAATTTCTGAGGTTTCTTGGGTTATATTCCGAGCATTTTAGTATAGAAACCCACGGTCTCTGGTGATCCGTTGGTTCGTCTGATTTCTTACCCTACTTTATTTTTGTGTCTGTATCGCTCCTAAAATAGTTGTGTGTCTCGTTTGGAAACAAACTTGTCCCATACACTTACCGCACTTGCTGTTGACATTAATGTCCATTTTTATCTTCGCCCTCAAGCTTTCAGTCAGTACTATTCAGTTCTCTCGTCGTTTTCTTCGACTGTGTTATTCGTGCGTTAATACTGATACACAGCAGTCCGGATAGGTTTGCGAACGAAGAGTTGGCCTGTGTGCACTCCGTGTATGGCTTCACTGAATGCAACGACACAGCGACACAGTGGCGCATAACTGTTGTCAACAGCAACCACCTGAGTGAACGGAACCAATTCGTTTCCAAACAAGATGTAGAGCGCATACCGTCAAGGTTTACATCGTTGAACAGAATTTTCAGTGCAACACATATACAAAGACAAATGTGGATAAGGAATAAAACGAACTGCAGTTACTCTGTAGCGAACCACCGGAGGCTGTGAGGTCTCTTATACCAAAATAGTCAGAAAATAACCTAAACAATCCTCGAAATTTTGTTGATGGCGTTCGGCTTCATCGTGTAGAATGACATTGGGGAACCTGAAATAACCACCACGCGTCCTATTTTGATTTAGACGCATCCTGTGACGGCTATTCCGTAACCAGATGTAACTTCCGGAAACAAACCAGAAACATTACGCAAAGGCAGGATATATGTGGTACGGCAGCACCTTTGCCGTACAGCACGCTGTGCGTCATCACTTAACTGTGGCCTAATTTATTACTGATTCTTTTCTCGGCTGTCAATGCAGATTTGTAAGAGCGTTTACTCTGAAGTGAAATAGACAGGGTATGTGATCAAAAGTATGCGGACACTCCTACGTAATATCGAATTGGCCACTAGATGTAACGAGGGACGAAGCCGCCTGTGTAAAAGGAGGCGCATGGTTCTCAATTGCGAGAAGCAGCGACAGCAGTATGGGTCCTTCAGGAGACCTCCTCAGTGACTTCGAACGTGGACTAATCATTGTATGTCACCCGAGTAACAGATCCATCAGGAACATTTCAAACCAAATAAAGCTGCCCGAGTCGTCTATTGGTGACGTAATTGTATTGTATTGTATTGTACGTTAAGCGGGGACCTAGAAACGACGGAGAGGCTCCGTCCCCGCCGCAGCCGCAGTGGTCCACAACCCCACGACGACTACCGCAGTCCACTTCACCCTTCCGCCGCCTCACACCGAACACTGGGTTATTGTGCAGTTCGGCCCCCGGTGGACCCCTCCTCCCAGGGAACGTCTCACACCAGACGAGTGTAGCCCCTATGTTTGCGTGGTAGAGTAATGATGGTGTGCGCGTACGTGGAGAACTTGTTTGCGCAGCGATCGCCGACATAGTGCAACTGAGGCGGAATAATGGGAACCAGCTCGCATTTGCCGAGACAGATGGAAAACCGCCTAAAAACCATCCACAGACTGGCCGGTTCACCGGACCTCGACACAAATCCGCCGGGTGGATTCGTGCCGGGGACCAGGCGCTCCTTCCCGCCCGGAAAGCCGTGCGTTAGACCGCACGGCTAACCGGGCGGGCTTTGGTGACGTGACAGTGAAGTGGAAACGCGAAGGAACAACCACGGCTAAACCAAGACCAGGTAGACCTCGTGTACTGACGTACAGAGACCGTCGAGTATTGCGGAGAGTGGTTGCAAAAAATTGTATGAAATAGGCGGAAAGACACACTCGTGGGCTCCAAAAGTTTACCTGCAGTCCGGCTAGCACAACTACTGTGCCTATGGATTTCAAAAGAATTGGATGCAATGATCGAACAGCTCCTCATAAACCACGCATTTGTGCAGCCAATGCTTAAGCAGGCCTTGAGATGATGTACAGATCGACACTACTGGTCAATGAATGACCGTAAACTATCTCAGGGTGAAAAACGACGACTTCTCAGCCAAGATCGCACTTGTAAAATCTTTATTTATCATGACCGGTTTCGACAGAGTAACCATCATCTGGTCTCAGTACAGGTTAAGGGATTAGCCCAGTTTCAGCTATAAATGTTCTCCGTATCTTAGCTGGACAGTTGATGTAAGATACATTGACATGTCAAAGTTAAAATCAGTATGTTCAAAGTTTAAACCAATATTTACAAAACGCGCTAGGCAAAACATTTTGTAAATACTGACTTAGAAGCTTAAATCCTTTACACCGCCAAGGGAACGCAGATTTTAATATTCGACATAAATTCCCACATGATGCCTCTTATCTGATGTTGACAAACAGGGTCTGCTGATCGTATAAGAGTTCCATATTTACCGATTGATATTCGGAACCTTAGGGCAGGTTTACTGTCTTTGGCCCGAAAAAAGCATATTCTTTGAGATTTTTTTATCTCGGGATGTGTTAGAGATATCGATGTCAAATTCGGTCAAAATGTTTATTGATATTTCCTCTACAAACTGGAATTTTTTCGACCGGAAATATCGAAGAACAAAGGCGGAAGTGCCGTCGGAACGAAACAAAATTTCTATGTAGACCCCCACGCGCGGTATTTCACAGGTCAGCCGGCTCATCTGAAACCAAAATTGAGTTGACGTTAGCGAAGTATATAAGACTCTCTCGGAATTGTACCTCGCTTAAGTTATTTGGACCATAGGAAACAAAATGGTGGCCATTTGAAAAACAACTAGGTTTATTCATCGATTTTTTGACTTCGTCGGCCAAGTAAAAATATTTATAGTTGATGGATCGGAATAAATGTGGCACAACTTTTAGAAAATTTAGTTAGCTTCGTCGGAAACAAAGAATCATGCCAATCGGTTCAGTAGATTTGAAGTTACCATACCGCGCGATAAAAAAAATGTCATTTCGAGAAAAACGCGTTTGAAGTTTTGACTACGCATAAATGCAATATTACGCAACTTACGTTCAATCTGCTATTCCGGGTCCATAAACTAGTCCTTCCTCTTCCTCACAGAGGGCTGTTTGCTCGATCTGGACCATCCTGCGCTGCTCCAGAGCCGCTCGTACGGTCGGTGAGAAGCGGTTTTCGGCCGCTTGAATCCGGTGGTAGTCCGAATGCTAGGTGAACTGCGTCGAATAGAGTCCCAGGGTGTCGTCCATCGTTGTCATGGTGTTCAGAATTGCTGAATACCCTTCGTTGAAGCTGCTCACTGCCAGGAAAGTCGCAGTGTCCACAGTCTTCGCACCAGAATGCAAATGCTTGGGGGCTAACTTCTAAACACATATGTTAACTTTGATTTGAATTTTGTGTGTTTCCTCTCAAGCACCGGTACAATAACTCGTCCTCCGAAAGAAAAAAAAAACTGGTGCGTGAAAAAGGCCGATTTCAGGCAGGTGCATTTTTTTGTTCAACCGCGAATAACAAACATTTCCGTTCCGTATTCGGAAAAACCGTTTCAGGGGTGGATTCTAAACACTTTTATGAATCCAAAAATACAATTTTTAAAAAATCGATTTTTTTAAACCAAAAGATAGTAAACCTCCCCTTAAAAATATTTCATGTGCACGATCACTACGTTTAGATTTATTTTTAAAGGTCTACCAAGAGCGAAGGAAAATCAAAGGTGGCGAGAGCGGGAGGGGCAAATAGTATGTAGCTTGTGTTGAAAAAATTTTCTCGAACCAACCCTGCAACGAAAACTGCCAGGCCCACCACTTTAGTATCTGGACTACGTGTCGGCTCAAAAGCAGTTACCACGTCCGACTCATCTGATAGCCGCAAACTGACTCGTTCTGTTTAATATTTTGTAGGGCGGGTTTTTCTGTAACAATACCAACACCCTACTCCCATCCCGGAATGCAATATACTAATAGCGTTTAGAATTTAATTCTGCTGCTAATTTATGCTTTTGTTCATGAAGCTCTACACTGAATTTAAACTGAAACGTTTCATAACCAAATAACGTTTGTGTCGTCCTTATAAAATCGTCTTTCTCCAGCCGACTTTCGTCTTTCTCCACTTTTGTGTAAACATTTTCACCGCCAGGCAGCTACTACAACGAACATCCACTGTAAGACACTTAGCAGCCGGGTGTGGTATTAACATAAATTAATCTCCTCGTGTAATCCTCGAAGGAAGTGTCCGTCAGCATGGCATCAAATTACGTAATGGGTCTTGCAACGGGACGATCTCCATAAAGCGCGTTTGGTTTTCGGGACTGGGCTCATCGGCAATTAGTCAAATGCAACCGTACCGCGTAAACACAAGCAAATTTGGTTTAGTTCGGAAAAAAATCCTTGTAAATGTGCATCGAAGTAGGTGACTCTTAATGAAAGTAAAGACTTTATTACTGCTGATGTTCATTCATCGTACGCTAATGATTTTGTGGAATTTTACTATGAAGTCACATCTTGTGCTGTCTACGTGTGAAGTTCTCTCATTGTACTTTGATTTGCTGTTTCGTAATAATCTTTAACAGAAGCTGAGGGTGGCAGCTAGGAGACACTTTTGTCTCACGAAGCCACTTTTTGGGTAACAATTGGTGTTCAGTGATGTATTTAAAAAACATTAAAAAAATTTCAAAAAGATTTCGGGCTTGCAGCCGGTCGTCATTAGCTTCCATCCACGATATTTCGACTGGACAACTGCCAACCATCCTCAGGTGAGCCATCGAAGACTGACGAAGACGCCCTCCGTTCCGTAATATATAGCGTGCAACATCCTTTTGGGACTCCGTCTCAAAAGTATCAGTGGAAATTCGCATGACAGACAATCTTATCAACCGTGACAATGGCTACCAGCTAAATAATGAGTGGAACCCCGTCATCTCTAAGATCTGCTCCAGACGAAGACGTCAGAGCACTCCGATGGCCGTGGCAATTGACAACGCCGAAGACAGCCGAGTTCTGCAGTTCCACCAGCGAGGGCGCTGCTGGCGGGCGGTGTGGCTCGTGTGTCCATATGATTTTGACGCATGCGCAGAATACTCGCTGCACGTTATACACTCCTGGAAATTGAAATAAGAACACCGTGAATTCATTGTCCCAGGAAGGGGAAACTTTATTGACACATTCCTGGGGTCAGATACATCACATGATCACACTGACAGAACCACAGGCACATAGACACAGGCAACAGAGCATGCACAATGTCGGCACTAGTACAGTGTATATCCACCTTTCGCAGCAATGCAGGCTGCTATTCTCCCATGGAGACGATCGTAGAGATGCTGGATGTAGTCCTGTGGAACGGCTTGCCATGCCATTTCCACCTGGCGCCTCAGTTGGACCAGCGTTCGTGCTGGGCGTGCAGACCGCGTGAGACGACGCTTCATCCAGTCCCAAACATGCTCAATGGGGGACAGATCCGGAGATCTTGCTGGCCAGGGTAGTTGACTTACACCTTCTAGAGCACGTTGGGTGGCACGGGATACATGCGGACGTGCATTGTCCTGTTGGAACAGCAAGTTCCCTTGCCGGTCTAGGAATGGTAGAACGATGGGTTCGATGACGGTTTGGATGTACCGTGCACTATTCAGTGTCCCCTCGACGATCACCAGTGGTGTACGGCCACTGTAGGAGATCGCTCCCCACACCATGATGCCGGGTGTTGGCCCTGTGTGCCTCGGTCGTATGCAGTCCTGATTGTGACGCTCACCTGCACGGCGCCAAACACGCATACGACCATCATTGGCACCAAGGCAGAAGCGACTCTCATCGCTGAAGACGACACGTCTCCATTCGTCCCTCCATTCACGCCTGTCGCGACACCACTGGAGGCGGGCTGCATGATGTTGAGGCGTGAGCGGAAGACGGCCTAACGGTGTGCGGGACCGTAGCCCAGCTTCATGGAGACGGTTGCGAATGGTCCTCGCCGATACCCCAGGAGCAACAGTGTCCCTAATTTGCTGGGAAGTGGCGGTGCGGTCCCCTACGGCACTGCGTAGGATCCTACGGTCTTGGCGTGCATCCGTGCGTCGCTGCGGTCCGGTCCCAGGTCGACGGGCACGTGCACCTTCCGCCGACCACTGGCGACAACATCGATGTACTGTGGAGACCTCACGCCCCACGTGTTGAGCAATTCGGCGGTACGTCCACCCGGCCTCCCGCATGCCCACTATACGCCCTCGCTCAAAGTCCGTCAACTGCACATACGGTTCACGTCCACGCTGTCGCGGCATGCTACCAGTGTTAAAGACTGCGATGGAGCTCCGTATGCCACGGCAAACTGGCTGACACTGACGGCGGCGGTGCACAAATGCTGCGCAGCTAGCGCCATTCGACGGCCAACCCCGCGGTTCCTGGTGTGTCCGCTGTGCCGTGCGTGTGATCATTGCTTGTACAGCCCTCTCGCAGTGTCCGGAGCAAGTATGGTGGGTCTGAGACACCGGTGTCAATGTGTTCTTTTTTCCATTTCCAGGAGTGTATATTACGGAACGGAGGGCGTCTTCGTCAGTCTTCTATGGCTCACCTGAGGATGGCTGGCAGTTATCCAGTCGAAATATCGTGGATGGAAGCTAACGACGACAGGCTGCAAGCCCGAAATCTTTCCGAATATTCAGTTCGCCGGCAAAATTTTAAATTTCACATTAAAAAATTTGTTCGCTCTGCAAGTGTTGTATCGTGCAGAGGT
Source organism: Schistocerca piceifrons (assembly GCF_021461385.2). Taxonomy (NCBI): domain Eukaryota; kingdom Metazoa; phylum Arthropoda; class Insecta; order Orthoptera; family Acrididae; genus Schistocerca; species Schistocerca piceifrons. Next base: position 1,064,142,638 of record NC_060138.1, read on the forward strand.
TCTGCTGTCGCAACTTGTGCAATTGAAATTTACTGAACGCGTTCAGCTTTTCATATTTCAACTATAAAATCTCAACAAACTATGTAAAGCCTGATTTATATTTCAACAACGTTAAAAATTCCTAGTAACCTGCTTTTTGCTGAGGCAGCTGGAGGCCACACACTTGTGACGAAGGTCAACTTACTTTTTGCCTGCGGCGATACGGTTTGAATGAAGGTGACCCGCAGAGAATACGCTGACCAGACGCCTATGTTGTGTACGAACGATGGAAGTAGTGTTCATAGAAAATGTATCGATATTGCGAGGATGATAGTATGTGGTTTGTGGGGCGCTCAACTGCGCGGTAGTCAGCGCCCGTAAAAATTCCCAATCTTTTCACTGCTCAGTCTCGCCACTTTTCCCAAATGAAGAGGGCGACACAAACACGCCGTCCCCGGCCGGAGAAAATCCCCTACCCGGCTGGGAATCGAACCCTGGACCCCGTGATCCAGAGGCGGCAACGCAGCAGGCTAAGTCACACAGCCATGAAGGAAACCCACCCACCTCCCCAGAGGTCGTAACCCCTGTAACCCAGAGAAGAGAAAGAAAAAGAACACGAGCGGCGTACTATACTGCGAGGAATTCCGACAAGGTAACGGTTTCTGATCTCGAAAGTTGTTCAAAAAGCAGGAGAAGATACAGTCCCAGGCAAAACCAGCACCTTTGAATCCTATCAGCTGTGCGTGCTAATACTTACGAGGCGCCCTCAGATCTGACGCTTCTCTCTGCACTCGCGAGACCAAAGAACTGTAGGGTCTCATTGGGAGATGACTCTGCGTAGCGAAAACTTTACTGTAACCTGAAAGAGAGTATGCAGAATAACCGATCCCATAATGTAGTATTTAACAAATTCTCATATCGTATTATGAATTTAATACGACATTAACACTGGAATTTCTGAGTTTGTAAATGGAAATTTGTGGTAAGGTCTTATGCAACCAAACTGCTGAGGTCATCGGTCCCTAAGCTTACACACTATCTAATCTAAATTACGCTATGGACGATAAACAAACCCACGCTCGAGGGGGACTCGAACCTCCGACGAAGGGAGCCGCGCAGACCGTGACAAGACGCCCAAGACCACGCGGCTACCCCGCGCCGCTTCTGAGTTTGTGATTAAGTTACCATATATAATAAGATCTTAAATTTCTTATTCCGTTACAGCTACATCTACATCTACATCTACATCCTGACGGTGTGTGGCGGAGGATACCTTGAGTACCTCTATCGGTTCTCCCTTCTATTCCGGTCTCGTATTGTTCGTGGAAAGAAGGATTGTCGGTATGCCTCTGTGTGAGCTCTAATCTCTCTGATTTTATCCTCATGGTCTCTTCGCGAGATATACGTAAGAGGGGGCAATATACTGCTTGATTCCTCGGTGAAGGTATGTTCTAGAAACTTCAACAAAAGCCCGTACCGAGCTACTGAGTGTCTCTCCTGCAGAGTCTTCCACTGGAGTTTATCTATCATCTCCGTAACGCTTTCGCGATTACTAAATGATCCTGTAACGAAGCGCGCTGCACTCCGTTGGATCTTGTCTATCTCTTCTATCAACCATATCTGGTACGGATCCCATACTGCTGAGCAGTATTCAGGCAGTGGGCGAACCAGCGTACTGTAACCTACTTCCTTTGTTTTCAGATTGCATTTCCTTAGGATTCTTCCAATGAATCTCAGTCTGGGTCTACATCAAGATGTGAACACTAAGGTGACAGAAGTCATGGAACGGCGGTATGTACATCTACAGATGCTGTTAGTGTCGCGAACGTAAGGTATACATTGTGATAAAATAAAGGAGATACATCCTAACATCGTGTCGGACCAACTTTTGCCCTACGTAATGAAGCAACTTGACGTGGCATCGACTCAACAAGTCGAAATCTCCTGCAGAAATACCGAGCCACGCTGTCTCCATAATCGTCGATAATTGCGAAAGTGTCGCCAGTGCACGATTTCGTGCACGAACTGACCTCTCGATCGTGTCCCATAAATGTTCGATGGAATTGACGTCAGATGTCTTGATGGCCTAATTATTAGCTCTTCAAACAAATCGCGAACAGTTGTTGCCCAGTGATAAGACATCGTTGTTTAGGAACATAAAAGTCCACGAAAGGCTTCAATTGCTCACAAAGTGATCGAACATAACCATTTCCAGTCAACGATCGGTTCAGTTGGACCAGACGACCCAGTCCACTCCGTGTAAACGCAGACCACATCATTATGAAGCCACAACCAGCTTGCACAGTGCCTTGTTGACAAATTGGGTCCATAACTTCTTGAAGTCTGCGCCATACTCGAACCCTACCATCAGTTCTTACCAACTGAAATCGGGACTCATTTGACCAGGCCACGGTTTTCCAGTAGTCTAGGGTCCAACCGATATAGTCACGAACCCAGGAGAGGCATTGCAGGCTATGTCGTGCTCTTCGCAAAGGCACTCGCGTCGGTCATCTGCACCATTGTCCATTAACGCCAAATTCAGCTACATCTACATCTACATGGATTCTCTGCAAATCACATTTAAGTGCCTGGCGGAGGGTTCATCGAACCACCTTCACAATTCTCTATTATTCCAATCTCGTATAGCGCGCGGGAAGAATAAACACCTATATCTCTCCGTAAGAGCTCTGATTTCCCTTACTTTATCTTTGTGATCGTTCCTCCCTATGTAAGTCGGTGTCAACAAAATATTTTCGCATTCACAGGAGAATGTTGGTGATTGGAATTTCGTGAGAAGATTCCACCGCAACCACAAACGCCTTTCTTTTAATGATGTCCATCCCAAATCCTGTATCATTTCTGTGACACTCTCTCCCATATTTTGCGATAATACAAAACGTGCTGCCTTTATTTGAACTTTTTCGATGTACTCAGTCAGTCCTATCTGGTAAGGATCCCACGCCGCGCAACAGTATTCTAAAAGAGGACGGACGAGCGTAGTGTAGCCAGTCTCCTTAGTACGTCTGTTACATTTTCTGTGTCCTGCCAATGAAACGCAGTCTTTGGTTAGCCTTCCCCACAACATTTTCTATGTGTTCCTATCAATTTAAATTGTTCGTAATTGTAATTCCTAGGTATTTACTTGAATTTACGGCTTTTAGATTAGACTGATTTATCGTGTAACCGAAGTTTAACGCGTTCTTTTTAGCACTCATGTGGATGACCTCACACTTTTCGTTATTTAAGGTCAACTGCCACTTTACGCACCATTTCGATATTTCTTCTAAATCGTTTTGCAGTTAGTTTTGATCTTCTGATGACTTTATTAGTCGATAGACGACAGCGTCATCTGCAAACAAGAGTAGACGGCTGCTCAGATTATCTCCCATAATGTTTATATAGATAAGGAACAGCAAAGGGCCTATAACACTACCTTGGGGAACGCCTGAAATCACTTCTGTTTTACTCGATGACTTTCCGTCAATTACTACGAACTCTGACCTGCCTAACAGGAAATCACAGATCCAGTCGCATAACTGAGACGATATTCCATAAGAACGCAATTTCATTACGAGCCGCTTGTGTGGTACAGTGTCAAAAGCATTCCGGAAATCCAGAAACACAGAATCGATCTGAAATCCCTTGTCAATAGCACTCAGCACTTCATGTGAATAAAGAGCTAGTTGTGTTTCACAAGAACGATGTTTTCTAAATCCATATTGACTGTGTATCAATAGACCGTTTTTTTCGAGGTAATTCATTACGTTCGAACACAATATATGTTCTAAAATCCTGCTGCATATCGACGTTAACGATATGGGCCTGTAATTTAGTGGATTACTCCTACTACCTTTCTTGAAATTTCACCGTATTGTGCTAAAGGATACGATCGTCGTGGTTCCCGCTTTGATTTGTGCGGTTATTTCACGCGGTGTTGCTTGCCTGTTAGCACTGACTTCTCCACGCAAACGCCGCTGCTCTCGGTCGTTAAGTGAAGATCGTCGACCATTGCGCTGTCAGTGGTGAGACGTTATGCCTGACATGTGGTATTCTCGGCACACTATTGACACTGCAGATCTCGGAATATTGAATTCCATAACGATTTCCGAAATGGAATGTCCGATGCGCCTAGCTTCAACTACCGTTCCGCATTCAAAGTCTGTTAATCCCTGTCGTACGGTCATAAACACGTCGGAAACCTCTTCACATGAATCACCGGAGTACAAATGACGGCTCCACCAATGCACTGTCCTTTTATACCTTGCATATGCGATATTACCGCCATCTGTTTATGTGCATACCGCTATTCCATGACTTTTGCCACCTCAAAGTGCCTTCTCCGTAGTCAAGAGGTCGCTTAACTGTACTAGAGCAAATTAGCTTGCACTCCTCCTTATTGTTTCACTACTTCCGAAGGCCAGAATCGTGCGTATCTGCCAGCTGCTGTCCATCCAGAAGGACTGCTCCATGAGAAAATCACTTAATTATTCGTGTCGCTGTGAGATATAGACGCATGACTGCAACTGAAATCCGGGCAGAAGTGGCAGGATGTGTCAACACAAACCATGGGCAGCAGGTGTCTAGAGGCTGGGTTGAGATCTCGAGTTGCCATGGACAGAGATCAGATATCTGCATGATGTAGAGCCAGAGTCATCCAAGGCATTGAGTGTGCAGTGACGAATAATGCTTTGTTTGTGGCAGTTAGATGGACGTCAACGTGTCTATAGACGAGCAAGGGAAAGACCACAGGGAGGACCGGTTGCTGGAACCCAAATCTCTCCAAAAACTGGAGTCACGCTGTGGGGAGTTACTGGATATGACAACAGGACTGATTTGGTAATTGATGAAGGGAGGCTGAGTGCCGATCAGTATGTGGCAAGAATGGTAGGTCCTGTTGTCATACCCTTCATGAACAGGGTACCAAATGATATATACCAGCAGGAAATGCAAGATCCCACACTCCAGATCACACCACAAGCGCCTTGAGGATTATATGGGTTCTTGACTGGCCTGCCTGCTCCTCTGATTTGTCACCCATACACTGAATTGCGATGAGAAGTTTTATACTTTCATACCAATCTCCAGCTAGTAATCTCCACGAACTGGCACAGAATATGTTCCAGGCATAATAAGAAATATGTCAAGATGCCATACGGAGGCAGTTTACTCCCACACCACAATGAATTGTAGTATATTTGTGCCCCTGGTGATGACAACTCATACTGATGTTGAAGACGGCCATCAGATCCGAATATAATTAAAGTTTATTCATTTAATACACGGTATGTAAATAGAGTATGAGACTTACGACGTACCATCAGACTATCGGAAAATCATCATCCACACAATTCCCGAAATTGCAAGAACCGAAAAGTGCGAGAATTACCGTACAAACAGCTCAACAGTCGATGAAACCAAGTTGCTGACAAGAATACTATTCAGAAGAATGTAAAAGAAAGTTGGGGAGCTGTTAGAGTATCATTAGTTTGGGTTCAGGAAAGGTAAGGCACCGGAGATGCAGTTCTGACGTTGCAGTTGACAGTGGAAGGAAGGAGGAGCAAAAATCGAGACGCGTTCATAGGCTTTGTTGACCTGGAAAAAGCGTTCGACGACGTAAAATGGCGCAAGATGTTCTAAATTCTAAGCTAAATAGTGGTAAGCTATAGGGAAAGATGGGTAATATACAATATACACAAGGACAAAAAGGGAACAACAAGACTGGAAGACCAAAAACGAAGTACTCGGATTCAAAAGGTTTTAAGGCAGGGGAGTGGTCTTCCGCCTCTGCTGTTCAATTTATACATTTATACATTTCCGTCGAAACAAAAGAAATGTTCAAGAATGGGATTAAAATTCAGGGCGAAGGGATATCATTGATAAAATTCTCTGATGACACCGCTATCCTCAGTGATTGTGAAGACTAATTACAGGATGTGTTGAATGGAATGAACAGTCTATTGAGTACAGAATATGGACTGAGAGTGAATGGAAGAACGAAGAAAGTAATGAGAAGTAGCAGCAATGAGAACAGCGAGAAACTTATAATAATCAGGAATCACGAAGCAGAATAAATTAAGGAATTCTGTTACCTAGGAAGCAAAGCAAGGAGGATATAAAGCCATACCAGCAGTGGCAAAAAGGGTATTTCTGGTCAATAGAAGTTTGGTAGTATCAAACATACGACTTAATTTGACGAAGAAATTTCGGAGACTGTACGTTCGGAGCACAGGATTGTGTGGTAGTGAGACAGGGACTGTGGGAAAACCGGAACAGATGAAACGCCTTTGAGATGTGGTGCTACAGAAGAGTGCTGAAAATTAGATGGACTGATAAGGTAAGGGATGAGGAGGTTCTTTGTAGAATCGATGAGGAAAGGAACATTTGTAAAACACTGACAACAAGAAGGGATAAATTGATAGGTTATCTGTTAAGACATCAGGGAAGAACTTCCGCTGTACTAAAGGGAGCTGTAGAGTGTAAAAACTGTGGAGGAACACAGATTGGTATACATCCATAAAATAAGTGAGGACGTGGGTTGCAATTGTTACTCTCAGATGAAAAGGTTGGCACAGGAAAGGAATTCGTAGCGGGCCGCATCAAATCAGTCAGAAGACTGATGACTCAAAAAATAACTAAAAAATAGAAAAGAATGCTGTTAACATCCCATGAGGAGGAGGAGGAAGAGATTAGTGTTTAACGTCCCGTCGACAATGAGGTCTTTAGAGACGGAGCACATGTTCGGAGTAGGGAAGGATGGAGAAGGAAATCGGCTGTGCCCTTTCAGAGGAACCATCCCGCCATTTGCGTTGAACGATTTTAGGGAAATCACGGAAGACCTAATCAGTATGGCCGGACGCAGCTTTGAACAGTCGTCCTCCCGAGTGCGAATACAGTGTGCTAACCACTGCGCTACCTCGCCCTGTAACACCCCACGAAGTCTGATAAATATTGGACTGGTGCTTCATGGTGTAACACTTCCAATTTCCATCATTGTAATTCAGTTAGGCGTCAGTGCAGTAACAGGGACGAAAGTTTGATTGAGTTTAGATGCTCGGGGTTTCCTTACTGCTCTGAGAAACTACTGCGATGTTTATGAAAAATGATGCCACACCCGATATGTTTCACTCTTTTTGTCAACGTGCTATTTTGCTAAATTGTTATTGCAACATCTTATTTTTTTCTTCCGATTTTGGCCGTCTAGGGACCGCGTTAAACAACTATTTTTCAATGTACATTTCTCCTATTGCGCTCCTCCTCTTTTCTCTTCTGCCAATATGTCTTCATCCTCTCTCTGTGCTGCTCCCTTCGGTCTTCTGTCCACACTGTTCCTCCAGTTCTTCTCTTCACTTCAAATCCTTCAAAATGCTGAAGTTTGTCTCTCATTAAGTCTCTGTTGGTTATATCATCTTCTCCTATACCCATCTCCTCTAAGGCTGCTTTGACTTCTTTGAACCAGGTAATTTGGGTTCTGGGGTTTTTGTCAAAAAACATGAATATTTTCTTTGTCAGCCTTTCATCATTCATTCTTTTCAAATGGGCGTAAAAGCTTACTATTCTCTTCCTCATAGTATCTCCCACTTTCTCAATTTTGTCATACACTTCTCTATTACTTCTAAGCTTCCAAGTCCCATTCTCAAACCTCGGCCCAAGTACTCTTCTAATGATTTTTCGCTCCTTTTTTGCTATAGCTTCCATTTCCTTGTTAGTGTTCATTGCTAAACATTCAGATGCATACAGACACTCTGGCTTAATCACAGTGTTGTAGTGCCTTATTTTTGCGTTAATTGATACTGACTTCTTGTTGTACACATTCTTTGTTAGCTGGAATGCCATTTCCATTTTTCTTGTTCTTGTTTTATTTCCTTCTTTATCTGAAGCATTGGGCTGGATGATTTCCCCTAAATATTTGAAATTAGAAACCTTCTTTATCTGGCCATACTTTGTAATCATATTGTTCGGTGCCTCTTTTACATTGGTTAGGTACTCTGTCTTTTCAAAAGAGATTTTCAGTCCTGCTTTTTCTGCTGTTTCATTCAGAATATTGATCTGTTTGACTGCTTCTTCCAAACTTCCTGCCAGAATCGCTAAGTCATCAGCAAAAGCGAGGCAATCTACTTCTAATCCAGCCTTTATTCTTCCTAATCTGATTTTTTGTATTCCTTCTTCAGTCGTTTTCTTCCTCCACTCTCTAATAACCTTTCCTAACACACAGTTGAATAGGGTAGGTGACAACCCATCTCCTTGTCTTAATCCTGTTCTGATTTTGAATGGTCTGGATACCTCACCACGGAACTTTACTTTTGCATAGGTATCCGTAAGTGTTTCTTTGACGATTGCGACTGTTTTCTTGTCTGCTCCAAACTCACTAAGGATGTTAACCAAGGTTGTTCTGTCAACGGAGTCGTACGCCTTCTTGAAGTCAACAAACGTGATAAAGATGTCTTTTCCTCTTAATCGTCTATATATAATAATTAACTTCAAGTTTAAAATTTGCTCCACACAAGGATGAAGTTCACGTGGACGTGTCCCACGCATGTATCCACGTGCCTGCAGCTGAACGGAGTGAACGAAAACCAAGCACCAAAAGTGCAACATCTTATGTTTCTAACAAAATTTATTTGTGAATCAAAGTCTTTGTCATCGATTTCGCTACTCGACTGGAGATCCAATTTTTCCATTACAGTAGTTGTGCTATTGTCACCTTTAGTTATCAGACGGTCATTGATAATGTCCACAACAAAACCAAATTTTTCAAAACTTTTCAGTCGTCGATAACATTACGAAGCTGTTGAAGTCCCATAGTGCTCAGAGACATTTGAGCCATTTGTTTAAGGTCGTCCTACGCAACCATTTTGTTCCATCATTGCCATGAGGCGTTAAAGAGTCCTTTGGTTAGGATTCAGCCGGAACACAGTACAGTGTGTAGCAATCTTTTGACAAAGAAAGAGAGGAATATTATCATTTAACTTCACGTCGATGGCTTGCTCATGGTAGTTGAAGCGCAAGTTTTAATTGGGGGAAGATGGAAAAAGAAATCGCCTGTTTCTTTTAAAGGCAGCATTTGCCTTAAGCGAGTTAGGGAAATCTTTGGAAACCTAAATAGGGGTGACTTGAATGGTACCCGAAACCCGATTTTCACGAATGCAAATATAGTGTCTTAACATTTTAACGTGTTTTGCCAGAGAATATTATGCTTAAAAATAGAAAAAATCGTGGAATCAATTTCATTGTATCACTCGCCTAGTAGAACACACACACATAGTATTCTCCTCCTCCCTGCCGGGTTAGGGAAGAGGCGGCCAACAAGTACCCCGTTCTGTGAAACGCTTTTGGTGCTTGGTTTTCGTTCACTCCGTTCAGCTGCAGGCACGTGGATACATGCGTGGGACACGTCCACGTGAACTTCATCCTTCACAAGTTCATCAAGAACAGGCTTTTCTGGTCCTAAACGGGGTAAGGAGAACGAGTTCCGCAGACGTTAAGCAAGGCTATACAAGTTCGCAACTTTCGCTTTTATTATGGAAGGTGTAACAGAACTGTTGACTTTAAGGGTGTCAGACGAGGAATTTTGTACTGCTGCTTCCAACGCACTAACGGATTTGGAAGCTCGTATTGAAGACATGACAGATAAAATTCTTATGCTATCTCGATTACCGGCAGAAACGCCAGCTGTTACTGAAAAGCGCACTTTCAATTATAGCGAACAGCACAGCAACCCTCCTAGAAAAACGAACTAAAATAATTGATATGCTGAGAACCATAACGCCCTGAAACTCACCGTCATCAATTTTGAGTTTTGCTTCTGATATCTGTACATCTTATGGTGAACCACATTTATCTATGTCAAATCAAACACGTTTCATCTGTCTAATTTCCAAACTGTTACTTTACTGGGCTACCAGTTTCGGCAATTTACTATGCCATCTCCACTATCCCTGACAGACGTTTGGGAAGATTCCAACCTCGGTTCTGGTCAAAATATGGGCCAGCATTCAAAGACTGGTATCTGTAGATTTCTGCTTCGTACAGCGATCACTTCAAACATCATTTGCCGACCTTGCCTTGGTCGGCAGGTGATGTTTGAAGTGGTCACTGCATCAAGTAGAAATCCACAGACACCAGTCCTTGAATGCTAACGCCTGTTTTGGTCAGACCCTAGGTTGGAAACTCTCTAACGTCGGTCAGGGGGAGTGAAGATGGTGTAGTAAATCGCCGAAACTGGTAGCCCAATAAAATAACAGTTTGAAAATTAGACGACTGAAGGTTTTTAATTTGACATTCTCTACTAAACAGCCGAGTCCCGCAACCATCTCTGAAAAGACAGACATACAGAGACTTTTATATATATATATATATATATATATATATATATATATATATATATATATATATATAGCCCCACACTATGAATATGAACGTTTACAAAAAGTTTTCACACTGATTCCTCGGATATTCCTCTCCATATGGGCGCAAAGAGCAAGGCATAATTTTGTTGCCGTGCGCTGGTCAATTGTTATCTAGGGTTGGTAGCATAATTTAGTAACCACATCATATACATGGCAATGCTTCATAATCCTAGGTTTATCGTCAGTTTTACCAGAACCACAGAACGTGCCTTATGAAAATAATAACGACGACCATGAAGTACTTTAATAGGTCTTAAATGCGTGTGTGGTGCATTTAGTATCTGTTATTCATGTTCTTGTTCTAGTTTCATATTAATTCCAAACTTTATAGTTGCCCGTTTTCACCAGCCTATATGTGGAAATTTTGTGAATTGACATTAATAATAAATATAATCTTACATTCTAATTGCTATTTCATAAGAAAAAGTGGATATATAATTTTTTCATAGGAAGTAAAGTATGTTGAGACTTGGTTGAAAAACAATTCAGACGTGAGCTTTGTAGTTTGGCTATAAATTTGATTTTTACAAGCACCTCTTTTTCTCAAAATTTGGTTCCTGTGCTTTGGACCCTTATGGTTCTCATTGTATCAGCTGTTCTCGTTGGCTATGCTGACGATAAGTTTGACCTGAATCATTATGTGCGTGACCGGTCTTATGGTTCAAATGGTTCTGAGCACTATGCGACTTAACTTCTGAGGTAATCAGTCGCCTAGAACTTAGAACTAATTAAACCTAACTAACCTAAGGACATCACACACATCCATGCCCAAGGCAGGATTCGAACCTGCGACCGTAGCGGTCACGCGGTTCCAGACTGAAGCGCCTTTAACCGCACGGCCACACCGGCCAGCAAACCGGTCTTAAACTAATGTAAGCAACACATCGTAATTCAAACAGTATCCAACTCGAACGAAAATCAATACGCCATCTTTTGGAGCTGATGTACTGCAAAAAGAAATATACGTGTACAAGTGCAGTAAATATAGATTGCTAAGACAGTGAAGCAAGCAGTTTACTGCACAAAACGCCTGGTCAGATGTAAAATGTGACTTCAGTTCCACGATTCTCATCTTGAGTATGTACCTAAGTCGACAACGTTACACGAGATGCTAGGTACGGCCTACAGAAATTGTCCTTTTTTTAGTGTTCCTTCAGTCGGTCTGTTTTTCATGTGAGACTTGATGTACTGATCAATGAGCCATTTTCAGTAATCATCATCTCAAGCAGATTTTAGTAATGTTTTTCGGGGACTTCATAGCTGCTCTGTAGCCCCCGCAGTCGTGTGATTCTGATGCACATTTTTACTATGCATTTCAGTCACCGGACGGATCCCTAGAAAGAAGCATAAAGCAGTCCGCAAATTCAAGAAAAGGTTTACCGACTACCAACAGACATGGAAGATAAATTAAGAAAAAAGTACGGAAAAAATAGCACTAAGTCGTTTGATTTTATCTATCTGCAGTCTACATGCACAGCAGACAGTTATAACGTGAAGACAATAATAAGGAAACATGAAACGACTGCTGATGCAAAAACGTCTGCACACCGCACCTCTTCTCAGTTAATTGACGTCGTGAGAATCGTCATGAGCTTACAATCATCGTCCCGTTCAGTATTTATACTCTACGCCTCTACTTCACCCCACTGAAATAGCGTTATACGACAGCACCGTACAGTTCTTTAATCGCATTCTCTCGGTTTAGTTAGTTGTCAGTTGACTTTGTACCTTATTCGAAAATTCCTACAGTGTTCCAGTTGGTTGCTCCACAGATCTGGGTTACCTTTTTCAATGATCCACCACTTCCTCGTACGTATTAGCAATTGTATATCAGAAAATTGAATTAGGTGAATAAGGGTCAATTCATAAACATTAGTGGCATACCGTAATGGCATCCCCGTTAGATTTGACAGATGAAACAATGTAGTACGGGAGGAACACTCAGCTGAGAATCTCCAAGCACACGCACGTCCATTGCGCAATCACAATGCGAGATATGAATTTTCCGTGCGTATGACATTCTTCAGTACTACTATATTTTGCACCGTTGTAACCACCTCTCGGCGAATAACATACTTCCAAATGCTAACGGAAGCTCAGGGTATACTTTTCTCGCACAACATGGATCGAACAAGTCATGAAGATGCAGTATTTCTTTACTTCCAAAAAGCATTTGGCTTGGTGCTATGCCAAAGTTTGTCAAAAAAAATGTGATCAAACGAAGCATAAAAACAAATTTGTGATTGGACTTACTATTTGCCGGTAGGCGGGACACAGCGTGATATCTTTCGTGAGGAGGTCACTGATCGAAATAAAAGTAACTTCAACTGTGCACCAGGTAAATATGTTGGGACCCTGGCTGTTTATATTGTATATTAATGACCTTGGAAGCAAGATTCATAGTAATCTCAGACTTTTGCAAACGATGCAGTTGTTTATAACAAAGCAATATGTTGAAAATGTCCACTAATATTCAATCAAATACTGAGAAGATTTCAAAGTGACGCATAGATTGGCGACTTGCTGTGTATGTGCAGATATAACTTGTCTGCTTCTCTCTATCTGAGTGAATCTTCCTGAAACTGTCTACCAAAACTTCCCAGAAATGGTTACCAAACAAACTAATCCCTAACTTAGTCGTTTACGGTGCCAAACTCTAAGTATGCTGAATTATACAAAAACTTAATATGATTTGCTCAACACTGGCTACAAACTGAAGATAATTGTTTCTATAGAAATGCAGTGCTGCCCTCAATGTAACCTGGCTTATGAAATAAATGCGCAGCTCAACTTACAAAGAAAATTCCTGGTCCTAAACTGAATTTTCACGTACCTCGTGCGTTGAAAAATATTTTTTTGGATTTCTCAAAAGCAGCTCATAGCGTACAGCGGCAAAGCAGCATTTAAAATGTAACTGAAAATTCTGTACCACAAAGGGCATTGTGCGTACATACATAATTAACTGTACGAAGAGTGGGAATTTTTACTGGTAAGAAGTGACATCTGACAAAATTCAAATGAAGCTCTATATTAAAAACTAATGCTTTAAAAATCAGCTGAATATTTACAATAGTCTCTTCATAACATGACTTTAAGAAATAACTTTAACCAAGGGGTATCTCACCTTCTGTCAGTCAAGCCATATAACAGTCCTACTATTTGAGCTTTGTTACTACAATCTCAATAACCCAAAACAATGCTACGCGCCTGCGTGCTTACCTCAGTCTCTCAACATTCCAGAAAAACTCACAAATAATCTCCTTAGCTTCTCTCTCCATAATTGCATCAAAAATATCCATACTGCAATTCCAACAATCTGATATCATACTTATAAAGAAAATTTTCTGAGCATTCTTCAAAATACATCCGCTATTCAACGCTCTTCAACTTACAATGCATGTATCTTTTGCAAGTTCTCTCAGGCAGAGGCGCTGTAGCAACACAAAGCTATTGTAGCAATAGTTAAAAACGATTACTCAACTACATGGTTTTGCTCTGTGTGAGCTACCCATATCGATACTTGAAGATAGACGTCAATTATCAGTTTGACTTTGTCACACATAGAATGGTTTATGGCCACTGCCCGTTAATGTCCCTATATTACCTTATAAAGGAACCGCCGTTTAACTGCGTCTTCTTTGCGCCACTGCATAACTGCCATTTGAGAGCGCGCAACGTAAATTTTCCTGAAGCCTCAGGAATCGAGAGTCCTCTCCAAGGTTCCCAGCGTAATTGAAGGGTGGTTTGTACATAAAAAACGTAATTGTCACTCTAGCTGAACCCTTCAAAGTACAGCATCGATAGCCATGCGTCTTTCGACGATACTGCAGTCATCAAACATCATTTCGGATTCCTGTAGCTCGTAAACATTTATACTGAGCACCCACGCTTAGTTTCATGTAACGTATATGGTCAATCTACTTTGCTCTCCGGAGCGAACCTTATCGTTAAAGGCAAAACTAACAGAAAAGTATTAGCCCCCGCATGTATAGCAAAGATCGCCTGCGCTAGGTGCAGTGAACAAAAATAACCAGTTCAGTTCGTGATGTTAAAAATCGATAATTTTCAACAGCATTCAGTCGCCAAGAGATGAAATAGTAATGGCATACATTTGACCGTACTGCGATACAGTGACCTGTGTTAAATCCCACATGTCTGTGTATTGTCTCATAGAGAAGACTGATGCCGTAAATGTGTGCTTCAGTTAGTTGTGCTCCGACGTCTTTGGCTTTCAGCAATAATTTCTTTGTTCGCTTTGTTGCTTTACCATTGGTCAGTTTATTCAACAGCCAATAGCAAAACAACATTCTCCCGCGTCAGTCCGCGCTTTTCATCAATAACCAATCGCAAAATAGTAAACCTAACGACTGCACTTTACACCGACGTAATTATCTAACATGCTGAAGTTTTGTTTATGCATAAAGTTATTTACTATTGTTATTTATACCTGAATTAACTTTCCCTTTACCATAAACTTACTTTACAAATCTATTGTACAAAAACCCCTTTGTCCACATCCATACTTCTTCGAAATGTTCCCACACTAAATCCCACTACATAACCCGTTAAACAATTATTTTCAAACTAACCTTAAACCACACTCACGCATCATTCATACTGCTAAAATACATTTATAACATTTTATCTACACAAAAAGACATGATAAATGGTTCAAATGGCTCTGAGCACTATGGGACACAACTACTGTGGTCATAAGTCCCCTAGAACTTTGAACTACTTAAACCTAACTAACCTAAGGACATCACACACATCCATGCCCGAGGAAGGATTCCAACCTGCGACCGTAGCGGTCGGGCGGTTCCAGACTGTAGCGCCTTTAACCCCTCGTCAAAGACGTAACAACACTTAATGAAAATACTAAAACAGTTTATAAAAAACATTCTATTACTTTAGTGCACTCTAGTGGGCACAATCGAAACTAAATCCGTCTCCTATCCTATATTGTCCTCTATCGGCTGATACATCAACTACGTGCGCGTCCAGTCTCGCGTCACCATCTGTCACTCTCCAGCTCTGAGACACATCTCCCACTTAACCGCCTCCAAGGCAAGATCGGTATACGGCGCTATGCCTGAGCATGTTTCCATCAATGTGCGTCACAGCAGTAGTGATGCACTGCTGCGGTGCCTACAGAGTTGTTGGTATTGGAGGGTGCATAAACTTCGTCCTTAACATAAGCCTACAGGTAGAAATCACATGGCATGAGATCTGGCGACCTGGGGTCCATGGCAGTATCCAGCGACGTGGCAGTTCGCAGCTGAAAAAGGCGAGGACAACTGTGCTCGAGTGAGGTGGAGCCCTGTCCTGTTAAAAGATGAAAGTCGAGTAGTCAACAGTAAGTTGTGACAAGAACTACAGCTGCAACCTACCCCAGTACACGGTACTTGTTCCCATCTGTTCGATGAAGAAAAATTAGCCCTGAACCTTTGTCTTGGATATGACACAGAAGACATTCACCATTGCCACAACCCTTTCCAACTCCACACAGACATGCAGCAATTCAGTAGCCCACACTTTCACACTGTGACGATTCACGTTTCCCGACATGTAGAAAGTCACCTTGTCGCTGAATGTCAATGTCACTGCGAAGTCATCATCTTTTATAGCTCGCTGCTTTCGGGTACAAAAGCCCAGTCAGTGGGCTAATCATGTAGAGTCAGCTGTTGTAACAGCTGTAAACGGTAGGATTTGAAATGCAAACGTCGCCCCAAAATATTCCACACTGTTTCTGCAAAATGTACAGTTCGCGGTTTGCACGAACCGTGGGCCGCACACGAAGCTCAATCCTACGCGCTCCACGATTTCCTCTGAGAAATGTTGTTACACCATGCTTTTCCCTTTACACAGACAACCAGTATCACTAAACTGGTGAAAGCAATGAAAAACGCTTCGGTGACTAGGTGCAGCTTTTTTCGTATTTGCGTCTGAATGCATAGAGAAGCTCGTAACCGTGGAACACTTCGCATATTCTGAGATACCAAAACTCGTCTCCTGCATTGCCGCCATCTTGTACAGTGCCGCCACAGACCTGCCATCTAGCGTGCACGCAAGAAACGAGGGAGGATTTTTAATCTATGAGGGGCGTTCAGTAAGTAACGTAACATAATTATTTTCCTGAATGGAGGTTGATTTTTTTCGGAATTCCAACACAGCATATAATTCCCGCCTCTTTTGGCTACAACACTCTATTTTTCAACATAATTTCCGTATAATGCGAAGACCTTAACCCACCTTACTGGGAAGGTCTGTTATGCCCACATTGTACCACTCTACAGGTCGACGTCGCAGCCGTCTTGCTGCATCAGTAACCTCCTCATCATCCACACACTGCTTCCCATAGAGTCCATCCTGCATTGGGCCAAGAAACGGAAGTCCGAAGGTGCGAGATCTGGGCTGAAGGGTCGATGAGGATGAAATGCCAAATGAAGTTTTGTGAGCTCCTCTGCGGTACGTTGACTTGTATGAGGTCTTCCGTTGTCATGAAGATGAAGTTCGTTCGCATTTTTCTTTGAAACCCGATGAATTTCGCCTAGGCTAACCCTTTTGCCTCAAGTAGAAGAGGCATCTGCTACATTATCCTCCATGTTTAATAGCACAAGGTGTTTACAATTGTACTACTCTGTTGCTTTTCAATCCCTTGTTTCTGCGACTTCTTTACCCAGACTCAGTATGGAGCATTGATTTCTCTTTGCTGTCTCACGGCTCTTGCGTGGAACGCTTGTCGTTTCTGCTCGATCGGTACTACGCCTTTCCAGTTCATTTTTCTTGCTTGCAACGAATCTTTGGCTCTAAACGATGAATTTCTCCGTTCCTGACGCAGAGCGACACGTTTACCCGATATCGGGCTGATATTAACTACTTCCTCCTTTAATCGCTCCCTTAGAGGACGCGCCAATCTGTGCCTTCACGTTGTGGCTTCGGCGGCTGTGACCGGTACAGATCGGAAGAAGTCGCCGCGGCGCCTTGACTGGACTTGTTCTGCCCGGCACGCTTACGGAAACAGGCCGCGCCAGCTCTGCCAAGGTCGTCAGAAACCTACAGTCGGAGCTGGAAACTGATTTCTTGTTCCAAGGGCTTGCTTTTATGATTCTGCAAGCGGCTGAGTGTACAAGGTCTTCACGAAAAAACAGCACATTTCAGAACGACAGCTTTGAAATGCTCATATTTGACCTTCGTTATCCAATGTTTCCCTGAAAATTCAGTTACATTGTCAAGGTTAAACTATTCCTCTCTCCTTCCCTACCCCGCCCACCCTCTGTGTTAAATTACTGTGCTATTCACAGTTATAGTTAAATGTCTCCATTAATAACCGTTTTTTTCCCTCTTTAGAACATAATGTTCGGTCAGTACTGTGTCAGAAGCGAACTGCTGGCTTCTCCGATATCGTAAATCTATATCACCCTCACCCTCACAGAAGCGCACGTTTCCGACAGACGCCGATAGCGGTCTACATCTACATCCAGACTCCGCAAGCCAGCTGACAGTGTGTGGCGGAGGGTACTTTGAGTACCTCTATCTGTTCTCCCTTCTATTCCAGTCTCGTATTGTTCGTGGAATGAAAGATTGTCGGTATGCCTCTGTGCGGGCTCTAATCTCTCTGATTTCATCCTCATGGTGTCTTCGCGAGATATACATAGGAGAGACTCGGTGGGCCGGTCGTTGTGACCGAGCGGTTCTAGGCGCTTCAGTCTGGAACCGCGCGACCACTACGGTCGCAGGTTCGAATCTTGCCTCTGCCATGGATGTGTGTGATTGCGTTATGTTAGTTAGGTTTAAACAGTTCTAAGTTCTAGGCAACTGATGACCTCAGAATGCTCAGAGCCATTTGAACCATTTGACTACTCGGTGAAGGTATGTTCTCGAAACTGCAACAAAAGCCTGTACCGAGCTACTGAGCGTCTCTCTTGCAGAGTCTTCCATTGGAGTTTATCTATCATCTCCGTAACGCTTTCGCGATTACCAAATGATCCTGTAACGAAGCGCGCTGCTCTCCGTTGGATCTTCTCTATCTCTTCTATCAACCCTATCTGGTACGGATCCCACACTGGTGAGCAATATTCAAGCAGTGGGCGAACAAGTGTACTGTAACCTACTTCCTTTGTTTTCGGATTGCATTTCCTTAGGATTCTTCCAATGAATCTCAGTCTGGCATCTGCTTTACCGACGATCAACATTATATGATCATTCCATTTTAAATCACTCCTAATGCCTAGTCCCAGATAATTTATGGAATTAACTGCTTTCAGTTGCTGACGTGCTATATTGTAGCTAAATGATAAAGGATCTTTCATTCTATGTATTCGCAGCACATTACCCTTGTCTACATTGAGATTCAATTGCCATTCCCTGCACCATGCGTCAATTCGTTGCAGATCCTCCTGCATTTCAGTACAATTTTCCATTGTTACAACATCTCGATATACTACAGCATCATCCGCAAAAAGCCTCAGTGAATTTCCGATGTTATCCACAAGGTCATTTATGCATATTCTGAATAGCAACGGTCCTACGACACTCCCGTGCGGCACAGCTGAAATCACTCTTACTTCGGAAGACTTCTCTCCATTGAGAATGACATGCTGCGTTATGCGGGGACCCGGCGGATCCAATTATGAGTGCCCATTGCGCCATGCCTTCATCTGCTCTCACTAAGAACGCCCTCTTCCGCTTCAATATAAGACGGCCGACGGCAGCTATCTAGCCCAGTCTCAGTGGCAGTCTTCAGTATTAGTCAGCTTTCGACAGTTCGCTAGTGCATTAGTAGCATGAGCCTGAGTCTACACGACAATCTTTATTTCTTGTAAAAGCTGGACTTTATTGGTGTTCGTCCTTTCTTTGCAATCGCTTAGAGAGGGCTACAAGTTAAGTAAATTTTCTGCTTACTTTATTTACGTGTTCGCTAATCATTTCTGCTACTGTCCAGCTTCCCTACGACGACAGCTGCTGCACCATTTTGTAGCCCAAGTCTCTTCACCATTGTGTATGAAGTAGTACAAAACAGTTTCTCACATTCGACAGCAAGATTCCGACGGTCGGTAAGAAATCATTACGACACAAGCACACTTAAAATCTTTGATGTTCGAATCGATAAAGACTGATTCGTCAAAACACATACCTGTGTCCTGTCTCCCAAGCGACAAATCAGAAACAAAAAGATAGATGTGTGTCAAAGGAACAGAATCACTACATGCAAAGCACGTTCAGATATATTCGTATAGCCAAAAGTGCACGGATTCTCTTGTAGTGCAGTACTTGCAAATAGTGCACACATTACTTCTCTCGCCCTCTTCATAATAAACCCATATTGCAGCAGATAATCGTCTGCTCCACTTCGTAGCTAAAGGTGGCATATCCAAGTGGTTCATTTTCCCTGTTCTATTCTTTTCTGAAATTTATCGCTTTTTTTCAAAACTAGGGACTTTCTTCTACATTGACGTATAAGAGCGCCGTAGGACTGCTTCTTTAGACAGCAATTTGGCACAAGAAAACTACAATCCTGTGTGCGCTTGCAGTTTTCAGCAGATGTTGTGGATGCAACAAGCCTATAGAAAATCTCAGTACGTATTATACGTACGTTCAGTTACGATAGCAACAAACCGATACATCTTACTGGAATATTTAGCATCTGGGCTGGATAAAACAGCCAATTATGTTCTCATGAAGTAGTGAAATAAAAACACCGTAGTTGGAGCATGTAGCAATCCTTTTCCCCCTTATGAGGGGATGCCTCGTTGTATGGATTCCACGAGAGAATGACAGCTTTGGAGAGCCAGTCTTGTCCATGACCACTTAACCATCGCCCCCACCTCAGAGAGACTGACAGGAATTGAGTTCAAAACGCACAGTTCTCGTTCGACGATGTCAAAGATATTCTCAACAGGACTGGTATCAAATGGCGTGGGCGTCAACACATGAACGCCGATTTCTAACAGTGCGTCCACAAACCGTTATAACATTGGCATTTCTGGAGCGACTGGGTGATGCACTGTCTTGCTGAAGGTCAACAAAGTGATACAGGGCACTGGACTGTATGTATCTGTATCTCTGCCACTGAAAGGGAATGAAGGGCTATCAGCGGCTCCATTTCATCCTATGACACAAAAGAACTCCCTCACCGTCTAAACGGTGCCATGTTGGCAAGTGGAGTGCGTTAATGCGTTCGTCACAAGCATCGGCGTGAAGTAATAAGTAGCGCGAATTATGAGGCGAGCTTTATACACGCTTCGAGCGTTCAGTTGCAATGTTCGTGCATCCATGCCAATCGTTGATCCTTGTGATATGCGGGTAACAGGGGCTTCTATAGCGTGAGAGTGCCTCTGAAAGGCAAGACTCTTAGTCCTGAGTCGATGTCTAACAGCAAACTGGCGAGTGATTTGCTGCTCTAGGGCTCGTCCATCCCCTGTTACGGCCCGTTATAGTTGGCGGGGCCCATATCATCAACCCTTTTTTGTCCCTGGTAAATCACTTTGACGGAAGTGATCTTCCACAAATAGAGATACTCGCGCTATAGTTTTAATATGCTTGCACGTGAGAAAGTTCTGCGTCTGCACAATCGTAGAAATGGAGATCCCCTTTGCTGTGCACCCACAAGGTGGCCGTGATCAAAAGCGGTCATATCAGGCGTCTTGTCTCCGTCCTGCGTCGGACGGCTACCCCACAGCCAACACGACGCTCGCTTGACTAAGTCTGAGGTATGTGATTCCCCAAACCCTTCCAGTCGTACCGAGTGCGATCGCGAATTGTTCGAGGTATTGGACTCGCTTTCGGGAGGAGCCGGCTTCAAATACCCATCTGGTCACTCAGATTTAAATTAGTCGTGGTATCCCTAAGCCGATTTCAGCGGATGCCTGGATGGTCTCTTTGCAGAATAAAGGTCCGATTTGTTCCCTGTGCTTGTCCTATCTGAGCTTGTGCCGTGCCTGTAACGATCTCGTCGCTCTCGGGACAATGTTAAACCTTAATCTTCTTTTTGTCCTTCGCTGTGGCGAATACTTTCGTAACGTGCAGGCTTCATGTTTCGTTAATGCTGCTCCCCCGCTCCCCTACTACTTCATAGTATATTTTATAAATGCAATACAAACTTAGCAACCGATGGAGTCTGGCAAACAAGGACTATGGAAACTACGAGAATTTGGCTTCACGAGAACCTGCATTGCGCTAGTGGCTTCATACCTCTAGGACAGAACCTTTACGTTTGCAATGAAGACTCAGTAGCAAAAATCAGAGGAATCGAAGCCAGGATGCCGCAGTGTTCAGCTGTGAGGGCGCACTGAACGGATTTATTCATCAAGCCTCTGAAAACTCTAAGGGTCGAACAAACTATTTATGTACTTGCAACCATCATCATGACGCGGAGCATTAAAGATTACAGATGGCATGTCAGGAATTTGAAACCTGATAATCCAAATGAAAAGTAGCTTTCTACGCCATGAAGAGCAAATCAGTCATTTTCGCCGGAAGACGAGCACCGCAGATCCGGCAGTTGGTATTATTTGGAACAGCAATCAAGTGGAGAATCTACGCCATATGTCCAGGAATTATAATGGATAGAAATTTGACACAAAGGCAACCAACGATTGGATTCGCTGTAACCAGTGATTAACAGAAATTCAGAATTGTCTCGCTCTTTCTCTCGGTAAAGAGTCTGGGGCAACAACAGATGAAAAGTTAAACTGGGCTGCGCACATAGTTGTAGTGTGGAAGAAAGCATCAGCCTCTCTCCATGTCATGCAAAAACATAAAAAGCTCTTCCCTTTTAGCATGAAAAAGAAACTTGAACAAACGCCTTATACTTACGACTGTTGATTACAGCAACCTTACGTGCAAGGTCGTTCTAAAGAACTCTCATGGCGTCTGGAACTGTTGATCTTGCGCGTGTTGAATATATCTGTGCCATTCGACTCTTTGATCGCGTTTCAGCACATTACTCACCGCTATTTTGGCTGCATGCAGACAAGCGCAGAGATTTCCACTCACTCTGTCTCCTCTGCCGTACACTGTCCCTCGTATCTCCGTCTCTTCCGCCGTAATGCTCTTGTCTGAGGAATACAAGAGGGTGGTTTGATAAGTCTAGTAAAAAGCAATAAAAACGTTTGTTTCGCAAACAGCTAATCTTACCTCTCGATATGGTGTCCTCTGAGGGGTATACACTTGAAGCAGCCATCCTGCAGCTTTTTCATCCCATCGGTAAAATAGGTTCTGTCAAACTGTGCAAAGCACTCGTTGACTGCGACTTCCTCATTTGATGATAATTTCTTCTCAGCAAGCTAAAGTTTTAAGCTGGTGAACAGGAAGAAGTCACTTGGGGCTAAGTCTGGTGAATAGGCTAGATGAGGAACCAGTTCAAAGACTAGTTTATGCACTTCTGCCATTGTTATCGCTGACGTGTGGCATGATGTATTACCTTTTTTGTGGGCCAACTTTGGTCTTTTGTTTAGCCAGAGAAAGTTTTAAACGATCCAGTAATAGAACATAATAGGAGCCATTTACGGTCCTGCTTTTTTCCAAGTAATCTACGAAGGCCGGCCAGGGTGCCCGAGCGGTTCTAGGGGCTACAGTCTTGGAACCGCGCGACCGCTACGGTCGCAGGTTCGAATCCTGCCTCTGGCGTGGATGTGCGTGATGTCCTTAGGTTAATTAGGTTTAAGTAGTTCTGAGTTCTAGGCGACTGATGACCTCAGAAGTTAAGTCCCATAGTGCTCAGAGCCATTTGAACCATTTGAATACGAAGAATGCAGCACGTTATGTTGCACTCACTGCGTTAGTCTTACCGGCATTTCAAGCGCATCACGAGCCTTACGCACTTAAGGTGCGCTTCATACATTATGCGATACGACACGTTGCACTAAAGGTCGCGCGACGTGACGCTTGTCGGCGCGACTCTCCTGTTCAATGGAATGCAGCTTGCATTATGACAAACCACAAGACCGCACAAATCACGTTCCTGTCTCAGCCGCAATCATGGGATATTCTGAAGAGGAGTTATTTCGACACATCATTATTTAAAACTGAAAAACTGAAAAAGGAAGTTCTGGGTGTAACTGTTAATATGAAACATAGTTCGGCTGTGGTGTTTCGTCAACTCTCTCAACGGGAACACAAATTCCACGAATGCTACAGAATGAGTCCAGAGAGTTTCCACTTTTTCGAGCTACTGGTATCCATTATCCTGAGAAGCAGGGCACAAATTTTCAACTTGATGTTTCTCTTGTTGCGAAGGTAAGATGGTGAAAGAGAGCGAGTGACGTTAAAAACACCACCATGAAAAGTTTATTTTCAGTAAGACGACATAGTGTGCCACTTTATTTACTGAAGTACATATACAAATAATGGTTCAAAATTAAAAAGCTACAACTGTTCTGTATCGTAAGGTAGAACGTGATGCAGCTTCAGATGTAATCACAAGAAATGCCGCATCTGAAGTTAGATCAGTCGCCATCGATGTTGTTGTAGTGACTGGTGAATTCTGTGTGCAAATAATATAGTTTACCGACTGTAGACAAACTTTATTCCAAGATGCATGTTTAAATGTACTGAAACTGGGGCTTGCTCAATTTGTATGCCAGCAGTTGACGCTTTCCGAATCTCAGATAGGGGCTCCTCCCATGAGGTAGTTTGTATAATATGATTAACATTTTACAATCACAGACCAGGGCCTTAGATTTGTTATGCGAATATGAAATTACAGCAATGAAAATAAGGAGATGCACAGATTCCACAGCAAGTCCTTACCTGGTTCTCTGATTTCGGCTACTTTCTTCCTCCACGCCCAAGATTGCCCCAGCTGCCACTGACTACGATTTCATTGTGTAATCTCATAGATAAGGGCTTTTCCAACTGTTGTTGTTGTGGTCTTCAGTCCTGAGACTGGTTTGATGCAGCTCTCCATGCTACTCTATCCTGTGCGAGCTTTTTCATCTCCCAGTACCTACTGCAACCTACATCCTTCTGAATCTGCTTAGTGTATTCATCTCTTGGTCTCCCTCTACGATTTTTACCCTCCACGCTGCCCTCCAATACTAAATTGGTGATCCCTTGATGCCTCAGAACATGTCCTACCAACCGATCCCTTCTTCTGGTCAAGTTGTGCCACAAACTTCTCTTCTCCCCAATCCTATTCAATACTTCCTCATTAGTTATGTGATCTACCCATCTAATCTTCAGCATTCTTCTGTAGCACCACATTTCGAAAGCTTCTATTCTCTTCTTGTCCAAACTATTTATCGTCCATGTTTCACTTCCATACATGGCTACACTCCATACGAATACTTTCAGAAATGACTTCCTGACACTTAAATCAATACTGGATGTTAACAAATTTCTCTTCTTCAGAAACGCTTTCCTTGCCACCATTGCCAGCCTACATTTTATATCCTCTCTACTTCGACCATCATCAGTTATTTTGCTCCCCAAATAGCAAAACTCCTTTACTACTTTAAGTGCCTCATTTCCTAATCTAATTCCCTCAGCATCACCCGACTTAATTAGACTACATTCCATTATCCTTGTTTTGCTTTTGTTGATGTTCATCTTATATCCTCCTTTCAAGACACTGTCCATTCCATTCAACTGCTCTTCCAAGTCCTTTGCTGTCTCTGACAGAATTACAATGTCATCGGCGAACCTCAAAGTTTTTATTTCTTCTCCATGAATTTTAATACCTACTCCGAATTTTTCTTTTGTTTCCTTTACTGCTTGCTCAATATACAGATTGAACAACAAGGGGGAGAGGCTACAACCCTGTCTTACTCCCTTCCCAACCACTGCTTCCCTTTCATGTCCCTCGACTCTTATAACTGCCATCTGGTTTCTGTACAAATTGTGAATAGCCTTTCGCTCCCTGTATTTTACCCCTGCCACCTTTAGAATTTGAAAGAGAGTATTCCAGTCAACATTGTCAAAAGCTTTCTCCAAGTCTACAAATGCTAGAAACGTAGGTTTGCCTTTCCTTAATCTTTCTTCTAAGATAAGTCGTAAGGTCAGTATTGCCTCACGTGTTCCAGTGTTTCTACGGAATCCAAACTGATCTTCCCCGAGGTTGGCTTCTACTAGTTTTTCCATTCGTCTGTAAAGAATTCGTGTTAGTATTTTGCAGCT
Source organism: Schistocerca piceifrons (assembly GCF_021461385.2). Classification (NCBI taxonomy): domain Eukaryota; kingdom Metazoa; phylum Arthropoda; class Insecta; order Orthoptera; family Acrididae; genus Schistocerca; species Schistocerca piceifrons. The sequence goes on from NC_060138.1 coordinate 1,064,168,140, forward strand.
GTGACTTATTAAGCTGATAGTTCGGTAATTTTCACATCTGTCAACAGCTGCTTTCTTTGGGATTGGAATTATTATATTCTTCTTGAAATCTGAGGGTATTTCGCCTGTTTCATACATCTTGCTCACCAGATGGTAGAGTTTTGTCAGGACTGGCTCTCCCACGGCCGTCAGTAGTTCCAATGGAATATTGTCTACTCCGGGGGCCTTGTTTCGACTCAGGTCTTTCAGTGCTCTGTCAAACTCTTCACGCAGTATCATATCTCCCATTTCATCTTCATCTACATCCTCTTCCATTTCCATAATATTGTCCTCAAGTACATCGCCCTTGTATAGACCCTCTATATACTCCTTCCACCTTTCTGCTTTCCCTTCTTTGCTTAGAACTGGGTTTCCATCTGAGCTCTTGATATTCATACAAGTCGTTCTCTTATCTCCAAAGGTCTCTTTAATTTTCCTGTAGGCGGTATCTATCTTACCCCTAGTGAGATAGGCCTCTACATCCTTACATTTGTCCTCTAGCCATCCCTGCTTAGCCATTTTGTACTTCCTGTCGATCTCATTTTTGAGACGTTTGTATTCCTTTTTGCCTGTTTCACTTACTGCATTTTTATATTTTCTCCTTTCATCAATTAAATTCAATATTTCTTCTGTTACCCAAGAATTTCTACTAGCCCTAGTCTTTTTACCTACTTGATCCTCTGCTGCCATCACTACTTCATCCCTCAGAGCTACCCATTCTTCTTCTACTGTATTTATTTCCCCCATTCCTGTCAATTGCTCCCTTATGCTCTCCCTGAATCTCTGTACAACCTCTGCTTCTTTTAGTTTATCCAGGTCCCATCTCCTTAAATTCCCACCTTTTTGCAGTTTCTTCAGTTTTAATCTACAGGTCATAACCAATAGATCGTGGTCAGAATCCACATCTGCCCCTGGAAATGTCTTACAATTTAAAACCTGGTTCCTAAATCTCTGTCTTACCATTATATAATCTATCTGATACCTTTTAGTATCTCCAGGGTTCTTCCATGTATACAACCTTCTTTCATGATTCTTAAACCAAGTGTTAGTTATGATTATGTTGTGCTCTGTGCAAAATTCGACCAGGCGGCTTCCTCTTTCATTTCTGTCCCCCAATCCATATTCACCTACTACGTTTCCTTCTCTCCCTTTTCCTACACTCGAATTCCAACTATCTGTACGAAAAAAATTATCTTCTAACAGTTCTCCCGTGTGAAGATGTCTTTCAAACTTGAAAGCACGCGTACGAATGAATGCTTCGGCTGGTATCGGCAGCACACGAAAAAGAGAAACACAAGGCAGCTCCACACACTGCGGCACGCGGCCGCGGCTTAGAGTGTGCCGTCGTAACTCGTTCGGCGGAACATCAAAACGGATTATCAAGCTGTGATATCAGACTACAAGATGTGAAAAAATAATTTTTTACCGAATAGTTACCTCAAAACCGAATGACAGAGACTCACGCATGTAACCCAAAACAGTAAATTTTAATTTTTTACGCGAAAAGTAAAACCGTACTGAGAAACTGGCTATAGATGTGTATGTAGTTTTTTTCATTTACTTAAAACACTTTTTAAGCACGTCAGATGGCATGAAATTTCCCTTTCCATACATCGGACAGTACGAGTTGCGTGGAGCGACCAGCACTCCGTGTTGCGCCGTTCGAAGCGATGGAGATACGTATCGCTGCCGTCCCACTGTGAACCAGTTAAGTCGCTTCCATTGTTTCCTTGCGCTCCGCCGATGCAGGCTGCTTCTGTGTCTCATCGCTTGTTGGGTCGCATGTCGCATTGCCTCAGTGGCAGCCACGCCTGAGAGTAACCGATCGGGGAGATAAAGCACACACCATGCACTAGAGAAGCATAAGCCAAACTCTCAGTACGTCCTTTAAGAAAAAGTCAGCAGGTTGGAGGAAAGGAAGGAAGATTAGGATATAACATTCCGACTATTATGAGATCATTAGAGACAGAGCACTCCGTATTTTATGGACTATAAGACACTACGGGCTATAAACGCACCTTAATTTTTAAGCATTTTTTTAATTTTTACCATTTTTATTATTAGACTGCAATGCCAGACTAGAAAAAATTCTTAGTTTATAAAACTGAACTGACCCTTAAGATCCCTGAAAATCGTCATCTGAACTTTCTTCTTCTTCTTCTTCTTCTTCTTCTTCACCGTCGTCGTCATCGTTGTCCATATATAATGTGGTCGTCTCTGCCATCGAGAGTTTTACTCACGCCGCACTTTTTGGAAAATTTAACAATAATATCTTCTCTCACTAACACCACGACTGTTTTATCCACTGACTCGTTTGATTGTACGTCGTTTTAAAGCTCCCCTCGGCGTAAATTCATCTTGGGTTTCTTCCATTATCCATTTGTTCTATTCCTCTCTCATATACAGTTTAAATTGTTTACATCATGAGTTTACAGTTACGAAGACATGTCTTCCCAGCATAACAGCAAGCCCTGTATTTCCCTGTCTCAGCTCCTTTTTCACAGAATTTTTCAAATGACCGCTAAGCTGATCCAACACAAGAACAGAACTCTTCTTCAATAAACCATCTTTCCTTCTCTCTCACACTTTGTTAATCCATAATTTCATAGCAGCTTCGTCCATCGAACCCTTATCATATACGTGAAAACCACCTTCTGGAGGTATTTTTAGGAGGTTTTGGCATTACTTTGCACTTGAAAATGATCATTGGATTAAGTTTAGTACCGTCAGCACTACGTGAAAGAACAACAATGTAGCGCATTTTTTCATGTTCACTTGTTTTTATAGTTAGTTTTAGCACCTTCCATGGCAACGGCTCTGTTATTTTGGCCCTTATTCGCTATTTGACTTAGTTCCACACTGGTTTTCTGTCGATGTTGAATAGTAAAGCGATGAAAAAATGTTTTCCCTTCATATTCCTGTGGCATTTTCTGAGATATTTTGGTTTTGGTACGCATGCTAAGTCCATGAACACGGAAGTTAGCGCCAGCAGCCAACATAGCGCTGCAGCGGATGATAATGGCCTCCCCTCAGGAGATAAAGCGAGGCTTTTACGGGGACAAGCTTCCGCGGAGGAAATATTGGGAAAATGACTCAAATAAACACTCGTAAGCTATCGCTACAATGGAACTTATTAGGATTACAGCCACCTAAATGTTTTTGATGCACTGTTGGTTTTATAGTGTTACCTGGTTTTCGGCTTACAAGACCATCTTCAGACGTTTACTGACTATTGTCGCCAAAGAAGTTACAATGTTTGTAAACAACATTGGAAAAGAACTTCCACATCTAGACTGAAGCAGAAACGCACAGTAAATAACATCTTGGACAGTTGAATAGCAAAAAAATATAAAAGGAATAAACAGGAAGAACTTTAACACAAAACTGGAACAGCAAGCCTACATAACAGTTTGTTATTAAAGATAACCAATAAAATAAAATTTGTTCTTGACAATGTTATTTCAGGAAGTATAAAACATGAAGAGTGATACACAAACCAATTAAAAGAAAAAATTATCAATGTAACTGTAGAATAGGCCTATATGACGAACTTAAACATTATCAATAAGATAAACAGAAGTGAATAAATGCAGGAAAATGTAGGAGTGCGGAGGGAACACACAGCAAATGCCATCTTTGAGAATGTGGTGTTACTGAATTTTAAAAAGTCATTTTTATATAAAATAACCAACAGGAAAAAAAACAATTCGAGATTGGCGGGCTAGTAAAGAACTTCAAAAAATGAGGAAGCCTAAATGTACAAATACAGGACTGAATGCAAAATGGTCAAAACTAGAAGGAAACCTATTGGAATGGATTCCAGGACATCGTCAGAATGGCATTGGAATTAATACAAAAATGATTCACATAAACGCTCGTAAGCTATCGCTACAGTGGAACTTATCAGACTTTAAGTGTGGAGTTGGTTGGTGCTACAGTTTTATGAGTTTAACAATATACAAGTGTAAACGGAACAAACAGGGAAAACATTAACATTATTCTCAAAACTGTGCCTATGTAACAATTTGCATTAAATAAATGATACAAGTAAAAGAAAAACAGTACTTGATGAGACAATTTCTAGACATTTAAATACGGAAAGTAATAAAAGTACCCGTTAAAGGAAGACTTAACAATTGTAATTACAGTCTGTATTATTACACAGACAATTTCAATAAAATAAAAGAATTCAATGAATACAGGAAAATGGGGGTATACGTAGAAACAGAGAGTATGAAAAGTAATGAAAAACGAAGAGGATTTCGTGAAGTTTAGAAGAGGAGAAGCAGGAAGCTGTGTCTGGTCATGTAAGGTTAGATCTGGACGGTGATCTAGATGTTTGTTAATTTCCAGGGCTTCCAGCATGTTGAGTTTTACGCCTTTGTTTGCTAAGTGAAGGATTTGGGAGTCTGCTGGTAGTTGTGGCCCTTATGCGATACATGCTCAGCAAAGGTGGAGTCAGAATTTTGCAACCTCCAGCTGCGTTCATGTTCAGTCAGCCTAGTTGCTATGTCTCTGCCTGACTGACCAATGTAAATCTTGTCACAATCAGAAAAGATAATTTTATATACCCCACTGTTGGCTAATACCTGGATCTTATCTTTGGTATTGATAATACACTGTGCTGTGGTGTTCTCAACATTGTAGGAAAGTCTATAAATACAGGATTTCAGTGTTTTTGCTACGATCTGCGATACCTCTCCTAGATATGGTAATGTACACCACTTCTTGCAAACAGTGGAAGGGGCAGCAGATGGGATATGGAGGACAGGTATAATGCAAGATGTGGTCAATCAGTACTGAGCTGTAGCCGTCGGTTGAGGCAATGAATTTTATTGTATCTAGTTCTGCTTTAAAATCAGATGTGAACATTAGAACTTTTCATTTGCTATATTGTTGTTCTACTAAAAACCGACGGAAGATACAGTTTCTGCTAGATCTTACATCGACACTTTCATCTAGACGATTACTCTGCAAGTCCTTCTCCAAAGGCCTCCTTAATTTTCTGATAGACGGCAGAATATCGACTAGAAAAAAAGTATATGTGGTGTGTATTGAAGAACAGGTACTTCGGGAGAACTCTCGTATTATTGGAACATGAGACTTATTGCAATATTACCAGCAGCATCATCATAATTATAGCAAATATTTTAACGAAAAGTCTGTTTTGTCACAAAGTTCATTCGTAGTTGATGTCTGTTGCACCAAGGATCTAAATATTCGCCTACATGAGGCGAATAGGTTTGTAATAGTTACACAGATGAAGAAACGAAAATGGGAGTAAAAAATTACGAAAAAGTATAGTCATTCAACCTATGCGAATATGGGATCCGTGAAATTTCTATCACCTTACGTTAGGGAATTTTCTTCGGTAGGTATTACACTACACATAACGCTGGAATTTAAAATAATAAGACAAAAACCAAAAAATTCTGTTTTATTTCTCTTTTGGATGCCTATTAACAAATTAAATTTAACGTTTCTGTCACAGCTGAAAACATCTTAAAAATCTATAAAAAATGTATTTTTTCCATTATTCTGAGGAGACACTTATTTTTTTATTATTTCTCTATTAATTTGGATCCTTGTTTTTCCATATATAGGGAGTAGACTACCATTTGCAGTTTTATTCTGTTAGAAGGTTCTCTTCAGATGTACCCCGTCGTCGCAGCAATAGGCGTTGCCGTTTATCTCTGCATAAATCGAGATGCTTCATGGACTACTCGCCTGCCTTGTTTCAAAGGAAACCTGCGACCCTGCGTATGCGAAAAACTATATGAATGCTCTGACAGAAATACTGGTCTGTAAAAACGATATATCTTATTTGTCCTGTTACGGTCTATGGCAGGATGATGGCGACTTACTGTCCCTATTGGTTCTAAGCAATGTCTGGATAATAGCTGTGATAAGCAACATTATTTTGGCTCTAAAATTGTATTAATGAAATATAGCGGTTAACCAGAAAAGTGAAAAGTTGTTAAAAAGCTAGAAGACTCGTTCTTGTCATGGGTGTTGTAGGCATGATCAATAATTGTACACGATGTTCCGTGTAAGGTCGGAACGTCTAACAATGAAGCAAGAAGAGTTTCTAGCAAGCAGACGATAGCACGTATTTCTCAACGAAGGGAAATCTTCAGACGTAAAAATAACCTCAAGCATATCCCTAGGAATGTTGTAGGACCATTACTTTTCACAGTATGTATAAATTAACTAGTGAATAATGTCGAAAGTTCCACGAGGCTTTTCGCGGATGGTAGCGTTGTATGTAGAACAGTCGCAACGTTAGAAATTTGTAGCAAAATGAAGGAAGACCTGGAGAGGCTCGGCACTTGGTAAAGAATTGACAAAGTGCCTCTCATTATAAACAAATGTAATAAACTGCTCATAAATATGGGGAAATATCCATTATTGTATGGTTACACGATTGCTGAATAACACTGGAAGCATTTACATTCTCAAAATATCCATGAGCTTGTGTACAGAGCAATTTGAAGAGGAGCGACCACGTAAAACTCAGCGCAGGCAAGGAAGATATCAGACAGATATTCATTGGAAGGATCCTCAGGAAATACAGTCCACCAAAAAAGGAAGTAGCTTACAAAACCGTCGCTCAACCATTCTTATAGTATTGCTCGCCAGTATGGGTTCCGTACCAAATAGGACTTATAGAAGAAATAGATGCGATCCAAAGAAGAATGGCATGTTTCGTTGCAGATTCACGTAGTAAGCACAAAAGCATCACGAACATGCCCAACCAACTCCATTGGCAGACGATGGAAGAGAGGCGTTCTGCACCAGGCTGTGGTTTACTGTTGAAGTTCATAGGGCGTACATTCGTTAAAGGATCAGTCAGTATAGTGCTCCCCCTGCTTCCTGCTACTTAGCTCTCGGGAAGAGATTATGAAGATAAAATTAGGCAGATTCGAACTCACTCGGGGGCTTATGGAGAATCACTCTTCGTGCGAACCACTCGCATCTGGAACAGGAAAAGGGAGAAAAAATGGTTCAAATGGCTCTGAGCACTATGGGACTTAACATCTTAGGTCATCAGTCCCCTAGAACTTAGAACTACTTAAACGTAACTAACCTAAGGACATCACACACATCCATGCCCGAGGCAGGATTCGAACCTGCGACCGTAGCAGTCCCGCGGTTCCAGACTGCAGCGCCTAGAACCGCACGGCCACCACGAGAAGTGATAGTATTACACAAAGACCCTTCGCTACATACCGTAAAGAGGCTTGCGAAGCAAAGATGTATATATAAAAGATTATCGACTGGTGATAGTACACATACGGACGAGCATGTGTGATAATGGTTGTAACTTTATTCCAACCGAGACGGTCTTTTAAAAAGTTGAGTATTTTATTTACATTTGCGAATCTTGAAAAGAGGAATGCACTGAAATATAACACTTGGCGAAATTATTTAGTCAAATTTTCCGAAAAAAGGATCAAAAAGGGCGACATCTGAAGCCAAAATGAGCCAGCACAGCGCAGTTCCAGCTCGTTATGCAATGTTGACGTATCCGTGGAAGTCAAACTACGGTGCCTTGGCACAGTTTGGCTTCGCATTTAGCACTTTTTCCAACTATTTTAGGCAAAGTTGCTTTGCACACGTTGATATTCTTTCGGTATGACATGTTTCACAAAGATTTTGAGAAAACGTCTTACTCGATTGCAAAAACGTATGTATTAACAGCTCTTGAGAAACAATGCATTTATTAGCTTTATATTAATATACTCAAGAATATACTCATTAATGCTGCAGTTTCCACCAGACTTCTTCAGACTGATTGCAAATTCAGAATTGAAAGAATATTCAGCCAACGAGTTTCCATGGCACAAAGCTATTCAGTTCAACCTCAGACAAAGTTTCCAGATTCCTGAACTGGGAAAAGGAAGTATACCTAAACCATCTTTCCTTTTCTGGTGAGGTTGTACTACTTGCGTCTAGGGCTGAGAAGTATTAATAATGAATGTAAGAATCTCAAGCAGCAAACGGGTCTGAAAACCAATTATAGTATAAGGATAACATATATATCGAAACCACCGAAACTAAAATTTACAAATTAACAATGAAGTCACGGTCAACCAGTTGATGAGGTTGCATAATTAGGGGGGCTGGGGAGAATGAGGAGATGGACAGTAAAAAATAAATAACAAGAACACCAAAAGCGGCCAGGAGCGTTTTTGGTAAGGTAAATAGCCTCAAAGCAAATCTTCCTCATCTTTCTGAAAGTGAATGTTTAAAATCAGTGTGTATTATCACTTGTTCAAAAATGGTTCAAATGGCTCTAAGCACTATTGGACTTAACATTTGAGGTCATCAGTCCTCTAGACTTAGAACTACTAAAACTTAGCTAACTTAAGTACATCACACACATCCATGCCCGAGGCAGCATTCGAACCTGCGACCGTAGCAGCAACGCGGTTCCGGACTGAAGCGCCTAGAACCGCTCGGTTACAAGGCTGGCTATCACTTCCTACTCACAGCAGCGAGACACAGTCATATACGAGAAAGACGGGGAAAAAATGATCAATTGGCACGCTGAAGTGAAAAACGTAATTATCTACGTCTACGTACATACCCCGCAAGCCTCCATAACGTAATGGATGAGAATACTTTGTACCAATGCTGCTCATTCTCTATCCTGTTCCACTCGCAAATGGAGCAACAGAAAAACGGCTATCTACACGTATTTACTACCCCTAATGTCTGTTATCTGCTCTTCGCTGCTCTTATGGCAAATGTACGTTGGTGGCAGTAGAATCGTTCTGCAGTCACCCTTAAATGACGGTTCTCTAAATTTTCTCAACATCATTCTGCGAAAAGAGCGTAGATTTCTCTCCAGGCGTTCCTATCTGAGTTCACGAAGCATCTCAGTAACACGTGTCGTTCGAACCTACCGGTAACAAATCTGATTTCACGTTTCAGAATTTCTTCGATATCTTCCTCTAATTCGACCTGGTGACGATCCCAAACACTCGAGTAATACTAAAGAAAGGGTCGTATTTTTGTTCTACGAGCGGTCTCCTTCATACAGTATGTGATCAAAAGTATCCGGACGCCCTAAAAACATACGTTTTTCACATTAGGTGCATTGTGCTCCCACCTACTGCCAGGTACTCCATATCAGCGACCTCAGTAGTCATTAGACATCGTGAGAGAGCAGAATGAGACACTCTGCGGAACTCACGGACTTCGAACGTGGTCAGGTGATTGGGTATCACTCGTGTCGTACGTCTGTACGCAAGATTTCCACACTCCTAAACATCCCTAGGTCCACTGTTTACGATGTGATAGTGAAATGGAAACGTGAAGGGACACGTACAGCACAAAAGCGTACAGGCCGACCTCGTCTGTTGACTGACAGATACCGCCGACAGTTGAAGAGGGTCGTGATGTGTAATAGGCAGACATCTCTTCAGACTATCACCCAGGAATTCCAAACTGCATCAGAATCCACTGCAAGTACTATGACAGTTAGGCGGGAGGTGAGAAAACTTGGATTTCATGGTCGAGCGGCTGCTCAGAAGCAACCCGTCACGTCGGTAAATGCCAAACGACGCCTTGCTTGGTGTAAGGAGCGTAAACATTGGACGATTCAACAGTAGAAAAACGTTGTGTGGCGTGACGAATCACGGTACGCAATGTGGCGATCCGATGGCAGGGTGTGGGTATGGCGAATGCCCGGTAAACGTCATCTGCCAGCGTGTGTAGTCCCAACAGTGAAATTCGGAGGCGGTGGTGTTATGGTGTGGTCGTGTTTTTCATGGAGGGGGCTTGCACCCCTTGTTGTTTTGCGTGGAACTATCGCAGCACAGGCCTACATTGATGTTTTAAGCACCTTGTTCCTCTCCACTGTTGAAGAGCAATTTGGAGATGGCGATTGCATCTTCCAACACTATCGAGCACCTGTTCATAATGCACGGCCAGTGGCGGAGTGGTTACACGAAAATAACATCCCTTAATGGACCGGCGTGCACAGTGTCCTGACCTGATTGCTATAAAACACCTTTGGGATGTTTTGGAACGCCGACTTTGCGCCCGGCCTCACCGACCAACATAGATACCTCTTCTCAGTGCAGCACTCCGTGAAGAATGGGCTGTCATTCCCAAAGAAACCTTTCAGCACCTGATTGAACGTATGCCTGCGAGAGTGGGCGCTGTCATCAAGGCTAAGGGTGAGCCAACACCGTATTGAACCCCAGCATTACCGATGGAGGTCGCCACGAACTTTTAAGTCATTTTCAGCCAGGTGTCCGGATACTCTTGATCACGTAGTGTAGAGGAGGTACACTTTCCTAAAATCATCCCAAAAAACATAGTCGACCGGTCGCCTTTCCTACTACCGAACTTACGTGTTCTTTCCATTTCATATCGCTTTGCAACGTTACGCCTAGATATCCAATCGATGTGCCTACGTCAAGTAGCACACTATTAATACGGCATTCGAACGTCACATGATTGATTTTCCTACTCGTCTGCATTAACGTACATTATCCTATATGTAGCACAAGCTGCCACTTATCACACTGAAGATAAAAATTCCGTCTAAGTCATACTGTATCCTCCAACAGCCATTTAACGACGACACCACAGCGACATCGGCTGCTTACGCTATCCGTCAGATCGTTGATGTATATAGATAGAGAATGTCCTGTTACACTTCCGTGGGGCATCCATGAAGACACCCTTGTCTCTGGGCATTCATAGTGATGGGTTCTACACTACTGGCCATTAAAATTGCTACACCAAGAAGAAATGCAGATGATAAATGGGTATTCATTGGACAAATATATTATACTATAACTTACATGTGATTACATTTTCGCGCAATTTGGGTGCTTAGATCCTGAGAAATCAGTATCCAGAACAACCACCTCTGGCCTTAATAACGGCCTTGATACGCCTGGGCATTGAGTCAAACAGAGCTTGGATGGCGTTTACAGGTACAGCTGCCCATGCAGCTTCAACACGATAACACAGTTCATCAAGAGTAGTGACTGCCGTATTGTGACGAGCCAGTTGCTCGGCCACCATTGAGCAGACGTTTTCAATTGGTGAGAGATCTGGAGAATGTGCTGGCCAGGGCATCAGTCGAACATTTTCTGTATCCAGAAAGGCCCGTACAGGACCTGCAACATGCGATCGTGCATTATCCTGCTGAAATGCGGGGTTTCACAGAGATCGAATGAAGGTTAGAGCCACGGGTAGTAACACATCTGAAATGTAGCGTCCACTGTTCAAAGTGCCGTCAATGCGAACAAGAGGTAACAGAGACGTGTAATAATGGCACCCCATACCATCACGCTGGGTGATACGCCAATGTGCGTTTATCGCGATGTCGCCAAACGCGGATGCGACCATCATGATGCTGTAAACAGAACCTGGATTCATCCGAAAAAATGACGTTTTGCCATTCGTCCACCCAGGTTCGTCGTTGAGTACACCATCGCAGGCGCTCCTGTCTGTGATGCAGCGTCAAGGGTAACCACAGCCGTGGTCTCTGAGGTGATAGTCCATGCTGCTGTAAACGTCGTCGAACTGTTCGTGCAGGTGGTTTTTGTCTTGCAAACGTCACCATCTGTTGACTCAGGGATCGAGACATGGCTGCACGATCCGTTACAGCCATGCGGATAAGATGCCTGTCATCTCGACTGCTAGTGAGTGATACGAGGCCGTTGGGATCGAGCACGGCGTTCCGTATTACCCTCCTGAACCCACCTATTCCATATTCTGCTAATAGTCATTGGATCTTGACCAATGCGAGCAGCAGTGTCGTGATACGATAAACTGCAATCGCGATAGGCTACAATCCGACCCTTATCAAAGTCGGAAACGTGATGGGACGCATTTCTCCTCCTTACGCAAGGCATCACAACAACGTTTCAACAGGCAACGCCGATCAACTGCTGTTTGTGTATGAGAAATCGGTTGGAAACTTTCCTCATGTCAACACTTTGTAGGTGTTACCACCAGCGCCAGCCTTGTGTAAATGCTCTGACGCGTTAATCATTTGCATATCACAGCATCTTCTTCCTGTCGGTTAAATTTCGCGTCTGTAGCACGTCATCTTCGTGGTGTAGCTTTTTTAGTAGCCAGTAGTGTATTACTTAAGGAATACTAGCCATTGACAAACTATTCTGTATGCTGGAACCTTCGTTAATAGTTTGCAGCGGGGCAGTGAGACTCCGTGTAAAACGCTTTCCGAAAATTTAGGAATAGGGAGTGTCCTTGTTGCTCTTTATCCATGGCTGGCAGAATATCGTGCGAGAAAAAGGCAATATGCAATGAAAATCCGATGGGGTTAATAGGGCATGTAGTCAGGTGAAAGTGTGTTAGACGCAGCAAGGGAGAAGCTCTTTGCCGTGTTCCAAGACATAAGGAAAGAACGAGACGATGACCTAGTGGAAGATGGGTCAGTGAGATTAGTAAACATCCGGGAGCAACATGGATCCGTAATGGATGCAAAATTCGAGAAGAGTTCTTTGTCTAACAGTGGGTGGCAGACCGCTGATAGTAATGATTGTGATGAAAAGTGTTCCATTGCTTGCTTGCACACAAACGGGTGAGTGCAAGTGTGTATCTGTGTGGTTGAGTTGGCGAGCGGGGAGGGGGGGGGGGGGAGTGGGATAGAGAGAGAGAGAGAGAGAGAGAGAGAGAGAGAGAGAGAGGGAGATGACTGAGGAAAGATTCCACTGACAAAGAGATGAGAGTTGTCAGGCGATGTACAGTTGCCTTGAACTGCCCAATTAACGCGTTTCCTTGTTTCTGTTCGCAGCTGCGGCGTAACATCGCGGACGTCAGACAACCACATCACGATGACCATTACCTGCTAAGGTGGCTCAGAGGTAAGTCAGTGTACTCTATCAGAATGGCAGTACACAAGAAACTAAACTTTTGTCTCCATAATTAATAGCCTAAAACAGTGCGAGTACCTCGGAGAAGATCAGCGACACACTGTGGCCTCAGAGCTCTTCTGATTTCCAAAAATTAGGCAAAAAATACAAAAATAAGTTATCCAAGGAAACGAAACTGCTGAGAAAGTGCTGAAATTTATTGGTATCTCAGCAATTTTGTACCAAATTATCCAATAGAATCAACTTACGAAGTCCATGACGTAATCAGAGTGGAGCACAGTCGCCTCATGTCCATCACCAGTACTAGCAGATGTATTCAACATCATGTCATTTATAGCATGAAAAACTCGAACAGGAATTCGGCAGTATTTTTTTGGTATGCGATGCTGAACGATAACCCCGCTACCCTTCCTCCCCTCCTTCTCTCTCTCTCTCTCTGTCTGTCTCTTTTCTCCTTGCGGATCACACACACACATATATACACAGCGCACGCGCACGGAGTGTTTGGGCGGACTCGCCTGCTGACAGGTTTCCTGTGCGTAACTGACACATGGTGATGCATGGACGGCAGACGGAAACGAGTACGAGATGTTTGCTTGTTATCATATTTCTAGCAACACGTGTTACTTACAGTTTCCAAGAAATATAGCTAGTCATTCTGAATCATACAGGAGGTATGAAGCGCGTACCTACCAACTGACAGACGGAAATGAGCATTTTCTGTTTTAGAACAGCTCTAAAATTTTCTGTTGGGGTACCGTCGTCCAGATTTTTCAGTTATCTCGACAGACTGACTTCGGATATTTTGAAAAGCTGATCTGGCCTGTTTGGATAAGTTCACTTGCTGCCATTTTCAGGATGTCCTAAAATTGCACTTTTCTTTGACAATCGTACCTTCTGGTTTGCTGTTCAACCATTTGACCTACTGCAACCACGGTAGCTGACGAAGGGCACTGGCTGATTTCTTGCCAACCATCTGGTTTGATCTCTCTGGTGCAATTTTTTTACGTAATAAAATGTATTTAGTATCTGCTGTGCTTAAGTTGCTTAATTGTGTCATGGAGCTCAGTTTCTTCTACAAACGACGGATTTCAAAAAAAAATTCTAATATTCAGAAGTTCGTAGCGATATATAAATAATAACCAGATGAAATTATGTGGATGAAAAGGAAACAGAATATATCAGTACAACGAAAAACCAGCCAAAGTTACAAATGCTGAAAGTTCGTAAACAGAGTATACTGTTTGTATTGATAATCATCTAGAATCATTCCCGCGAACAAAATTACCAACACTTTAACTGAAGTCATTGCAATTCAAATTGCATCATTTAAGAACATGAAGAAACGGAAAGTGACATTCATAGTGTCCGTGAGACAGTAACTTTATGTTGAAACTAAAGCTCAAAGAAAATGTTTCGTTCTTCCAACACAATGGACACACCACCTGCTAACAGAGTTCCAGGAACTGGTAGGTGCTGAGGCATAAACCACACCTGGGAAATATTACTCAATGAATTGAGTAATTTACTCCTAATCTATTTCAGGCAGACAACATGCTTTTGAAACAGTGTCTAGCTACTTCTGTTTGGCTATTGTGATGGTAATTTAGCTGTGATAGTAATCGGGGGAAAATATTACTGTATTCTATGTGAGTTGATAAGACATGTACTACTTCCGACGGCAGCCTTCTTTTTCTTATGCCTTTCTACCGGCGCGGGGTTGGCATGGTTATTAACGGACGTGGCGTAGCGATGGCGGTTATCGCTAAACAACAGGTTTTCGGTTATATCGATTATAATCCACGGCAGTGTAACCTGTTAAAACCGCTGAAAATAACCGTTTTCTGGAATAATCAATTTTCCTTTTTTTTGTTGCTATTATTTCCTGTAATCAACGTAGAAATTTTAAAGAAAGATTGAAAATTTTTGACTGTCTCAGTTTCAAGACAAATGAAATCAAAATATTAAATTAAATATGGAAAAAAGAAAACTTAGTCCGTCCACCTTTCGCTGCTTTTCTCGTAAAGTGATAATTGGTTGAATACTACAAAAAATTAGAAGTATTCTGCGATGGGTTCTAATTTTTTGAAATTAGGTTCATAAATGATGTGATCGGGGGCATCATATTACTATTTGGACACTACTAATAGTCATTGCTAAAGGGTGAAAACTGAGGTTGAAAAAAATCTGCTTTTCGGGTTAATTTCTCCGTTTTCAAAAGCTGCAAGCAGATAAAGGCTTACTATATAGAGAGACAGCAGATCATCTACTTTCTGTTTCTATCCTATAGCCTACCGTGAATGAACTGTTGTTATATTCTTAAATTATTACTGTTACCATAAGTTCCTTTCTCTCTTACTATTTCATAGATATGACAGACAAGTCTTTAATCTTTTAAAGCAAATGAAGCATTGTACTTCACTGATATGTTACTTCGTAAAAGTATTTCCAGACTAGGGTTGGTGCCACTCTGCAATACAAGGGGTGTCCGGCGACGAGAGCGAGAAACTACCGTATAAAGCATGTGGCAGCAAGCCTGGAAAACTTCACGTACACGCGTACCTTAAGCCACGACACACGGCAACTGAATCAGTATTGTCTCAGCAGTACTGTACCATTTCCTATACCATGTATTCGTTGCTCGTTTCTGTCGGCTTTATTAAAATGGCACTGATCGCTTTTCCCGTTTTACATAATAACGCAATATTTCAAACCAGTGCAAGTTTTACGAATAAAAATTACTCCTTTTTAGAAAAGGTTTATTTAAAAGCGAAAAATTTTTGCACTGCTGATATGGCTGATTGATATTTCGTTTTTTTTACTCTGTTATTAGAGAAAAATAAAAAAAAATAACCCCTGTTATAACAGAGACCAAGTACATACTGAAAATGCCGGCTATCCAGAAGTGAAATACCAGTATCGGTTTTTACCGATCTATTTTTTTCCATCCCAGAAATGACATGGTTTGTTTAAGGGGTGGCAGGATATCCTTCGTGTCGCCACCCTGTTACCCCATAGGACGGAATATATATGCCCCCAACTGTCTGCGACTACTGTTACTCATGTGAAAGCGAGCGAGCCTTTTCTACACTTTTATAAAATGCAGAGAAGTTGCAGCATTAGAAAATTGCAGCGAAATGCGGGAAGATCTGCAGCGGGTAAGCACTTGGTGCAGCGAGTGGCAACTGACCCTTAACATAGACGAATGTTATGTATTACGAATACATAGAAAGAAGGATCCTTTATTGTATGATTATATGATAGTGGAACAAACACTGGTAGCAGTTACTTCTGTCAAATATCTGGGAGTATGGGTACGGAACGATTTGAAGTGGAATGATCATATAAAATTAATTGTTTGTAAGGCGGGTGCCGGGTTGAGATTCATTGGGAGAATCCTTAGAAAATGTAGTCCATCAACATAGGAGGTAGCTTACAAAACACTCGTTCGACCTATACTTCAGTATTGCTCATCAGTGTGGGATCCGTACCAGGACGGGTTGACAGGGAAGATAGAGAAGATCCAAAGAAGAGCGGCGCGTTTCGTCACAGGGTTATCTGGTAAGCGTGATATCGTTACGGAGATGTTTAGCAAACTCAAGTGGCAGACTCTGCAAGAGAGGCGCTCTGTATCGCGGTGTAGCTTGCTGTCCAGGTTTCGAGAGGGTGCGTTTCTGGATGAGGTATCGAATATATTGCTTTCCCCTACTTATACCTCCCGAGGAGATCACGAACGTAAAATTAAAGAGATTCGAGCGCGCACTGAAGCTTTCCGGCAGTCGTTTTTCCCGCGAACCATACGCGACTGGAACAGGAAAGGGAGGTAATGACAGTGGCACGTAAAGTGCCCTCCGCCACACACCGGCGGGTGGCTTGCGGAGTATAAACGTACATGTAGATCTAGATGTTAACCAACAGCTGTTTATTTGTCCCAGATCTGTTCTCCGCGGATAGGTGAGAATAATGGGTAAAGTATGCATTGCTTATGTCTGTTTGTGTGACGTGACGGACGCTATCTTCTGTCGTCCCCTCGTGGATCAATATCCTGTGTCTGCGCTTTCTTTCCATGGCTATATGGCATATGCAGGGCCGTTCTTCGACGATTCCGACCTTTTGACGTGCACGAATGGTGGTCCCTTTCAGGTGTTGACGTGCCAACGTTAAAATCTTCACTTTTGCTCTGTTGATGGAGGCATAACGGAACACACCCTGAGGGTGGCGTAGTAGAACTCTGAAATGCTGAATCTCCATGCCGCAGCTTCCCTACTAAACCAAGGACGCCGAAGGCTCGGCATGGCACAGTCCAGCACCACTCTAGAGCAGACGTATACGCTCGTCTTCGCCGTAGGCAGTCTCGACATGTCTCCCACCGCCGCTTGACATTCCGGTGAGATCACGTGGGCGGCGTTAAACTTCTACGGGCTGCGGCTGCGCCGTACTTGTTGCGTCAAAGCGTGATGGTACAGGTTGTAACGGGACATCCTCCTTCTGGATAACCTTTCGTCAACAGTAGTTGTCGATACCAGTATTTTTTTTTCGAATTTTGGACACGTCAATATTATCTCAGTTGCTTTTCTGGAAACTTTCATATAATTTTATACCCACTATGAAATATTTCAAGCTAAAATTTACAAAAAGGAATTACTTTATAAAATGTTTTAGTCTCGCTGTTACAATCGATAAGTACTAGTTCTGAATGTAGAGCTAAAATTATTTTTTTAGAAACATTTGAAATTACGAACTATTGGCACACTTAAAATTTCTATTATTAATTACGCAATTCTGCACTGTTCGCTATGTTTATTTCTGGATTCATTTATGAAATAATAATCGAAATTAATAATGTAACACAAACTCATAAAAATTAATTTGTTATGAAAAATCGTAAACATTTTAGAATATGGTTATTTCCCCAGAGTGTGGGAGTCGTAACCTTGCCTCTGATGTGATCGGATGTAAATTTGTATTTTTGTGCGAACAATGTAATTTCGACGTTGTTAATGTGAAAAATCAAAAGACTGTATGATATATTAAGATGTGAGAACATATATATTTACGTAAAAACAAAAATTTATTTAGTTCAGTCCAACCATGAGGACCTAAAATTTGAGATTTTCAGCTTCAAGAACCAGACCCCTAGACAAGAAGAACTGGAGCCAACTCAACAAGACAAGATAAACAAACTAGAAAGTTTCTTCGCTCCTGTCAAATCTTCATAAAAGACTTTGTTTATTGTTTAATGTGGATAATAGATAGAAGTGGGAAGGAAGGGATAGGTTACAAGATGTAAGTAGTTCGGTCAATAAGTGCTGCTGGCCACAACTCGGATGGCATATGTCCTATCACTTCTATTAGACGAATGTTCCGTAAAGTACGTGAAACCCTGTCTATCAGCATAGTTGATGTCCCAAGTGTCTATCAAACTGACCTCGCGAATGACATTGGTGGGTATGGTGAATGTTGAGGAATTTGGTCCAGGGAGACAGTGTACAATTAAAATCGCCCCCCCCTCCCCCGCCCCATCACCAGATCATCTGATCATCTACTCTGCCTTGGCATAACTGTGTTAATTCCTCAGTAAAGAATGGCGAACGTTCACGCCTCTTGCTGGTACAGGACGGCGCGTAAACATTGGTGAGGTGTATGCCTTGCACCGTAATCGCCATGCCCCTGGCATGTGGTAGGTAACGTATATCGGTGGCTATTGTACCATTTTTGAGAAGTATTGCGACGCCACTGCCCGTATCCGACGCGTGTGATATGCATCTCGTGTGTGCCGAGATATCCTGGAAGCCAAGAACGTATACCTCCTGCAATAAGGCCACGTCAATGTCGGCCGCATAAAGTGTGTCGCTTAACAATGACAGCTTCTCGCGCGATCGGATGGTATTGATGTCGATAGTCGCGAATCGATATGACAGCCCTCGAAGGCAGCAGCAGTCATCGGTGCACGCAGTCGTGACGGGTTTGGTCACCCCAACGCTACCCTGTGGTCTCTATTATCATGCTATCCGCAGGAGACGGGGAGGATTGTGTAACTCCCCCTCTTCTCCGAGTGATGTACCAGCGAAAGAGTAGTCTTCCATTCGTCCGCCCACGAGTCAGAGGAGACAGGCTGCCGGTGTCGTACATCGGCCACCAAAGAGCCCCTTGTCGTGATTCTTCGCCGCTGCGATGGCGTTTCATCGCCCCCTCCATCTCCGAACAGGTGTCCAGGAGGTGAATAATCCATCGTCTCAGTTCCTAAAGAGGGAGCAGTGTCGGTCGACGCTTCCCAAGCAAGAGCGTCCTCGCCGGCCGGAGTGGTCGAGCAGTTCTAGGCTACAGTCTGGAGCTGCGCGACCGCTACGGTCGCAGGTTCGATCCTGCCTCGGGCATGGAAGTGTGTGATGTCCTTAGGTTGGTTAGGTTTAAGTAGTTCTAAGTTCTAGGGGACTGATGACCACAGAAGTTAAGTCCCATAGTGCTCAGAGCCATTAGAACCAAGAGCGTCCTCGTCACTTTCGAAATCAGTACGGTCGTGTGTATCTGTCGGTAGCAAGATGTTTTGTGCTTGCGGGGCGAACGCTGCTTCCGCACGTGCGTCTCGTTGTCAGGACGTGCGTCTCGTTGTCAGGACGTGCGTCTCCTTGTCAGGACGTGCGTCTCCTTGTCAGGACGTGCGTCTCCTTGTCAGGACGTGCGTCTCCTTGTCAGGACGTGCGTCTCTGTGTCAGGATGTGAGTGTAGACCCGAGTCCTCTGCGGCTTCCGAGAGGACAGCTTGGGTTGGCACGAGTCGTAGATCAACATCCATCCGCTCGTTGTGCGGTATCAGTTGCGGTTCGGGTTTCTCTGCCGACTCCTTCTGCAGCGAGCGGGCGATATGTGACTATCGATGTCTGCGGTGCTAACCTATCGCCATCCCCACCTCCAGACGTCGTAGGTGTCGTCAGTTGTTCTCCGGACGTCGTAAGTGTCTTCACTTATGCATAACAATTGGTAGAATCGTAGGAGGAACATGTTGTACCGCTTCTCCTGATGGAATCTGGGTTGTTCGCCGCTGTAAACAGTCAGAGCGAACATGTCCCTCCCGTTCACACACTGAGCAGGTGCGCCCTGGCCGAGCGGTTCTAGGCGCTTCCGTCCGGAACCGCGCTGCTGCTACTGTCGCAGGTTCGAATCCTGCCTCGGGCATGGATGTGTGTGATGTCCTTAGGTTAGTTAGGTTTAAGTAGTTCTAAGTTCTAGGGGACTGATGGCCTCAGATGTTAAGTCCCATAGTGCTTGGAGCCATTTGAACTATTTGAACCATCGTACATGATAATTGCACGTCTACAGACGTTAAAGTAACCTCTGGCGTGCCACAGGGGAGTGTTAAGGGACCATTGCTTTTCACAATATATATGAATGACCTAGTAGATAGTGTCAGAAGTTCCATGCGGCTTTTCGCGGATGATGCTGTAGTATACAGAGAAGCTGCAGCATTACAAAATTGCAGCGAAATGCAGGAAGATCTGCAGCGGATAGGCACTTGGTGCAGGGAGTGGCAACTGACCCTTAACATAGACAAATGTAATGTATTGCGAATACATAGAAAGAAGGCTCCTTTATTGTATGATAGCGGAACAAACACTGGTAGCAGTTACTTCTGTAAAATATCTGAGAGTATGCGTACGGAACGATTTGAAGTAGAATGATCATATAAAATTAATTGTTGGTAAGGCGGGTGCCAGGTTGAGATTCATTGGGAGAGTCCTTAGAAAATGTAGTCCATCAGCAAAGGAGGTGGTTTACAAAACACTCGTTCGACCTATTCGTGAGTATTGCTCATCAGTGTGGGATCCGTATCAGGTCGGGTTGACAGAGGAGATAGAGAAGATCCCAAGAAGAGCGACGCGTTTCGTCACAGGGTTATTTGGTAAGCGTGATAGCGTTACGGAGATGTTTAGCAAACTCAGGTGGCAGACTCTGCAAGAGAGGCGTTCTGCATCGCGATGTAGCTTGCTGTCCAGGTTTCGAGAGGGTGCGTTTCTGGATGAGGTATCGAATATATTGCTTTCCCCTACTTATACCTACCGAGGACACACGAATGTAAAATTAGAGAGATTTGAGCGCGCACGGAGGCTTTCCGGCAGTCGTTCTTCCCGCGAACCATACGCGACTGGAACAGGAAAGGGAAGCAATGAGAGTGGCACGTAAAGTGCCCTCCGCCACACACCGTTGGGTGGCTTGCTGAGTATAAATCTAGATGTAGATATAGAACCGGCAATGTTAAGTATGAAGCAACGTGCTTCATGAATTCGATTTTGACCTGTCTTACTCCACTGAGTACAGGATACGTTGCAAAAGCCTGCCACTTCTCAGCCACATGGCTAATGACAGTTCCGTGCGGTTTCAGAGTAAAAATGACGGACTCGGCGGGTGCCTCAAAGGGTAACTCGGAATATCCGGAGGCTCCTTATGGCTAGGCGTGCGTGTTCAACGGTAACAGTGCCGATATGTCCATCTGAGTGCCTAAACTGGATTCTGCCGGCAGCACCGGTAACCACCTTCGTACACGCTTCTTCGTTAATCGTCTTAACGTTGACTACACTGGCCCTGATCGAAAAGTCAATAGCCGGCCGCCGTGGCCGAGCGGCTCTAGGCGCTTCAGTCTGGAACCGCGCTACCGCTACGGTCGCAGGTTAGAATCTTGCCTCGGGCATGGCTGTGTGTGATGTCCTTAGGTTAGTTAAGTTTAAGTAGTTCTAAGTTCTAGGGGATTGATGACCTCAGATGTTAAGTCCCACAGTGCTCAGAGCCATTTTTTGAAAAGTCAACATTAATTATGTCCTTTGGATCTATACGTAGTTCATCAAGCAAGAAGTTTTCTACTTCATATGCTCGCGGTCGTGGGTATTCGGCTTGGAACCTAATCTTGATAGTGGGCTTCCTATAGAAGTTCGCCATGTTACTTCAATGCACTTGTGGTAAGCGACTCGCCTTCGCGAGAAGTAAACAAACACACGTACGCCACTAGACCGGCTGGACAGTAAGCACACGTCCTCGCCGCTTCGTCGCTGAGGGGCCAACTGCCACTTGACCACCAAGACCTTATGGTCGCAACCTTCACACACATACATCAGTTACATAACAGACGCGTAAAACTCCTCTTGCGATTTTCTCGTAACTGCCGGGTAGCGCACCTTTCTATTTGCACATTATGTTCTTTTACTGTACAAAGTTTTAAGTCAATCCGTGTTCCCAACGTCGTGACCTCCCCTTGTAAGTTTAGTCGAAACGATTGACACCCTTAAAAAATTCGGCTTCACACAATATCATGCGAAGTTTACTATTAGCCGATTTCTGTGATTATAATAACTCTATAAACAACGCTGAATCGCGTCTTGTGGTGAAAGATCCACTCGTTTTTGGTTTATGCTGTGTACGAAGTGTGTGTATTGCCTTGGTATCGCGTGTGTGTGTGTGTGTGTGTGTGTGTGTGTGTGTGTGTGTGTGTTGTTTTTGGTGTGGTGATCGTGTGTGATAAAATACAAATACTAGTGCCAGACCCAGAATTCAGGATCCAAACACATCAAGAAAGAAAGCCGGACAAGGAATTAGAAGTGAACTAACTCTTGTAGCAGCTTGGCAGCGGTGAACGGTTCGGGCGTGACGTTGAGCGCTCTGATTGGAGGAAACCAGCTACAACGCGTGAATTATCAGCTATCAAGTAATTTCAATCCGACTATAGAAAAGTCATTTTTCTGATAACGGAAAAACATAAAGAAATTGGAGAAAACGGAACAACATTGCAAGTATTTTGCATGAGTAACGTTATTTGATGTAATGAAATGCATGTAGAAAAATTCTAATTCGATATTCAAGGACGAGAGAGTGTTTAAGTCAAGGAGATGTTTACACGAGAAGTTCCGTCTTTACGAACAAAATGCAGCGATTTAAGCAAGTCGGAAGAGAAAGGTGAGCGATCGGGGCGTGAAGCGAATTCGGTTCTTGCGGTCGGAGAGAAAGTCGCAGTAACAACACCGCAACGTGGAACGTAATTGCCAGATCTCTGCGCGCTGCGATTCCTACTTCCAGACATAACTGCGAGCAGAAGCCGTCCGTTGAGTTCCCAGAAGAGATAGCGTCCGGCGCGATCTTATACTCTGTTATTAGTCAGATTTTCGCGTAATGTGTATCTGCGTTATAGAGCACAGACATACCTTATATGAGTAACTTGTTTTCGTCAGTTGCACGTACTGCAAAACCCTTTTGCACATACACTCTCTACAGTGTTCGGTGCTTAAATCCTGACAAATGATACTTCTTTTAAAAACAAATTGCAAGAATAAGATTACTCGTCATAACCCCCTTAAGGCGTATTGACCGTCTCCAACCTTGTCCTGAAGCGGTCGCACGCACTTTTCGAAACAACGCTGTCAATATTCGCAAATATTGCTTCGATAGCGGTGCCTAGAGATGCGATATTAGGATGCCTCGTCTTATTGGTAACTCTGCTCCAAGCTTAGTAGTCGAGGGGGTTCAAATCCGAGATATTCGGGGAACAGAACTCCTTGCCCAGACTATGTCAACGTAATCAGAGAGCCAGTTTGGGACTAAATGGTTCGTATGAGGTTATGTACCACACGACGCATTGTTCGCTCGCTGGCATTCAATATTGACGCCAATTTCCTCAGTGATTACCCCGGGTCCTCCGAAATCGGTGCTTGAGCCTCTTCGATGACTGTTGCAGTTCGTGACACCCTCTTGCTCGAACGAGCTTTCCTTTCTGGGTTAGCGGAACCTTCCCCAGACTTCTCCGAAGCATTATATTTGGCCACAATATGGTAAACAGTTGGTCTCGGGTACCCGAACGATCGAACTATTTCAGTGGGCGAACGCCCAGCGCGAAGACTTTCGATAATCGCTGCTCTTCGGTTGTACTCCGCACTTGTCTGAAACATTTTGGCCATTTTGAGGTTCTGACTGTTTACTAGATACCTATGGCTTTCAAGAACGCCAGTTGCGACCTCCGGTGGAACTACGACATGGCGGGAAATTCAAACAAATTTGTCCTGATTTAAGCGCCGCATCCTGTAGATACCGGATACATATGCTTCTGATAGAATCTGAATGTTCTGGAAATTAGAATGACGGTTTACCAATGCTTCAGATACTCCAAACTGTACAAGTTGTACTTTGACGTCAATATTTATTTTAAATTACTATTCATTAGCCATTTTTAAATACATTTGTACATTAATGACAAGAGTGCCTCCATATTTGCCGGTCGGGGTGGCCGAGCGGTTCTAGGCTCTACAGTCTGGAACCGCGCGACTGCTACGGTCGCAGGTTCGAGTCCTGCCTCGGGCATGGATGTGTGTGATGTCCTTAGGTTAGTTAGGTTTAAGTAGTTCTAAGTTCTGATGACCTTAGAAGTTAAGTCCCATAGTGCTCAGAGCCATTTGAACCATTTGAACCAAGCCTCCATATTTAAAAACGAATATGTGTTGTGAGGGAGCATGAATTTTATTTCCACACCAAGTCAAATTTTCATCTATAAAAATACAGTAACAACCAGGTAACAGCAGTCGATTTTTTAATACACTGACGGAAAAAGATAGCAGCGCCAAGGAGGAGTCGTGCGACACGAAAACTGGTAGGCGTGATTCGACATCTGAAAGATGACGTCTACTCAAAATTTCGCGCCTGTCGTATGAGAGTGACGCTAGTAGCGCCACTGTGAGGGTGTAAACCAAGTTTGCTTTAAAAATACCCTGTGACGGTTGTGAGCATTAATTATCTTTTGAGACTGGACTTCGTGAGTTGCTGTTAGTCAAGAATGCCTCTAGGAGGACAAAAACACCATTATCAACACCTCACTGAGTTTGAACAGGTCATGTCATAGGGCTTCAGGAAGCTGGATGTTACTTTTGTGACACTGCAGGAAGACTTGGCAGGAAGTAGCTACTGTATATGACTGCTGGCATCGGTAGTCACGAGAAAGTACGGTCGCAAGAAGACCGGGCTCCGGACGGTTACGTGGCATTACCGAGAGAGAACACCTCCCTGTACGGCGTATGGCTCTGGTGCGTCGTAATGCATCTGCATCAGCAGTTTGAGCAAGAGTTGGCACCACAGTAACACAACAAACTGAAAAAAATCGATTATTTCAAGGACAGCTCCTAGCCACACGCCCTTTAGCACGCATTCCACTGACCCCAAACCACAACCATTTGAGACTTCAGTGGTGTCAAGCGAGAGCGCATTGTGTTTTCTGATGAAAGTTTATTCTTCCTCGGTGCCACTTGTGGTAGGGTGTGATTAGGAGGCGGCCAGCTGAGAACCTGCACTCCCACCTGTCTGTATGCTAGACAAACTGGACCTAAGCCTTGAGTTATGGTCTGGGGTGCGATTTCATGCGATAGCAGGAGAACTCTCGTGGTTATCCCATGCACCTTGACTGCCATTCCATGATTCGACCTATTGTGCTGCCATTCATGAACAGCATTTCAAGGGGTGTTTTCCAACAGGATAACACTCGCCCATATACCGCTGTTTAACGCAACATGCTCTACACAGTGTCAACTTGTTGTCTTGGCCTTTGGCCTCCTTGATTGTCAGATCTGTCTCCAATCGAACACATATGGGACATCATCGCACGACACCTCCAGCGTCAGCCACAAACAGTTGTATTGACCAGCGAAGTTAGGTTAGGTTAGTGGTGTTTAACGTCCCGTCGACAACGAGGTCATTAGAGACGGAGCGCAAGCTCGGGTTAGGGAAGAATGGGGAAGGAAATCGGCCGTGCCCTTTCAAAGGAACCATCCCGGCATTTGCCTGAAACGATTTAGGGAAATCACGGAAAACCTAAATCAGGATGGCTGGAGACGGGATTGAACCGTCGTCCTCCCGAATGCGAGTCCAGTGTGCTAACCACTGCGCCACCTCGCTCGGTGACCAGCGAAGTGAAACAGGCTGTACAACACAATGCATCCACGTTTGCGTGCTTGCATTCAGCATTATGATGGTTACACCGGTTATTAATGTACCAGAATTTCACATTTGCAATGGCTTATCTCGCGCTTACATTAACCCGTAATCTTGCAAGGTTAATCTTTTAAATATGTTACCTAGACAAATGTAGTCCCGAAAATTCATTACTCTACAGTAATCTTTTTTTTTTCCTTTATTTGATGCTACGATTTTTTTTCGCAAGTGTATTATGACATAATCGTCTTCCATGTACATTGCATTTTAAAATGGCCACCGACCGAAACTAGCCAATAAACCATAATAAATGTTGAAGCACAAGTTACTCTTCTTCGAATGAATGAAACATTCCCTCGCTGACAAAACTGTTTTGATCTTCAGAAAATTCACTGGTGGACCCAAATACGAGGAAATTAATGGAACAGTTTTGTTCTCAAGCACTTTCGTGCTGTAGTGGTCCGTTATTTGATATAAACTGTTTTATACATACTACTCAGTTTAATTACTTTTGATGTACACGGTATTTTTAGAATTTATCACTTTTTTGAAGAAATGTTTCATGTTCGCTTTGACACTCTGTAGAGATTCTGATTAATGTAGGTGAAAGTATCTATGTTAAGACAGACAGTGTCAGTTGGAATTGGTAATTCTGATCATCCTTGTACTGCGAATTTCGTTTGGTTTGCTGGCGAAGCTCATATACGATTCGCTGTTCTGGCATCAATGGTATCACTTTTGCATGGATGCAGTTTTTTGTTGTTCTGGTCTTCAGTCCAGGGACTCGTTAGATGCAGCTTTCCATGCTACTCTATCCTGTGCAAGCCTCTTCAACTCTGAATAACTACTGCAACCTACATGCTTATGAATCTGCTTAGCGTATTCATCTCATGGTCTTCCTCTACGTTTTTTACCCTCCACGCTTCCCTCCAGTGCTAAATTGGTGATATCTTGATGCCTCAGTACGTGTCCTATCAACCGGCCCCTTCTTCTAGTCAAGTTGTGCCAGAAATCCTATACTCCCCAATTCTATTGAGTACCTCCTCTTAAGTTACGTGATCTACCCATATAATCTTCAGCATTCTTCTGTAGCACCACATTTCGAAAGCTTCTATTCGCTTCTTGTGTAAACTGTTTATCGTCCATGTTTCACTTCCATGCATGGTTACACTCCATACAAACACTTTCAGAAAGGACTTCCTAACACTTAAATCTATACTCGACGTTATCAAATTTCTCTTCTTCAGAAACGCTTTCCTTGCCGTAGCTAGTTCACATTTTATATCCTCTCTACTTCGACCATCATCAGTTATTTTGCTCCCAAATAGCAAAATTCATTTACTACTGTAAGTGTCTCGTTTCCTAATCTAATACCCTCAGCAACACCTGATTTAATTCGACTACATTCCGTTATCCTCATTTTGCTTTTGTTGACTTTCATTGTATATCCTCCTTTCAAGATACTGTCCTTCCGTTCAACTGCTCTTCCAGGTCCTTCGCTGTCTTTGCCAGAATTACAATGTCATCGGCAAACCTCAAAGTTTTTATTTCTTCTCCATGGATTTTTAATCATATTCCAAATTCTTCTTTCGTTTCCTTTACTGCTTGCTCAATATACAGATTGAATAACATCGGGGATAGGCTACAACACAGTCTCACTCCCTTCCAGCCACTGCTCCTCTTTCATGCCCCTCGACTCTTATAACTGCCATCTGCTTTCTGTACAGATTGTAAATAGCCTTTCGCTCCCTGTATTTCACCCCTGCCACCTTTAGAATTTGAAAGAGAGTATTGCAATCAACACTGTCAAAAGCTTTCTCTAAGTCTACAAATGCTAGAAACGTAGGTTTGCCTTTCCTTATCTGTCTTCTAAGATAAGTCTTAGAGTCAGTATTGCATCGCGTGTTCCAACATTTCTACGGAATCCAAGCTTATCTTTCCCGAGGTCGGCTTCTACTAGTTTTTCCTTTCGTTTGTAAAGAATTCGTTTTAGTATTTTGCAGCCGTGACCCATTAAACTGGTAGTTCGGTAATTTTCACACCTGTCTACAACTGTTTTCTTTGGGATTGGAATTTTTCTATTCTTCTTGAAGTCTGAGGACATTTCGCCTCTCTCATACATTTTGCTCACCAGATGGAAGAGTTTTGTCATGGCTGGCTCTCTCAAGGCTATCAGTAGTTCTAATTTTACCTTAATAAAAAAAAACAAAGGCTGCATTGACAGATGCCTCGTAACGCAGGGTATAACATGTGGTGTCCCAGAAGGTACGGTACTGGATGCACTCTTTCTAGAGACGCTATTTGATCATAAGAATCCCGACGCCATTAGTGGAAATTAATGTGGAGCTCGCCCACCATTCGCCTTTATCATTGCATGAATACTGCAGAGGACACTTTCATTAGCCGGCCGCAGTGGCCGCGCGGTTCTGGCGCTGCAATCTGGAACCGCGAGACTGCTACGGTCGCGGGTTCGAATCCTGCCTCGGGCGTGGATATCCGTGATGTCCTTAGGTTAGTTAGGTTTAACTAGTTCTAAGTTCTAGGGGACTAATGACCTCAGCAGTTGAGCCCCATAGTGCTCAGAGCCATTTGAACCATTTGACACTTTCATTGATGTCTGAGGAATGGCAGCCGATTCTTCCTCCGAGAAGGTAGTGATGTTGGACTCTTGGGTTTGGGGTAGAGTCGCGTTCCAACTCATCCCAGTAGTGCTCCATTGGGTTCAAATGGTTCATTTGACACTTTCATTGATGTCTGAGGAATGGCAGCCGATTCTTCCTCCGAGAAGGTAGTGATGTTGGACTCTTGGGTTTGGGGTAGAGTCGCGTTCCAACTCATCCCAGTAGTGCTCCATTGGGTTCAAATGGTTCAAATGGCTCTGAGCACTATGGGATTCAAGTACTGTGGTCATCAGTCCCCTAGAACTTAGAACTAATTAAACCTAACTAACCTAAGGACATCACACACATCCATGCCCGAGGCAGGATTCGAACCTGCGACCGTAGCAGTCGCACGGTTCCGGACTGCGCGCCTAGAACCGCGAGACCACCGCGGCCGGCCATTGGGTTCAGGTCGTGACTATGGGCAAGGCAGTCCACTTCACTTCAGGAATGTTATTGTCACCGCGGGACCCATCTTGCACAAACTTTTGAATATCCAAGCGTGCGGATAATTGCATCCACACCAGCGTTGCTGATTGACAGATGCAGCGCCAACTGCCGAGTAAAGTAATGTGTCTGTCCTTGCGAATGACAATATCAGTTCGCTGCAACATGATGGGATGGTCTCCCCGACCGCTGCAAATCATGGAGCTCCGCCAAACCGCCTTCTGATGACATTATCCTCCGTGCCCAGCGACTAACTGTACTTCTGTCGACATCAGATGCTCCATAGACTGTGTGAATATTCCCCACAGTTTCTTTCTCTACAGAGACAAATTCAATGGCGGCACGTTGCTTGTAACGTACATCACCTACAGACGCTGTTTTGAAACTGTCCTGCAGCTACACTATTTGTCGGAAGCAACGGAAATTTGGCGTGATCACTCAGGGGACTCCATATAATACATACATAACGTTTCACATTCGTAGCATTATTTTCGGATGAGAGAAAAAAATGCTTTGCATTACTTTCTGGGCAACCCTCGTGGTAACAGATCCGCATCTTGTGACATCTGGTCGTCAATTCGCATTACATACGACTGCCGAGGAACTTTTAACAGATAGTGTACATATTTATTTCCACCCATTTCTTCATTACCTTAAAGTATTTTTTTAGGATCCTAAAGGTATGGAAGACCCATAATTGTTTCACACCTTAGCACACGTGGCGAAGTTGGGACTGCGATCGACAAGGTGGTGTAGTGCAGTCGAGCCAGCTCAAGTCCGTTACAGTATCAACGTTATCAGCAAACTACAGTCGGCTTCTATGAAAGCAGAGGCAATAGTTAGTTATGATGCCCTGATTTCATCCTTGAGTTTATCGAGGTATTCGTTCTGACACCAGCCTGAAGTAATTTTGGAAATCGGAGGAAACTTTAATCAGCATGGTTGGACAGCGACTTCAGTTCACCAGCTCTAGAAGGGAAGAGTCCTCTGTCGTGTTTTGTTGTTTCACCCGCATTCGCACAGAATGCAGCGGCGAACATATGCAAGGAGGCCACGCACGTGAAAGGAGCGACGCTTTCCCCGGCTTGCCTGTGCAATAATCGATAGACGCGCTTCCGCCGAAGTCGGGAGCTTCGTGCAGATGCTAGACTGGAACACCCGACATGAGCACTGCTCGTGTTTGAAAATAACTTCATCTGCTATAGCCAATGGTGAAAAGTATGTGATAAATGAGCACCGGGATTACCAACTCTATCATGTATTGAGTTAGGATCAGAAAGTGATAATTATTCTAAGGATGCCACGCTTTTTATATGTTGCGTTTGTTCAAAATGGCTCTGAGCACTATGGGACTTGACATCTATGATCATCAGTCCGCTAGAGCTTAGAACTACTTAAACCTAACTAACCTAAGGACATCACACAACACCCAGTCATCACGAGGCAAAGAAAATTCCTGACCCCGCCGGGAATCGAACCCGGGAACCCGGGCGCGGGAAGCGAGAACGCTACCGCACAACGAGCTGCGGACGTTGCGTTTGTCTCTTGTCCCGACTACATCAAAGCCATTATTAAAGTTTTGCCGGCGGACACAGTATTCCATTATTTTTTGAGCATGCATATGACGAGGAACCTCTTTAGTGCGAAGTCGAAAGTACAATCTTTAGTAAGGTTCATTTGAAAGTTTGCAGGAAAAATATTAGCCGCTAATGACTCACCATGTGCACAAGGATGGCGACAGCAAATATGTGTCCAGGATGTGCAGAGATCAACCTTCTATGGGATGTATGTATTCCACAAAATTGACATCGTGGATATTCAATAAATGTTGAAAACAAACCAATAACTTGCACCATGAACACCAAATGAAAAATGGAGCGCAACAGTAATCACTAAGGTTCGCACCCCCCAAGATCGAAGGCGATCTCCTTGGGAGTTATAAGCCATGCAGGACGTTCAGTTAGGTATCCACTCTTCAGCAATGCACATGGAATCATACTCGTAACGGGATGATAATTGATGGAATATGATGCCATGCAACCGAATCTGCAGTCCTGGACTGTGCAGCTGGTCGTGGCGGAGGTTTGAGTCCTCCCTCGGGGCCGGCCAGGGTGGCCGAGCGGTTCTAGGCGCTACACTCTGGAACCGCGCGACCGCTACGGTCGCAGGTTCGAATCCTGCCTCGGGCATGGATGTGTGTGATGTCTTTAGGTAAGTTAGGTTTAAGTAGTTCTTAGTTCTAGGGGACTGATGACCCCAGATGTTATGTCCCATAGTGCTCAGAGCCATTTGAACCATTTGAACCTCCCTCGGGGATGGGTGTGTGTGTTTGTCCTTACGATAATTTGTGTTAAGTAGCGTGTAAGCTTAGGGATTGATGACCTTAGCAGTTAAGCCTCATAAGATGATTTCACGCACATTTGAACTCTTTTTTTTTTTTTTTTTTTTTTTTTTTTTTTTTTTTTTTTTTTTTTTTTTTTTTTCAACCGAATGCGAAACCATCTGTCGTGGACCTTATCGTGAAACTGGCTGTCCTTTAAGGCGTAGCTGCAGATTGTGCGATAATGTTTTATAGGCACGGAAAAACAAACATGCAGAGGACGAATTTGTCCAGTATTTCCATGCGGTATAAACTGCAACGTCACACACTTTTCAGGAGGGACAGTTTGCTCTAAAGAAGTATGATTTCTATACGCAGAATAGGAATCGAGCAAAAACAAGTTACTTTGAAAATTTGTGGTAAAGTCTTATGGGATCAAACTGCTGAGGTCATCGGTCCCTAAGCTTACACACTACTTAATCTAACTTAAAGTGACTTGTGCTAAGGACGACACACACCCATTCCCGAAGGAGGGCTCGAACATCCGACGGGTGGAGCCGCGCGGACCGCGACAAGAGGCCTAAGACCACGCGGCTACCCCGCGCGGCGCAAATTATTTTGACCAGCTATTGGCCAAAAAAGTGCTCACACCATAGTTGTAGTTCTCTTACGCCCATTTTCCCATTCTTGCTTGCTGTGACATAAATATTCAGTACTGCCCTTGTAAAATCACTCACACGAGAAAGAATCGTAGGGGGGCAGAGCACCTCCAACTTCTCTCAGCACAATAAATAACTTTCCAGCCAATTTAGCATCCAGATTAGCAGTCGGCATAATGGTTTACGAATGCGTTAAGGCTTTGATGTCAGCTGATCTTGTTACAATTCTATCGGTACCTCTAATTTCCAGGGTTCCTTTCATATGCATGACCTCTTCAAATTCCGATTGGTCGGAGTTGAAAACAAATTCCTTACAGAGCGATGGGATAAGTTTGTTTGTCTCATCTACAAATTTTCGGGCCGATTCCGCAGTTTCCTCTGCATCGTTAAGTTAACGCTTTGTTCGAAATGTTGTTACCTTTCGTCTTCAAATTCTGTAGCACTGTTTGAAGTTATGCAACCATCAGCTGCTTCTATTGAAGTCACTGTAATCTATGTCACGTGCAGTTTGATGTGCATAACGTGGTAGGTCACTACACACCCTGTAAACTGTGTGAGCATCCTTGAAACGCAGTAACAACTGTTTTTGTAAAAAGTGCGCCTTGTCCTTCCCTGAAAATTCGTTAGTTTTTCTTATGTACTACTCGGTCATACTGCTGCAGATTTATTCTAAATCTGTTCATGATTTTTTTTATACTAAGCTGCGGATGATCTTCCACGTCCGTAATTATGTTTAGTACCCGTTCCTTGGACAACGATTGCCCTATACTACGTTTCACTGGAGACAGGATTTGTGGCTTCCTGTCCGAGAAGCATGGTGGACAACATGGCTCGACGCATGTTTCAATATCACTTTCACTTGTTAACCAAGCGTCGTTGTCATTGTACTCACTTTCATTGTCCGCTCAGTCGAACGTATACGACACCACACATTCCACTGACTCATCTCACAGAAACGCTAATACTTCATCTGCCATTTCTTTCTCACTCTGCGAAATTTCTTGGGTTCCTTTCTGATGAAATGTCAACATCTGCAACTGTTGTTGCAGACATAATGCAATGTTTGCTTTCAGAATGACGTTTTCACTCTGCAGCGAAGTGTGCGCTGATATGAAACTTCCTGGCAGATCGAAAGTGTGTGCTGGACCGAGACTCGAACACGGGACCTTTGCCTTTCGCGAGCAAGTGCTCTACCAGCTGCGCACACTCCGCTGCAGAGTAAAAATCTCATTCTGGAAACATCCTCCAGGTTGTGGCTAAGCCATGTCTCCGCGATATCCTTTCTTCCAGGAGTGCTACTTCTGCAAGGTTCGCAGGAGAACTTCTTTGAAGTATGGAAGGTAAGTTACGAGATACTGGCGGAATTAAAGCTGCGAGGGTGGAGCGTGAGTCGTGCTTGGGTAGCTCAGTTGGTAGAGCACTTGCCCACGAAGAGCAAAGGTCCAGAGTTCGAGTCTGGGTACGGCACACAGTTTTGATCTGCCAGGAAGTTTCAATGTTTGCTTTGTTTACCGTTGCCACTGCTCTGCTTCGTATCAAAACCAAAAGCACTGTAGTAGCACTGTTGTTACTCGTTGACTAAGCAGTTCAACTACGCCCCGTCGCCTCATGCTGCGCTCACCACTGGATACCTCCAGTCCCAGCCCTGTTGTAATTAGCAGCCAATATTGTGGTTGCATGGTAGACAATATGTGGTACGTCGAATGCCGTAAACATCTTTGGCCTTTTGCGACCTCGCACTCAAGGGGTTCCTTGTGAGACATTATTTTCTGTTCGACGATTTGGTTGTTGAATTTCCAACCGATGTAAGTCCTGTTGGCTATCTTTTTCTCATCTTCCAATAACGACAGGTCGGGCTGCGATAAAACATTTTTGTTTTCAACCAAATCCCAGATAGCTGGCAGTGCGGCAGAGGGTTACACAGTTGGAAATATTTTGGAGGACATCACCAATTCTGGTAGCCTCCCAGAAACCTAGGTCGGCACTTATTTCATTAAATTCTGTGATGATATTATCCATTCTCCCAAACAAGAAAATATATGCAGTTCTGATGTATGGTTTTATGAAACAGCAAGAAAAGAATTTCTGAAAATTGTTAACATACAATATACACTCCTGGAAATTGAAATAAGAACACCGTGAATTCATTGTCCCAGGAAGGGGAAACTTTATTGACACATTCCTGGGGTCAGATACATCACATGATCACACTGACAGAACCACAGGCACATAGACACAGGCAACAGAGCATGCACAATGTCGGCACTAGTACAGTGTATATCCACCTTTCGCAGCAATGCAGGCTGCTATTCTCCCAAGGAGACGATCGAAGAGATGCTGGATGTAGTCCTGTGGAACGGCTTGCCATGCCATTTCCACCTGGCGCCTCAGTTGGACCAGCGTTCGTGCTGGACGTGCAGACCGCGTGAGACGACGCTTCATCCAGTCCCAAACATGCTCAATGGGGGACAGATCCGGAGATCTTGCTGGCCAGGGTAGTTGACTTACACCTTCTAGAGCACGTTGGGTGGCACGGGATACATGCGGACGTGCATTGTCCTGTTGGAACAGCAAGTTCCCTTGCCGGTCTAGGAATGGTAGAACGATGGGTTCGATGACGGTTTGGATGTACCGTGCACTATTCAGTGTCCCCTCGACGATCACCAGTGGTGTACGGCCAGTGTAGGAGATCGCTCCCCACACCATGATGCCGGGTGTTGGCCCTGTGTGCCTCGGTCGTATGCAGTCCTGATTGTGGCGCTCACCTGCACGGCGCCAAACACGCATACGACCATCATTGGCACCAAGGCAGAAGCGACTCTCATCGCTGAAGACGACACGTCTCCATTCGTCCCTCCATTCACGCCTGTCGCGACACCACTGGAGGCGGGCTGCACGATGTTGGGGCGTGAGCGGAAGACGGCCTAACGGTGTGCGGGACCGTAGCCCAGCTTCATGGAGACGGTTGCGAATGGTCCTCGCCGATACCCCAGGAGCAACAGTGCCCCTAATTTGCTGGGAAGTGGCGGTGCGGTCCCCTACGGCACTGCGTAGGATCCTACGGTCTTGGCGTGCATCCGTGCGTCGCTGCGGTCC
Source organism: Schistocerca piceifrons (assembly GCF_021461385.2). Classification (NCBI taxonomy): domain Eukaryota; kingdom Metazoa; phylum Arthropoda; class Insecta; order Orthoptera; family Acrididae; genus Schistocerca; species Schistocerca piceifrons. The sequence goes on from NC_060138.1 coordinate 1,064,203,159, forward strand.
GGTCCCAGGTCGACGGGCACGTGCACCTTCCGCCGACCACTGGCGACAACATCGATGTACTGTGTAGACCTCACGCCCCACGTGTTGAGCAATTCGGCGGTACGTCCACCCGGCCTCCCGCATGCCCACTATACGCCCTCGCTCAAAGTCCGTCAACTGCACATACGGTTCACGTCCACGCTGCCGTAGCATGCTACCAGTGTTAAAGACTGCGATGGAGCTCCGTATGCCACGGCAAACTGGCTGACACTGACGGCGGCGGTGTACAAATGCTGCGCAGCTAGCGCCATTCGACGGCCAACACCGCGGTTCCTGGTGTGTCCGCTGTGCCGTGCGTGTGATCATTGCTTGTACAGCCCTCTCGCATTGTCCGGACCAAGTATGGTGGGTCTGACACACCGGTGTCAATGTGTTCTTTTTTCCATTTCCAGGAGTGTATTATTTTCTGAAGATGTTTGGAGCGTAGCTTTTACGGCAGTGACGATAAAGGTGGTTGATAAACATTTCAGACAAGAAGAGAATAAAATCTACATAATGATGAAGACTAGATTGGTAGATCATGTAACTAAAGAAGCACTGCGTCGTATTTGGGAGGAATTAAATTTATGGCACAACTTGACTAAAAGATCCTTAGACGCCAGGAAGGCATCTGGCCCAGAGGGTATCCCCGTAAGATCACATGTTGACTATGCTACAAATATGGCACCATTCTTATCCATCATCTATCAGAGGTCATTGGAACAGCAGAAAGTTCCTCGGGACTGGAAGAAGACCCAGGTCCTAGCAATCTATAAAAAGGGGTAGAAAATCGGCTGCACATAAAAATGGTTCAAATGGCTCTGAGCACTATGCGACTTAACTTCTGAGACCATCAGTCACCTAGAACTTAGAACTAATTAAACCTAACTAACCGCAAGGCCACACCGGCCGGCTGCTGCACATAATAGCCGGCCGCGGTGGTCTAGCGGTTCTAGGCGTTCAGTCCGGGGCCGCGCGACTGCTACGGTCGCAGGTTCGAATCCTGCCTGGGGCATGGATGTGTGTGATGTCCTTAGGTTAGTTAGGTTTCAGTAGTTCTAAGTTCTAGGGGACTGATGACCATAGATGTTAAGTCCCATAGTGCTCAGAGCCATTTGAACCATTTTCTGCACATAATACCGGCCACTTTCACTGACATCGATTTGTTGTATAATCATGGAACATATTTTGTGTTCAGACATAATGACCTTTCTAGACTCTGAGAAGCTAATCTGCAGAAACCAACACGGTTTTAGGAAACAGCGGTCATGCAAGACACAGCTGGCCCTCTTTGAGCATGATGTACAACAGGCTCTAGATACCGGCTCCCAGGTTGTTGTCATATTTCTCGACTTTCAAAAGGCGTTCGGCTCAGTTCCGCACTGTCGCTTGCTCCAAAAAGTGCGCGCTTACGGTCTATCCGATGCCATATGCGGTTGGATAGAAAGTTTTCTAACAGACAGGGAGCAGTATGCAGTATGTCGTCCTGAACGAGGTGACTTCAACAGAAACAAGCGTAACTTCTAATGTGCCCCAGGGCAGCGTAATAGGTCCGTTGCTTTTTACGATTTACATAAACGATCTGGTTGATAGTATTGACAGCGGCATTAGACTGTTTGCCGATGATGCTGTAGTGTACAGGAAAGTAGTATCACACGAGAGTTGTGAACAAATCAATGAGGATTTGCAGAAAATAAATGCGTGGTGTAATGACTGGCAGTTATCTCTCAATATTAGTAAGAGTAGCCTATTGCGTATAACAAGACGAAAATCCCCATTAATGTACGAGTACAAAATAAGTGCTCAGTCTTCGGAAGCGGTAACGTCCGTCAAGTATCTGGGCGTGACTATTCGAAATGATCTCAAATGGAATGATCTGATTACACAAGTAACGGGTAAGGCAAACTCTAGATTGCGGTTTGTTCGTAGAATCCTGAAGCGATGCAGTCCTTCAAAAAGAAAATATCTTACAATACGTTAGTTCGTCCAGTCTTAGAGTATTGTCCGTCTGTATGGGACACTTGCCATTTGGGTCTGATTCAAGAGATTGAGAAGGTCCAAACAAGAGCGGCAAGATTCGTGACTGGTACATTTAGCCATCGCGAGAGCGTTACAAATCTCATAGAAAGTTTGAAGTGGGACACACTTGCAGATAGACGTCTGGCTAAAAGGCAGGGGCTGCTCACTAAATTCCGAAATCCGATCTTCACCGAGAATGTAGAGCATATATTATCACCACCAAGTTTCAAATCGCGCAATGATCACCATTCAAAGATAAGGGAAATTAGAGCTCGTACTGAGGCGTTCAGACAATCGTTTTTCCCTCGCGCGATCCGCGAGTGTAACAGCGGGGAGAGGGGGGGGGGGGGGGAGAATGACTTTGGCGCGAATTGTGCCCTCCACCGCACACCGCTTGGTGGCTAGCGGAATATATATGTAGATGCAGAAGTAGATGTAAAAGAAGGGATCGGTTGATACGACACATTGTCCTGATACATAAACTGAACGTCAGTTTAGCAATAGAGGAAAGTGCGTATGTGTAGGGGGCAGGTGGTGGTGCAGAATAAATTGTTGAGACAGATCAGGGCTTGAATGCAATAAGCAGATTCAAATGAATTTCGGGACAATAATTATGTAGAGATGAAGAAGCTTGCACAGGACAGACTAGCGTCCAGAGCTACATCAAGGTTGTCTTCAGACTTACGATAGATTCGGCACGTCCTTGGTGGGTTTCCGCAGGTATGTGGCACTCTTATGTCTACGCGCGGGTCACTCACTTCGCCAATGTTTTGTTGACGTGGAGCTGACTCCCCATAGCGTCCCAGATGTCTTCCATCAGCTTCAGATCTGTGACCAGTACACCAACATGAGCTCGCTATCGTGCTCCTCTAACTACTGTAGCACACAAACAATCCTGTTGGAGCAACATCCGCAACCGAGCATTATACCAGAGGTTGAAAATACCGCTACAGTTGTAAAGTTCTTTTATTATCACACGACAGGTTTCGGGCTCTTATACGCCCATCCTCAGGTGTCGTAACGTGGTGCTGTGGCCCCAGAGCGCCGCGGACGTGTACCAGGCGCAGTATGCTACCTACGAGCGCACAACATCAATAATGCGTTCGATTACTACCACAGGTCCCCTGGAGGATCAAGTGAATGGCTGCCATAGTACAGTATAACACCGCCTCTCCCGCCTGCGTCCATGGTGCAGTGCATGTTTCGAGCAGCCGATCACCTGGATGATGGCGTCGCTGGTGTAACAAGGAACGTAATTCATCTGGCCAGATGACACATTTCCTTTTATGATTTCGATGACCCCGTGCCTGCTGCGCTCGTAATTGTTGATGTCGTTGGGCCGACATGGAACGTACGCGTCGTCCTCTGCGTAAACCCGTGTTCAACAGTATGCACTGAATGGTGGACTCCGAAAGATTTATACTTGCACCAGGAATGTACTCTGTCGTCATATTTGCTACTGATCGCGATCTATCCTGCTGTACAGAGCTGTATTTTTTTCCGATCTCCACTCCTGGCAATGAGAACTGGACGTCTATATCTACATCTACGACGGCTATACGGACAGTAGGTCCGATCGCTCGCGGAATAGAAACAACAGTGAAAATCAAAAATGTTTTATTTGCAACGGTTAGCTACGCCTTTCAGGTTCCAGCTACTTCTCTACACCGTTGCCGCTCCGTCTTAGACATATGTCGTAGCGTTGCACCAACTTCCCAGTATCCTCGTCATACAGTAGAAGGCAGCCGCCTGTGATTTCCACCACTTCTCTACGCTGGTTTTCAATTCGTAGTCTGTGCCAAAATGTTGCCTTCTTAGTCAGCGGTTCATGCGAGCAGAAACGAACATCAGAGGGAGCCAAGTCCGAGCATCGAAAGAGCTGCAGTGTGCGGCCGAGAACTGTATGAAGAAGGAAATGTATGACAGTTCAGTTATGTTGCATGGAATCAAGCGAAACGTATCAGCGGGCACCCACACTTGAAAGGAGGCACTGTTGTTCTAGACATTTTTATGTGCTCACTATGTGCTGAGAACTGAAAATGCGAAATGACGCGAGCAACAGGCGTACTAGAAACACTGCTTAACACATCTGTACAAAGCTTCACCGGATTTTCAATGTGGTTTCCATATCGCGACCTGTCGGAACTTACCTTCTGAATAGCCCTCCTATACACATATGCCGCAAGCCACCATACGGTGCATGGCGGAAAGTACTTTGTACTAATACAAGTGCCGGCCGCGGTGGCTGAGCGGTTCTAGGCGCTTCAGTCCGGAACCGCGCGACTACTACAGTCGCAGTTTCGAATCCTGCCTCGGGTATGGATGTGTGTGATGTCCTTAGATTAGTTAGGCTTAAGTAGTTCTAAGTTCTAGGGGACTGATGACCTCAGATGTTAAGTCCCATAGTGCTCAGAGCCATTTGAACCATTTTGAATCAATGCAAGCCATTCCGTTTCCTGTTCCACTCACAAACGGAGCGGGGAAAAAAAAACGGCTGTCTGTACGCATCCGAACGAGCTCAGATTTCTCTTCTCCTGTCTTCGCAGTCCTCACGCGAGATGTGCGTGGAAGCAGTGCAATCGTTCTTCAGTCAGCCGCAAATTCCGGTTTTCTCAACTTTCTCAATAGTATATCTCTAAAATGACGTCTTCCACCTTCCCGGGGTCACATCTCAGTTGCGGAATACGGAGCAATTGTGTAAAGCGCGTTGATCGGACGTGCCGGTACCAAAATTAGCAGCACGCCTTTGATTCACTTTTCCAATCCGACCTAGTAGGGATCCCAGACACTTGAGCAGTACTCAACAAGGGATTGGAAAAGTGTGGTGTATGCAGGCTGTAGACACATGGTTAACGACGTGAGGAAGTTTTGGTAAGGCCGTGAGTCACGCACGGATAGCCTAATGGTAAGGCGACCGCTCGTGATAAGCGGGAAACCCGCATTATAGTCCCGGTCCGACACAAACTTTCACCATTGTCATTCCTTTTTTCTGGTGATGGTTGTCCACAATCGCAAATGCGAATACATTTCATGTGTTTCATAACGGCTGTAGTCGTCGCAGTGCCTGTTCCTTCGAACATGCGGGCGCGTCTATAGGAACTTTGCAACTGCTTCTGAACAACAAAGGCACTACAATATCGCACGATATTAAACCCCAATGGGTCTCTTACAACCTTAATCCACGTACTCGGCACGTACTTCACGAGTTCGTAATGCCATCGGATGACAGTCAGTCTGTCTCGCGGTGGACAGTGGTTCCTGTGTGTGTGTGTGTGTGTGTGTGTGTGTGTGTGTGTGTGTGTGTGTCTGTTTAATGACTGACTTCCGAATGCGAAAGCGCGTCTAATCCACGCTAGGGTGTTCAGTGTCCATGCGTCACAGAGAACGTAAATGGCTCAACAGCGTCAGTTACAGATAAATAGCATGTGTCACTGATAAAACGTTGCAAGCTCCGAGTGCAAGTAAACGCAGATTTGGTTGAGCCACCACATGTCAACAGTACAGTTTGATCGTTCAGGTCGGTGGCACATGGGAGAATCCTAGGCAGCAGCGGCTCAGAACACAAATATTGAAACGGATATAAAAACACCTTTAGCTGCTGAGAATCTTGGTGTAATAGCTTTGCCTGACTCCTCTTTCAGTTTCGAATATCCAGCGAGCCTGACGAAATCTGAAGGAAGCTGTAGTATTGATGTACTGTACGTAGTCTTTAGTACATAAATATGTGCTTAAACATTGCCATGTCTCTCATGAGCCATTTAGAGAAGCGCTCCAGTTTTGTGGGGCACCTTTGTTTCATAGACATTCTGTATACTTGTCATTGAGACATCCGTGGCCACTACTTACATATTGTCTCGAAGTGCCTGGTTCGAGATACGTGAACTCACGCTCGCACGCTCCACTTCGGTCCGTAACGATCAGTGGGGAATAGTTCTTTGAGAAAGCCACCCACGAATCGTCGTCTCCATCTACACCTGTACTCCACAACTCACTTTACGTTATTTGGCCGAAGAACTTCTGGAATCACTATCATTTCCCTCACCCCTGTTCCAACAGCGAAAAGCACATGCGTTGAACGACTTTCGATATACTTCCGTATGAACTCTAATTTCTCTGATTTTCTCCTCATGATCAGTTTGCGAAACATAGGTGGGAGGAAGTAATACGTTACCCAACTTTTCTAGGAACGTATGCTTTCGGAACTGAAAAGTTAACTTCTACTTGGTGCAAAACGCTGCTCTTGTAGCGCCTGCTTCTTCCGCATACTTACACACATCAACGAAAGTTTTGCGTCACCCCTTTATTTCGATATTCATGTCACAGAAAACAAAAATTGGCCATGAAGCATACGTACGTTCATTTTCAATATGTCTACAAGGCCAAGAAAAAAATTCAACTACAAAATTGTGTTTCCCAAGTAGGGTTTTTCACAACACTCCTCAATACGTAGTGGAACGTCCCCTTCCTCGGAGGCTGGCTTAAATCCGTCTTGGTATACCGTCAGTGAGACCATCTACTGTATAACTCTTAAATGACGATTCTGCGTAAGTCGCGCACAGTGCGCGGTCGTAATCGACTTCCAAAAATAGATTCATTCGATTGGGTTCATGTCTGAAGAGAAGGCAAGCGACTCTATTCTGGTGGTGCTGAAGAAACGTATTCACGACAACAGCCGACGAGCAGACAACTTGCTGTCTATTAAGACGACTACTGGCTGTAGCATCTTGTCAGTGTACCGTAGAGCAGTGAGATTGTCGCCAATAACTATGAGTCGTGAACGATGGTCCAAAGCAATGCCACCCCTGAACATCACTCCTCCACCACCACCACCACCACCACCACTACTACTACCTTGTTGCCCATGTGGAACACAGTGTTAGGGTCGTTCGATGTTAATGAGTTTTCTCCAAACACGTCTGCGATTATCAGGGTACAAAACAGATCTGAGTATCGTCTCTAAACAACCCACGCCAGTTCTGGGGCTTCCATTCTACATTATTGTTTTCCCGTCTGTAACGAAGTCCATGGTGTTGTGTCAACCATGGTCGTCGGGAATGGAGATTCGCATCATGGAATAGTCTCCTAACAATTTGAAGCAGTACATGAGGCCCTGTAACCTCTTCGAATGCAGAATTCAGTTCTGGAGCACTCAGCCCACGGTTCCTTTGACTCATAAGCTGTAGACATGGATCATCTTGTGCACCCGTCGAACGTGGACGACCTTTACGGTGTAAGTCCTCAACACTGTGTATTGGAACTCATTCCATGTTCGCACCACATCACTTCGAATAAGGAGCGCACGTCGAGCAACTTCCCTGGCTGACAAGCCTTCTGCACGTAACGCCATGATGTGGATCCGATCATTGGTCGCGATTGTCCTTCATGGTATGACGGACGTTCACTCTACTGTTCCACTGACGTCTGTAATGCGTCCTTACCGATACTTAGCTTTCAACTGAACTGCTGCAATCCATTCGAGTGTGGCGTTGTACCCGTAGGTAGCGCTCATGGTAACTGAGTGAATGTTTACAAACAACCTCAGAAGCGACCTTCCGATCAGTACATGAACAGTCACAATAGCAACACACTTGCACGTCGTATCAGAGTGATGCAGAATTTTTGTTCATGTATGTATTGCGATTAATACAGATTCTTCCAATGAATCTCAACCGGCATTTGTTGGAAGTCCAGCCAGACGGTTCCTCCTGCGTATTTTCTGACTGTTACTGTTTCCAAAGATTTGCTGCCAGTGCGATCAAACAGTAATACATCTCCTGGACTACTTATATACAATATCTTACATTTGCTTACGTTCACCGTCAATTGCCAATATATAGACAAATCATCGACCCTCTGCAGGTCTTCCTGGATTTCGTTACAGGCTTGTGGCGTTGCAGCCTTCCTATAAACAACAAAATCTCCCATGCAGAGCCTCATGGAGGTACCGACTTCTGCTTTAGATCGGTAAACAGTTTAACTGTAACACACTGTTGGCGCACTTCCGAAATTTCTTTTCCATTTGACGATGTCGCACCGTTAAGAATTACTTTGTGAGTTCTCTCTGCTTAATAGTCCTGAATTCAGTGACAATTCTGATACTATACTCAAAGTTCGTATTTTGTTCCGTGAACGCGGTGCTGTTCGTTGTGGCAAGTTCCTATGGGAGCAAACTGCGTAGGTCATTGGTCCCTAGCCTTAAACACTACTAACTTACGCTAAGGACAACACACACACACACACATACCCATGCCCGAGGGAAGACTCGAACGTCCGACGGGAGGAGCCGCGCGAACCGTGACAAGGCGCAACAGATCGTGAGGCTACACCGCGCGGCTTCTGTGAAGGACAGTGTTGAACATCATCGAATCCATTCCGAAAATCAAGGAACACAGAATCTACCTGGGCTTCGTTGCCTAAGACGCTGTGGATTTCATGGACAGAGCGAATTGAGTTTTGTACGAGCTCTGTTTACGGAACCGATGTCGATTTTTATAGAAAGAATTTTCGTTCTTGGATAAGGTCATAATACGTGGGCGTAAAACACGTTCCATAATTCTACAATCGATCGTCGTAAGCAATATAGTTCTATAATTATGCGTGTCTGTTCAACTACCCTTCTTGAAAACGGGAAGGATCTGTGCAGACTTTTACGGCCACTTTTTGAGGTATTTCCCAAGGGCGTCTGTTTCGGATTATTTGCATTTAGCGTCCGCGAGATCGACTTTATCTAGTCCTGAGCAATGAAGGATATTTCTTTGAGAATGCCACTCGTGCAGGAGACACGTCGAGTATTTAATCAAAGAGTCGTCTACCAAAGATACCGAAACGGAGACCTCAGGTAATGTGCCATTGTGTAAATAATTTTGTAAGTTGCTTCTGTATTAATAAATACGGTCAGTCTTGGATCTGTACCAGATAGGACTGATAGAGAAAATAGCGAAGATACAAAGAAGACAAGCACTTTTCGTTACAGGTACATTTAACAAGCGCGAGCATTCGGGAGGACGACGATTCAATCCCGCGTCCGGCCATACTGATTTAGGTTTTCCGTGAATTTCCTAAATCGCTTCAGGCAAATGCCGGGATGTTTCCTTTGAAAGGACACAGCCGTCTTCCTTCCCCGTCCTTCCCTAATCTAATGAGACCGATGACCTCGCTGTTTGGTCTCTTCCCCCAAAAACAACCCCAACAACAACAAGCGCGAAAATGTCACGTAGATGCTCAGCCGCAGCGCGATTAGAGGCGCCGTGTCACGGATTGCACGATTCGAGTCCTCCCTCGGGCACGGGTGTGTGTGTCGTTCTTAGCATAATTTAGTTTAAGTGCAGTGTAAGTCTAGGGACCGATGACCCCCAGCAGTTTGAACCCTTAGGAATTCACACACATTTGAACATTTTTGATGCTCAGCCGACTCCAGTGCAGGCGCAACAAGAGGGGCGTTGTGAATCACTGTGTGGTTTACTGTTGAAATTTCGAGAGCGTACTTTCCTAAAAGAGTCAAGCAACGTACGTTTTCGTACGTATATCTCGAGAAACGATCGTGAAAGTAAAATAAGAAATAATACAGCTCACACAGAGGCTTACGAACAATCATGCTTCCTGCGGAACATTGGGGACTGGAACAGGAAAAGTGGGAAGTGACAGCAGTACACGAAGTTCCCTCCGCTACACACTATGTCTCGGACCAGGACACCTTTTCGCCAATGCTCCAGGGCCTGAAAGCCTCCAATAAGAGGGCACGAAGATGCCGGCATCGCTTTCGTAACTCGGGAGGACTGTAGAGAGATGAAGAGTCTCTCCAAGAACTACATCGGCGAAGTGTTGAACATAGAGAGGATGGCCTCTCTTGTATTCCATTCGCGAGACCATTGGAATTTTGTCAGAAATTTTCGAAATCCAAAGTCACCTAAGGGAGAGATTCAGGGTCCGGCGGGTTTGATTTATGACCTTCTGGGCAAGGTAGAAACTTCTGTGCTCACCTCTGACGCCCAAATACGATCGAAGAATTGAAAGAAAACGTAGAGACTGAACGAGTCCGCTGCAGGGCACAGGAAATTAGAGAATCGTGCTACATACCGAACTGGTACTGACTACACCAGCAGAGGTCAAGAAGGTAATCAGAAACCTGGGAATTCACTCTGCCTCTGATCCGCAGAGTATTACAAACGTGCAAATCAGACACAAACTGACGAGCAGCAGACGAATTACTGCTGTCATAAGGTCGATTACAACGCCAACTCACCTTAACGGGAGAATAGGCAGCAACGAACCATATTATACGCAACGCTGAAAAAAGGTAGAACAATCATGTTCACCCATTGACATCCCGACCTGCGTGACAGACTTATTCTACGCATCCGAGAAATCGCCTGGACCAGGACATCTACACCAACTGCTGGCCAGCATGCAAATGAATGTAAAGCAGGCTATGTGATCCAACTGTCCTACCTGCACAACTCTATGGCATCTCAACGTACGGGATCTCAAGACACTACAGGTGATCCAGAACAGGTGTTTAACACTCGTCCTTGGTGCCCCGAGATGGGCCCGATTCAACGACTTACACCAAGAACTCCTCTTGCTACCGACCTACAACCAAATCAGGATTAAGACCCAAACTCTACTGGGCAAAATAGACGCGCTACGGCCTACCACAAGACACACACAGGCTCAGTCGCCCCAGAACAATGGCACCGGGCAAAAATGCCTCGTAGTTGTGAAGATGCCCTAATAAAACTACAAACTAATCGTAGAAACCACCGCTGTAGTAGAGTCTACGCACCACGATGAAAGCCTTTGCTCGTGTTTAAATAAAGCCAAAATTGAATCATAAACTTCCCTCACCCCAGAAGTCCAGCAGGTAACGCTTCGGAAGCACCACACTCTCACACTCACACACAGTAGATGTAGAATAAGTTCTTATTACATCCACAATCAAGCAATTATCTCATTAATAAAATACGAGATTTAGTAATATCCAAAAGCGGAATAAATGTTACTTTACCAAGTGGCATATGGTGACTGAATACAAATAAGTTTTTTTGGTTGAGGCTACTGACTTGTCAAGGAATAAGTGCATCCATTAGTTATGAATGAAAAGTCATTTGCGGCAGGAACTGAGTCCGGATAGTGTACCGTAAATAGGACACGAGGACTGTGCCTTATGAGCGATGTTAACAGTGCAGGTGGAAAGCCAGACCGGCAGCTGGCAGCGCGGCGCGGTAGCAGAAGCTCGTCGCTACTTTCTCCGCGGCTCCTCGCCTGTCACGCCTCACTTGTTAAACACTGGATTCCACCGGCACCTCGGGCGTGCCACTTACGTCACTGTTTGTTGTCACCGGGTCGAGCGTTCCGCTAGCTGCGTGGGAGGCTTACTCACCGGCTGGGCATTGCCGCTGCTGTTGACCGAAGCGACGAAGATTGGACTTAATAAGACACTTGCCGGCTGCATGCTACGACACCCTTTTGTGCCTAGCCATCTACACCTGTATCACATCTCGCAAGCCCCCTAACGGTGTGTTGCAGAGGATACTTCTGGTACCGCTAACTGATCCTACCTTTCCTAGCGCGTGGGGAAAATGACTGTCGGTATGCCTCTGTATTAGCTCTAATTTCTCGAATTTTCTCGTCATGGTCATTTCCTGAGATGTATATTACCTAAGCTACAATCCCTTGGAGACCAGAGCCGTCACCGCTAAGGCGAAAGGTAAGATCAAGGACAGAACGTACAAAGTGCTTTAGGGCAGTCAGTGCGCACTGCGAGGCTCCATAAATATGGGGCAATTAAGATGTGCTACAAAACATTGCTTCAGAAAACTAAAAGAATACACTGAGAGAAGTTTGTACGAAGGCAACTGCAATCTGACATGTGGGGAAGACCAAATAATTTATTGACTGAAAAGGTTAAGGAACCTACTGTCATGTCCACAATATATATAAAGAGAATGGCTCAATGACGACTGGATGGAGGGAGTCAGCAGAATGTCTGCTAACCGCCGTACTCCCTCATGATTGCAGTAAATAGATTCTGAAATACACGTACAACTTCCAGGTGAACTATATAACGAATACCTTTCCCTCAAGAAGAAGTTGCTATGGCAAATTCCAAGCTCAAAATTGGAAAGACACCTGGTCCGGATGGTGTTTACCCTGAGGTCGTGCGGATGGTAGGTCATTTGAGAGCATTTATGAATGAGGCGTTGCGAAATGGAAAACAGCTAAAGCAGTATTACTAAAAAAGGAAACCCTCAGGAACAGGCTCAAACTGCACGGCATTGCCCTTACTCGAGGTATGGCGCACCAATTAACAGGTCACGGTCCATATGCCAAACATTTGCATCGAGTGGGATGCAGTAACATACCATCCTGTGAATGTGGAGAGAGAGGTTCCGCCGTTCATGTCGTTTTCAAAAAATGATTCAAATGTCTCTGAGCATTATGGGATTTAACATCTGAGGTCATCACTCTCCTAGACTTAGAACTACTTAAACCTAACTAACCTAAGGGCATCACACACATCCATGCCCGAGGCAGGATTCGAACCTGCGACCATAGCAGCAGCGCGGTTCCGGACTGGAGCGCCTAGAACCGCTCGGCCACAGCAGCCGGCTCATGTCGTTTTCAGTTGCCCTCTTTTTCAGGTAGAGAGAGACTGCAGGCAATTTGACTGCGAGCTGCAATCAATTGTATGTCACCAAAACTTGTCGTCTACACTTAATATGATTGTGCATGGGACATCTAAAAGGCAACTGCTTAACTTTCACTTTACAAGACGAAGCGGATGCTTTAAATATCAAAATAACGTCATCAGATCACAAGAAGTATTTCCTCCACTACAGACGATGACAGATCCATATAAATTCAATTTAAATAAGAGAGAAACAACGCTATAGCCACTCACACCGTAGTGTGAGGATTGCCGATGCACGCACATACCAGACTGGACAATGTAAGCAGTGTATCAACAATAGATTTTAAAGTGGGTATAATAAAATTTAAGTCGGCAAACCTCTAGTTATATCGAGGCTGCCGGTAACATATGTAGTAATACACTGAAGAGCCAAAGAAACTGATACACCTGCCTAATATCGTGTAGGGCCCGCGTGAGCACGTAGAAGTGCCGCAACACGATATGGCATGGAATCGACTAATGTCTGAATTAGTGCTAGAGGGAATTGACACCATGAATCCTGCAGGGCTGTCCATAAATCCGTAAGAATACGAGGGAGTGGAGATCTCTGCTGAACGTTGCACGTTGCAAGGCATCCGAGATACGCACAAAAATGTTCATGTTTGGGGCTTTTGCTGGCCAGTGTAAGTGTTTAAACGCAGAAGAGTGTTCCTGGAGCCACTCTGTTGTAATATTTCTGAACGTGTGGGGTGTCGCACTGCCCTGCTGGAATTGTCCAAGTCCGTCGGAATGCAAAATGAACATGAATGGAAGCAGGTGGTCAGACAGAATACTTACGTACGTGTCAGCTGTCACAGTCTTATCTAGACGTACCAGGGGTCCCATATCACTCCACCTGCAAACGTCGCACACCATTACAGAGCCTCCACCAGCTTGAACAGTTCCCAGATGGCATGAAGGGTCGATGGATTCATAAGGTTGTCTCCATACCCATACAAGTCTATCCGCTCGATACAATTTGAAAGGAGACTGGTCCGACCAGGCAACATGTTTCCTGTCATCAACAGTCCAATGTCGGTGTTGACGGGCCCAGGCAAGGCGTACAGCTTAGTGTCGTACAGTCATCAAGGGTATAAGAATGGGCATTCGGATCCGAAAGCCCATATCGATGATGTTTCGTTGAATGGTTCGCACGCTGACACTTGTTGGTGTCCAGCATTGAAATCTGCAGCAATTTGCGGATGAGTTGCGCTTCTGTCATCGTAAACGATTCTCTTCAGTCACCGCTGGTCCTACTCTTGCATGATCTTTTTCCGGCCGCAGCGATGTCGGAGATTTGATGTTTCATCGGATTCCTGAGATTCACGGTACACTCGTGAAATGGTCGTACGGGAAAATCCCCACTTCATCGCTACCTAGGAGATGCGGTGACCCATCGCTCGTGCGCCGACTATAACACCACGTTCAAACTCACCTAAATCTTGATAACCTGCCCTTGTAGCAGCAGTAATCGATCTAACAACTGCGCCAGACATTTGTCTTATGTAGGCGTTGCCGACCGCAGCGCCGTATTCTGCCTGTTTACATATCTATTTGAATGCGCATGCCTATACCAATTTCTGTCGCGCTTCATTGGATAAGTTGGAAGTTATTCACTTGGAACTTCAGATAATTCCTTTTTTTTAAATTTGTCTAAGCCGTGCCGGCTTTCGTCCTATCGATTCTCCTCCGGTGATGGTACCCTTTCGGTGGTACGCACCAGCGAGGTAATCGACCGTACGAACGTTCCGATTGAGGCGCAGTTAGCAACAGGCTGTGGTTGGCAGCGGACACGAGAGGCAACCTTGGCGGCGAGTACTGTCGCGATTAAAACATCCTTTCGGGTCGACGCTGGCTGTGTTGGGCGCGTTTTGGGATGGATGCGTAGCAATAAATGTTCGGGGTTGCGATACTGTTGGACACGGACTTCGACTGATGTAATAAGGTGATATCATTGTATTTATGTCATTCGTTGGAGACACATTTTCTGCCCTCCGTGTTGCAAATATGATGAACTTGAGACAGATTACGGGTTAATTCTCAATCACGAAATTCGGTGGACAATTTATGTTGTGATTCTCAAAAAAATGGTTCAAATGGCTCTGGGCACTATGGGACTTAACATCTGAGGTCATCAGTCCCCTAGAACTTAGAACTACTTAAATCTAACTACCCTAAGGACATCACACACATCCATGCCCGAGGCAGGATTCGAACCTGCGACCGTAGCGGTCGCGCGATTCCAGACTGAAGCGCCTAGAACCGCTCGGCCACAATGGCTGGCTTGTGATTCTCCACTGCGAAACTTATTATACCATTCTGACTATAGTAATTTGTGTTGGCATGATGGTGTCGATATTCTGGTTTAACATTTAAAACTTGGGGCTTACCGAGCATTATTTCTTAATCTTAGTGTATAGTCTGTTTCAGAAAGCACTGTGTATCACTAAACAGATCGATGCACCAATGCATGGTCATTCCCACAGATCTTTTTGCTGAGTCTTGAATGTTTGGTTCCATCAAGGACATGCAATTATTGTGAGGCTAATTTATCGTTTTATGACTTCCCTTGCAGTAATATTATGTAAGTGTGATTCGAATTGCTCGTTTTAAATACGTGGGTATGAGTGTGATTCGGTTACTGTTTGGAGGCAGTGACAAATTTTTGGCGTGTTTTGGTGCTAATTTGATGTTTTATCTAATATTGTTCTAAGTGCACTGCCTTGAGTTCATTAGGGTACGATTATTTATTTAAGGAGTTTAAATTATGGCGTGTTCGTTAACATATTGGGACGCGTTATTTATTGGACCATTATTTCTTACGAGTTGTATCTCTGAGCTTGGGTTGTGAGTTTGGCCTACGCCTTAGGGCTCATGCGTGTCTTTCTTATTTAGTAGATTCTCACGTTCCGTTTATGCTCCAGTGCACCCAGTAACAGCTACATGTTTTGAAGTTGAAACTGCTTGGGGGAGTATATGTGAGATAAAGTCGGTCTGAGACTTATACACCTTCTACTGCTGATCGGGCCGAGAATTTGTGGTCGAGCGGGACAACTGGCCGTTGCCCACGTGCCTGTTGTATAGAGCGTTCGTGTCCGTACCTGGTTGGCGCCTGGAGCTCAGATAAGCCTATAAGTTTCATCCACTGGTCCGAGGTTCACAAACTTAAAAGTAATTTCTGTATATGTAATTATTGCCCGTCCTTTCCAGGAGTTAGCTATGTTGTGTTTCAGATGAAAGACTTAAATGTTTAAAGTTGCTTATTCTAATTATTCTGTTACGAATGCATTTGACAAGTGTGTCATTTATTCTAAGTCAGTTTTGTCACTCTTTAGTTTGTCTTCAGTCTAGTTCTCGAGATGCTTAACATCGAAAGCATTTTATTGTAATCGCATTACTATAATACCATAAAAGTTGCATTAACGTAAATTGGCTTCTGGCGTTTGATCCGTAACGACTGATCCGCATCATTCTGTTGTTAATCATGGTACAATAATCCAATGAAAGCTGCATTACCGTAAATAGGCTTCTGCCGTCTGCTGTGTAACTAGTAATCACTATAACGACAAGCTGTTCAGAGAGTTGTTATTTAATCCTACTTTTCTGCTGTTACTGATTGTATCTGTATCAGAATTATTGTCTCTTCTATCTGTTTAGATATCTGGTAACCACTCATTTGGCAGAATTTTTTATCATCATTGTCATTTGAATTAATTGTTAACATGATTAAAAGTTTGTGTGGAATAAACGGTGAATGAAGTTCTCTCTCCCACCAAGATCCAGTCCTTCCACTTAGTCCTCTGCGGGTATTTTATGAGGCGCTGATGTATCCGTTATCAAGATTCTTACTTTCAATTTTCTGTTTTATTTCTACAATAATGTTACCAATGGCTGCTGGTAAGGTTATTTATTACTATACACAAAATAATATAAATCATTGTATGTTACTTTGGTTATTGAATATGTACGACCTGTTTAAGATTTCCAGATAACATGTCAAAAATTCGTGGCAATAAATCGAAACTGAAATTAAAATGTGGGACGAAGCAATATGTTATCTGACACTTCCCGGAAAATGCTCATAGCAAACCTCTCCGTGATGCACAATGCCTCTCTTGTAACGGGTGTCACTGGAGTTTGTCGAGAATCTTCGTAATCCTCTCGCGTCGACTAAACGAACCCGTGAGGAAATGTGCTGCCGCTCTTCGTTGGATCTTCTCTCTCTCTTCTATCAGTCCTACCTGGTAAGGGTACCACACTGATGGACAATACTCAACAATCGGTAGAATAAGCGCCTTGTGTATCACTTCCTTTGTGGATGAATTACATTTTCTTAAGTTTCTACTTCTGAATCTCTCTGGCGTCTACTTTTTCTACCATTTGCTTCAGGTGACCATCCACTTAAGGCCGCTCTAGACAATTACTCCTATACAGGGTGAAAAGTATTTAAACCGACAAACTCTGGGAAGTTTTAGGGGACATCAAAACAAATATTTTTCCCTAATGTCATTTTTTCCTATGAGGAGTATTTAAACAGGTAGAGGAAAATTTCTCTAGCGGCAAAACACAACCCAATTTCAATCCAGTAGATTTTCAAAAATGCCTCCATTGACACGTAAACAAAGGTTACACTGTCGGATCATGTTCTGGCTGACACGGGCAAAATCCCCAGGAGTATCCTGAATTGTTCCTGCTGCAGCTACTATCCGGACAACCAGATCCTCTTCTGATGCAACAGGAGTTGCGTAAACAAAGTTGCGCATCTCTCCCCACACAAAAAAGTCCAGAGGGGACATATCTGGGGATCGAGCAGGCCATGGTTCAGGATCATCTCTGCGAATCCATGTTTCTGGCAACCGTCGATCCAGGAATCGACGCAGACATTGACTGAAATGTGCCGGCGCCCCGTCATGTTGGAACCACATGCGTTGTCTTGTAGGGATTGAGACGTCTTCCAGCAATTCTGGCAATGCTCTGACGAGAAAATTGTAATAGCGCCTGGCATTTAATGGCCTAGGTAGCAGATACGGCCCAATTAAACAGTCCCCAACAACACCAACCCACACATTAACGAAGAACTGCACTTGATGAGCGCTAGAAACTGTGGCATGTGGGTTATCCTCACTTCAAACATGCGAATTGTGCATGTTGAAGACTCCATCACGCCCGAACGTTGCTTCATCGGTAAACAACACAGAGGATGGAAATGTAGGACGCATTTCACAGTGTCCCAGGTACCACTGCGAAAACTGTGCTCTGGGTGGATAATCAGCTGGTTCCAGGTTGTGGACACGCTGTAAGTGAAATGGACGTACCAATTGCTCTCAAAGGACTGTTCTTACATTCGTCTGATTCGTCCCCATGGTACGTGCAATTGCACGAGTGGTGATTGAAGGATCCCACTCCACATGCTGCAAGACAGCTTCCTCAAATTGCATCGTTCTTACCGTGCGACGGCGTCCCTGCTAAATGACGCGGTCTCACGCAGACGTTGGTACGCAGCAGCAAAGGTCGTATGATGCGGGATACAGCGATTAGGATATTGTTGTTGATAAACCTGCTGTGCAGCTCGTCCGTTGTGGTGCGCTACGTAGTAGGCACCAACCATAACAGTGTACTCACTTCACGCATATCGCTCCATTAGTAAACAGAGACAATGCACTACTACACTGGTGGACAGTTGTCACCCACAACTGAAGAGCGTAATACGCCCTCTAACAACTGAAGATCATAATACAGCCTCTAACAACTGAAGAGCGTAATACGGCCTCCACCTGTTTAAATAATCCTCATAGGAAAAAATGATATTAGGGAAAAATATTTGTTTTGATGTCGCCTACAACCTCCCAGAGTTTGTCGGTTTAAATACTTTTCACCCTGTATATTTGACGGTAGATACTGTTTCCAGCAATTTGTCATCTATAATGTGCTTGTACAGTAGTCCATTTCTTTTCCTGTGTATGCACAATATGTAATATTTATTTACACGTTCATTATCAACTGACGGAGCCTGCACCATTCATCAATCTTCTGCAGGTCTTTCTGAAAATTGATACTGTCTTCTGGCGTTGCTACTTTCGTATAGACAATCGCTTCATCTGCGACCAGTGGGAAAGAGCTTCCGACGCTTACTATTAGAACATTCGTATGCACGGTAAGTAGTAACGGTCCTATCACACTCCCTTTGGGTGCTCCGGAAATTACCTTTTCATCTATTGATGTTGTTCCGTTAAGAGCGGCGTGCTGAGTTCTGTCTGCAAGGAAGTCTTGAATCCAGTCGCAGATCTGGTCTGATACTCTATAAGCTAGTTATTTTCCTTTTTTTTTCACTAAAGGGCAGTGCGGGACGGTGTCAAATGCCGTTCTGAAGTCAAGAAAAACGACGCCAACCGGAGCGCCGTTGTCTACAGCACTGTGGATCTCATGGAGGAACAGAGCGACCTGAGTTTCGAAAGAATCCATGTTAATTTTTATAGAGGAGATTTTTGTTCTCCAAAAACATCATAATTCTTTAACATAAAACATGTTCCATAAGTCTACAACAAATTGACGTCAACGATATAGGACTGTGTATCAGTCCTGTCGCCATTCTTGAAAACGGGAATGACCTACGCAATTTTCAAGTCGCCAGGTAACCTTCGTTCGTCCAGCGATCCACGATAAACTGCTGCTAGAAGGGAGCAAGTTCTTTCCTGCAATCTTTGTAGAATCTTACAATATCTCATCTGGTCCTCATGCCTTTCCGCTAATAGGCTATTATAGTTGTTTTTCTGTTTCTCGATCGGTTATCTGAACATCTGCCATTTCGACGTTAGTACGACCATTGAAAGCGGGGACCGTATTACGATCTTCCGCGGTGAAACAATTTCGGAAGACCCAATTCAGTATTTGGGTCTTTGTTACCTTCCGTTTCTGTGCCATTACGGTCACTGGGTCAATGAATATGGTATTTCGAACCGCTCACTGGTTTTATATAAGATCAAAACATCTTAGGGTTTTTGCACTGGTCGTTTGACAAAATTTTACTTTCAAAGTCATTTAGTGCTTCTCTCATTGTCCTCTGGACTCTCATTTTCACTTCGTTCTGCATTCGTTTGTCAGCTAGCTTTTGACTCATCGTGAATCTATGATCAATCTCTCTTTGTTTACGTAGAAGTTTTCCAAACGTCTATTAAACGACGGCGGGTCTTTCCCATCCCTTAAGACACTGATGGAACATACTTGTCTAAGGCGTATTGAACCATGCTTTTGAATTTTTTCCATTTCTGCTACACAGCTTGGTCCTCAGCACTGAATATTTGATGCTGACTACTCAGATACTCTGAAATTAGTATCCTGTTACACTTATTAAGAAAAATATTTTCCTGTCTCTCTTAAAATACCTTGTAATACCCGTAATCGTGGTTGCTATCACAGAATTTTGATCGCTGCGCGGGGTAGCGGCGCGGTCTAGGAAGACAGTCACCCCAAGAGATGTCACACTAATAGGGTGTAACACCGTCTCTATCTTCGATAATGCCTTCAATTCAGAGAAAAAGAGTTGTGAGGGTACAGTTATCGATCCTCTTCCGGACAGATCGAATTTACCCTTAAGCACCTCTGCTCGAGCGAGTTAGCGTCGCTGACGGAGAAGCCCCATTGTACTAGAAGGGTGCATTTTGGCGCCCGCTATTTGTTTTTGTGGAAAGTGAGCCACTCCCTCCCCCCGCCCCCCCTTCCTCTTTGTAACGAGAGCTTCGGGAGTTTAAGCGTTGTTTGCTATCATGTACCAAAGCTATTAATTTCTAGAACTGAGGTAATTTAGAAATGGGAATGGCTCTTAAGTTAAATGCGACTATTAAAGAACGTACTATCAATGGCATGCTCGATTCAAACAGTGTTATGTAAACGAATGCGGTTGCTGAGCGAGTGTGACTAGGCTCGGGGAGACGACCTTGTTTTTGTTTAATTTATAGGATACTGAGGTGACAAAATTCGTGGGATAGCGATATGAAAATGTAGAGATGGCGGTAGTGTCGCACACACAACGTTTAAAAGGGCAGTACTTCGGCGGACCTGTCATTTGTGCTCAAGTGATTCATGTGATAAGGTTTCCGACATGATTATGGGCTAGCCACGGGAACTAGCAGACTTTGAACACGGAACGTAAATTGGAACTAGACGCTTGAGATAGTCCACGTTAAAAATTACTAGGGAAATCAATTTTCCGAGACCCACAGTGACAAGAGAATACCAAATTTCAGGCATTACCTCTCACCACGGACAACGCAGTGGCCGACGACCTTCACTTAACGACGGAGACCAATGGCGTTTGCGTGGAGTTGTCTGTGTTAACAGAGAACCAACATTGCGTGAAATATCCGCAGAAATCAATGTGGGACGCATGACGAACGTATTCGTTAGGACAGCGCGGCAAAATCTGGCGTTAATGGCCTATGGTAGCAGATGACCGACGCGAGCGTCTTTGCTAACAGCACGACATCGCTTGCAGAGCCTCTCCATGGCTCGTGACCATATCGGTTGGACCCTAGACTACTGGAAAACCGCAGCCTGGTCAGATGAGTTCCGATTTCAGTTGGTAAGAGCTGATGGTAGGGTTCGAGTGTGGCGCAGATGTCTCCCGAAGCCATGGACCCAAGTTGTCAGGCCGGCCGGAGTGGCCGTGCGGTTAAAGGCGCTGCAGTCTGGAACCGCAAGACCGCTACGGTCGCAGGTTCGAATCCTGCCTCGGGCATGGATGTTTGTGATGTCCTTAGGTTAGTTAGGTTTAACTAGTTCTACGTTCTAGGGGACTAATGACCTCAGCAGTTGAGTCCCATAGTGCTCAGAGCCATTTTGAACCCAAGTTGTCAACAAGGCACTGTGCAAGCTGGTAGTGGCTCCATAAACGTGTGGGCTGTATTTACATGGAATGGACTAGGTCCTCTGGTCCAACTGAAACGATCATTGACTAGAAATTTTATGTTCGGCTACTTGGAGACCATTTGCAGCCATTCAGCGGTGGAATTTTTATGGATGACAATGCGCCGTGTAAGCAGTCCTCAGTTGTTCGCGATTGGTTTGAAGAACATTGTGGATAATTCTAGTGAATGATTCGGCCATCCAGATCGCCCGACATGATTCCCGTCGAAGATTTACTGGACATAATTGAGAGATCAGTTCGTGCATAGCATCCTGCATCGCAACAGTTTCGCAATTATGGGCGGCTGTAGAGGCAGCTCAGTATATCTCCAGGTAACTTTCAAAAAATTGTTGAGTCCATTCCACGTAGAGCTGTTTCACTACGACCAGTAATAGGAGGTCCGACATGATATGAGGAGGTATCCGACGGCTTTTATCACTTCAGGGTAAATAGAGTGATGTTAAATCAGTGTGAACCTCATTTAAACTCATCATATTAATGACTGCAGTTTGGTGGGAATTACGGGTATGAGTGGAGTTATTGGAGATGTAGATATGGCGGCCGCTCTGGCCGAGCGGTCCTAGGCGCTTCAGTCCGGAACCGTGCTGCTGCTACGGTCGCAGGTTCTAATCCTGCCTCGGGCATGGATGTGTGTGATGTCCTTAGGTTAGTTAGGTTTAAGTTGTTCTAAGTCTAGGGAACTGATGACCTCAGATGTTAAGCCCCATAGTGCTTAAACCCATTTGAACCCTTTGTAGATACGGCACGTGTCAGCGGGCACACGGTAAGGAACTTCCTCGAACTGGTACGTGTACCATGGATGTAATTTCGGCCTCCATGCTGTCGTAACCACCAAGTCCGATAGCCAGCTAAAATTCGGACAGCCGAAAATATGTGAATTGGTTCAAAAGAAAGGAGAAGCGACTTACAAAGTCGCCATGATTTCTTAAGTTTGCCATATCTAGATGAAGCTATTCGATGTTGGTCAGATCTCATAGGACCAGCTAGTTACGGGGTTGTTGACTGCTACGTTTCAGCTGGTTACAACTCGGGCGATATGGCGGGTCAGGAACATTTACATTCAGCCGTGTGTATACGGCTAACTGGCTTCTTGGAGTGTCCACAGTACTCACCATGAAAATGTAGAACAAAGGACGATGCTTAATTCCCAGATTGTTGAGATAATCATCCTGGTTCACGTTCAGGCATACCTGAATCAACATGAAACTACGGCAAACACTCCAGATCGTCACAGAACCACCTGAACTACATCCTCTACATACTGCAGATTGAACACCTATTGGGCCATCGCTGCACTCAACGCCTTGAATCATTTGAAAAGAGACGAAATCGCGACTTGGGGGACCACACTACACGCCTCCAGTCAGCTGCTGTCCAGTTTCTGCGTTGTTTGCACCGATTGTAGGCGTGCAGCTTTGCGTGCTACTGTGGGCAACGGCATTTTACAACGTACCCGACTGCAAATATCTACTACTTGCAGTCCACTTCGCAGTTTTCCCGTCGGACACATTGAGATAAACCTGTATTCACTGACGGCAGCAATTCCTGACGGATTTAAAACTGGTCGGCCTTCAAAAAGTGTGAAGCTCATCTCCGGTTCCCGTCGGTTAGGATCTTTTTACGACCTCACTTCTTACACCGGTCAATGGCCTTCCGACAGAGGTCACATCGGTTCCCGTCAGATCACCGATGTTAAGCGCTGTTGGGCTTGCGTAGCACTTCAATGGGCCACCGTCCGTTTCTGTCGAGAGCTGTTGGCAGGAGAACGGGGAGGGGATTGAGGGGGGGGGGGGGGCGCATTCAGCCTTTAACACTAACGTGCCGTCAAACACGCTAATGTTACCGTCTGAGAGGATTTCGAAGTTCCACCGTGTGTGTGTCTAATGGAAAAGGGTATCGGACTATAATTTCGAATTTCGTGAAGTTGACAGTAAAACCGAACGGGCCTTAACCTTGAGGGTTAACAGAAGTGGTAAAATTATAAGTGAATGGAAAAAAATGAACGGTCGCCAGCCTAATTACGCACATTAATTTGGAAATATATATACATTTTATAAAACTGAATATTAGTTACTGAAGTTAATTTTGTCGAGATTTCCCTTTGAATAGCAAACAGGATACAAACTGACACAGTGCACTTTATACTGTGTATAGCAGCAGTTACCAATAACACACACACGCCTGTAAATTATGCGGAGCAAATTTTCACCAAGCTCTTGCTAATGACGTCCACAATCATTAACATTACTTAATCAAAATACTGAAACACCACTACAAGAAGTGCAGAACTAATTTTGGACATAAGGGGGTTCTGTCTTGATTGACATGAATAACACTAATAAATATGAATAATATCTTATATACACTGTTTAAGCTCCTCTGCATATAGCAGTTTTCCTTAGTAACAGTAATAGTTCATTTTTTTCTTAATAGGAGGACAATATGATGGGGACCCATAAACTAGTGTAGTTTCACTAGTCAAGATTCTTTGATTTTTGCAAAAGTAAGAACTCTCTCTAAAAGCTAATCATTTACTTAAATTACTTTCCAAGGTAATAAAATGCAACACTGGGCTTAGTTAACTCCAAAAGGAACCATTCATGATGGTGACCAAAACTACACTATCTAATAATACTACCTAATAGTACTACCGCAAATCGGTTCATCAAAGATTTATATGTACTTCTACTTTAATCACCTATGAAGTAGGTTTTCTTGGTAATAATATTTACACAATCTAGCACTGTAATCCTGCAAAACTATATTTTATAATAAACTAAGGACACTTTAGCAAAAGCCTATCCAACTTCGCTTTTATGGTTTTAGCTTTTAAATAATTAAGGTGGAAATGAAACTGCTACGCAAAAACAAAAATTATTAATTAGTTAACTAACTTGCTCTCTGTCTTTCGTCCTTGACAAAGATAAGACAGGTACTGCATTAAAAAAACTCTGTTGAATTTTTTTGCCAAGATGCATACATTATAAAATTTTTACATGTCTAATACTAACAATCTGTGAAAAAAATTTGACTATAGATGAATGTGTTTTCTTCGAGACTGCTATGAAAAGAGAACGGGTTAGGTACAGGATGAGTTGGCGGTCGGAGGTTTCTGCTTCTCCGGTTCTCAGAGAACGCCAGGCAAAGTCGGAGAAAACTGCTACAACTCGCGATGAAGGTGCCGTCTCCCTTGGCAGATATAATATTCTCAGTCACCTTAAGATTTTCTTTTCTGGAAACACTTTCAGAATGATACGGTTGAACAAAAGTGGCAGTATGATATCTTCTGACTAACAAACTGGTCGCTTAGGGAACTTCCTGAACATACAAACTGACGGCGAAATATTCTGCGTCGTTCGGAGCTTGATAGTAGCAGATTCGCCTAGTATTGTTAATTCGCGAAAAAATCACTATGCACTATATTGGTAAACACACTAACAGTTTTTATGAAGGTCCGAGGTTCCAACATCGAATAAAGGTTCGTAAAGATATTTACCTTCCTTTTTTCCACCGCGATTACATGTTGACCTCTGCACTTCAAATTACTTCTATATGCAAACTTATCTGACCTCAAAAAGGCACAAAGTCCAACAGGCATTTCTTATTTCCCACAATTAAAAGAAAGCATAGATTCTCCGCTTTAAAAAAAATAAAAATATAAAAGAGCCTTGTCGTATCAAATTACGGTAGCGCATCATCGCTGGTACTCGCAGCCGGAATATTACAATCCTATTGCATTACGTAGGGACATTACATGATTTTCACTTTTCTATTGGTTGATCTTTAAATTTTTGCACTTAAATTTCCTACCTTAACAATTTCTCTTGGAGTAGTCCATAAACAGACATCCGAAGTTAACTCTTACATTAACTTGTGCTACTCGTTTTATTTTAGACAAATAATCACTTTTAAACACATGAAGGTCATAATTGTTCATTTAAATCAGAATACTCGGGTTTAGTAGCACTTAGGTGAGGACCCTGCGTAGGTTCGTGATCAGGATTGAAGTTATAGTTTCGAACACTAAATGACTTTTTATGTGATTATTATTGAAACAACACACAAATTAACTGGTCCATGCCAATATACATTACGTAACTGAATGTATGAAGTCTGTGAAGCAGTGGCAAAGATTAGTGGCAGACAAAATGGCGGCTAACAGTACTCACAAGTGCGACTGCTCTATAAATCTCTTCTTGGCGTCAAATTTTCAACATATTTGAGTCATTCGATTATGCCGTGAATACCAAATAATATGGGTCTTACCGTGGTCTAGGGGTAGCGTCTTTGATTCATAATCAAAAAACGTCTTCGGTCCCGATAAATAATCAGCATTGGCGACCGAAGACTTCCGGCATAAGAAGTCAGCCTCATTCTGCCAACGGGCGGAGGAGCGGATAGAGGTTCAGGGCACTCTCTTGTCCTAGGAGTGGGAAATTGCCCCTAAAGGCGGAAGAATCAGCAATGATCAACCACATGAGGATGCAGAAGGCAATGGAAACCACTGCATTAAAGACACGTAACGTGTATCCACAGGACATGTGGCCTGTAATTGAAGAAGTGTCATGATGATCTCTCCATTGGCAAAAAATTCCTGAATAGTCCCCCATTCGGATCTCCGGGAGGGGACTGCCAAGGGGGTGGTTACCATGAGAAAAAGATTGAATAATCAACGAAAGGATAACGTTCTACGTGTCGGGGCGTGGAATGTCAGAAGCTTGAACGTGGTAGGGAAACTAGAAAATCTGAAAAGGGAAATGCAAAGGCTCAATCTAGATATAGTAGGGGTCAGTGAAGTGAAGTGGAAGGAAGACAAGGATTTCTGGTCAGATGAGTATCGGGTAATATCAACAGCAGCAGAAAATGGTATAACAGGTGTAGGATTCGTTATGAATAGGAAGGTAGGGCAGAGGGTGTGTTACTGTGAACAGTTCAGTGACCGGGTTGTTCTAATCAGAATCGACTGCAGACCAACACCGACAACGATAGTTCAGGTATACATGCCGACGTCGCAAGCTGAAGATGAACAGATAGAGAAAGTGTATGAGGATATTGAAAGAGTAATGCAGTATGTAAAGGGGGACGAAAATCTAATAGTCATGGGCGACTGGAATGCAGTTGTAGGGGAAGGAGTAGAAGAAAAGATTACAGGAGAATATGGGCTTGGGACAAGGAATGAAAGAGGAGAAAGACTAATTGAGTTCTGTAACAAGTTTCAGCTAGTAATAGCGAATACCCTGTTCAAGAGTCACAGGAGGAGGAGGTATACATGGAAAAGGCCGGGAGATACGGGAAGATTTCAATTAGATTACATCATGGTCAGACAGAGATTCCGAAATCAGATATTGGTCTGTAAGGCGTACCCAGGAGCAGATATAGACACAGATCACAATATAGTAGTGATGAAGAGTAGGCTGAAGTTCAAGACGTTAGTCAGGAAGAATCAACACGCAAAGAAGTGGGATACGGAAGTACTAAGGAATGACGAGATACGTTTGAAGTTCTCTAACGCTATAGATACAGCAATAAGGAATAGCGCAGTAGGCAGTACTGTTGAAGAGGAATGGACATCTCTAAAAAGGGCCATCACAGAAGTTGGGAAGGAAAACATAGGTACAAAGAAGGTAGCTGCGAAGAAACCATGGGTAACAGAAGAAATACTTCAGTCGATTGATGAAAGGAGGAAGTACAAACATGTTCCGGGAAAATCAGGAATACAGAAATACAAGTCGCTGAGGAATGAAATAAATAGGAAGTGCAGGGAAGCTAAGACGAAATGGCTGCAGGAAAAATGTGAAGACATCGAAAAAGATATGATTGTCGGAAGGACAGACTCAGCATACAGGAAAGTCAAAACAACCTTTGGTGACATTAAAATCAACGGTGGTAACATTAAGAGTGCAACGGGAATTCCACTGTTAAATGCAGAGGAGAGAGCAGATAGGTGGAAAGAATACATTGAAAGCCTCTATGAGGGTGAAGATTTGTCTGATGTGATAGAAGAAGAAACAGGAGTCGATTTAGAAGAGATAGGGGATCCAGTATTAGAATCGGAATTTAAAAGAGCTTTGGAGGACTTACGGTCAAATAAGGCAGAAGGGATAGATAACATTCCATCAGAATTTCTAAAATCATTGGGGGAAGTGGCAACAAAACGACTATCCACGTTGGTGTGTAGAATATATGAGTCTGGCGACATACCATCTGACTTTCGGAAAAGCATCATCCACACAATTCCGAAGACGACAAGAGCTGACAAGTGCGAGAATTATCGCACAATCAGCTTAACAGCTCATGCATCGAAGCTGCTTACAAGAATAATAATATACAGAAGAATGGAAAAGAAATTTGAGAATGCGCTAGGTGACGATCAGTTTGGCTTTAGGAAAAGTAAAGGGACGAGAGAGGCAATTCTGACCTTACGGCTAATAATGGAAGCAAGGCTAAAGAAAAATCAAGACACTTTCATAGGATTTGTCGACCTGGAAAAAGCGTTCGACAATATAAAATGGTGCAAGCTGTTCGAGGTTCTGAAAAAAAGTAGGGGTAAGTTATAGGGAGAGACGGGTCATATACAATATGTACAACAACCAAGAGGGAATAATAAGAGTGGACGATCAAGAACGAAGTGCTCGTATTAAGAAGGGTGTAAGACAAGGCTGTAGCCTTTCGCCCCTACTCTTCAATCTGTACATCGAGGAAGCAATGATGGAAATAAAAGAAAGGTTCAGGAGTGGAATTAAAATACAGGGTGAAAGGATATCAATGATACGATTCGCTAATGACATTGCTATCCTGAGTGAAAGTGAAGAAGAATTAAATGATCTGCTGAACGGAATGAACAGTCTAATGAGTACACAGTATGGGTTGAGAGTAAATCGGAGAAAGACGAAGGTAATGAGAAGTAGTAGAAATGAGAACAGTGAGAAACTTAACATCAGGATTGATGGTCACGAAGTCAATGAAGTTAAGGAATTCTGCTACCTAGGCAGTAAAATAACCAATGACGGACGGAGCGAGGAGGACATCAAAAGCAGACTCGCTATGGCAAAAAAGGCATTTCTGGCCAAGAGAAGTCTACTAATATCAAATACCGGCCTTAATTTGAGGAAGAAATTTCTGAGGATGTACGTCTGGAGTACAGCATTGTACGGTAGTGAAACATGAACTGTGGGAAAACCGGAACAGAAGAGAATCGAAGCATTTGAGATGTGGTGCTATAGACGAATGTTGAAAATTAGGTGGACTGATAAGGTAAGGAATGAGGAGGTTCTATACAGAATCGGAGAGGAAAGGAATATGTGGAAAACACTGATAAGGAGAAGGGAAAGGATGATAGGACATCTGCTAAGACATGAGGGAATGACTTCCATGGTACTAGAGGGAGCTGTAGAGGGCAAAAACTGTAGAGGAAGACAGAGATTGGAATACGTCAAGCAAATAATTGAGGACGTAGGTTGCAAGTGCTACTCTGAGACGAAGAGGTTAGCACAGAAAAGGAATTCGTGGCGGGCCGCATCAAACCAGTCAGTAGACTGATGAAAAAAAAAAAAAAAAAAAATATAATAATAGCCAGATCCACATCCGAGGCAAATCCCTTCTAATGCAGCTCACAATTGCCTCTCTTAGCAACGTCGAGGTGTACCGTGCTAAGGCTAGCCACACACTACGTGCTTTCACACAAAGGAGTCGCTCAGTTCGACCGCCAAACCCACCTTTTACATCGCGCCATGCCACTTCCGTTGCGGAGGAACTTCCCTACAGCGTTTACGTGTTACAAATACAAGTGCCCTAAGCATGAACCAGCTTTTAACAAATATACTTCTTTCATAAACATATTCATATTATAGTAATTTAAAATTTCAGCATATTCTTTTGCTTTTTTTCATATGTAAATTACATAACTCTAATTTTCTTGCCATACATCAAGGAGTTCAAACAACACAGAATGCACACTTCATAAATTGCAGATACACAGTTACTTAAAATAACCCTTCTACTAATCGATATAAGTGTTACAAGCTCTTGTGAGGCCAATTGGGGACTAGCGACTCTGTCCACGAAAAGTGACAGCCGCCGGGAGATCGGTGTGTTGACCACGTGTCCCTCCACATCCACATACAGTGACACCTATCGGCAAAGGATGACAGGGCGGTCGGCCTTTACCAAAAGTCCTTATGAGGCGACGGAGAGGACGAGTCTCTTACACCGTGTTACGTGGCTGTGAGTCGTACACGGTCCCACGTCCAGAAACAATAGCTCGTGTGAAACTTGAGTTTTTCCCGGCATACAAAATGTTCAGACAGCTTACGGAAAATCAGCAGGTGACGTCTTCGACAACCAATAGGTACGCATCCCGTCATTATCCAGGCACAAATGTAACGAGAGCACAGTGGAAGGAAACGTAAACCTTCATCAGGCGCGGCTAAGCCGACTGAGAACCATCATACGGCATAGGCACAAAGACAAAAGACACAAACACACACCTTAAAGAACTAGTGCCACCCTGCAGCCAAAGATCACCGCCGTCATATCGATAGTGAATGCCATAAGGGACAGTCAAACGAAAACGAGACATGTGGGGAAAAAGTAAGTAAAGTGATTATTGTTTCAAAAGTAATCGCCGTAACTGTTAATATATTTATCCCACTGTGAGACTAGAAGGTCACTGCTTTCATGGAAAACCTTTTGCAATTATCTACGGGCCCATGATTGTACACAGCCGTGCGCCTCTTCCTCCGAAGCCAAGACGACCTCGTATGTTTTTCTTCAAGGCTCTAAGAAATATGGAAATCGCAAGGGGAGAGATAGTTACTGTATGGAGGATGTATAAGGGCTTCTCTTGTACAACTTCTATATTGTAGTCGAAACAACTTTATCAGTACGTGGGCGGGCATTATCCTGCATCAAAATGTTGCCAACCGTCAACTTTCCAGGGCGTTTGTACTTGATGACGCGCTTCAGTTTTTCCAAAGTGTCCAGTTACTGCTGTGGCACCATGTTCCGGAAAATGACTGAGCAGCGGGCTCTTGCACCCAGTGAAAAGGTCATGACTTTCCCGGAGCTGGTGTGCCTGTTGTTTCGACTACGCTGCGGAAATGTCGCTTGAAAGCCCTTACACATCCTCCATACAATCCAGATCTCTCCCCATGCGAGGTCCATATTTTTGGAGCCCTAAAGACAGTTTTTGTTTCGGACGAAGAGGTGCACGCCTATGTACAATCGTCGATTCGCATACAACCGCAAACATTTTTCCATGAAGGCACTGACCGCCTTGTCTCACAGTGGGATATATGTATTCAAAGCTATGGAGATTACTTTTGACATAATAAACACTTTACCTTCTTTTTTACCATCTGTCTCGCTTTCATTCTATTGGCCCTTTTGATTACCAACGGATGACCTATTAGCATTAACTGTATTCCTCTCTTGTTTGAACAGGGAGAGAGCAGGATCCCAAGAATAATATAAACAAACAGCTCCGTCTCTATTTATAAAGGTTCTTGCTAATATCAACTGCTCCCAAATAAAACTGTCGCAGTAGCTGGAGATGCACGTGAGAATCTCTGTTTTATTATATTCCCTTAGGATGACCAGTACTGACGCAGTGTTCTGCACTATTAAATTTTCTCGGCTGCTGTAATTGTGTCTGATGATCGTGTTCTGTACACCATTTCTTTATGGTCCTGATTGTCTGATCAATGTAAGACATGTCACGGTTGCAAGGTATTCGGTAGACACCCGCGGTATGCAAACCAAGATCATACTTTACAGAAATTTATTCTTCATAAATCAAATCTATTCGGCAAGCAATATAAAACAGAAATTAAATTTATAATATTCCTACTTTATCTAATGAAAAATACCATAACCACTTAACGTCAATAAAACACAAGGAAACATCATTCTACCAGAAATGCCCTAACAGGGCCCTAATCTTCGATGATGATCGAAAAACATTTCATGTCGTGTTTCCACAGAATACGACCAATACTACTGGAAACGCTACCTACCTAAAGCAGAAAGGTTGTAGATTTATATGTTAATTCGTTATTTTCACTCACCTGATTCAAAATTGGTTATTGTCGCGACGCTCGTTTGATCTTTCTTCCACTATAATCATTCTCTCAGAAGGTGACTTCGAGGTGGGCTAACTCGGCTGAAAAACTGTCAGAGTCTGGGAAGATGCGGTCTCTATGAATCAAGGTCCAAAGTACAGCTTTCACGCTGAGCCCGATGGTGGCAAATATCAGCCTGAAGATTCTAATGAGTGAGTAAGCTTCCTGTAAAGGGCATGTCCCAACGTACTATCAACCATCATTCTGACCAACACATCAATTCAGGGAAGGCGGCCATCCTATTCCACGCCATAGTGAAACGAATATTTGGGTGGATTGAATTCAGATGTTCTAAAAAGATGGCTAAATTCTCACTGCCATAAGGCCAAACATCATAAGTATCGTCTACATATCAAAAAAAAAAAAAAAAGGATGCTCTGTCGACTCCAGGACATGTTCTCGAAATCACCCATGAACAGATTGGTAATAAAAGGCGAAAATGGTTCACAACCGCAACTTTCTCTCTCTGTTCATAGAGCTGCTCACGAATAAAAAGTGGAAGACAACACACGTCGAAATAAGTTTATTGCAACAACAAATCCAATTTTAACTAACCATAACGAATTAGACAGAGGAATGGAAGTGAAGAGAGAGACCACATTGAAACTTACTAAAATTCAAACGCAATCCCTCTAATCGATTTAAGAAATCCCCTGAGTTCTTAATGTAATGTACAACCAACACATTAGTGGGTATAACAGAGTAGCAAGGTGTTTGGGCACACGGTATCTCGGGGTACCAGTTTTACTGACAACAGGTCTCAGAGGAACCCCTTTTTGTGGATCTTCGAAAGACCATATGATCTAGGAGAGACAGCACACTAACACTTGATATTCTCTTCCAATAAAGAACTATTGATCAAAAGAATTTTAGTCTTCTTCTCAACGATATTTGTCGGGTCAACACTGTGTCAGTGAATATGATGGATCAGATAACGTTCACTACAGGGGCGGGGCGAGAGCGCACAGGAGGACTAATGTTTTTGTAAATCCTCGTCGCTACTAATGTGGAGGCCGAGTTGCCATTGTTGTTATCGTAGGCCGAGTTTGTAAGTTCGTGAAACTGTGGGGCGACTGGTATTATTGTTGTTGTTATTTAAAATGTAGTGTAGAAACACTGCATTTCCCGGCCGATGCACCAATTGTGGGGCGGCTGGTGGAGATTATGTTGTTAATAATATTTTGTGTTTGTAATGTAGAAAAGATGCATTTCCCGGCCGATTAACCATATGTGGGGCGGCGGGTGGAATTAATTGTTATATAAATGTTCCCATTATTTATGCTGTCTTTTGCCATTCTGAACACTGGCTCTCTAACTACAATATTGGCAACCAGAAAGTGATTAGCAAAACGTGAAGCCTGTAATTAGAATTCCTAGTGCCCACTTCATCTGAGAAATACACTTATAGCTACAGCTTATAGCTCTGAGGAATTTGGAGATTGTCTGGGATTCATAATCAAAAACGATCCTGTAAAACCGTTCGCTATATTCTGAAAGTCACAGATCAAAAAAAAAAAAAAAAAAAGAATCCACACAATCTGACTAAAAGAGCAGTTCAGAGTCTAATGCGCTGATGCAACTATAACTGTCCAAATTAAATGTTTAAGTGAATGCTCGCCATAATTTGATGATAATGTTCATCAAACGCCACGCTAAATAATGGTAGAATGTCTGTCCCGCGGCGGCACGTGAAAATACGACATACGCAAACTGAAGTTAGATCATTAAAGTCATCCCAGAATTAACACTTCACTCGAAAATGATTTCATGGTTACGCGTATCCCGAGTAACTTATTACGGCATCCGAGGCTGTTTATAGCAATGATACCGACGCGACGCGACTCCTGGCGCAGGTGGTGTGCTATTCAGCGTCTGGAGAGAACTGAGGCCTTACTTCCTCGCGCAGTGCTCTTATATATAAAGTCGCGGTGCGGACGGCTAAGGGAACGCCTGATCAAATCGGCTCTCCCAACTAGCCGCTGGGCTAGTAATGCACCACTTTAAGTTATTGAATAAATCATCGCTTCCTTTGCTGATGGGCGATGAAGCTCTCAATTTAAATGTGCATTCAGCACACAGGTAAGTAATCATAATAAAAGTCTGACGTGGCTAAGTCAAATATTTTGGGCGAGAGAATTAATTTAATTACACTACACGCAGTAGACGAGCTCTGAACTTGTCCTTTGGAGATACGCTATCGCTATAGTTTTATAGTTATTCAATTGAAACTTCTCACATCTTTATGATTATAGCGGATCTCCCTTCTACTTAAATTTAAACATCCTAGCTTTATTTATTCGCCTACTTAATCTATCTTGTTTCCTTAATTTCTGAGATAAAACCCAGAAAATTATAAATTTCAACTAAAATTTTATTTTGTGAGATCCAAAATACTGTTTCTACTAAATTATTATGAAAAAGGAATCTAAATATAAATTTTTAAGTTTCTAGCTCTTTTCTGTTGCGCCAATGATTTTTACAGAAAAACGTCCAAATTTCGAAAATGGTTAAAGTTATTGACCTGACATTCAACACATATTGATTTAATATTATTCCTGACATGCTAGAAATGTTTCAGGTTATTTACTTGATTTTTAAAGTATTGCGCAACATTTATGACGTCAGAGCTAGTTACAGCGGACTGGGCTGGCACACAAGGGAAAGACTGATGTGAATTTTATACAGCGTGAGTAGGCTGCTTCCCTACAAAACGGCTTCAGGTACAATACACCGCTAAGACAATTTCTGCCTGCCACTATGATACAGCTATGCCCCAACGTCAGGTAACAGGATAGAAGAACAAAGGTTCTACAACACTCCAACAAATTAATAACAAAGTCACACAAATGAGTTAAAAGGATAATTTATCTTTGTGACTTGTTGAATAATGAAGTCTGCAACAACACTGCATGTAATACATAACACAGAAAAGTCCCTCAATGTCCAAGTGCAAATAATCGTAGATAAACTTCACAGCACATAGCAAATGCAATTTACGACAACTGTCTGTTCACTTTTAATGGGGGGTAGGACGTCGAACGGGCCGACTTGGAGCAGGAGAGGCACCTCAGGACATTTTAATTTCCACTGTCTATACTTTTACAAATAAATTCATAAAACTTTAACAGCATGACCAGGAAGGATTCAGGATTCATACTCATAGCAGTGGAAGCTCAAAAACGTAACAAAAAAACATTTATTTACATGTGAAATTTCATCATTTTTTCACTTACTACTGGCTGCATTTGTTACTATAGGTACACTTTTCTTCCTAAGTAAGAGAGATTCTTCAATGACTTTTGCACAGCGTACAAACAATAGTTACAGGTGTATGAAACTCTAGAAGTTATTTGATTTATGAAAAAATGAATGAACCGTTACATTTTAAACTTCATGTTTAGAAAAAACTCAAGTTTTATAAATAATTATCTCAATTTTTTCCACAGTTTTTTAATAGATTTGGAAAATTCTAGAGTTTCATATACCTGTAACTACTGTTTGTATGCTATGGAAAATTCATTGAAGAATCTCTCTTACTTAGGAAGAAAAGTGCACCTATAGCAACAAATGCAGCCAGTAATAAGTGAAAAAATGATGAAATTTCACATGTAAAAAAAGGTATTTTGCTACGTTTTTGAACTTCCACTGCGATAAGTGTGAGTCCTCAATCCTTCCTGGTCATGGTGACAAAGTTTTATGAATTTATTTGAGGAAGTATAGACAGTAGAAATTAAAATGTCCTGTAGTGACTCTCCGGCTCCAAGTCGGCCCGTTTGACGTCCTACCCCCCTTAAGAGTTCACTAAACGACGTTCCCTGTCTAAGTCAGCCCTGGACGATGATCTATAACCAAGTGGGCGAAAGCTGCTCTTCTTTCTTCCGAGTAGGCTTCTGTCCGGTGTTGTCCGGTCATTGGCGGATTGTACTCGACCGGCAACTGGCCGAGGCGAAGTCGATACCTTCACCCTCAGCGCCACCCATGTCGCTTGTGGAACTCGCTCAAGTGGCGAGTCTCTATAGCGCTGGCACCAGCTTGCATCTTTAAGCCTGTGGTGCTTTTTCCCTGGCTGTGGCTTGTTCGGAAGACACAGCAAATGTAACTGGCTAGTATTTTCAAGCCAGTGCGATAAAAATGGCCAAAAATAGTTTCTCTCTGACGTGGAACGGTGTTCCTTTTCAGCAGTGCACTTCAGCTGACATCATAATATTCGCCAATGCGCAACGAAAGATCAATTTTTTCTATCCATATTTCGTGTGGCAGTGCTGCGGAACATATAACAGTAAAGCATCAAGGTGTGCTCAAATCGTTTACGCACCTCTTTTAATATAAACAGCCAGTCTTCTGATTCATTATGACTACAAATGAGATACTTTCATAATTTGTTTGTTCTGGATTATTACAGTTGTAGCAGCTGTTTTGGTTAATCTCAGCAGAAGCTCATCACTGAGCACTTCCGCGCCATCTTGGTGAATGCGCCAAGGTTACACTCCAGGGTCTGGCAAGAATGTCAGCGCAAAGCCGTCATGCCGGCTAGTAATTACTCAGCTGTTTCAGAACTACTGGTTGCTGACGTCCTTCAACTTCGATCACGCAACGAACTTCCAACATCTCCGCTGCTAAGGCTCCGACCTTAGTTTGTAGATTATCGCTCCTCAATCTAACACTGATAGTCTGTAATATAGGAGTAGTCGTCGCTATTCATTCCGTTGCCTTGATAGCGATATTGCGTCTTCTTTTCCTGTTCCAACTTATTTAGTTTTCAGTCTCATAATAAGTCAGTAGCCTTTCTACCTTTCTCTTAATTTCTTAATATATTGCACATCTTCATAGTTAGAGGCAACGTTGGAAAAATCTTGACGCAGGGAAACCATTTACCCAGAGTCTTCCTGCTTCTGCCAATTAAAATATGGTAAAGCCTAAAACAGACAGATTAGGCCAGACAGACTGATCGAGGTCTTATTAGTGTGAACAGTGCCGATCCATCAGTGTAACAGGTTATGCTCGCAAAATATTGACTTGAATTATTTGCGAAAGAATGGAAGAACGTTGGAATGCGATCTCAGGGCAGATCTGGTTAAGTTCCGGATAAAGGTAAAAACAGGCAAAGCAATACTGACCCTGCGACTTACCTTAGAAGATTGGTTGAATAAATGCTAATCCACGTTTATATGGTTTGCAGATTTAGAGAAATCTTCTGTCAATGTCGACTGGAATACACTCTTTGAATTCTGAAAGTAGTAAGGATAGATACATGATGTGAAAGGCTATCTACAACTTGTAGGGAAATCAGGCTGCAGTTATAAGCATCGAAGGGCATGAAAGGGATACAGTAGTTGAGAAGGGAGTAAGACAGCGTTGTAGCCCATCCCCAATGTTATTGAATCTCCACACTGAGTGAGCAATAAAGTTCAAGAAGAAAAAATAAAAGCTTTGAGGTTTTCTTATGAAATTGTAAATCTGTCACAGACAGCAGAGGATCTGGGAGAGCAGTTTAATACAATGAGTAGTGTCTTGAAAAGAGGTTATAATTTGAGTATCGACTAAATAAAACAAGGGTAATGGAAAGTAGTCTAATTAAATAAGGTGATGTTGAGGAAATGAGATATGGTAATGAGACGCTAAAAGAGTAGATAAGATTTTGGGATTTGGGAAGAAAAATAAGCGACGATGGCCGAAACAAAGAGGATTTAAAACGCAGACTGGAAAAACCAAGAAAAGCGTTCCTGAAAAAGAGAAATTTCTTAACATCCAATACAAATTTAGAATAAAGAAGTCTTTTCTGAAGGTATTTCATCAGAGTGCACCCTTGTACGGAAGTTAAACATGGAAAATAAGCAGTTCAGAAAAAGAAAGAATAGAAACTTTTGAAATGTGGTATTACACAGCAACGTTGAAGATTAGACGGGTAGATCGCGTAACTAATGAAGGCTGAGGAAAAATGAAATGTATGGCATATCTTAACTAGAAGAAGGGATCGGCGCTACAGTCTGGAACCGCGCGACCGCTACCGTCGCAGGTTCGAATCCTGCCTCAGGCATGGATGTGTGTGATGTCCTTAGGTTCGTTAGGTTTAAGTAGTTCTAAGTTCTAGGGGACTGACGACCTCAGAAGTTAAGTCCTATAGTGCTCAGAGCCATTTGAACCATTTTTGAAGGGAGCGGTTGAAAGGACAGATCTTGAGCATGAAGGAGACGTCAATTTGGTAACTGAGGAAGATGTTAGGGGTAAAAATTATAGAGGGAGACCAAGAGATGAATGAACTAACAAAGGTTAAATGGGTGTACGTTGCAGTAATTATTCGGAGATGAAAAGGCTTGCACAGGATGAACTAGCTTGAAGAGCTGCATCAAACCAGTCTTCGGACTTAGAACCATAATAACAAAAAAAAATCATGTCATGTTGATCGAATGGTTGCCGCAGCGTTGTATTTATCCTCAATTCCCTGCTTATTGGACAAAGAAATCTTGTCAAGTAATAGGAGTAAATTTAATGTCCTATCCGTCTACATGCAGGTTAGCTCAAATGATCCACATCTGCCTGCAAATCTCACTGACGTCCACTTGTTGTAGAATATTGTAACATATTCCATCGAGCGGTGTAACTCACGGGTTTCCGGAGTGGGAAGGAGCGCCTAGTCCCCGGCACGAATCCTTCTGCCGGACTTGGGTCGAGGTCCGGTGAGCCGGCCAGTCTGTGGATGGTTTTTAGGCGGGTTTCCATCTGCCTCGGCGAATGCGGGCTGGTTCCCCTTATTCCGCCTCAGCTACAATATGTCGGCGATTGCTGCACAAACAAGTTCTCCACGTACTTGTACACCACCATTACTCTACCACGCAAACATAGGAGCTACACTCATCTGGTGTGAGACGTTCCCTGTGGGGAGGGGAGGGGAGGGGAGGGGAGGACACCGGGGGCACAATAACCTTGCGTTCGGTGTGGGGCGGCGGAGGGGTGAAGTGGGCTGCGGTAGTCGGCGTGGGGTTGTGGACCACTGCGGCTGCGGCGGGGACGGAGCCTCTCCGTCGTTTCTAGGTCCTCGGTTAACATTCAACATATAACATATTCCAACCTCGAATATAAGGATGTATCTCTAACAGAATGACCTCTTCTGTGTCATTCAACGTGGATTTCGAAAATATCGGCCATGTGGAACACAACTCGCACAACACTAACATGACACGTCATCAAAGGCACGGATAAAGGCAGTCTGGGGGGTACTGTATTCCATGCCTACTGGACTGACGATTTTTCTGTAGAATTGGCAAGGGAAGTTGTCTTGGGTTGAGAGCCATCGACAGATGAAGTAATGAGGGGTGCAGGAAAAAATGCACTGTGACCGTTGTTGCTAATGTTGTATTAATGACCTGCCAACAATTTTAATAGTAAGCTAAGACTTTTTGCAGACGACGCAGTTATCTATACACTGAAGTGACAAAAATCTTGGGATCGATATGCATGTATACAGACGGCGGTAGTATCGCGTACACAACGTATGAAAGCGCAGAGCTTTGACGGAGCTGTCATCTGTACTGAGGCGATTCTTGTGATGGTTTCCGACGTGTTTATGGCTGAACGACGGGGACTAAGACTCTAAACGCGGAACGGTAGTTGGAGCTAGAGGCATGGGAAAGTCAATTTCGGAAATCGTTAGGGAATTCAATATTCCAAGATCCACAGTGTCAGGAGTGTGCCGACAATGCCACAATTCAGGCATAATCTCCCACCACGGACAATGCAGTGGCCTAGAGCAGCGGCATTTACGTAGAGCTGTCACTGCTAACAGAATGAGTGAAGAAGCGCAGAAACCAATGTGGAACGTACGACGAACGTGTTCGTTAGAACAGTGCCGCGAAATCTGGCGTTAACAAGCTATGGCAGCAAACGACCCATGCGAGTGCCTTTTCTAGCTGCACACGTCGCCTGCAGCGCCTCTTCTGAGCCTCTTCTGAGCTCGTGACCATATTGGTTGAACCCTAGACGACTGGTAAACCCTGGCCTGGTTAGATGAGTCCGGGTTGCAGTTGGCAAGAGCTGACGGTAGGGTTCGAGTGTGGTGCAGACCCACGAAGCCATGGATCCAAGTTGTCAACAAGACACTGCGCAAGCTTGCAGTGGCTCCATAATGGTGTGGTCTATGTTTACGTAGAATGGACTGGGTCGTCTGGTCCAAATGAACCGATCATTGACTGGAAATGGTTATGTTCGGCTACTTGGAGACCATTTTCAGTCATTTATGGGCTTCATCTTCCAAAACAATGATGGATTTTTTGTGAATGACAATGCGCCATTTAACCAGGCCACAATTTATCGGAATGGATTTGAATAACATTCTGGACAGTTCGAGCGAATGATTCGGCCACCCAGATTGCCGACATGATTCCCATTGAACATTTATATGACATAATTGAGAGATCTGTTGTGCACAAAACCCTGCATCTAAAACACTTTCACAATCATGGACGGCTATGGAGGCAACATGGCTCAGTATTTCTGCAGGGGACTTCCAACGGCGTGTTGCGTCAATGCCACGTCGAGCTGCCGCATTACGCCGACTATGCCGGGCAAAAGGAGGTCTGACACAATATTAGGAGGCATCCAATGACTTTTCACCTCAGTTTAATGACGTACTAACTGAAAAAAAATGTTGCACAATGTGCAGACAGGTCTTGATAAGATTCCAAATTGGTGCAAAATTGGCTTTAAATTTTTCTAAAATGTAAAAGTGTGCTTCAAAAAACACAGAAATGTAATATCCCATGATTGCGTTAACTGATTCAATTCGACTACTCTCCGTCACTCTTGTTTTCCTTTTATTGATGTTCTCTCTTGAAGGCCGTACGGTTGGGGTTATCTTCCAAGGATTTGGTGTTCTCGATAAACGTGCCAAATGTCGTACCTGCGACGAGCGCCTTTCACCTAGTTGTGGTGCAGAGAACGTTTCTTCTGGCTCGGTTCCGAGATGACGGGTGCAGTATGCCATTGTTTGTGGTGGGCACTTTCGCAGCTGTTGCGAGCAACTTTCTCCACAACCGTCAGACCAACCGTAGCGTCTAACTCTACAGCATTAGTTAGCATTTACGGTGCATCGACAACAGACGCCAGCTACTTACTCCGGACAAAGTGTTCTACGTCATTGCCACGATATACTTCTGCTCAGAAGCAAGGTGCTTTGTGGGCAAAAGAGGTGTGACGCCGCGTGTAATACAGACGGAAGGCACAGTCTTCCGAAGACTATAACCAAAATATTTTCTACTGGTTACAGCTGTCGTTAATAATTCTGTTCCATTCGGCAACCAATGTGACTAGTGAGATAACTACCTTGTGTTCTTTTTCCGGAGTTGGAGAAGCGTCACGAAATGACAAGTGAAATGTTCCAGTCATCCTTGCAACCCTCCCTGTCCCACGCTGTTGACCTGTTGCACTCATATATTTCTAGAATTATATAACATATCTGAACAAGATTTGCAACACGTGATACCACGCTGAGGGTGCACATTTTGCTGTAGCGGCAACTTATTTAGCACAACTATAGCCACGTCAATTGTACTATTTACGGCAACGCAGATCCTTTCAACACAGCATTTGTTGATGCTGCTGTTACTATAATTTATGGTTAATTCTTTCATCGCAAAAGAAGCGCTTGAATGAGTTACATGTAAAAACCATAACTAAATTTAATAAAGCTTACTAAGACGTATTAATTATGTTAATCCGTGGGATTTCACTATGATCAATTTGCAGTACCCTGAAGGAACAATTCAGGTACAGTACCCAGAAGGAAATAATCATTAATGTAGATAGTTGTAATAAGACGTCGATCTACATCGTACCGCATATTACACGTCACTCCCGAGTTCAACTACAGAACATTCAGCAGCCTGGAATGGCCAATGAGCTTTTACGTTCAAGTGGAATATTATCTTTACGATGTCCCGTTAACTATCAAATGAAAGAGTTAAACAAAGAGAAAAATGCATAGATTCTACATAATTCAATGTGGTGGTAGTGCTCAATATTGGTCTTCGTTAACAGCCAGTGGGAGATATTAATAATGACTTAGTGACAGAGAGATTCCTTAGGATAATGCCGTGAAAGAGAACAAACAGATAAGAATAGATTTCAATTTTCCCTTAACAACACGTAAAATTTAAGGTAGTCGTTCTGTTTTATTTTTTCTCGCTTTAGCAGCTACACTGTCAAATTTCATAATAGTCAACTCGATTTGACGTCTTTCTTTCTTTTTTTCAGCGCGAGATTTCGATGCTGATGCTGCGGAGAAAATGCTGCGAGATGTAAGTACGAAACGTTATTCTGCTAATATGTATATCGTAGGATGAAGAAATCATAAAAGTCTTTACTTATAATGTTGCACAGTCTGTTTTCAACATACTTTCAGGGACTTTAAGATCATAGTGGCGTAGATAATTATCGCCGCAGTAATTTGGCCGGACAGAGGAAAACAGGCGTACAGTTCCACTAAACCGATTATGCGTCAGTATCTTGAATCAAATTTCCAAGTTTTCCGCAGAGTCTCGTGGCGTGGGGGATAGAAGACCCTGTAGATGGTGATCAGTTCATTGCATGGAAGAGTTAAGTGCGCGCGCCGGCCGGTGTGACCGAGCGGTTCTAGGCGCTTCAGTGTGGAACCGCGCTACCGCTACAGTCGCAGGTTCGAATCCTGCATCGGACATGGATGTGTGTGATGTCCTTAGGTTAGTTAGGTTTAAGTAGTTCTAAGTTCTAGGGGACTGATGACCTCAGATGTTAAGTCCCATAGTGCTCAGAGCCAGTTAAGTGCGCGCTTCCCCTCAGAGCTGTCCGCTAGTCATGGTGGTGGTGGTGGTGTTACTGGTGGAAAAAATGGGTTCAGTACTACATAACGCAGAGCGCACCAATGTCCCATAGTAACTACTTGAATTAAAAATCGTACGTAGCTTATTTTCTATACAGAATAAAGTACCAATTGCTATCTTGTAATCTGTTGCTATCGGCGGATCGTATAAATTCTACGGTGATAAAATTACTCTTACTGAAGGTGCATCATTTTATATAGTTGCAGTTATTTTAAGAAAAATCTGAAACTATCTAACTGGAAATACAAGAGAAGAAAA
This sequence comes from Schistocerca piceifrons, assembly GCF_021461385.2. Classification (NCBI taxonomy): domain Eukaryota; kingdom Metazoa; phylum Arthropoda; class Insecta; order Orthoptera; family Acrididae; genus Schistocerca; species Schistocerca piceifrons. The sequence continues at coordinate 1,064,246,017 of NC_060138.1, forward strand.
TATACAAGGACGTGCTGAAAAGTAAAGCTCCGAATTTTGCATGTGAAAATTCTTAAAGATTTTTAACTAGAACGAAATTATTAATGTAATGTATTCTTCATGTCTACATATTTATTTATCAACATAGTCCCCCAGGCGACGAACACGTTTCTCCGAATGTGAGACCAGCTTTTTGATACGTCACTGTAGAATGTTCCACTCTGTTGATGGAGCGATAACCTCACCTCTCCTTGCACCGCTTCATCACTATCAAAGTGAAGTCCTCAAAAATGTTTGGAAACAGATGAAAATCGAATGCGGCCAGTCGGGAGTGAACGGAGGATGCCCGATGACAGAGAACCAAAGGCGTCGGATTATTACAGATGTCGCAGCGCTCGTTGTCATACTAGAGGACAGGGTTCTCTGTGTGTTCATAAACTCTTCGAATTCGAAGACCGAGTATAGCACACTGTTTTTCACGCATCGACATAGTTACGTTACACACCGTCTTGTTACACGCTACAAATCGGAGCCCTCTAGCGGCAGAGGATTGCAAATACGTAGACATGGAGAATAAAAACGTAAAACGTTAATAACGTTAGTTCTGTTTAGAAATATTTAAGAATTTTCACATACAAAATCGCAGGCATTACTTTTCAGCTCGCCCTCGTACAAAATACCGAAAACTGCAGAAAGTACGTACAACACCTTTCGTGAGATAAAAAAAGACAATATCATAAATCTGCACTATCCGCTAGAGTTTGGAAGACTCAATCTGGAAACATCCCCTTAGTTTTGCTACGTCATTTCTCTGCAATATCCTTTCTTCTAAAAGTGCCAGTACGTAGAATAACCTTAAGGATGATGACTACAGTAGTGATAAGCACAAAACTAAAACTGTCAAGTCGTACCCCATCATTAAATAACCCGAGCACATCGTGACAAATGATGAAGAAAAAATATAATATTTTACTGATCAGAATTTGTAAAAGTTTCTCGCAAGTAGTATTTTCTACAGGTCGCCAACAATTTGAAACTTTTATGATGAACAATTTATCGTCTGTAGTTAAATTCAAACTTTCATCGAAATGAAATGAATGATTTGCTTTCCTTAGCCAAGATCATCTCTGGTGCTATTTTCAGCTTTCATAAGCTCATTAGTGGAACGAATAATTTGCCTCAAGTTTCTTTGGCTGTTTTATATTGATCCTATGCACTCTAAACGGATGTTGGACTGCTCATATAGTCGATATTTGTCATTATAACTAATCGACGCAATAACCTCGATAACTGAGGAGCCTCTCGAGTGTGAAAACAGTTCTTCAGCGTCAGCCGTTATGACTAGTGGTCTGTTTCCCGTGGCGGCGACAGGTCATTGTTCGCTAATAGCAAAGACTAACTCGGTGCATAATTTCACTGAAGTGACAAAGTCATGAGGTTCCTCCTAATATCGTCTCAGACCTCATTTTGCCCGGTGTTGTGCAGCTTCTCGACGTGGCATGGACTCAACAAGTTGATGGAAGTCCCCTGCAGAAATATTGAGCCATTCTGTCTCTATAGACGTCCATAATTGCGAAAGTGTTGCCAATGTAGGATTTTGTGCACGAACTGACCTCTCAAATGGTTCAAATGGCTCTGAGCACTATGGGACTTAACTTCTGAGGTCATCAGTCCCCTAGACCTCAGAACTACTTAAACCTAACTAACCTAAGGACATCACACACATCCATGCCCGAGGCAGGATTCGAACCTGCGACCGTAGCAGTCGCGCGGTTCCAGACTGTAGCGCCTAGAACCGCTCGGACACTCCTGCCGTCCTACTGACCTCTCGATTACATCCCTTAATAATGGACCGGACTCTTGTCAATCGATCTGAGTGGCCAAACCATTCGCTCGAATTGTCTAGAATGTTCTTCATGTCAATCGCGAAAAGTTGTGACCCGATGACGTGGTACATTGTCATCTGTAAAAATTCCATCGTTGTTTCGGACCATGACGTCGGTGAATGGTTGCAAATGGTCATCAAGTAGCCGAACACCCAGTCCATTCCATGTAAACACAGCCCACAACATAATGGAGCCACCGCCATGCTTGCGCACTGCCTTGTTGACAACTTGAGTCCGTCTCTTCATGGGGTGTGCGCCTTGCCCTACAGCTCTTACCAACTGAGAACCAGCTCGCGGTTTTCGTTTAAAGTTCGCCGGCCGCTGTGGCCGAGCAGTTCTAAGCGCTTCAGTCCGGAACCGCGCTGCTGCTACGGTCGCAGGTTCGAATCCTACCTCGGGCATGGATGTGTGTGATGTAGTTAGGTTTAAGCAGTTCGAAGTCTAGGGACAGATGACCTCAGATGTTAAGGCTCGTAGTGCTTAGAGCCACTTGAGCCACTTGTTTAAAGTTCGACGCGAAAGAGGCGCTGCAGGTCATGTCGTGCTGTTAGCAAAGGCCTCGGTCATCTGCGCCACAGCCCGTTAACTCCAAATTTCGCCGCACTTTCCTAACGGATACGTTCGTCGTACGTCCCATGATGATTTCTGCTAGTGCTTGAGTTTTGGTATTCTCGCCACACTCTTGGTGCTGCGCATCTCGGAATATTGAATTCCCTTACACTTTCCGAAATGGAATGTCCCATCCGTCTAATTCCAACTACCATTCCACATTCAAAGTTGTTAATTCCTGTCGTGTGGCCGTGACCTGTATAATTTATTACGCGATGTTTACGGTTGATCCAGCGTCACTGATAAACAAAATGAAATTGTCTATCTCGATGGGTCCCTATAATTAAATATTCTACAATCCACCAGTTCACAGCTTTAATTCGCCTTACCAGACAACCATATCGAGGTTTATAGTTTACAACGAAATTGCGTATAGGATTCAATACAGGTCACAGCGCCAGTGATATAATCTGTAATATAATCTGAATACTGCCTTTATAGAACGAATAACATAAGGATAAGGATTCGTACAGATTTTGCAAACTGAATTCTTTTTTGGACGCTATTGTTGTCGTGGTATTCAGTCCGAAGACTGGTTTGATGAATCTCTCCATTCCCGTCTGTCCTGTGCTGGCCTCTTATCTCCACTGCAACCAACATCCAAATTAACAGACTTACTGTACTCAAGCCTTGGTCTACCTCTCTAATAATTACTGATACACTGCCAGAAAAAAGTTAATACATACTTTTGGAGGTTTCCAATTCACTCAACATTTTTATTCTTATTCCTTTGTTAGTTACCCTTTTGTTCCCCACCACGCCCACACCCCACTATAATAGCTTCTTCTTCATTTCACTAGTCATTTTATAACCCCCTCCCCCCCCCCATCCATCCTTCTACATCCCTCCCCCTTACACTTACACTCCACATGCCTACAGACTTCAATGAATGATTTAAGGTATTCTAGACCTTGTGTTTCTTCTCAATTGTTTACTACCTCTTTAAGGGGATACGGAATCACCTATCCCCGCAATGTTAATATATGCCTACTATAGGGAACATTTTCTCACAAACTACTGGAGACAGAGAGGTAAAAATTTTACTGTATGTGCATTCATATGTTACAACAATACTGAAACAACAGTTTATTGTCAAAGTATTTTCTTACAGAGATATTGTACATTTATTTTTAAGTAAATTTTTTCCATCGCTTTTTACTAGACTATCACCCCTAAGTCTTTTGAAAATCAAGTAATTAAAAACTCGTTGTTTCAGTATGTAATAGGGACCTATGTCACTACGTCATAAAAATTTCAGACTTCTAGGTTGACCAGTACCTGAGATAATGTTCCTAGATGAAGTAAAAAGTAAACTTACGGGAAACGGAGAAAGAAGATTAAAACATTCCTGATCCGTAGCTAATACCCCCTTCACAGTCTTCATAATCATCTTCCAGTCTTCTTTTGGCACCCCTCTGCACCTGTCTTGCTTTTTTCACTAATGTCTTGATTATATTATCAGCATGCCTTAGTCTGTGCTGATCTAAAAAGAACATAGCACGTACCGTACGGGAACCAACACACATACCCAACTTTTGAAGGACCTGGCATTTAGTTATATTTCCAAGATTGAAGGTTGCCACAGCATCATACACACCAAAATGTAGTGTATTAATTCCGACAAACACTGTTTTTGGGAGACGATGCCATATCACACTATTCAAGCACTCGTTGGGGTTCTGCGTTTTTCCGTGAAGACATTTCATCAGAAGACTTCTGTCAGCCAGATCTCTGAAAATGGGCTTTATTTCTGCCATGATGGCTGATGGTAGACTGTGGTGGTGAATGTATTTCTCTCCTGTTGTTAGTCCCCTATTGTATTTACACCAGCTGTTTTCACCTTTGGGGCACAAACCATGTTGTGGATGCTCATCCGTGGATGCGGTGTGGAAATATAAAGCCCATATAGCTCTCCTCATTTCTTCAAGATTGCCTGTATTTTGCCTGATTGCAAGGCCATAGCAGTTCTGAATGTGGTCTATTATGGAATCAGTCAATCTTCCTCTGCCATCCAAGGTTTTCCCATCATCTAGTTTTTTCCCTTTCATAACTGATTTTAACCTTCTCAGCCTGGCACCCATTCTCTTCTGCACATGTCCTATACATTCAAGTTTGCTTATATTTACACTGTTCCCATATGGTTTGCTTTCCAAAACTTCTTTGAATGCTTTAGAGTCACCATCTCCCAGATATTTGACATAGCGAACATTATACCACTGTGAAGAGCGATGAAAAATTTTCTTCACCCCAGCAACCTCCATGCCACCACTACTACCATAATAATTAGCAATACAGTCATCACTGTGTTCATTTTTCAGCCTGCCTGTGCACCTACAGTATTTAGACATTATTGCAACATCAATAACCTTGCCAGTATCAACACTAGTTGCTGTTACAACACCATTGTTGGAGGTGTGGCCCCTTTTCTGCCACGTGCCATCAAACGCCACTGTGAGGTCACGACTGCCGTCATTTTCTTCCACTGCTTCTTCCACAGCAACCTGCATTGACTTCTGTGCTACATCTTCAACTGCAGATCCTAGTACATAATTGTAAGCTTCAAACTTTGAAGGTGCACTTGGAAGATTTAGAACACCACATAGCATATCACCAGCTGCTTTGCCCTTACCAATTGCTCGCAATCCATAAACTAACCTAATATTTACACTATAAAGTTCAGTTTTCTTGTATCCATTATTTACAGTTACTGAAACCGAACTTGGAAACTTACAGCTGTATTTACAAACACTGCATATTAAATTAAACTGGGCAGCCAGGCCAACATGGGATTCTACTTTCAGAGAAACGTTTCCATGACATTTTTTGCAGCACAAACTGTTTTCAAGAGCTTCACACAATATATTCGTATCAATGAGTTCAAAAACTTCATTCCCTCTATCAAGTAAATTATATTTCTCTTCCAAATCTCTTAGTTTTTTATGAGAAGCACTGTTTTCATTTGGTGTAAGTTCGTTCGGCAAATCAGTAATAAGTGGATTCACATTTTCCAACAGTGATGATGATGAACTGCTTTGCTTTGCTAATGAATCATTATTTCTTTTCTTTTGCCAGTTCACACGCTTTTTAAATACTTTTGCTTTAGCTCTAGGCATTTTCACTGCGAAAAATGAAGCACTAAATACGAAATAACTCAACAACAACTACTTTCTTATATCACACTGTTTACAAAACAGTCCCGCCACAAAGTCAAAGAGTAACTTGAGGAAACCAGAGAGAAACATTTTAGGGCAACTAGTGTATAAATAGTCGCTGGAAACCGGGATATTTGAATTCATGTCACTTTAAAGGTACTGCCAAAAAGTTCATGGTCAGCCACGAGAGACGTGTATAACTAAAGTGCAATACCCGATCTCACAAATATATAAAAATAAAATAGTTATAATTGTAGTAGAGCTATGTATGATACGTCATTTTAAAGAGGAAACATGGCAGAATATAATACGCCAATAAAAAAAATTCGATTTTTTAACCCAAAATCCGATTCTGTATCCCCTTAAGAAGTATCTATGATCAATAATGCTACATTTATCTTTGTTGTTACGAAATAGGAATTAACCCACCTGGGGCTTTCATATGTGGTACCTGATTGAGTTGTTAACATTACTATGTCATTTTTACGTCATATAAATAAGATGTCACTACTGTAACATATAAATAAGATTTATAGCACCAAGATTACAGCCATATGTATCAATACCACGGTGCACTCACGTTTGTAATTGTATCTCATCAACCATTAACAAATACGAGGATATCGCTACCCTTTTTATTATGTTAAATTTAAATGTGCTGTTTAACATGAAATCTTTTGATTCTTTTATTTGCTTAAATGCTTGTATGTACATGACATGTTTCACATACCTGTCTGTGTTCTTTGCACTTATTCCTAAGTAATGTACCACCACATATAACAGGATTCACACGCCTGATGACACGTACATGATAAATATCGCTTCAAACCTCACTGGTTAATTAATGAGTGAGTAGAATAAGTAATTGCACTGTATTGTATTAATTCTGAATTGAGACTAAATTACACAACTTAGAGTTAGCCATGTGTTAATATCACGTACAAAGCTGTATATTTACCTACTAAAATGTACTTTAAACAACGTCAATGACTAGCTGGACTGCTATATTTATGGATGCAGCGAACATTGTTGAGAGGTTTGTTACTGTTTATGTTTATGAGCAGGCAACTTCATTTGTACGGAGATAAACAGGTACTGCAAAGATGTAACAACTACCAAAGAAAATAAATTGCTCATAGCCTTTCCTATCCTAGCGGACACGGAGTCCAAAGCCTAAAAAAGGTCACCTGCTTGTAACAGGAATTTCTTTGGCTAAGACAATTTGACACTTGGCCAACTGTAATTCAGTCAAGATGGTGTACTCAGTAATGAAACAAAGCAGCAGGCTCTGCCAGAAATATCGACTCTTAGACAATGTGTCTAATAGTGTATTTTAATACGACAGTATGCCATCTTAGCAATTTATAACACTTATAAGTAAGCATTACAAATATGAATTCTTATACGGTTATATCGGGGCAACGGCCTTGCCGCCGTGGTCACACCGGTTCCCATGAGATCACCGAAGTTAAGCGTTGTCAGGCGTGGCCGGGACTAGGATGGGTGACCATCCAGGCCGCCATGCGCTGTTGCCATTTTTCGGGGTGCACTCAGCCTCGTGATGCCAATTGAGGAGCTACTCGACCGAATAGTAGCGGCTTCGGTCAAGAATACCATCATAAAGACCGGGAGAGCGGTGTGCTGACCACACGCCCCTCCTATCCGCAGCCTCCTCTGAGGATGACACGGCGGTCGGATGGTCCCGGTAGGCCACTCGTGGCCTGAAGACGGAGTGCTTTTATACGGTTTCATCACTTGTTAAGTATTTCACTGTTATTGTCTAACCCGCTTTCAGGAAACAATAATGGCACTTTCAAGCCGAAATCATGATTGTGTAAGTGTAAATGAAACACTGTAAATAAACAACAGTCTAATGGCGGTACTGACTTTAAAGAAATCGACATCTATTGTTGCAATTGTGCGTATGGAGTACATGAAATGATTACATTTACGGATCAATGGCACAAGCGGTTCTGAGGTACCACGTATCGAACCATGATGTAACACCTATATCAGCGCATGGTGTAGCCTCGAGGGGCAGCAATGCAGGCACTGACTATTTCATCCAGTCGATCGTACAGATAGCGAATACTGACTTGGGATACGTCATGTCACGACTCCTCGACCTAACCATGCAGTTTTGTAAGAGTTGTCGGCCGCACGAGTCTCTTCTCTCGCCATCATATCGCACACACGCTCGATTGGAGACAAGTCGGGCATCGTGCTGACCAGGGAAGTTGCCGCACTTCTTACAGAGCACACTGAATTTCACTGGCAGTGTATTTGCGAGTATTATCCTGTTTGAACTGCACATCACTCTCCTGTTGCAAGAACAGCAAAAGAATCCGTCTAGCAACATCCTGTACACACCGAACGCTGGTTAGCGTCCCCTCCAGAAACACCTCCTGACGGCACCTGTTGGGCTTCGATGATGTAGCGTGAGTGGAAGACGGGAAAGAGGTGTGCGTGCCCGTAGTCCAACTGCTAATAACCCGTTCGCAACAGTTCGTGTTGACACGTATTTTACAGAAGTACGAAATATGGCGCGTACTTCAATGCGAGATGCTTTTAATAATTTCCACAACGAAACTCTGTCTCGAAATCTGGCACAAAACCCAAAGAGATTCTGGTCATACATAAGGCACACCAGCGGCAAGACGCAATCAATACCTTCACTGCGCGAAAACAACGGTCAAGTCACTGATGACAGTGCCACTAAAGCAGAGTTATTAAACACGGTTTTCCGAAACTCCTTCACCAAAGAAGACGAAGTAAATATTCCTGAATTCCAATCAAGAACAACTGCCAAGATGGGAATCATACACGTAGATATCCTCGGTGTAGCAAAGCAGCTTAAATCACTTAATAAAGGCAAGGCCTCCGGTCCAGATTGTATACCACTCAGGTTCCTCTGAGAGTATGCTGATAAAATAGCTCCATATTTAACAGTTATATACAACCATTCGCTCACAGAAAGATCCGTACCTAAAGACCGTAAAATTGCTCAAGTCACACCAATACCCAAAAAGGGAAGTAGGAGTAATCCTCTGAATTACAGGCCTACATCACTAACGTCGATTTGCAGTAGGCTTTTGTAACATATACTGTATTCGAGCATTATGAAGTACCTCGAAGAAAACGATTTATTGACACATAGTCAGCACGGTTTCAGAAAATATCGTTCTTGTGAAACACAACTAGCTCTTTATACTCATGAAGTAGTAAGTGCTATCGACAGGGGATGTCAAATTGATTCCATATTTTTAGATTTCCAGAAGGCTTTCGACACCGTTCCTCACAACTGTCTTCTAACCAAACTACGTGCCTACGGAGTATCGTCCCAGTTGTGCGACTGGATTCGTGATTTCCTGTCAGAAAGGTCACAGTTCGTAGTAATAGGCGGAAAGTCGTCGAGTAAAACAGAAGTAATATCCGGCGTTCCCCAAGGAAGTGTTATAGGCCCTCTATTGTTCCTGATCTATATTAACGACATAGGAGCCGTCTTAGATTGTTTGCAGATGATGCTGTCACTGATCGTCTTGTAAAGTCATCAGACGATCAAAACGACTTGCAAAATGATTTAGATAAGATATCTGTATGGTGATAAAAGTGGCAATTGACCCTGAATAAGGAAAAATGTGAAGTTATTCACATGAGTACTAAAAGAAATCAGCTACATTTCGATTACGCGATAAGTCACACAAATCTGAAGGCCGTAAATTCAAATAAATATTAGGGATTACAATTACAAATAACCTAAAGTGGAACGATCACATAGACAATATTGTGGGTAGAGCAAACCAAAGCCTACGATTCATCGGCAGAACACTTAGAGGATGCAACATGTCTACTAAAGAGACTGCTTACACAGCGCTTGTTCGCCCTATTCTGGAGTATTGCTGTGCGGTGTGGTATCCGCATCAGGTGGGACCGACGGATGACTACGAAAAAGTACAAAGAAGGGCAGTTCGTTTTGTATTATCGCGAAATAGGGGAGATAGTGTCACAGACATGATCCGTGAATTGGAGTGGCAATCATTAAAACAAAGGCGTTTTTCGTTGCGACGGGATCTTCTCATGAAATTTCAGTCACCAGTTTTCTCCTCCGATTGCGAAAACATTCTGTTGGTACGCACCTACATAGGGAGAAATGATCATCACGATAAAATAAGAGCCGGCCGGTGTGGCCGAGCGGTTCTAGGCGCTTCTGTCTGGAACCGCGCGACCGCTACGGTCGCAGGTTCGAATCCTGCCTCGGGCATGGATGTGTGTGATGTCCTTAGGTTAGTTAGGTTTAGGTAGTTCTAAGTTCTAGGGGACTGATGACCTCAGGTTTTAAGTCCCATAGTGCTCAAAGCCATTTGAACCATTTTTTGATAAAATAAGAGAAATCAGGGCTCGCAAAGAAAAATTTAAGTGTTCGTTTTTCCGGCGTGCCGTTCGAGAGACAACTTGAAGGTGGTTCATTGAACCCTCTGCCAGGCACTTTATTGTGAATAACAGAGTAATCACGTAGATGTGAGATGTAGTGTGTACTCACAAGCCCTTTTATCTATGCTGTGGTAGCTGTACGGTCTGCCACTGCTGTCTTTACAAGACGATGATCCAGGCGGGCGTTTTTGCTGCGTGGTCGGCCAGAACCTCGTCTACGGGTGTGGGAATGTTCGTGTGACCACTGACACCAGCGTCGTTCCACTGCTGACGCAGCACGTCCAACTAGCGTAGCAATTCTCGGAAAGGACCATCCCGCCACTCACAAGCCCACAATTTGACCCCTTTCAAACTCCGCTCATTTGACTGTTGGCAGCACGAATGCGTCACCGTAGCATAGTTGCCTGCTTGTTTCACACGTTTGCGCCACAATGAGCCTTCTGGCTGTGGGCATTCTCTGTTAAGGGGAGTAGGACGTCAAACAGGCCGACTTGGAGCAGGAGGGACGCCACAGGACATTTTAATTTCCACTGTCTATACTTTTACAAATAAATACATAAAACTTTGTCAGCATGACCAGAAAGGATTCAGAATTTACACTCATAGCAGTGGAAGTTCTAAAACACAACGAAGTAATTTTTTTTTACGTGTGAAATTTCATCATTTTTTTCACTTATTAATGGCAGCATTTGTTGCTATAGGTACACATTTCTTCATAAGTAAGAGAGATTCTTCGATAAATTTTGCACACCATACAAACCAAACTTACAGGTGTACGAAACTCTAGAATTTATTCAATTTATGAAAAAATGAATGAGCTGTTACATTTTAAACTTCATTAGAAAAAACTCAAATTTTATAGTTAATTACCTGAATTTTTACCAAAGTTTTTAATAGATTTGGTAAATTCTAGAGTTTCATACACATGTAAGTATGGTTTGTGCGCCCTGCAAAATTCATCGAAGAATCTCTTACTTATGAAGAAAAGTGTACCTATAGCAACAAAGGCAATCAATAGTAAATGAAAAAATGATGAAATTTCACATGTAAAAAAATTATTTTGTTATGTTTTCTAACTTCCACTGCTACGAATATGAATCCTGAATCTTTCCTGGTCATGCTGACAAAGTTTTATGAATTTATTTGTAAAAGCATAGACAGTGGAAATTAAAATGTCCTGTGGGGCCTGTCCTGCTCCAAGTCGGCTCGTTTGACGCCCTACCCTATTAAAGGATAGCGATAGACGCGGATGATCAGTACATCAACCATCCTCCAGATGGCTTATGCCCTCATTGGAGCAAAATCACCATTGTCTTTCCATGTGAACTATTTTCTTCGGCAGTGTATTTACCTTAATGTGCGTAATGAATTGATCGACGTACTTAGCTATAATCCCCGATTTTAAATACATTTTTACAATGAGAGTGTTGATGGTCCTCAGTTACTGTTACGGACTTGTTCCTTCGGATGGAAACTGTGTCAATATCGTGAGCATCTGATACTCGAAAAAGATTTCATAGCTAAGAAATGCTCGAACTTGCGATATTTATTACATTCAATCTCAGCATCTGGAAACTTGTTACTGACGGTGGCGGCGACATGGGACAGCCCAGGGTCTTCTGCGTTCTACTGCCTTCCTCCTACACGATGACAAACTTCTACAGAGATGGTATTGAAGAATTTGTAATACGGAGTTATAAGTGCTTCAGTTTCAATGGCGATTATCTTGAAAAAAAAAAAAAAAGCTTAAGAGTACACCTTTAAAATGTATATAATAAAATTCATTTTTCCCATATTGTTAATTTTTTTATTTCAAAACATCTGTTACTTTCTGGATAGCCCTCATATAATTCGACGTTACATCAGTTTCTGATGATACAAGTTTTGAGGAACTTGGGTCTTTCATCACGCCATTCCTTTTTCACTATTGAAAATATTCTTCAACGAAGACGTTTTATACTGGTATATTTAGTACAAATAAAATGAACGTATACATATTTGGTAGTGCTGATTTAGGAAACATACTGAAAGTATAAACTCATTCACTCGCTACGCTTTTAAAATTCAGTTCACACATTTCACTGAGAGTGAATTTACATTTACAGAATTCTTCATAAAAATCACAAAGATTAAAATTTTTCAAAAATCCTAAAAAAGGTAAGACTCTTACTGGATTTCCATTCATGAGTAAGTTTCACTACATGCAAATGCTTAAGAATATTACCATCACTGAAATCAATTTCTTTTTCGATATACTTCAAAAACACTCCATAAAAATAGCTTATCTGTGCCTCATGTAAAAGTTTTTCAAATAGCAGTTTTGTTTCCGTACCTATTAAATTATCTATAATTCTGTTAAAAATTATTTCCCTTCATTTACTCATAGTTTCAGATGTTTCGATGCTGCTAAGTGAGTTTCCTCTAATTTCAGATTTATTGTGTGAAATAATTGAAACACATTACAAAAAAAGTGGATCTTAAAATATTTCCTTCTGTAGACAAATCACCTTGAAAAAATCTTTTTAAGATAAACTGTGTACTCAACACTTTTTAAATATCTTGAACATGCATGAAAATTACTAAGTCTATCTACTGCTTTGCCCAAAGGCTGGAAGTACATGACGTTGCTGAACGAGCTTGCACAGCTGTGCATGCTGTTCACCATCCGATCAAATGTACTACTGGACAGTAATATGGAGTGTTCCCAATCTTCTCCCTCATGGCGGCTTGAACTCTGCTAGGGTCAGTTTCAAGGTTCCTGTATGTCGAGAGGAATAGCAGCCCTTTCTTCCTCGAGAGGTGAAACCAGAGAAGGTATAGTCCGATCCACGAACGATGGCGGTTCGCGCAGGTCGAGAAACGGACTGCGATTGCACTGTTGCCGGTTCCAAGCGACAGTTCAGCACGCGCATATATGTGTTTTGCAATTCATATAAACGCGTATCATGCAAATTGTGTGTCTCACTTTCTTGTGTAGAATTTGTCGCTTACCACCATCATCAGCCACGACAGCTTGCAATAAATGGAATAAAAATTCACTAAATAACTTGCTACGATCACGTTTAATGCTTGCATTGGGTACGACATTCAGAGCAGAGCGCTCAGAATACTACTGAACGGTGATTGGCTGCCGGAGAATGCATTATGTAGGTGCGCAGAACTAGCCTAAACTCGCCCGCCATAGTTTGTGACTATAGCGAGTACATAGACAAAGGTTGCGTTCGGGGGCGTCCCGACCACACCACACCACCCCCTCCAAATTACGTAACGAAGCTACACACGACCTAGCTGCCGTGTAGAAAGATATTTTGATTTGCAATAAGATGGCGAAAAATGGTTACGCACTATTGATAGTCAACAAAGCCATAGATAAATTTAAACTAGCCAAAACCAGTTACTGTATTTTCTTGGTCGTTCTGTAGCTCAGTTGTAGTTTTGTTAATTAGTTCCGATCTTACCTGCAGTTGAATTTAATGTAAGTGCTGCAGTTTATTGCTTTTGTGCTGTGGTGATAGTTTCTAATTATAGTTTCTAATTACCGATAAGTTTGTAACAAGAAAGAAGATGAAAACCACTTTTGAATAGTCCGCTAGCGTTATGGTAAGTTAAAGTATGTGCGCACTATTGTAATAGCCTAATTACCAATCTACACTAGTTTAATGTTAGCACTTGAGTCGTTATTTGTGCCTAGTCCACTTTCGAAATCACTGACCTACCCGTTCTGCTGTTACTGGTTCTGTATTGAAACACAGCACTCCCCGCGTTCTTGCATACTAGCGGGTCCGCCTCTCATGACATCAAGTAGTCAGTTCTGCATTACTTAGGGGTGCTCTGATACTTTAGATCAGATTGTGTACACTGACAAGGGAACCTCCCCATCGCACCCCCCTCAGATTTAGTTATAAGTTGGCACAGTGGATAGGCCTTGAAAAACGGAACACAGATCAATCGAGAAAACAGGAAGAAGTTGTGTGGAACTATGAAAAAAATAAGCAAAATATACAAACTGAGTAGCCCATGCGCAAGATAGGCAATATTAAGGATAATCTCAGCCCAGGAACGCCGTGGTGCCGTGGTTAGCGTGAGCACCTGCGGACCGAGAGGTCCTTGGTTCAAGTCTTCCCTCGAGTGACAACTTTATTTATTTTCGCAAAGTTATGATCTGTCCGTTCATTCACTTACGTCTCTGTTCACTGTAATAAGTTTAGTGTCTGTGTTTTGCGACCGCACCGGAAAACCGTGCGATTAGTAGACGAAAGGACGTGCCTCTCCAATGGGAACCGAAAACATTTGATCGCAAGGTCATAGGTCAACCGATTCCTCCACAGGAAAACACGTCTGATATATTCTATACGACACTGGTGACGGCATGTGCGTCACATGACAGGAATATGTTGTCGAATGGCGAATGGGTAAAAAGATTCTTCTACCTTGCCCGATTTAGGATTTCTTGTGGATGTGATAATCACTCCCAAAAAAGTGATGAAAACATAATGGACGGACAGATAATACTTGTCTGAAAATAAAAAATTAAAATTTTTCACTAAAGGGCAGATTTTAACCAAGGACCGCTGGTTTCACAGCTGCTGACGCTAACCACGGGACCACGGTGCTCCTGAGCTTACATTCTCCTTGATGTTGCCTATCTTGCGCATGGACTACTCAGTTTGTATATTTTGCTTATTTTTTCATACTTCCACACAACTTCTTCCTGTTTTCTCGATTGATCTGTGTTCAGTTTTTCAAGGCCTATCCACTGTGCAACTTATAACTAAATCTGAGGGGGGTGCGATGGGGAGGTTCCCTTGTGAGGTGACAAAGTCATCGGGTAGCGATATGCACGCTACAGATGGCGGTAGCATCACGTAACAAGATATAAAACGGCCGTGCACCGGTGGAGTTGTCATTTGTACTGAGGTGACTCTTGTGAAAAGGTTTCCGATGTAGTTAGAGCCGCACGATTGGAATTAACTGACTTTGAATGTGGAATGCTAGTTTGAGCTAGTCGCATGGTGCATCCCATTTCGGAAATCGTTAGGGAATTCAATATTCCCAGATCCACAGTGTCAAGAGTGTGCCGACAATACAATATTTCAGACATTACCTCTCATCATGCACAACGCAATGGCCGAAGGCCTTCACTTAACGACGGAGAGCAGCGGCATTTTAATAGAGTTTTCAGTGCTAACAGACAGGCAACGCTACATGAAATAACCGCAGAATTCAATGTGAGACCTACGACGAACATATATGGTAGGACAGTGCGGCGAAATTTGGCGTTAATGAGCTATAGCAGCAGATGACCGACCCGAGTCGGAGCACGGCATTGCATGCAGCGCCTCTTATGTCCATATCGTTTGGCCCCTAGACGACTTGAAATAGTGGCCTGGTCAGATGAGTACAGATTTCAGCTGGTAAGAGCTGATGGTAGGGTTCGAGTGTGGCGCAGACCCCACGAAGCCATGAGCCCTAGTTGTCAATAAAACCCTGTGCAAGGTGGTGTGGGCTATGCCTGCATGGAATTGACTGGGTCCTTCTAGTCCAAATGAACCAATCATTGACTAGAAACGGCTATGTTTGGCTGCTAGGAAACCATCTGCAGCCATTCGTGGACTTCATGTTCCCAAATAAAGATGGAATTTCTATAGATAACAATGCGTCATGTCACCAGGGCGCAGTTGTTCGCAATTGGTTTGAAGAACATTGTATAGAATTCAAGCGAATTACGTGGTCACCGATCACACATTTGTAGGACATCATCGAGAGGTCAGTTCGTGCACAAAATCCTGCACGCGCAACACTTTCGCAGTTATGGCAGCATGACTCAGTATTTCAGCAGGAGACTTCCAGCGACTTGATGCCATGGTAAGTTGCTGCACTAAGCAGGCCAAAAAGGGGTTCGAAACGACACTAGGCGATATCCCATTACTTTTGTCACATCAGCGCACGTCTTTTCTGGGTAGTAGTCGCGAGGAGCCGTTCAGATACTATGTGAAGTTGAGTATGGCACTTCTGAACCCTTGGATTCCATATTCACGTGAGTCATAGGATCGCGACAAACGGAAAAATCGCAGAACGATAAACCTCAGTCTCTGCGGGGCACGAGCCTACCGCTGACGAATTATGACAAGTATTCTCTAAGGCGCTGCAGTCATGGACTGTGCGGCTGGTCCCGGCGGAGGTTCGGGTCCTCCCTCGGGCATAGATGTGTGTGTTTGTCCTTGGGATAATTTAGGTTAAGTAGTGTGTAAGCTTACGGACTGATGACCTTAGCAGTTAAGTCCCATAAGATTTCACACACATTTGAACATTTTTTTGACAGGTATTCCTGCTCTCTATATTAGACATAACACGATTTTCTCACAAACAACCAATACTGAAACGTCATTTCTAAATAAACTGCTGAGCAGTTTTTCTTTATGTACAGAACGTATATGGCGTTACTACCGTCTGCTTTGTGTAGCTGTGCTAAAATGGTAATCATTTGCACCACCAAACATGTGGTGCACTTCACGACAGTTTGCTATTTGCTGCATGTCACCTTCATATTGTTGCAATTTCTATGGCCAGTAGTGTTACAGCACAAAGGAGACGTCAAGTTTAGTGTCGCCATTCAAGGGATTCATTATCATCAGTGTTGCCATATTCCTTGACTTCATGAGTGCAGAGACGTTAACGATTGAACCAAAACGCTGGCGAGCAATCTCTTGATAGGAACTGTATGCCTAGTAGGCCAAACACTGGCAATGCGCATTTCTTGCGTCTCTAGAATTCGAGCCAGTTAACTCCAGGTTCAGCATAACAACACCAACATGCAGTCGCGGAGGCCGAGCGGTTCTAGGCGCTTCAGTCCGAACCGCGCGACTACTATAGTCACTTGTATCATCCTGCTTCGGGCATGGATGTGTGTGATGTCCTTAGGTTTAAGTACACTCCTGGAAATTGAAATAAGAACACCGTGAATTCATTGTCCCAGGAAGGGGAAACTTTATTGACACATTCCTGGGGTCAGATACGTCACATGATCACACTGACAGAACCACAGGCACAAAGACACAGGCAACAGAGCATGCACAATGTCGGCACTAGTACAGTGTATATCCACCTTTCGCAGCAATGCAGGCTGCTATTCTCCCATGGAGACGATCGTAGAGATGCTGGATGTAGTCCTGTGGAACGGCTTGCCATGCCATTTCCACCTGGCGCCTCAGTTGGACCAGCGTTCGTGCTGGACGTGCAGACCGCGTGAGACGACGCTTCATCCAGTCCCAAACATGCTCAATGGGGGACAGATCCGGAGATCTTGCTGGCCAGGGTAGTTGACTTACACCTTCTAGAGCACGTTGGGTGGCACGGGATACATGCGGACGTGAATTGTCCTGTTGGAACAGCAAGTTCCCTTGCCGGTCTAGGAATGGTAGAACGATGGGTTCGATGACGGTTTGGATGTACCGTGCACTATTCAGTGTCCCCTCGACGATCACCAGTGGTGTACGGCCAGTGTAGGAGATCGCTCCCCACACCATGATGCCGGGTGTTGGCCCTGTGTGCCTCGGTCGTATGCAGTCCTGATTGTGGCGCTCACCTGCACGGCGCCAAACACGCATACGACCATCATTGGCACCAAGGCAGAAGCGACTCTCATCGCTGAAGACGACACGTCTCCATTCGTCCCTCCATTCACGCCTGGCGCGACACCACTGGAGGCGGGCTGCACGATGTTGGGGCGTGAGCGGAAGACGGCCTAACGGTGTGCGGGACCGTAGCCCAGCTTCATGGAGACGGTTGCGAATGGTCCTCGCCGATACCCCAGGAGCAACAGTGTCCCTAATTTGCTGGGAAGTGGCGGTGCGGTCCCCTACGGCACTGCGTAGGATCCAACGGTCTTGGCGTGCATCCGTGCGTCGCTGCGGTCCGGTCCCAGGTCGACGGGCACGTGCACCTTCCGCCGACCACTGGCGATAACATCGATGTACTGTGGAGACCTCACGCCCCACGTGTTGAGCAATTCGGCGGTACGTCCACCCGGCCTCCCGCATGCCCACTATACACCCTCGCTCAAAGTCCGTCAACTGCACGTACGGTTCACGTCCACGCTGTCGCGGCATGCTACCAGTGTTAAAGACTGCGATGGAGCTCCGTATGCCACGGCAAACTGGCTGACCCTCTCGCAGTGTCCGGAGCAAGTATGGTGGGTCTGACACACCGGTGTCAATGTGTTCTTTTTTCCATTTCCAGGAGTGTAGTTCTAGTTCTAGGGGACTGATGACCTCAGCTGTTAAGTCCCATAGTGCTCAGAGCAGTAAACAGCGTCGGCTACGTAGGCAGGCAGTTAGTCACATTTACTCGAATTATATTGCTCTTACCTTCTTTACTGTTTGTTGCAGTCGCTGCAATGGAGGCAACGCTGGGACGCGGATAACATTCAGTCGTGGGAGCCACCGGAGGTGCTGAAAAAATACTACCCGTCTGGGATATCGGGTTTCGACAAGGATGGAGCTCCAGGTGAAAACACATTCTCTTCCCCGTGTTTGTCGAAACTGGCGAGGATTGAAATGCTCAGATTCATTTAAAAAGCTATCATGATTTTCTCTCATTTAGAAATACATCTTAATATTTTAGTGTAACCTTTTACGACGCAAATACCTTCACATATCCCAACGAGTTCATGAATCATTGTCAACATCATTACGGTTTCGATTGACTTTCACTGTTTCCTGTTTATATTTCTTTTGTCATTTCGCTGACAAGATACTATGACTTGATAAAGGGATTATATACACTGCCAGAAAGGAGTTAGTACTCCCTTTTAGAGTTTTCCAATTTACTCAAGATGGAGTGCATGAAATGGTTACAATTACAGATTAACAGCACAAGCGGTTCTGAGGAACCGGGTATCGACCCATTCCGAAACACCCATAGTAGTACGTATTGTAACCACCAGAGGCGGCAATGCAGGCGCTGACTGTGCCACCCAGTCGGTCGTACAGATGGCGAATACTCTCCTGCTCAACCTGTTAGTGTAGTTCTGTAAAAATGTTAGTTGACAAGTTCCACAAGTCACTTATTATCCCATCATACCCTACACGGGCTCAACTGGGGACAAGTACGGGGCTCCCGTTGGCCAGGGAAGTTGCTGCACATCTTGCAGAGCGTTGAGTTTCAAGGACAGCGTGTAGGCGAGCATTATCCTGTAGCAACAACACATCACCTTCCTGTTGCAATAGTGGAAAAGAACTAGTCTAACAACAAAGTACCGAGCGCTGATTAGCGTCCTCTCCAGAAACACCAAACATGAACGAGATTTGTAGCTTATCGCACCCCAGACCATAAGGCCTGGGGTGGGGCCAGTTTGTCTTAGGAGAAAACACTCTGTGTCGTACGCACAAACGACCATCGCTTGCGTGCAGGCAGAATCTGCTTTCATCGCTGAAGACCACGTCGGGCCATTCCATCTTCCAGGTGATCCTCTGATGGCACCTGTTGCGCCGTGAATGACACTGCTGTGCGTGAGTGGAAGACAGGTTAGAGGTGTGCGTGCCCATAGTCCAACTGCTAATAACCGGTTCGCATTAGCTTGTGTTGACGTGTGCAGGCTGACAGTGCTCTTATTTGTGCCATAGTAACTGTACGATCTGCCACTCTGCCCTTACAGTACAACGATCCTGGTGGACTTCTGTGCGGCATGGACGCCCAAAACCTCGTCATGTGACCAATGATACCAGCATCGTTGCACAACTGAGGCATTACGTACAACCCGCGTGTCATTTCTCTGAAAGAACCATCCCACAACTTGGAAGGCCACAATTTGACCGCTTTCAAACTCGGTCTGTCGGATGTAGGAAGTACAAGTGCATCTCCGTGGCATTGTTACGCACAACATTGAGTCTTCTGGCTATGAGCATTCCCTATTAAAGGGTAGACACAATTGAGGCCCTGGTAACTATGCCACTGCGCTGTCTGTTGGCAGAATACGCTGAAACCATTATCGTTACTTATTCCTTTCTTTCGCGTACATCATAATCCCGCAGCGATCGCAGGGTCGGCGTGGTTACAACGGATTTTCCAATATTAGTGTTAGGGACGGCCGGATGCCCTTCCTACCACCACTCCGTACCCCCCCAGGACGGAATCAGTGTACCTCAACTGTCTGCGTCTAGTGTAAATCGTCAAATAGTGCGGACGTGAGTCAAATGTCTACAACGCGTGTAACTGAGGCGGAACGTGGGGACCAGCCCGGTATTCACCTAGCGAGACGTGGAAAACCGTCTAAAAACCAACTCCAGGCTGGCCGGCACACCGGCCCACGTCGTTAATCGGCCTGGCAGATTCGATCCGGGGCTAGCGCGCCTACCCGCACCCGCGCGTTAGCGCGCTTGGCTACCCTGGTATGTCATTATCGGTACATCTACTATCAACCATATGGCATATGCCGTGATCGTATCAAAATCGACGTCCTTTCCAGGTGCACTATTTTTTTCCCAGCAGTGTGTACATGGGCACAGCACATACGAGAGCTACGAAGTTTTCTTTCACAGAATTACTAAATGGCACTGCTGAGATGCAGCATTAATACTCTTTTGAAACGTGTCATTTTTTAGTGTTTAAATTATGGGAACCCTGAAATTGGCCCAGTAATCTGCTTATGGGTGTGATGCATATTTGTGATTTTGTTTGTGTTACGAGGATGGTTGAGAGATATCATATAGTGATGATACCAAGAATATGAAAGCATTGTCCATAAATCTTTCGGTTCGTGATTGCTAATGATTCAGAAGTTGATAATTTTCGCCAAGGCGGCGTTTTCCGTGCAAGGGAGTGCTTTATACCTAATTTGAACAGGCCCTTTTGCACTGATACAACAGAGCTGCCAGAGAAGCGATCCTAACCGCGAGAGGAAGACAGCGCTAGTCAACGTATTTTGAACTTTGTAACCTGTCCGAAACTGTGCGAATAAGCAGTGATAGATTGTCTTCGAAAAGCAGAGCTTTCGATGCAGTCGGCCATTTTCTCCGAAACTCTACGTGTTACATTACTCCTACAGCAACAGCTCTGTCTCATTTGCCTTCGACTTCTTCTGCAGGCTAGACGTACTTCCGCGGTTGCTACAGTCTGTTTCCCGACAACATGGTTTAGGTTCCATGTGGAGATAGTTTGACTGAATTTTGAAGGCACCAGGCTGTAGATGTGATGCTACCAGTTAGTTGGAAAAACCACACGTAGTCTTATTGCCCGCTAGTTGCGACAATATATCCATCTCAAATTACCATGAACTCTTGTAATTATGATCACAGCCGTACAACCGACGTCTCCACGCCACCGCTAAGGTAATTATGCCATATTTGTTTTTATCTGTAAAAGTAACTGCTGTTGCAAAATTCGTTGTTATTTTTCCAGCTTATGTCCTACCTTTGTGTCTCGCTTCTTTCCACTCAGACGATTTGTACCTTTCGTCAGGTGCCACTTCACTTGATTTGTTCTTCGACCGTAGTTCCCGATTTTCATTCTTGAGAGTGGTGATTTTACTTCCTAAAATGTTGACTAAGAATTGTAGACCTGAAACTCGTTCTCTTAAATTTGTTATTTCGACATTAGAATTCTCGCAAACTCCCTTTTTTAGCACATAACTGTAACTTTTTCTCGTATTACAGTTACACACTTCTACACTCGCAGCCATCTTGTAATCTCCAGGTGACCTGTAATCTGAACACAGTTCAACACTGTCATCAACTGGCTTGGATGTCCTTTAAAAGTCTTAAAAAGATGACAATGTCAATCAGACAGAAAAGACAAGACATCCATTTAAGGTGTCGAAGCAGATCGTCCATCATACCTTCAAAGGTGGCTAGGAGCATTACACAGTCCAAATGGCATAACATTAAACTCTTTGAAATCATCAGGAGCTATGAAAACAGTCTCTTCTTGGTCAGCCTTGCCAACACTGATTTGCCAGCAGCCTGTCTTGCATATCCATAGTTGAGAAACACTTTGCTCCTTTCAAGCAATCTGTAGTGTCAGTCAATTTGCAGCAACAAAAATTCTTCATGAGTTTCTTTAGTCATTAGTGGTCAATGTGAAAATGTCATGTGCCATCCTTCATCTTAACAAGAACCACAGGAGGGGACCAAGGAGACTCTGAACGTTCAGTGATGGGATCTTGCAGCATCTTCTCCATTTTCACTGGATTATCCGCCATTCAAGAGGTGCCACTCTGTACAAGTACTGGCTATTTGGTGGATGATCCCCATAGTTGATATAGTGTTTTACTATGGACCACTTGGTCTGTCTTTTCTCCACTCCTCTTTTCAAAGCATTCAAAAATTGATGCAGAACAGCTATCACTCACTGACATTGTTCTTCAGTCAGACCAGATCCTATTGGAAGTTTGATAGTAGCTTTCTCCTAGCACTGACTGCTGTGGTGGTAGAGCATGACTGTTCATTGGTGACATTAAGCTGCCCTTGTTCAGCTGTCCCTATGCATGTACCTTTAGAGATGAGTTGTGGCTGCTCATGACAATTAGTAGGCCTAATCCAAAGTTCTCCTCGAACATCTACAATATTTATGATCATCACTGGCATGTATATTTATATTGTGAGCCTTAGTAGCTTTTTGCACTCTATATAAGCTTAACAGTTTCACAGAGTATCTTAACTAATGACTGAAGCTCATCTCGTTGATGATGGCACTATAATAATGTCTTCTGTGGCAAACCATGCAGAGCAGTCTTTGTTATGTGTGCTTGTTGGAATAGCTTTGTTAATCTGGAGCTCTGATCTTCCATACCCTACGATCAACTGTAGTGCAGCAAGAAGTTCCATCTGAGAATAACATCATGACTACATTCTGTTAACATGACAAATATGAAGGGCTGTCTGTGTCCAGTCATTGATAGTTATTCTTGCAATATGTGTTCCTGTCAGCTGGATGTATTTTCCATTTGCAACCTTCAGCACAGTGACTTTTGTATCATGGAACATAGTCTTCTTTTGCTGTTCATAAGCATTCAACATTACAGAAAAAGAAGCCCCTAAATTGACCAGTGCCTGGATGAGATAGCCATTGATTATGATGTCAGTGGCACTTTCTGATATCTTGGTGGCTGACATCCATGGAGGATTTTCATCTATGGCAGCCTCACCTCCATAGATGATAAACTCATTTAGTTTTCCTGAACTTAGTGGCTAGGCGAGTGACTGGTACCTCTCTACAGTGAGGGTGAATGGCTACAGCATTTTGAGGAACGATCTCTTACAGGATACGGCATTCTGCAAGTTGACTACAATTGTCTGCAGTCAACTGATGAGAACAGGACTGTTGTGGTGGTTGACACCTTGTGGCTTAGCAGTCATTTTGTTCTCTATTACCTCCTGATGCACAGGGTTGACATTCATGGCTGCTACCTTGTATGTACTTGGTCTGACAGTCCTAGCAGTCATAAAATGCTGTCTCTGTTCTCTTATAACCTGGCATATGAGAGAAACAAGTTCATCATGGTTTTCCACAAGTTTCATAGGGACCACATTCTGGAGAAAATCATACCTCTTTCATCTGACTCTTTTTATGTAGCATTTCCTTGATGTTCTGGCACCACTTTACGAAGTCTTCCTTTGTTGCGACATCATTTACCAGGAGATACTGGTACACATATTCTGTGACTCCTTTCATCAAATGTGAAATTTTGTCTGCTTTTGTCACATTCAGGTTCACATTGTTGCAAAGGGCCAAAATAGTCTGCATGTACGAGTGTTTTTTTTCATCATGGTGTTGGGCCCTACTCTCAATTGTTCTTCTGCTAAGTGTACTTGTGCTGTTCTTGAACTATTGTGGGCTGTGTCATTCAAGAAATAGCATACATCTGCCACATACATCATGCTATCCCACCTGTTGTATTTGGCAACTACTTTGAAACCTTTCAGCCATTTGATTGGTTCCTGACCAGCATCTCCTGATAACACTGACGGATGCCTGATGTGCTGCTGACATACTACTGGCACAGATTCCATGGTTCTCTTGAATATCCAGACCTTTGGAACTGTGTACTGCTTGTATCCCCATTCTTGTCCATGTAGACAGCAGCTATTACGTTGCCTAATTGGAGGCATGATGATGTAGTTGTTTTGAAATATCCATTGTTGCCACCAAATACTGTCACAATGAAACCACAGTCAAGTCCAGATCCAAAGGCAGGATCATCTGTGAAGCACAACACTTGGGGCTAAATGTACATTTGTAGCTAACACTATTGTACGGATGGAACATAACTGAACTCCTGGACGGAGAGTTCAGCTATTTATACAGTCATCAATTATTCCAGAATGCTTGTGTTTATGCAAACATCAAATAGTCCAGATTGCAGAAACAGTACATAGATAGATATTTACAGAACATTCTAGAATAGATTATTCCAGAATGCTTGTGTTTATGCAAACATCAAATAGTCCAGAATGCAGAAACTGTACAAAGATCAGATATTTAAAGAACATTCTAGAATAGATAAATGTTAAATAACAAGTAACTGTGGATGGCAAGATTTGAACTGTGACCCACAGTGTTCTCACCAGCAGTGCTAACCCCTATGCCACCTTGCGAACACCACAGTTTGGCAATATATCACCATATTTGGACTCAGGGGTGAAAATTCCAGGCAACATCAATACTGACATTAAAGTTTTTAACATTTCAGTACACAGATCACTGATAACAATCTTTGAAATAAATTAAAGTTGGGTTCATGTGCCGAGGATGTGGTTGGAATGAAATTGAAAAGTTAAATGTGTCATCATCATATGGGTCCAGCACTTGGCACCAAATGTTTTGTTCAGTTCAGCCTGGAATTTACCACAGCTACTCAGTGTCTCTTCATTGTTCTTGAACCATTGATGGTATAGGATGTCATTGGGTACAGAACGCGATCACCTCTCATTGCACAGCCTGTAATTTGGGTAGCAGCTGGTACATTTCTGATGTGTTAACACCAGTGACTGTGCCCTATATTCAGCATCTCTGTGATGTTACCATTCGGTAAAGTAACACAAAACCACATTTCCCTTGCTGTCCTAACCTACTTCTGTATTAACACCCTTCAACTGTTGCCTTGGATAGCATATTCTCCCAATTGCTCACCCACTGAAAACATCTGCTCACAGTTGCCAAGAGAGTTGCATGCCACCAATCACTACAACTGGTGAACCCTGACACACAGTTGAAGCAGCACATACTTACATACCGATAGCTGTGCTGTCATCCAGGCTGTGTTCTGTTCAACACCCAGTGGGGTTAGAGCAGTTGTTGCTGCCAGAGAAGGCAGTTCTCTGACCTAAATTTCACACCCTTTATACCTGAAAATTACCTACCAGTACAAATGTAATCATATATTCTTCTTACTGCACTGTACATGCATAGTCAATAAAATTTTATTATTTTCTATCCTTGCCAGAGTTCCAATTTTAATGGCCAGCACTGTAGTAGATAAAGACAACACAGAAGAGAAGTTGCTTTTCTTAAAATAGCTAATTTTATATTAATAACATAACTGTAATAGAGTAATCCAAAATGAACTCTCTCAGAAACACACTAACAATGTAAATATATTGGCACTAGGTGTATGTGGTGTCAGTACACTTCATAAAAGTAACCTGCAGTTGCTGATTCTGCCCATGAATGTGTAATTTGATTTGTTCCATATCCATAAAAGCTCTGCTTCATTATGTGACTTACAGAGCATAATGTGCACATGAATGTATGCTGTAACAGGAGACCATAATAGCAATCACTCCTCTGTCAGTTTCCCCAGACGATGATGGTATCATCAAAATACAGGCCCTCAATTCAGATATGTCATGGCAATAACATTGAGAATATTTATACGACGATATCATAGGACATCTTTGTCTCTTACCTCCATTTGTTGATACCAGTACTTATTTTGACCATTCAAGTCAATGACATGTTATTATTGAGGTTCCTCTGTAACAGTCTTTCAACATCTTTATTATATTGTAAGTTGAATCACCCTCCCACCCAAAAAAATAAAAAAAGAACAGAAAGCTTCAATAGAATCAAAGTAGGCAATGTGACTTTAGTTTGGGGGTTCTGTGTTCTAAAATTTGTTGTCCTGTTTGTTTATGGGCACTAATTCCTGAGCCACATTTCTTCTTCCAGCAAGTGGTTCAGCTATTATGTAAGTTTTTAATTCTTGCATCTCACTGCTAGTGTGGGGATGCAGAATCACTGGCTCTAACCCCCTCTCCTCAACAATATTGCTGCCCTAGTGGAGCAAGAACAACTGTATCGTTGCCAGACCAGTTCTCCGAAGTCTGTCCTCTATGCTACACGCATTGTGTATATGCTGCAAGAATAAAAGCATTCTTAGTAAGCAATGGGATTGGGAGTGATTATTTATCATTATAATTACCATGCCCACTCCCCACTACCAACAATAGTTTGTCACTTCCCATTACTCACTTTGTTCCAACCACAGATACGTAATAGGAAGTAATCTCCCCTGTAATATCATTTTGCCATATATTTGATGTTCTTCATTGTTTTGCCATTTCATTTGCTTCAGCTTCTTGTGTAGCTGCTTTTCCACTCACTTATCTATACATAATGTCTGCTTGTGTCTGTGTATGTGTGGTTGGATATGGGTGTGTGTGCGAGCGTATACCTGTCCTTTTTTCCCCCTAAGGTAAGTCTTTCCGCTCCCGGGATTGGAATGACTCCTTACCCTCTCCCTTAAAACCCACATCCTTTCATCTTTCCCTCTCCTTCCCTCTTTCCTGATGAAGCATCGTTGTTTGCGAAAGCTAGAATTTTGTGTGTATGATTGTGTTTGTTTGTATGTCTATCGACCTGCCAGCACTTTTGTATGGTAAGTCACATCATCTTTGTTTTTAGACATACATAATGTACAAGTAATGAATATGTTGTAACAATTGAAAATTTTTCATGAAAAGTAGGAAATCCAGGTTCACATCCCATTATGAGGCAAATTTTCAACTGTCACGACATATTCATTACATTGTATATTTAACAACTCTGACTGGTTTTCACTTGTATCACTGCATTTCTTTGCATCTTCATTAGTATCTTCCCAATTCACTCCATATCCATTTTACTTCAGAGTTACTTCAATTCATGATCTTTTATTTAGGAGAACAATTGTTTACATACTTTTAATGGTTGCCTGCAGTGGCTGCTTCTCCCTGTTAATGTGTAACCCGACTCATTTCACATGCCTGAAGACCCTCTTTCATGATGGTATTTATGGAACACAATGTTTGAATGAATGAATAAATAAATGAACGAATGGCAAAATAAGTAAATAAGTAAGGATATTGCAGCTTACACCATATCAGCCGAGTTATAAGGCTAAAAATGACTGACTGTACATGTATGACAATTCTATGAAACGTAATAAGCCTTCTTTTGATCTTTTTCAGTGGTTGTAGTTCCATTTGCTGGCCTCGACATATGGGGAATGCTGCACTCAGTCTCGAAGAGTGACTTTATTCGTAACACTATAAAACACATTGAAATGTTTAGTGGGATAGCACGGAAGCAAGCAGCTGTACATGGCCAAGTAGCATCCCAAGTGACTGTTGTATTTGACATGGATAATTTTAACTTGCGCCAGTATGCTTGGAGACCAGGTAATTAAAAAAAACAGCTGAAACTTCATAACTTTTGAAATCTTTTCTTTTATATTATAGTTACTATAAAATGAAAGATGTTTGTAACATGGAGTAACATATATGAGGGTAATCGCCATCAGAGCTGAATTGCTGGGACCACAATTAACACTGACAGATACTGTGAGAAACTGAAAAAGCTCACATGGGCAATTCAGAACCGGAGAAGAGGAATATTGAGCAAGGGGGTACACATTCTCCATGACAACGCTCGCCCACACATCACTCGGCAAACCATTGCTCTCCTGCAGCAGTTTCAGTGGAACATAATCACCCACCCACCCTATAGTTCTGACTTAGCGCCAAGTGATTGTCACCTGTCCCCTGGGTTAAAAGAACATTTGGCCGGAAAGCAATTCAGCTCTGAAGACAAGGTGAAAGAAGAGGTTCATAACTTTCTGAACAGCATGGCGGTGAGCTGGTATGACATGAGCATACGAAAACTGCCACAGCGTCTACAAAAATGTATTGACAGAAATGGTGATAATGTCAAAAAATAGCTAAATGTTAAAGCTGTAAACTGATGTAAACCATTATAGAAATAAACAGGTCTAGGTACTTATAAAAAAATAGGAGACCTTACTTTTGGGATTACCCTTGTATATGAGTTTTGTTGGTTGTTTGTCACCCATGTCACTTAAGGTGAAGGCTTGCATGGTTCCTTAAACAAGGGCAGAGGGCGGAGCAACTTCCCTTTTTTCACCTTCATTCAACTGAGGTGGTGTGCAGATCATACTGCAGTAGCACACAGGTGGAAAGAAAGACAGAGAGAGAACAGATGTTTGACAGGTACTGTGAAGTGTTGTAAGTAAAGAAACAATGTCCAAACTCACAAAATGACTTCATCCTTAAGAGACCTTCCACTTTTCTGTGATGAAAGAGGAAGCATGATGTAGCTTTATTCTGTGCACTTGTTCTTGCTTCATGTAATGGTTTGAAAAATCTAATAATGTCTTCTACATATGTTCTCACTGTCTGTTGTTAAACAGTAACAGAGAAAATGCTTCTTGGATGCAAAAGATATCTCAGTGACTTAATAACGCCGTGGGGCTAGGGCCTCCAATTGGGTAGACCGTTCGCTTGGTGCAGGTCTTTCGAGTTGACGCCTTTTCGGCGACCTGCGCGTCGAAGTGACTTAAAATTATAACCATACACTGAATATATTTTCCCCCATCAGCAGACTGTGTGTATAATGTTTCGAAATTTTGTGGCAGATTAAAACTGTGTTCCTGATAAGGATTTTAATCTGGAACCTTTCCTTTCATAGGAAATGCTTTTATCAACACAACTATCCAAACATAGCTTTAATTCTTCCAGTATCTTCCATTTATTTATAAAATGTTACAATACAGCTGCACTGGGTCACATTGTAAGTACTACACACAAACATTTCTAACATTAAAATGATCTTTACATTTCCCTGAGAGATATTAAACCTTCTGAAACCACCTGAAACTTCATAACTTTTGAAATCTTTTCTTTTATATTATAGTTACTATAAAGTGAAAGATGTTTGTAACATGGAGTAACACATAAGAGGGTAATCGTCATCAGAGCTGAATTGCTGGGACCACAATTTTGTTGCTAAAATCACATTTGACTCATGTTTCTAGTATCATTCCACTTTTTGAGTGTGTCAGAATTCAAATCTTGTAATGAGCTGTTTATTTATTTATTTACAGGGTTTTCCAGATGTCAGAAATGAAAGTCCTGTAATACTTACCCTATCAAAATATGTTTCACACAACAACTGTTTCATCTGACATCTATTTTACACATTTCTTTAAATGCAGGTTTTGTGAAGAAGTCTTTCAATAGCTTTACTATGATCTCCTTGTTCATCATAAAAGAGCCATCTGATTTCTTGACTAATGTTAATGAATGTCTGCCCTCTATTAAGTGGCTGTTTTTCTTTCTTGCTACTTTGGTAGTCCATGATTGTCTCCCCTATAATCTTCTCATTATATTTTCTGACATCTGCTCATAAATTTTCAAAATAGTTTCTTTAGTTCAGTTAATTTTGACTTCTGTAATTCTTTACAAAAATCTTTTCTCTTCTTCATCAATTGTTTTATGTCTGCAGGAAAAGTTTTTTGTCTTCTTTATTCTTGCAACATCTGCAGCAGTCTCCAGTACAATACTTATTAAAGCACCATTTCTCATATTTAAGTCCACATGTTCTTCATTCTCTAGAGCCTGAAAGCCATTTGTTAATTTTAATTTGTAATCTTTCTCTTTGTATACAGCTATTCACTTGCTTGTCTCTAGTTCATGAATCTGTATACTTACATTCTTAGTGTATAGTGTGAGAGGGCTCACTGCCCTCTTCATGTTTCTATTCAAGTGATAAAACAGAACACAAGTTGTTTGGGGCATAAATCACCCTCATTTTAATAAATGGCAAGACACACAATATGTTGAAGTCACAGTGAAGCTTGCTTGGCTGAGACATAAACTTGCTTGCTGTAATATCTACACAAAGGTCCAGGTAGGTGCGTCCAACATAGTTACTGAAGAGGAGCACATTGTACTGGACTGGCTTACCTGACCAGTTGTAAAATGCAACACTGGATATGACTAGGAGTGACAGAGGTGACAGAGAACGTAACATATTCCCATCCTAAAATAAGTCTTCTCATTTTAGCAACTAAGTATACATTTAAAAGCTCAACAAACTGAAAATGTAAATTCCAAATCATAGAAAAGAATAAAACTGAATGTTACTACACACACTATCGAGGCATATGAAGCATGAACACACTAACATTTAATATATACACTAATAATGAAATTTACTTATCAACAGTCTGTCTTCCAAAAAAAATTTACATCTTCTTAAGCTAAAATCGGGACTTAGGATTTTGTTGCTGTAAATTATAGTGTAGCATTTGGCATTCATTGTGAACCACCTCAAAAATGGGAAGTATCACTCCACTCTTTCACTAATAACAGCACAACTTCAGTACAGCCCTCTTAACCCACCCATTGCCAGTTTTCACTGTCACTACATGAATGTTCTCACCAGGACCAGGACAGCTTCTAGATGGGACTAAACCTTCACACCAAGTTACCTTGACCAAGGCCTGATTGTTGATATGGAGCTGCCATGCTCCTTCTGATGTCCATTTACTGTATTGCTGCAGCTGATGCAGACACTCATCTCTTCCAAAAGAACCATTTCAGCTGTTGCAAATGTCACCTGTGCAGCCTGTTGGAAGGAACTTGTATGATAGAGGGTTTAGGATAGACTCTGATGCTCCAATCAGCAAGAGGCTCATCATGATTCACCAAGCGGTACCACAGATCTGAAATTTCCATCATGAGCTGTATGTTGCTGAATGCATGCTTCACATAATTGCTTTATGTGAAGTTGATGAAATACTACCTTACAAAATTCAACCCAATTCTGTGTCAGTTAGTTTGGAGTGATTTGATTTCTCCAATTTTTCCTTGCCTAAGATATCAAATAAAACATATGTGCCCCAGTATCATATCTATTCTGACAGGCTTATAGAAGTTGGGTTCAGCAAGTAGCAGATCAAATGCAATGTTCTGAGCTCTTGAGTCTATGCACCTATATAACAACTCACTAGTGACATTGTCAGCAATAACAAAGGTGGTTAAAATGCAAAATTCAGAGACATATAGACATCACAAGTGTATGACACAGAAGTAGCAAAACTGTTGTTTGTGCTTTTCACAGGAAGTGACTGTTCACTGAGTTTCCACTTCAGTTGCACAGCCATGCTCATAGATGTAAAAGATAAATGACTCATACTGTCTAGTAACACACTACAAATCTGGTTTACTTGCTGCCCTTGATGTTGACAATTCTGTTGCCACTAATGCATTACAGTTGATACCAGGCCTCCCCATTGTAGCCTAGTCCACTAAGGAGTAGTGACTAGATTGAGCAGTCTGTCTATCCTTTGAGTCAGCTGCTTTGTGGAGCAATGTATTATTGTTTTTGTTATACATCTTACAAGAAGATATCTTGTAGTTACTCAAGAAGTGACCAAAAAACAGCTTATTCTCTGTAACAAGAGCCCATCAATCATCAGTAGTTAGTATTTGAAACCCCTTTCATTTGGTGACACCATGAAGTTCATTACAAAGTTTGTGGTAACTCCAAAGAACTGACACTTAAGAGACTGTGATAGGTGAGTATCCCTGTTCATTAAGCCCTTTATAGTAGAATAAACTGAGTCCCATGAATCCTCAAATTATGCCCTATCATCGCTATGATCTATGGATTCATCTTCAATTCCGACTATGCTGGAGCTAACTCAAAATCAACCTGAATCTGTATCAGTCTTCTTAATTCTGCTTCCAGCATCCAGTGTTAAGACTGCCTGCAACTTGTAAAAAACTCCCTATGTGCACGAGAGCAGCTTTTGTAACCTCTCTCTGTTTAAACAGTCTTGTGCTCTAACAAGAATACATTTTGAGAATGAGCAGATGGTAACAGGTAGCCAACAGTTATACTTACCTGACTGCAGTCAGTGTGTGAGATCAATATGACTGAAACAGCAGTGACATGACAAACAATGGTAGCTGGTGCTGTTCAACGCTGCAGTCTCTAATGGTGGAGCACCAGTGAGAGCTGGAGCTGACATGACAGAAGAAGATGGTTGGCACCATCTGTGCCTGTATATCTTGTGTTTAAAGTTCAACAAGGCACAGGAAGTATCTGTGAAAAATAGTTCAAGCCACTAGGAGTGGCAAAAGCGGCAAGAACATAACTTTTATACATACTTTGTTTTGAATCACTGACACTGTATTAGTACTTAATTAATTTAGTTCTTTCTAACTTAGGATCTAGTTTTATTTTGCATCTTCCTAGCCTGTGGTCACTAGCAAATCTGATCTGGTTTCAAATCCAACACATTCTGCATGACTTATTTATTGTCTGACAGCACTCATTTGGTCTCATTTTTAATTCAATTTCTTTCTTTCCAAGTCCTTTTTTGGCCTGAGTTTTTCCTGAAAAATGTGCTTAAGATGTATTTTGATTTTTTCCAGTAAATTCCACTAGCTTGTCTCCACTATTGTTCCTAGTAGCGAATGTGAAGTTCGCTACTAGAGAGTCATTTCTCCAAGTTTGTCCTCGCTTTTGCATCAAAGTTGTCCATTTCTATTGTAGAATTAATTACCTTTGCTTAACAGTTCTTGCAACTCCTCTTAAAGATCTTCAACTTCTTCATTAGAATGCAAGGTTGTTGCACATAAACTTCTACTGTTTCCAGTGAGTATCTTTTATCTATTTTTAATACTGTTCTTATTATTCTTTCTGAGAGTTCAATTTAAACAATTTGATCCTTAATTTTCTTAATGAAACCTACTACTGAGAACCTGCTTCAAGTTGTGCATGCACAGTAAAAGACATTTCCTGGAGTTGGCTTTCTTGCCTACATCATACCTCTGACACACCAATGATACCATGCTGGATACCAGTTATGCCTCCAGGTCTTGTAGCCTACCTTCATTCCTAAATGTCCTGCAGTTTATGATCACTGTATGGAGTATAGGAGAAACAGTAAAGTCTTCATGAGTCATGATATTTTCTTTTAACCAATATTTGTGTACCAGGGTGCAGGACAGAAGTAACTGAGACGCCTCATGTTACAAATATACTACCTGAATTCTGTAGGTCCACATGCCATGCCCAAAAAGTTTGGTGCAACATGCATCCAGTGTTGAACCCAAACAGAGCAGTGCTTACACAGTTTCATCCTATCTCTGATTATTTCTAAATGCAAGGATCGACAAAATGTGACCAGTCAATAGTCACTGGCCAGTGGTCACAGTCCTCATGCTTAATGTGTGATGGCAGAGATTCATCCTGTTAAGGTTTGTCAACATCAGTCAGTATTCTACTGCAGAAAGTAATGTGGTCTGTTTGGAAGGTTGCAGATGTCTATTCTCATTGCTGTGTCTGATGCAGATTGGAGAGCTGCCCTTCAGTGTTATTTTACAAGAATGATGGCTGCTGGGGTTAGTGTCACATAGGGCCTTTGTGTACACATTTAACGCTGTGACCTCTCTGGCTGGGAGTCATGCTGATTGGTTTTTCTTGCTGACTTCTGTCATTGTGCAATGAAAAATAGTTTAACTGTTTCACATGCCATGCAACTTGTCATGACTGCAGTGAGAAATGGCAGGAGGAGGAGGAAAGGATGTTTACGTGCACACCCTGTATGAACAGATCTGTACAAGAAAATGCTTACAAGAGCAGATAATCATAAACATAAGCCTGTCTGCATGAAATAATGTTTTGTTACGCAACTTCATGAAAAGTTAAGAAACATGGAATGTTCACAACTTACTCCTCCTGTAGCAAGCACACATATAAAATCAGACTAATGACAACATAACAGTTGCATATGAGCAATAGTTTTACCATGCTTCCTCTGTGAATGATACAGGACAAATCCCTAGTACATAGTACAGTCAAACCTTCATGTGTCATACACTTTATAGAGATTAAAAGTATGTAGCTGTAAACCTTTTATTGCCAGAAGAGTCACAGGAGAACATAAATCAGCTTAATTTGTTCTACCTCTCATGTGAATTAAAGTACATAAACAGCTAGTCAGCTGTTTTCCTGCTTCTGCTGTGAGCATTTATGGAAATTTATTGAAGGATGGTGAAACTATGAGTAAGCAACATCATATTGGACATCCATGCCTCATCGCAGAATGAGGTCGGAGGCTTGCTCGTTCTTTAAAGCATGACAGGTAGATGATCTATGGCAGATGTGCCAATAGACTACAGTGCTGGTGCTGGCACAAGTGTTTCATAGCACACACTTCAGTTCACATAGTTGAACATGGGGTTCTGATGGAAAACATCTGGGATGCTAACAATTGCCAGATCTGCACCCACAACCATCAGCCCAAAATTTACAGAAACTGTGTGACCTGTGCATAGACATCTGATGCCACTTGCCTCTGAAAACCTACCAAGGACTTTTTGAATCCATGTGATGTTGTACTATGATCCAAAGATGGACCAAAATGCTACCAGGTGTTCATCATGTTTTGGTTATCAATGTATGTTCATTTATAAAATTTAACAAAATTTGGTTACTTTTCCTTTTCTTCTTTTAGTAGTATCTTAACCATATTTTGATAAAAGAAAGAGTCAACAAAATCAAACTTTCAATGTAAATCAAACGTATTTTTGGCTTTTCTTTCAGCGGGAGAAGTAGTGATTGCACTTATTCAGATGTATGAAGCAAATTACCCAGAAATATTGAAAATTTGTTATATCATCAATGGTAAGTGTAAATATAGCATTTAAAAATATTTCATTCATATGTTTACTGTTTGCCAATCATTCAAGTGTTAGTATGGTGACATAAGGAGAAACTAGCTAAAATTAGTAGCATGCACTGTGTCTGATGAAACTAATGTAGAATAAAAACTTTTATAAGAATAAGTGCTGCTATATTGCAGTTCAGAGTTAATCTGGGTAAAAGAAATGCAAGCGTCTAGCATAATTATTCCAAATTTTGAAATGATTAGCAAATTTTGTAGAATCAACCATAAAGGGGGTGTGACGTGTAGTTATATTAGGACAGGGGTAGAATCAAAAGAAATTAAATGTAAACTAAAATGCATAGAAAAAGATTTTGAATACAGTATATGTAAGCTAACCAAATTAAAAATTACTATTGTGTGTTTGTACCGATCACCACTGGGCAACTTTGCCATTTTTATGGAAAACCTTGAGGGACTGCTGAATGAACTTAAACATAATGTAATTGTTCTTGGTGATTTTAATGTTAACTTTAAAAATGATTGTAGTAAACAACAGCAACTGTGCAATCTGTTTTTGTGTCATAATATGATGGCAACTGTAAATGAAGTTACCAGATGCGGAAATATGTCTGAAACTATAATAGATCAAGTATTTATAAACAAGGACAAGTGTGAATATAACACTGAAGTAATTGACACTGGTTTCTCGGATCACAAGGGTATCAAATTGAGTTTAAATGTCACATCTTACAAGGACCCTGTTATCAATAACAATTACAGAGAAAGAAGATTTATAAATGATGACAGCATAAGAATTTTTAATTACATTCTGGAAAATAACAACTGGGGTAGTGAATCAAGTGGTGATGTCAACAGAAAGTTTGACTCATTCCTTGAAAGCTATAAACACTGCTTTGATGTTGCCTTTCCTATAAAAAGAGCCAAAACTAAACATAAAACCAAAACATGGGTTACACAGGGGATTAGAAAGTCATCAGACACTCTCAGAAAGTTAAATAAATCAGCCAGGAAGAATGTGGTACTGAAAGCACATGTGAAATGTTATAGAAGCCTGTACAAGAAAGTAATAATTGCAGCTAAGAAGCTTGATAATGATACCTATATTGAGAAAGGTAACAACAAAATGAAGTCAACTTGGGAGGTAATAAATAAAAATATAGGTAGACACAAAAGAAAAGATAACAGCTTTGTCATTAAAATTGGGGGTAAAACTGTTAAGGACCCACTTCAGATTGCCAACATATTTAATGAACATTTCACAAATATAGCCATAAATTTAATTAAAACAAAATGCAATTCCAATAGCAAGGTAAAAATCCCCATGAATGACATGACAATGTTCCTTTATCCAGTAACTGATTCAGAGGTACTAAATGCCATAAATAAGTTAAAAAATAAAATGTCATGTGGGTGTGATGGGATTCCTGACAGTCATTAAGCAAAGTGCAAGAAACATAGCCTCGCATCTCACTGAAATTATAAATGAATCTTTTAAGACAGGGGTGTTTCCATCAAAACTTAAAATGTCTACTATAAAGCCATTTTACAAGAATGGTGATAAATATGATGTTAGTAATTTTAGGCTTTATCAATGTTGTCAGGTTTCTCAAAAATAATAGAAAGGATAATGTATCAGAGACTATACAAATTTCTTATTAAGAATAGAATATTGGTTAATGCGCAAAATGGTTTCCATAAAAATAAATCAACTGAAACAGCTATCTTCAATTTTTTGCAACTTGTTCTAAATTCCATAAACAGAAAGGAATTAAATTGTGGATTGTTATTAGACTTATCAAAGGCCTTTGATGTCATCGACCATAAGTTACTGCTTAGGAAGTTATATGCCTATGGGATACGTGGAGTTGCCCACAAATGGTTTGAATCATATCTGTCAGACAGGTATCAGAAGGTGGAGATAAGCCATGCAGATAGGACATATTCATCAAGATTCGAGAGAGTTTTGTATGGAGTACCCCAGGGATCTGTATTAGGACCATTACTGTTTTTAATATTTATCAATGGCCTACCAAGTCAACTATCTGAAGCAGAGGCAGTACTGTTTGCTGATGATACAAGATTGTTTGTTAAAGCAAATAGTGAAGCTGACTTACAGGAAAAACTCACATTAGCAACAGACGAAGCAGACAGATGGTTTAATGAAAACAAACTCATTGTGAATGCCAAAAAAACAACGTGAATCAACTTCAGACATATTACAAATAAAATAAAAACTAACCTTACAGTAGAACTGGGTAAGTGTAAGATTGAACAAGCATCATACACTAAATTCTTGGGAGTATGGTTTGATGAACACTTAAGATGGGAAAAGCATGTAATATCATTGAACAAAAAATTAAGTCAAACATGTTATATACTTAGAATGCTTAAAAGCTCATGTAATATTAAAACAGTGTTATGTGTTTATTTCTCATTCATGCACAGTTTATTAAGATACGGCATACAGTTTTGGGGGAACATCAGTCTAACAAAACACTCATTTAGACTACAAAAGAAGGCAGTCAGAATAATAAAAGGTATAGGATATAGAGA
This sequence comes from Schistocerca piceifrons, assembly GCF_021461385.2. Classification (NCBI taxonomy): domain Eukaryota; kingdom Metazoa; phylum Arthropoda; class Insecta; order Orthoptera; family Acrididae; genus Schistocerca; species Schistocerca piceifrons. Next base: position 1,064,283,603 of record NC_060138.1, read on the forward strand.
CTCTTGTAGGCAAGCTTTCAAAGAATTAAAAATCATGACACTACCATCTTTATACATATATGAAAGCATATGTTTCTTAAAAGAACACGAGGAATTTTCTACATTAAACAGAGAATTTCACAACTACGAAACAAGGAATAGGAATGATTTCCACAGAGAAATTCATAAAACAGCTATGTATCACAAAAGTGTACTATACCAACCCAAAATCCTCTACAGTGCTCTTCCCAAAGAACTGAAAATAATACCAAAACTGTACATATTTAAAAGAGAATTAAAAAACATGTTATTGAGCAATAGTTTTTACAGTATTGAAGAGTTTGTGAATCGTTGACAATAAAAGCGCAGTTAATATTTCCCTGACATAATAAATATGTGTAATTGCTCACATTTAAATACTTGCTGTTTCTATGAAAGTGTGAAACTGTCAATGTAAGAATGTAAGTATTCTTTGATGTGAGGATCACAAACTTTTTTTTTTGTACGTTGTTATCCTACTTGTATATTTTTATGTTAATGTTCTAAAAGTTCTATTAAAATTGTAATGTCTAAGTGACAAGTAAATACAATTACAAATTTTCATGTATATGTATTTTAAATTGTAATGTTTATTGACAAGTCCTATATCATTTCGATGATGTACTACAAGGACGCTAATAAATTGAATTGAATTGAATTGAATTGAGTCTATAGGAATTATCTTCTTGTGTATAAATGTTGATATTATGAAAGTAATCTTTTCTTGTAAATTATTTTCCACAATAATTACTCCACATGCAAGCTACATTATTTTGATCTGATGTTGGTGTGCAAAATTAAATGTAGTACAAATTAAAAACAAAGGAGTCAGTGACTCACTATCGCGTTGTCATTGTTTGTTTGTTTGTTGCTGTTTCTTCATCTCTGCATAATTACTGCAACCTACATCAACTTGAAGCCACCTGCTGTAGTCCAGCTTTGGTTTCCCTCTAAAATTTTCCCCTACCCTAAATTGCATAAGAAAACTGACTACTCCTTGATGCCTCAGATTGTATCCTATCAACCGATTCCTTCTTTTAGTCGAATTGTGCCAGAAAGCTCTTTTTTTCCCCCAATTCAAATTCAGTACTGTAATCACCCCTCCTTCCTAGTTGCTGTTCTTGTTCACCAATGTGCAAAGTTTTTTTTAAATATTTGAGAGGAGTAAGATTACAATAAACTTTTTAGTGTACGTATCTTTTCTTGCAGAGTTGGCTCGAATTCTTCATGTCTAGGGGTCTGATTCTTGAAGCCAAAATTCTCACATTTTAGGTTCCCATGGCCCAATTGATCTTAATAATTTTGAAGAATGTCGTTGCAGAATTTTTTTATGTGTCATATTTTACTGTATCACACAATATTTTGAATTTTCGCATTACCAAAGCTGAAATTACATTGTTTGTCGAAAATAGAAAAATAAATCTTATCACATCAGAGGCACGCTTACTTCTTCTTTACTCTGCAGTAGTAACAATATTCCAAAGGGTTTTAAATTTTTCTTGACAAATGAATTTCTATTAGGTTTGATTATTATGTTATAAATGAATTCAGAAATAAACATAATAAACTGTACTAGATTATGTAAGTAATAAGAGAAATTTTAAGTGTGCCAAATAATTCGTAATTTCAAATGTTTCTAAAGCAAAAAAAAATTAACTTTACATTAAGAGCTTGTACATATCGATTGTAACAACGAAAATAAAGTAATTCCTTTTCATAAATTTTAGCTTGAAATATAATATATTGTGTATAAAATTACATGAAATTTTTCAGATAAAAACAGCTGAGATAATATTGACCTTTCTGAATTCCGAAAAATATAACTGGTATCTACTACTAGTCTTGAGGAAAAGTAATGCTAGAGAAAGATGTTGCTTTAAAATATCCCCCTCACAAAATACAGAAACAATGTGTTTACAATATTTTGTGACTTTCTATAAGGTTTGCCAAACAGTGTACAAAATTACACCATAAGTTAGAGTACAGGTGTATAGAAGTGTCTGTTAAATAACATATTACAGAGAATATAAGAAAAACATCTACTATAAAAGTCCTAATCTAAACATATATGAGGACATGGCATTCAGATTTTCAGATCTGTGGAACATTCTGTCACAAAACAAATGACAGGAAGTCAAAGCTACATTACAACATTAAACTATAGGAAGACAGTGTAAATTCCTGGAATTACACATTTCAAGTTTACATCTATAAACACACCTTCAAAATTATCAAAAGAGAAGAAAAACAAGATTCAGAGCCTAAGAGTACAGTGAGCTGACTCAAAAAACTCACAATGACAGGCACAGACCAGAAGAATATAATCAGTTACAAGTAGGAGTATAGCACAAAGTCAATCAGCCACGTAAACCAGAGTATGTAAGGATATGTTGACTCATAGAAGGAGAAAATAATGAAAACGATGTGGGGACTGACCTGTGAATCCAAACCACACTGGGTATATATCAGCAAAAATGTTTTGACACAATAAAATGAATAAACGTCATAATCATATATCAGTAAGTTCAATCATATGTAAATAATAATTATCAGAAGCACCTAGCCTCAATCAACAGTTGCACACACTCCTCAAGTACACACACACACACACACACACACACACACACACACACACACACACGGAGAGAGAGAGAGAGAGAGAGAGAGAGAGAGAGAGAGAGAGAGAGATGACCAGGGATACCCAAAACAGAGTTAAGCGTGAGTTTGCACACAACTCAAGTTCCAATGAGATACAATAATGCAGTACTCAGGATAAATACAGGTAATCAGAGTTCTAAAAACCTTGGAATGATGAATGATGACATACTTGACTAGCTTGAGGACCAAATTCAGTGTGTGAAATCAGAAATGTATGTATTCTGTTATACAGTCTACACTCATAAATGTCTTCCACACTAATTGCTAATTGTTCATACAAACTAACCTATGTACATAGAAGCCTAGAAGATTCATCTACAATTGATTAAAAAATTATACATACTGAGTGTTGAGATAAGAAAATTCATTGAAATGTATGACTACTAACCTAACAGTGCTTAATTCTATCATTCTGATAATTATTTACAACATGATTCATAGAATGCACTCTAGAACTTTTTGAGTTTTCACATAACAAATCATCACTCACAGAACATCAACCTACATAATATATTGGGAAGTTAATCCTCCTACCTGAAAGAAGAAAAAAAATACATTTATGTGGAATAACATTGCCCATATCAGTGACTACTTCTCCAAACAAATAGCTCCACAAATTCTTCATATAGAATAATTTCTTGGCTAACAATTAACAAATCTCACTCACAGCAGTGATGTAGTTGACAAATGCTTGAGTACATTACCCAGCACCTGTGATCTCTTGTAAGTCAACTGGACCAGCAAGGGTGCAGCCATATAGGAGTGTAGGAGTGGATCCATCCATATCTTTGTTTCACCTTGATTTCTCATTGCTTGCTCCAATGGATAAGTAACTTCCCGTCTACCTTTCACATCAAACCCTGAAACATGTTTTGAGTGCGAAGCATGCTGTTCAATACTACCCTCACATACCATGGCATATGTTTTGACTATCTACTTTGAAAAAATAAGTGTACAGGATTTATGTCAGAATGGATTAAAAAGTGTTCACATATGAAACTTTCAGATATTAATCCTAATATTTATGGTACATGTGAATAAAATGAGTCTTCACTCAATTTACCACAACATCAATGACTTTACCCAAGAGAATCTATGACAATTAAATTTTATTATTTTCTGCAGAGTACATAGGAATAATAACAATATTTAGCACTAATAGCATTCTTAGATAAGAAATTTTTTTACTGGATATTTAATGGCATTGTCCCATTTCAAAACTGTAAAAAGATCTACTCATGTAGTCACATAGCATATATGTAATAAATTCTAAAGCACAAATCTATTACAAAACAGAAGTATGTAGAAGAATGAATCTGCAAAGACAGTGTGGCATAGATTTAAACTCAGTCAACAGATAAGACAGAACTTCAGAAATCACAAGATCTTACATACTACATTCGTGACATACAAAACAGAAATATGCAGTTGTATGAATCTGCAAATATAGTGTATATTTTCTTTCAGACTAGGGATCACTAAGCATCCATGTTCAAATATCTTGTCTTCTACACTAAAAGTTAACAGTACCTGAGATTTTACCAATATGCTTTGCTTACCTGTAGCTCCTGTTATCTTTACACCTACAATGGACCATTTCCATAAATTCTTACTGTACATGACCTTACCCCTAAATTGTTCAGATATACCAAAATTGGGCTACCTGTATCAAACGGTTACCTTCCCATTGAGCAATCTTAACTTTAATTTAATGACACACAAATTCTGAATCATCCTCTCTATTGTCAGGCACTTCATGCAAAAGATCACTTTCAATTTCATCAAATGCTAGATCCACACAAGGTTTTATCAACTTTACAGGTATCATAGCATTACTTTGGTTACTCATGTTGTGAGGTAAAGATTAAACACAATGAATAGATTCCATGGTACAACTAACATCACTTTTTACAGCAGGAAAACAAAACACAATACTGTCAAAATTACACTTTCTGTTTAGTTCCTCTTTCACTTCATTCCACTCATTGGGATACAAATTCTGACTAACCACAGCTAACTTATTCCAGAATGCACCTTTATCTGTGTTATCATCAGTCTTGTCCCAAATAATCTTCAAAAAGTTTTCACCTTTATTCTCCAGGCTCATGGTTACCCCACCTTGACTCTTTGGATCTTTACTCTGAATAGCATTAATGAAAAACTGTTTCGATTGGACTGGTATTCCATGACCCTCGCTTACATCACTTACCTTATGTGTATCATTAACATCATTTACAAATGGCTCCAAAACTTCATTATTCTTAAACTTCACAAATACCTGATATCATCAGCAGCAGCAGCAGCAAAATATTCCCCCAAAAGTACTTCATCAATAACATCTCTAACAATACAAGTCTCATGTTCATCAAAGTCACTTACCTCACCTACATTCATTTGCAATAAGCCACCAGTCAAAGACTTACCAACCTCAGTTATTTCACAGCTCTCATTCACATCTACATCAAAAATACCACCTAGTTCAGGTCCAATACAGTCATCACCTCATTTACATACATCAACAACAGTGTTTTCCACCGAAGAAAAGAAATCATTAGTATAGACTACATCAAAATTCCCACTACTCTCACATTCTGGTTTGTGATTAGCACCTCCATCACCATAATTAAACATAGTATCCCAAAACTTTTGATCAAAATATAAATGAGAAATCTGATATTCCTTCTCTTCAGTTTCAGATACATGTGCCATATCATTTAACACTGTTGTTATTGTCTAACTGCAAGTGCAACTTGGGGGTCCCGTGTGTTTCCTTGCCACAAAACTGTGGACCTCCATTGAGGCAAACTGCCGTTTCTCAGGTTGCTACTTCTATGATTGTGTCTTCTATTAACATGCCCATGGTTATCCCCATTATCCCTATCCTGCTGATATCCAAAATTTTCTCTCTATTGACACTTTGATCCTGACAGAAGTTACCACTATCTCTGATTATGTGATTAGTCCCATTGTGATTTCTATCATTCCAATTATTATGGTACATACATGGTGTGTCTAAAAAGTTTGGTGAATGCTATCACACAACAAACAAAACAAAGTATACAAACAAATGTTCTTTATTGCCCTTCAAAATAGTTGCCATCTGCGACAACACACTTTTGACAACGTTCATATAGCTTCGTGAAACTATCAGCAAAGACCTTCTGTGGAATCAGTCACAGAACAGCTGTCAGGCGATCTTTGATGGCATTGATTTCAGCACAACATTCACTTTTCATGACCATCTTTCATGGCCACCTTCAAGCGGGGAAACGAAGAAGTCCGCAGGAGCCATATCGGAGGAAAGCAAAAGGTGTTCAAGAAGTTACCATCTTCTATGCTGGGAATTGGCGCACACAAATCGCGCTGTGTCAGGCACATTGTCATGGAGCAGCATCCATTTTCCAGTCCTGTGCAACTCTGGCCAAACCCGCTGGATATGCTGTAGCAATTGGTTCAAAACAGATTGGTAAAAGGCAACGTTAATGGTTTGACCTCCAGGAACAAATTCCTTGTGGATGATGCCATTATTGTCGAAGAAGGCGATCAACAGTGTTTTCACCTTTTTTTTTTTTTCGTAGGGAAGACATTGAACACCATGACATTGATTGCTATTTTGATTCTGGATTGAACTGGTAGCACCAGGTCTCATCTCCCATGATGATGGTATTCAGAAGCAATGGATCCTGGTCACACCTGGAAATGAAATCACCAGAAGTTTCCATCTATTTTGCTTTCTGCTCATCTGTGAGGTTGTATGGCACAGATTGGGAGCAGATCGTCCACCTACCACAATCATCATGGACGATGGTGTGCACTGTGTCCTTGATAATTCCCAATTGTTCTGCAATCAATCTGATAGTCCATCACTGATCTTGTGCCAGCATTTGTCACACTTTCTTGATCTTTTCTGGGGTTCTGCTTGTCAGTGGCCAACATTAGTGTGGCTTATCCTCAGTTGTTTCCCTCCTTTCATGAAAGCATTCAAACCATTCATAAACACAGTTTTTGTTGCTAGTCCAATTTTGCTAAATTGGGGTCATGCCATTTATATGAAAGGTTGTATTTTTTTTCTTATAGACCAATCTGAAGATAAGGTGAAACATGTCATTGGAGGATAAATAAAATAAATAATACATTTCTGCAACCAAGACTCTTTGTTCTTTCAAATTGTTACTGCCAGTTGCTCTATCACACCAATGTGGATTGGAAAAAGTTCTCTTACTGTCAGCTTAATAATAATTTTTAACTTTCATAGGCAAAATGTCATCATCTATTTTAACTTGGTTATTTCATCATTTATTTTATAAACTACACATGCACACGACAATTTACCACTATCAACACCTGTTACTGCAACAACAGATACTTCTAGTTCACCTATTAATGATTGGTCATAAGTTAGTAACTTCTTGTTGCTATTGTTGTGATCAGATGGAGGACTGGTTTGATGCAACTCTCCCCACTAGTCTGTCATATGCAAGCCTCTTCATCTCTGCATAACTACTGTGACCTATAACCATTTGCACCTGCTTATTGTATTCATGCCTATGTCCCCCTCTACAATTTTGACCCTCTATATGTCCCTCATTACCAAACTGACCATTCCTTGATGCCTCAGTATGTCCCCTACCAACCCAACCCAACCCTTCTTTTAGTCAAATTCTGCTTATATTTCTTTTTCCTCAATACACTTAGCACCTTCTCATTAGTTAATCAGTCTACCCATATTATCTTTAGCATTCTTCTACAGCAACACATTCCAAAAACTACTTTTCTCTTTTTGTCTGTACTACTTATTGTCTGTGTGTCACTTCCACACATGGCTATATTTACAACAAGTACCTTCAGAAAATATTTCCTAATACTTAAGTCTAAATTAGATTCTAACAGTAACTTTAGATATCAGAGAGGTCACCTTCCAACTTTTCTGTTTAAATGTGCAATTCAAAAACTTAATATTGAGCATTTGTTTTATTGATAGCAATACCTTTTACATCATAATGATTACGACTTGATTTCTAATTAACATTAAAGGGATGGATTATGCAGGATTTCACTTCTTAAATTATAACTAACCTAAACCTTCTTTAATATAATAGCTCATGACATAGAAGAAATGATCAGATATGATTTCCTCGTACCCTATATCTCCGTAAATGTCATTTTTCAGTATTGGAAAAAAATTAAATATGAAAAATGTATCTTGGTCTGTTTAGTGGAGTGTGTGTCTTGGTTTAAACTACCTGACAGGATAAAGTGATTCACTGGAAGCCATTGCCTTGTGCAAATAATACTCTTAATGGTTGAGCTATCAATGTATGATTCACTGCCCATCTTCACTACTGCAGAAAATAGGTATTAATAGAAGTGAAACAGTGAAGGGGGTTATTAATCCTGTCTCAATAACTTGGTTGCATTAGGTTGCATTTAGGTTCCAGCCTGGCACATAATTTTATTAAAGTACAAGTACAAACTCCCCAACTCTAAGTATACAGTAATCAAATGTAGAATTAATTCTTCCAATGATATTTATTTTTTAATTGAGGATTTCAGCATAGGATATGTGGCAAACAGTGAGCAGTTGTGTTCGCAGAACATTGCCACTACAGTTAACATGTATTTACTGTTGTATTGTATTTCTTAAAAGCAAAAGTTGTTCAAACAATCATTGCTTTTTTCAGCACCAAAGGTTTTTGCAATTGCTTTCTCAGTTGTAAAAAATTTTCTGAAGGAGTACACATTAAGTAAAATACAGATTATAAAAAATGATCCAGTTAAGTGGAAGGCTGCAATACTCAGTACAATACCAGCAGATCAGCTGCCAGCATATTATGGAGGAACTCTAACAGATCCTGATGGTGATCCAAAATGTCCATCCAAAGTAAGAGCTTAGCAATAATTTGTACATATTATTAGAAATATTTCTGTAACTATGGAGAAAAGTATAAAAGATGATACAAAAGAATATCACATTAGTCAACTTGAGAAAACATTTATGATTCAAAAGATTCTTACTTTCATTGCCTTATGTATGGGACTGCAATTGGTAGTAACCAAAACACATACTTAGGTAGTGCTCTATGAATCTCTGGGTCTCACTTGGAATTGGTCAGTTTGAAATTTTGACATGGTTTGTTGAAACAGACATCTGCAAAGTACATCCATAGGTGGCAGAAAACTGTGCCCTGAAAAATAAAAAAAATAAAAAAAATAAAAAATTAGCAAGTAGTAGTTTGAAATGGAAGTGTAGACAATGTAAGCTGGAATAATTTCCTCTGAACAAGTTGCATCATGAATGACTGTAAGAGATTTTTTTAATGGTAAAGGTTTTCTCAATTTTCCAAAGTGATGGTTTCGTACACAATAATTAAATCTCACAATTTTTTATGAATTTAAGAAAATACACAACTCCTTCAAATCAATATTAATGTTATCAATAACATGAGTAAGTGAAATCAAGCAATGGAAAATCCAGCATGAAATAATGACAATATTATGGAAAGCATAGATTGCTATTCACTGAATAGTGCACATGTTGAGACAGGCACAACAAAAAGAAGCCAGATTGGCCTTGGCAGCTAGAGACAGTGGTCATTTGTGTGTGAGCTGCATTTGTGTGAATGAATGTATGTATATACTTATGTTGTCTAATGTAGGAGAAGGCCTTTTGGCTGAAAGCTTACTTGTTTAGGGTCTTTTTATTGTGCCTGTCTGTGACTCAGCATCTGCAATATACGGTAAGTAGCAGTCTGTCCTTTTCATGATATTGACATGAATAAGTGAAATGTAATTTTATTTGTGTGTGTGTGTGGGGGGGGGGGGGGGGGGGGGGGGGGCAGGGCACGTGCATGCGCACGCGCACACGCATAATGTTGACTGAAGTTTATTAATGTTTCAGTTGGCTACATGACAGTTTTCAGTGTTTATACATCCATGTGTCAAGGATGTCATGGAGCTGGGTATATGGTAACAATACTGCTGGTCCACATCAGTAACATATTCCACTTCTTAGATCTGGTTGCATCAGTTCCTTGCAAAAATAAGTCATGCAGTTTTGTATGCTCACATTAGGCAGGTTGCAGCTGGTCCACAACACATGTTGATCAACACTGGGTCAAAGCTGAAGTCATATACATCCTACAGGAGAGGTTTTTGTAAGTCATCCTTGTGATCAATGGTCAGTGGGACTTCGGGTGTTCACTTATGTAATAAAATGAAACACCCACAGCCATTGTTTTGATGTTATTTTATTACATTGCAACCAGTTTCGGTAACTCGGTACACCATCTTCAGGCTGTAACTGGTACTGAGGGGGTGACCTCCCGTCATATACATGATCCCATAATCAGCATACATCTTTAAACTGGCTTCCGTAGAATAGTATAATAGCAATGTTGTATCTGAAATCATCAGCTACCAACTCGCACACAACATCACTGTTGCAGTATTCTATGGAAGCCAGTTGATAGATGTTGGCCACTGATGGAATAATGAATATGATTGGAGTTCATCTTCTCATTGTCAGTTACGCCTGAAGATGGTATATTGAGTCACTGAAACTGATTGCAATATAATAAAAGAACATCGAAATGTTGACTGCAGGTGTTTCATTTTATTACATAAGTTATTAAAAACTTGTATTACCTGTTAGGATACCTTGATATGATGCTAACACAATCTCATGAGATGTAAAGACTGTAGATTCAGGATATAGGCGGTACTTTTTTTTCCACTAGAAGACCCCCGTCTCCTCCCTATTACTACTACAAGGAACTTGAGTCAATACCAAATGGATCTTCAAACCATAATGCTAGTTATGGTAAAGATCTGTTACTCCACAGGACTTGCAGAATTTGCCCCCTCTAGTTGATATTACTGTGCCCACACATAATAGACATCCTTGGCAATGCCAAATCAGAACTTATCAGGGAAGATAAAGTAATGTTGTTTATTAGCTGTTAAAACCTCTCAGCTGACTTACAGTCTGAAAGTAATCATATCTGCCCTAATGTTACTACAGCATATACATGATGTAATGAGGCCACTGTGAAACTGCTACCAGTCACTAGTGACTCACATTGAAATAAAGAAGCCACCACATGTGTTCATTTGGTAGCAGTTTGAGTGTCTTGGTTGTATACTGCACAGTGTGCAATAGAGTATTCTGCTACTGGTGTGAGATGCACATGGCTGACTAGAACCTTTGAATATGTAGGTGTCCTCAGTGGGGGAATTTGCTTACATTGAATGCACATTATGTCAAAAATTTGCAAGACATGTAATTCTGTCCAGATGTAACTCACTGATTTGAGTGGTTCTTTGTTATTGATGATTGAGCTCTATTTAGATAAACAGTTTTATCACAAAGGCTTCAGCATATTATTGCAATACAGACAGTGTTACTTCAAGTTCACTCTCATGTTCCTACAAACACTATGAAAAGTTTCATCTACTCACTGGCATTTGCATTATTGATCCTGTTAATAAATCACATTGGTAATTTAAATCTATTGTTGACAGGAAAACAATGTGTTCTTAAGTGTATAAAAACTTGTAAACTGGCTCATCAACTTTTATGCTGAGTTCCCAGGTTTGATTCCCGGTGGGGTCAGGGATTTTCTCTGCCTCATGATGATAGGTTTAAGTAGTTCTAAGTTCTAGGGGACTGATGACCATAGATGTTAAGTCCCATAGTGCTCAGAGCCATAACTTTCACGCAATTATTGATCAACTGCCACCTTGTAATTACCTGATCTGAAAAAACGGAACTTCCGTAATTGCACTGCTGAAATTTTACTGTAATGCTCAAGCCAACTGTTTATCATCAGGAGGTGATTACAAATTGTGCTCATTAACTGCAGTCTATTTATTCACTTCATTGACCTCTCGCATCTATTTATTCACTTCATTGACCTCTCACATCAGGCTCTGCACCTTTTTTCATATGTTGCTGGCAGCAGTTGAGTGGTTGCCATTTATCATATTTAAGTTTTACTACTCATTCCAAGAACACTGTATTATTCGCACTGTAGTATTAAAATTTCACACTAGATCAACATTAGTTGTTGTTATCCAGCTATGACAAAATTTAAGTTCAAACCATACAGAGGGAGAAAAACGAGGTAGTTTATACAAAGAATTAGGCAAAAAGTGGGTTTTGTCAATATAGGAAACATTACGATATATAAGATACCACATTTTTCATTGTCATACTAGAAGAGTGATGATGAATACAATGAGATATTTGTTTTGTTTAAATTGATTAGACATATTTTTGATTTCAGATCAATCAAGGAGGTAAAATTCCAAAATCATACTATTATAAAAACAGTGAAAAACTTGCAGAAAATGAAAATTACACTTCTGCTGTAATAAAGAAGGGAGACAAATTAAAACTTCCATTTGTTGTTGCACAAGATGGCTCTTTCCTGAAGTGAGTAACTTTTCTCAGATAATAATTTTATCAATGAGATTATCAGAATTCACTGGCCTTTTTCTTAAGTTTCTGTTCTGGTAATTACTCCCGTTACCATACTTACTAGCTGTATTAAAATCTTTTAATAAGTCTTTGTACTCTTCAGTTTATAGGCTTTACTCATCTTTATCTGTAGATTAATTTCTTACTTCCTTCCATCTAAATTTGTGACACTACTGTGTCCATAAAGTGAGCTAGTCCTTGAGTTTTCTTTTATATTACTATAAAATTCTTCAAAATTGTATACCATTGGAAAAAGATTTGTGGCCTCAAAATATTTTAAGACACTCAGAATAATACACAGTATTAATTAAAAGTGTACCCAACAAATGGAGACCAACCATAAGCAGATAAACTTATAAAACCACCCAAAAATTAAAAGAGTTAATGAACAATGGACCAGTGCTGAATACTTCAGAAATGGCTATGTGAATCTTATGTTATAATAACCTCTTAGCAACCTGAAAAGAAAAGCACTGTAACAATGTATAAGGTGAACACAAAATACTAAAGAATCAATACATTCCACATGGGGTAGAGACTGTTCATCTTGAATTTGCCAATATCATCTTTCAAACTGGAGTTGGGGAAAGATCTCTGATTAGCTGCTTTCTCTTTATGCATTTTATGTAAATGTGCATTGTAAACAAAGTGTGAGATGATATATTGTAGTATGATTGTGTCCTGTCGAGATTGCAGAGTACATTAAGAGTATGTACCAGACAAACAGATATAGAACACAGATGGCCATTTGTAACACAACACACTCCATGCAACTATCCATGGGTTTAAAATCTACATCTACATACATACTTCGGAAGCCATGGTAGCACGCATGGCAGAAGATACCCTGTGCCACTAAGTCATTTCCTTTCCTTTTCCACTTGCAAATAGAGTGAGAAAAAAATGACTATTTGTATGCATCCATATGAGCTCAAATTTGTCATATATTATCTTCATGGTCCTTACACGAAATGCATGTTGGCATCTGCAGAATCAGCATGCACTCAGTTTCGAAGGCTGGTTCTCAAAATCTTCTAAACAGTGTCCTTGAAAAACAATGCCACCTTCCCTCAAGGGATTCCCATTTGAGTTCCCGAAGTGTCTCTGTAATACTTGTGTGTTGCTCAGACCTACCAGTAACTAATCTAGCAACCTGACTCTGAATTGCTTTAATGCCTTCCTTTACTCCAACTTGGAGCAGGTCCCAAATACTTCAGCAGTAATCAAAAATATAGTCCTATATGTGGTCTCCTTCACAGATGAACCACACTTTTCTAAAATGGTCCCAATAAACCAAAGTCAACCATTCACCTTCCCTACCATAATCATGACACACTCATTCCATTACATATTTCCTGGTAACTTTAATCCGAGATACACTACTGTTTGTAAAAAGTGAAACATTTAGAAACAATGGTCTGCAACATGTCATGATAAGAACAGCAGAACTGTAATAAATGATTCAAATGACAGGCAGGTACTGTGCATATAGGCCCAACAGCACTCTCTTTTGTGTGGCCAGAGAGGTCAGAATTACATGATGCTCAATTGGTGCACAGCTGCCATACAAAGTGGAAACGTGTCACCTAGTGCCACTAGCAGTCAGAATAAGTGATAAACACCTCCTAAATAAAGAATACATGACCAAGCAACAAGAGGAAAGGAGAATTATTACACAAGACAGCAAAATCTGAAATTTACAATGAGTGCTCCCAATGAAGCAGGAAAAAGGTTTCCAACAAGCATCGAAAATCAATTAAGGAAGTAAAGGAATTAAATTTATATAACAGTCATTTTAAAGTGTATCTTACAGAGAACACTATGAGTGAAAATTAAATGTCAAATTAAATATTAGCTATTGTACAGTAACATAAAATATGTAATAACTTCATATGTATCTATGAATGTAATCCTGTTTTCTTTGCTGTACACTTATTGTATATATAAAATTGTATGAAGCACCCTTTACTCTCAGCTGAAAATTATTGGCTGGAGTCCACGGGCAAAGGATAAGTAAGTAAATATATGTACAGATAGATAGATCAACAAACTATGATATCACAGAGTGCAATATCAGCATGTGAAGGAGTTCAAACAGGGCAGAATGACTGGTCTCTGGGAGGCAGGTCTGTCACCGATGGCACTGTGGCTTATACAGCACTTGCTGCTTAAACAGTGAGGGGAAAGTGGAACCAGTGGAGAGAAGGAGGACATACACAGTGCCAACAGGGTATTGAATGAAACGATGTGGCCACAGTGGGAGATGACCACTATCTTGTTTGCTTTGCCGTAACGGACTGAAGAGCTTTGTCCACAGTGTTGGCATGATGCTGGAACACTGCAACAGGTGTGGACATTTGTACATCGACAGTTCAGTGCCATCTTCTGCAGGCTGGACTGGTGACACACATGCCATTGCTTTGGTTTTCAGTGGCCAGAACCCACCAACACTGCAGACTGCAATGGTTACATCAATGTCAACACTGGAAAGCTGAGTGGCAAAATGTAGTGTTTTCATATGAATCCAACGTCAGATGCCCTACAGTGATAGCCACATAAACATTTGACACTGCTGTAGAGAACGCAATTGGACAGACTGTATTGTTGAGTGGCATAGCAGACAAAAGCCAAGTATGATGGGCCACATAAACATTTGACACTGCTGTAGAGAATGCAATTGGACAGACTGTATTGTTGAGTGGCATAGCAGACAAAAGCCAAGTATGATGGTTTGGAGTCCTATTGCCTGTAACACATGATTTCGCCTCCTTCATATTGAGGACAATCTGAACAGCTACTGCTACATCAGGGCAGTCTTACAGCCAGAGATACTGCCTCTCCTGCTGACCATTCCACATGCCATATTTCAGCAGGACAATTCCTAGCCACAAGGGGTGAGGAATGTGCAAGCCTTCTTTGAAGAATGATGGATACCACTGCTTCCGTGGGATGCCTGTTTGCCTGATGTCACCCATTAAATATGCCTGGTATGTGGTCAGTTAGCAACTTGTTTATTCAGGTCCTCCTGCAGCCACAGTTGATGCTTTGTGGACTCACCTACAAACTGTGAGGTGGAGTATTCCCCAGAAGCATGTTTAGGCGCTCTGCTATTCCATGCCATGATGTCAACAGGTCTGATTGTAGCATATGGTTGCACTGCTCTGTATTGAAAGTAAAGTAAAATATAATGTTACCATTTTTCTCCAAAATATTCTGGGATTGAAGAATAAAGTAGACGAGCTCCTGGTTTGTTTAGACAACATTGAATCTGGTAATGTAATAGATATACTATGCTTGAAACTTCCTGGCAGATTAAAACTGTGTGCCCGACCGAGACTCGAACTCGGGACCTTTGCCTTTCGCGGGCAAGTGCTCTACCATCTGAGCTACCGAAGCACGACTCACGTCCGGTACTCACAGCTTTACTTCTGCCAGTACCTCGTCTCCTACCTTCCAAACTTTACAGAAGCTCTCCTGCGAACCTTGCAGAACTAGCACTCCTGAAAGAAAGGATATTGCGGAGACATGGCTTAGCCACAGCCTGGGGGATGTTTCCAGAATGAGATTTTCACTCTGCAGCGGAGTGTGCGCTGATATGAAACTTCCTGGCAGATTAAAACTGTGTGCCCGACCGAGACTCGAACTCGGGACCTTTGCCTTTCGCGGGCAAGTGCTCTACCATCTGAGCTACCGAAGCACGACTCACGTCCGGTACTCACAGCTTTACTTCTGCCAGTACCTCGTCTCCTACCTTCCACACTTTACAGAAGCTCTCCTGCGAACCTTGCAGAACTAGCACTCCTGAAAGAAAGGATATTGCGGAGACATGGCTTAGCCACAGCCTGGGGGATGTTTCCAGAATGAGATTTTCACTCTGCAGCGGAGTGTGCGCTGATATGAAACTTCCTGGCAGATTAAAACTGTGTGCCCGACAGAGACTCGAACTCGGGACCTTTGCCTTTCGCGGGCAAGTGCTCTACCATCTGAGCTACCGAAGCACGACTCACGTCCGGTACTCACAGCTTTACTTCTGCCAGTACCTCGTCTCCTACCTTCCAAACTTTACAGAAGCTCTCCTGCGAACCTTGCAGAACTAGCACTCCTGAAAGAAAGGATATTGCGGAGACATGGCTTAGCCACAGCCTGGGGGATGTTTCCAGAATGAGATTTTCACTCTGCAGCGGAGTGTGCGCTGATATGAAACTTCCTGGCAGATTAAAACTGTGTGCCCGACCGAGACTCGAACTCGGGACCTTTGCCTTTCGCGGGCAAGTGCTCTACCATCTGAGCTACCGAAGCACGACTCACGTCCGGTACTCACAGCTTTACTTCTGCCAGTACCTCGTCTCCTACCTTCCAAACTTTACAGAAGCTCTCCTGCGAACCTTGCAGAACTAGCACTCCTGAAAGAAAGGATATTGCGGAGACATGGCTTAGCCACAGCCTGGGGGATGTTTCCAGAATGAGATTTTCACTCTGCAGCGGAGTGTGCGCTGATATGAAACTTCCTGGCAGATTAAAACTGTGTGCCCGACCGAGACTCGAACTCGGGACCTTTGCCTTTCGCGGGCAAGTGCTCTACCATCTGAGCTACCGAAGCACGACTCACGTCCGGTACTCACAGCTTTACTTCTGCCAGTACCTCGTCTCCTACCTTCCAAACTTTACAGAAGCTCTCCTGCGAACCTTGCAGAACTAGCACTCCTGAAAGAAAGGATATTGCGGAGACATGGCTTAGCCACAGCCTGGGGGATGTTTCCAGAATGAGATTTTCACTCTGCAGCGGAGTGTGCGCTGATATGAAACTTCCTGGCAGATTAAAACTGTGTGCCCGACCGAGACTCGAACTCGGGACCTTTGCCTTTCGCGGGCAAGTGCTCTACCATCTGAGCTACCGAAGCACGACTCACGTCCGGTACTCACAGCTTTACTTCTGCCAGTACCTCGTCTCCTACCTTCCAAACTTTACAGAAGCTCTCCTGCGAACCTTGCAGAACTAGCACTCCTGAAAGAAAGGATATTGCGGAGACATGGCTTAGCCACAGCCTGGGGGATGTTTCCAGAATGAGATTTTCACTCTGCAGCGGAGTGTGCGCTGATATGAAACTTCCTGGCAGATTAAAACTGTGTGCCCGACCGAGACTCGAACTCGGGACCTTTGCCTTTCGCGGGCAAGTGCTCTACCATCTGAGCTACCGAAGCACGACTCACGTCCGGTACTCACAGCTTTACTTCTGCCAGTACCTCGTCTCCTACCTTCCAAACTTTACAGAAGCTCTCCTGCGAACCTTGCAGAACTAGCACTCCTGAAAGAAAGGATATTGCGGAGACATGGCTTAGCCACAGCCTGGGGGATGTTTCCAGAATGAGATTTTCACTCTGCAGCGGAGTGTGCGCTGATATGAAACTTCCTGGCAGATTAAAACTGTGTGCCCGACCGAGACTCGAACTCGGGACCTTTGCCTTTCGCGGGCAAGTGCTCTACCATCTGAGCTACCGAAGCACGACTCACGTCCGGTACTCACAGCTTTACTTCTGCCAGTACCTCATCTCCTACCTTCCAAACTTTACAGAAGCTCTCCTGCGAACCTTGCAGAACTAGCACTCCTGAAAGAAAGGATATTGCGGAGACATGGCTTAGCCACAGCCTGGGGGATGTTTCCAGAATGAGATTTTCACTCTGCAGCGGAGTGTGCGCTGATATGAAACTTCCTGGCAGATTAAAACTGTGTGCCCGACCGAGACTCGAACTCGGGACCTTTGCCTTTCGCGGGCAAGTGCTCTACCATCTGAGCTACCGAAGCACGACTCACGTCCGGTACTCACAGCTTTACTTCTGCCAGTACCTCGTCTCCTACCTTCCAAACTTTACAGAAGCTCTCCTGCGAACCTTGCAGAACTAGCACTCCTGAAAGAAAGGATATTGCGGAGACATGGCTTAGCCACAGCCTGGGGGATGTTTCCAGAATGAGATTTTCACTCTGCAGCGGAGTGTGCGCTGATATGAAACTTCCTGGCAGATTAAAACTGTGTGCCCGACAGAGACTCGAACTCGGGACCTTTGCCTTTCGCGGGCAAGTGCTCTACCATCTGAGCTACCGAAGCACGACTCACGTCCGGTACTCACAGCTTTACTTCTGCCAGTACCTCGTCTCCTACCTTCCAAACTTTACAGAAGCTCTCCTGCGAACCTTGCAGAACTAGCACTCCTGAAAGAAAGGATATTGCGGAGACATGGCTTAGCCACAGCCTGGGGGATGTTTCCAGAATGAGATTTTCACTCTGCAGCGGAGTGTGCGCTGATATGAAACTTCCTGGCAGATTAAAACTGTGTGCCCGACCGAGACTCGAACTCGGGACCTTTGCCTTTCGCGGGCAAGTGCTCTACCATCTGAGCTACCGAAGCACGACTCACGTCCGGTACTCACAGCTTTACTTCTGCCAGTACCTCGTCTCCTACCTTCCAAACTTTACAGAAGCTCTCCTGCGAACCTTGCAGAACTAGCACTCCTGAAAGAAAGGATATTGCGGAGACATGGCTTAGCCACAGCCTGGGGGATGTTTCCAGAATGAGATTTTCACTCTGCAGCGGAGTGTGCGCTGATATGAAACTTCCTGGCAGATTAAAACTGTGTGCCCGACCGAGACTCGAACTCGGGACCTTTGCCTTTCGCGGGCAAGTGCTCTACCATCTGAGCTACCGAAGCACGACTCACGTCCGGTACTCACAGCTTTACTTCTGCCAGTACCTCGTCTCCTACCTTCCAAACTTTACAGAAGCTCTCCTGCGAACCTTGCAGAACTAGCACTCCTGAAAGAAAGGATATTGCGGAGACATGGCTTAGCCACAGCCTGGGGGATGTTTCCAGAATGAGATTTTCACTCTGCAGCGGAGTGTGCGCTGATATGAAACTTCCTGGCAGATTAAAACTGTGTGCCCGACCGAGACTCGAACTCGGGACCTTTGCCTTTCGCGGGCAAGTGCTCTACCATCTGAGCTACCGAAGCACGACTCACGTCCGGTACTCACAGCTTTACTTCTGCCAGTACCTCGTCTCCTACCTTCCAAACTTTACAGAAGCTCTCCTGCGAACCTTGCAGAACTAGCACTCCTGAAAGAAAGGATATTGCGGAGACATGGCTTAGCCACAGCCTGGGGGATGTTTCCAGAATGAGATTTTCACTCTGCAGCGGAGTGTGCGCTGATATGAAACTTCCTGGCAGATTAAAACTGTGTGCCCGACCGAGACTCGAACTCGGGACCTTTGCCTTTCGCGGGCAAGTGCTCTACCATCTGAGCTACCGAAGCACGACTCACGTCCGGTACTCACAGCTTTACTTCTGCCAGTACCTCGTCTCCTACCTTCCAAACTTTACAGAAGCTCTCCTGCGAACCTTGCAGAACTAGCACTCCTGAAAGAAAGGATATTGCGGAGACATGGCTTAGCCACAGCCTGGGGGATGTTTCCAGAATGAGATTTTCACTCTGCAGCGGAGTGTGCGCTGATATGAAACTTCCTGGCAGATTAAAACTGTGTGCCCGACCGAGACTCGAACTCGGGACCTTTGCCTTTCGCGGGCAAGTGCTCTACCATCTGAGCTACCGAAGCACGACTCACGTCCGGTACTCACAGCTTTACTTCTGCCAGTACCTCGTCTCCTACGTTCCAAACTTTACAGAAGCTCTCCTGCGAACCTTGCAGAACTAGCACTCCTGAAAGAAAGGATATTGCGGAGACATGGCTTAGCCACAGCCTGGGGGATGTTTCCAGAATGAGATTTTCACTCTGCAGCGGAGTGTGCGCTGATATGAAACTTCCTGGCAGATTAAAACTGTGTGCCCGACCGAGACTCGAACTCGGGACCTTTGCCTTTCGCGGGCAAGTGCTCTACCATCTGAGCTACCGAAGCACGACTCACGTCCGGTACTCACAGCTTTACTTCTGCCAGTACCTCGTCTCCTACCTTCCAAACTTTACAGAAGCTCTCCTGCGAACCTTGCAGAACTAGCACTCCTGAAAGAAAGGATATTGCGGAGACATGGCTTAGCCACAGCCTGGGGGATGTTTCCAGAATGAGATTTTCACTCTGCAGCGGAGTGTGCGCTGATATGAAACTTCCTGGCAGATTAAAACTGTGTGCCCGACCGAGACTCGAACTCGGGACCTTTGCCTTTCGCGGGCAAGTGCTCTACCATCTGAGCTACCGAAGCACGACTCACGTCCGGTACTCACAGCTTTACTTCTGCCAGTACCTCGTCTCCTACCTTCCAAACTTTACAGAAGCTCTCCTGCGAACCTTGCAGAACTAGCACTCCTGAAAGAAAGGATATTGCGGAGACATGGCTTAGCCACAGCCTGGGGGATGTTTCCAGAATGAGATTTTCACTCTGCAGCGGAGTGTGCGCTGATATGAAACTTCCTGGCAGATTAAAACTGTGTGCCCGACCGAGACTCGAACTCGGGACCTTTGCCTTTCGCGGGCAAGTGCTCTACCATCTGAGCTACCGAAGCACGACTCACGTCCGGTACTCACAGCTTTACTTCTGCCAGTACCTCGTCTCCTACCTTCCAAACTTTACAGAAGCTCTCCTGCGAACCTTGCAGAACTAGCACTCCTGAAAGAAAGGATATTGCGGAGACATGGCTTAGCCACAGCCTGGGGGATGTTTCCAGAATGAGATTTTCACTCTGCAGCGGAGTGTGCGCTGATATGAAACTTCCTGGCAGATTAAAACTGTGTGCCCGACCGAGACTCGAACTCGGGACCTTTGCCTTTCGCGGGCAAGTGCTCTACCATCTGAGCTACCGAAGCACGACTCACGTCCGGTACTCACAGCTTTACTTCTGCCAGTACCTCGTCTCCTACCTTCCAAACTTTACAGAAGCTCTCCTGCGAACCTTGCAGAACTAGCACTCCTGAAAGAAAGGATATTGCGGAGACATGGCTTAGCCACAGCCTGGGGGATGTTTCCAGAATGAGATTTTCACTCTGCAGCGGAGTGTGCGCTGATATGAAACTTCCTGGCAGATTAAAACTGTGTGCCCGACCGAGACTCGAACTCGGGACCTTTGCCTTTCGCGGGCAAGTGCTCTACCATCTGAGCTACCGAAGCACGACTCACGTCCGGTACTCACAGCTTTACTTCTGCCAGTACCTCGTCTCCTACCTTCCAAACTTTACAGAAGCTCTCCTGCGAACCTTGCAGAACTAGCACTCCTGAAAGAAAGGATATTGCGGAGACATGGCTTAGCCACAGCCTGGGGGATGTTTCCAGAATGAGATTTTCACTCTGCAGCGGAGTGTGCGCTGATATGAAACTTCCTGGCAGATTAAAACTGTGTGCCCGACCGAGACTCGAACTCGGGACCTTTGCCTTTCGCGGGCAAGTGCTCTACCATCTGAGCTACCGAAGCACGACTCACGTCCGGTACTCACAGCTTTACTTCTGCCAGTACCTCGTCTCCTACCTTCCAAACTTTACAGAAGCTCTCCTGCGAACCTTGCAGAACTAGCACTCCTGAAAGAAAGGATATTGCGGAGACATGGCTTAGCCACAGCCTGGGGGATGTTTCCAGAATGAGATTTTCACTCTGCAGCGGAGTGTGCGCTGATATGAAACTTCCTGGCAGATTAAAACTGTGTGCCCGACCGAGACTCGAACTCGGGACCTTTGCCTTTCGCGGGCAAGTGCTCTACCATCTGAGCTACCGAAGCACGACTCACGTCCGGTACTCACAGCTTTACTTCTGCCAGTACCTCGTCTCCTACCTTCCAAACTTTACAGAAGCTCTCCTGCGAACCTTGCAGAACTAGCACTCCTGAAAGAAAGGATATTGCGGAGACATGGCTTAGCCACAGCCTGGGGGATGTTTCCAGAATGAGATTTTCACTCTGCAGCGGAGTGTGCGCTGATATGAAACTTCCTGGCAGATTAAAACTGTGTGCCCGACCGAGACTCGAACTCGGGACCTTTGCCTTTCGCGGGCAAGTGCTCTACCATCTGAGCTACCGAAGCACGACTCACGTCCGGTACTCACAGCTTTACTTCTGCCAGTACCTCGTCTCCTACCTTCCAAACTTTACAGAAGCTCTCCTGCGAACCTTGCAGAACTAGCACTCCTGAAAGAAAGGATATTGCGGAGACATGGCTTAGCCACAGCCTGGGGGATGTTTCCAGAATGAGATTTTCACTCTGCAGCGGAGTGTGCGCTGATATGAAACTTCCTGGCAGATTAAAACTGTGTGCCCGACGGAACTCGAACTCGGGACCTTTGCCTTTCGCGGGCAAGTGCTCTACCATCTGAGCTACCGAAGCACGACTCACGTCCGGTACTCACAGCTTTACTTCTGCCAGTACCTCGTCTCCTACCTTCCAAACTTTACAGAAGCTCTCCTGCGAACCTTGCAGAACTAGCACTCCTGAAAGAAAGGATATTGCGGAGACATGGCTTAGCCACAGCCTGGGGGATGTTTCCAGAATGAGATTTTCACTCTGCAGCGGAGTGTGCGCTGATATGAAACTTCCTGGCAGATTAAAACTGTGTGCCCGACCGAGACTCGAACTCGGGACCTTTGCCTTTCGCGGGCAAGTGCTCTACCATCTGAGCTACCGAAGCACGACTCACGTCCGGTACTCACAGCTTTACTTCTGCCAGTACCTCGTCTCCTACCTTCCAAACTTTACAGAAGCTCTCCTGCGAACCTTGCAGAACTAGCACTCCTGAAAGAAAGGATATTGCGGAGACATGGCTTAGCTACAGCCTGGGGGATGTTTCCAGAATGAGATTTTCACTCTGCAGCGGAGTGTGCGCTGATATGAAACTTCCTGGCAGATTAAAACTGTGTGCCCGACCGAGACTCGAACTCGGGACCTTTGCCTTTCGCGGGCAAGTGCTCTACCATCTGAGCTACCGAAGCACGACTCACGTCCGGTACTCACAGCTTTACTTCTGCCAGTACCTCGTCTCCTACCTTCCAAACTTTACAGAAGCTCTCCTGCGAACCTTGCAGAACTAGCACTCCTGAAAGAAAGGATATTGCGGAGACATGGCTTAGCCACAGCCTGGGGGATGTTTCCAGAATGAGATTTTCACTCTGCAGCGGAGTGTGCGCTGATATGAAACTTCCTGGCAGATTAAAACTGTGTGCCCGACCGAGACTCGAACTCGGGACCTTTGCCTTTCGCGGGCAAGTGCTCTACCATCTGAGCTACCGAAGCACGACTCACGTCCGGTACTCACAGCTTTACTTCTGCCAGTACCTCGTCTCCTACCTTCCAAACTTTACAGAAGCTCTCCTGCGAACCTTGCAGAACTAGCACTCCTGAAAGAAAGGATATTGCGGAGACATGGCTTAGCCACAGCCTGGGGGATGTTTCCAGAATGAGATTTTCACTCTGCAGCGGAGTGTGCGCTGATATGAAACTTCCTGGCAGATTAAAACTGTGTGCCCGACCGAGACTCGAACTCGGGACCTTTGCCTTTCGCGGGCAAGTGCTCTACCATCTGAGCTACCGAAGCACGACTCACGTCCGGTACTCACAGCTTTACTTCTGCCAGTACCTCGTCTCCTACCTTCCAAACTTTACAGAAGCTCTCCTGCGAACCTTGCAGAACTAGCACTCCTGAAAGAAAGGATATTGCGGAGACATGGCTTAGCCACAGCCTGGGGGATGTTTCCAGAATGAGATTTTCACTCTGCAGCGGAGTGTGCGCTGATATGAAACTTCCTGGCAGATTAAAACTGTGTGCCCGACCGAGACTCGAACTCGGGACCTTTGCCTTTCGCGGGCAAGTGCTCTACCATCTGAGCTACCGAAGCACGACTCACGTCCGGTACTCACAGCTTTACTTCTGCCAGTACCTCGTCTCCTACCTTCCAAACTTTACAGAAGCTCTCCTGCGAACCTTGCAGAACTAGCACTCCTGAAAGAAAGGATATTGCGGAGACATGGCTTAGCCACAGCCTGGGGGATGTTTCCAGAATGAGATTTTCACTCTGCAGCGGAGTGTGCGCTGATATGAAACTTCCTGGCAGATTAAAACTGTGTGCCCGACCGAGACTCGAACTCGGGACCTTTGCCTTTCGCGGGCAAGTGCTCTACCATCTGAGCTACCGAAGCACGACTCACGTCCGGTACTCACAGCTTTACTTCTGCCAGTACCTCGTCTCCTACCTTCCAAACTTTACAGAAGCTCTCCTGCGAACCTTGCAGAACTAGCACTCCTGAAAGAAAGGATATTGCGGAGACATGGCTTAGCCACAGCCTGGGGGATGTTTCCAGAATGAGATTTTCACTCTGCAGCGGAGTGTGCGCTGATATGAAACTTCCTGGCAGATTAAAACTGTGTGCCCGACCGAGACTCGAACTCGGGACCTTTGCCTTTCGCGGGCAAGTGCTCTACCATCTGAGCTACCGAAGCACGACTCACGTCCGGTACTCACAGCTTTACTTCTGCCAGTACCTCGTCTCCTACCTTCCAAACTTTACAGAAGCTCTCCTGCGAACCTTGCAGAACTAGCACTCCTGAAAGAAAGGATATTGCGGAGACATGGCTTAGCCACAGCCTGGGGGATGTTTCCAGAATGAGATTTTCACTCTGCAGCGGAGTGTGCGCTGATATGAAACTTCCTGGCAGATTAAAACTGTGTGCCCGACCGAGACTCGAACTCGGGACCTTTGCCTTTCGCGGGCAAGTGCTCTACCATCTGAGCTACCGAAGCACGACTCACGTCCGGTACTCACAGCTTTACTTCTGCCAGTACCTCGTCTCCTACCTTCCAAACTTTACAGAAGCTCTCCTGCGAACCTTGCAGAACTAGCACTCCTGAAAGAAAGGATATTGCGGAGACATGGCTTAGCCACAGCCTGGGGGATGTTTCCAGAATGAGATTTTCACTCTGCAGCGGAGTGTGCGCTGATATGAAACTTCCTGGCAGATTAAAACTGTGTGCCCGACCGAGACTCGAACTCGGGACCTTTGCCTTTCGCGGGCAAGTGCTCTACCATCTGAGCTACCGAAGCACGACTCACGTCCGGTACTCACAGCTTTACTTCTGCCAGTACCTCGTCTCCTACATTCCAAACTTTACAGAAGCTCTCCTGCGAACCTTGCAGAACTAGCACTCCTGAAAGAAAGGATATTGCGGAGACATGGCTTAGCCACAGCCTGGGGGATGTTTCCAGAATGAGATTTTCACTCTGCAGCGGAGTGTGCGCTGATATGAAACTTCCTGGCAGATTAAAACTGTGTGCCCGACCGAGACTCGAACTCGGGACCTTTGCCTTTCGCGGGCAAGTGCTCTACCATCTGAGCTACCGAAGCACGACTCACGTCCGGTACTCACAGCTTTACTTCTGCCAGTACCTCGTCTCCTACCTTCCAAACTTTACAGAAGCTCTCCTGCGAACCTTGCAGAACTAGCACTCCTGAAAGAAAGGATATTGCGGAGACATGGCTTAGCCACAGCCTGGGGGATGTTTCCAGAATGAGATTTTCACTCTGCAGCGGAGTGTGTGCTGATATGAAACTTCCTGGCAGATTAAAACTGTGTGCCCGACCGAGACTCGAACTCGGGACCTTTGCCTTTCGCGGGCAAGTGCTCTACCATCTGAGCTACCGAAGCACGACTCACGTCCGGTACTCACAGCTTTACTTCTGCCAGTACCTCGTCTCCTACCTTCCAAACTTTACAGAAGCTCTCCTGCGAACCTTGCAGAACTAGCACTCCTGAAAGAAAGGATATTGCGGAGACATGGCTTAGCCACAGCCTGGGGGATGTTTCCAGAATGAGATTTTCACTCTGCAGCGGAGTGTGCGCTGATATGAAACTTCCTGGCAGATTAAAACTGTGTGCCCGACCGAGACTCGAACTCGGGACCTTTGCCTTTCGCGGGCAAGTGCTCTACCATCTGAGCTACCGAAGCACGACTCACGTCCGGTACTCACAGCTTTACTTCTGCCAGTACCTCGTCTCCTACCTTCCAAACTTTACAGAAGCTCTCCTGCGAACCTTGCAGAACTAGCACTCCTGAAAGAAAGGATATTGCGGAGACATGGCTTAGCCACAGCCTGGGGGATGTTTCCAGAATGAGATTTTCACTCTGCAGCGGAGTGTGCGCTGATATGAAACTTCCTGGCAGATTAAAACTGTGTGCCCGACCGAGACTCGAACTCGGGACCTTTGCCTTTCGCGGGCAAGTGCTCTACCATCTGAGCTACCGAAGCACGACTCACGTCCGGTACTCACAGCTTTACTTCTGCCAGTACCTCGTCTCCTACCTTCCAAACTTTACAGAAGCTCTCCTGCGAACCTTGCAGAACTAGCACTCCTGAAAGAAAGGATATTGCGGAGACATGGCTTAGCCACAGCCTGGGGGATGTTTCCAGAATGAGATTTTCACTCTGCAGCGGAGTGTGCGCTGATATGAAACTTCCTGGCAGATTAAAACTGTGTGCCCGACCGAGACTCGAACTCGGGACCTTTGCCTTTCGCGGGCAAGTGCTCTACCATCTGAGCTACCGAAGCACGACTCACGTCCGGTACTCACAGCTTTACTTCTGCCAGTACCTCGTCTCCTACCTTCCAAACTTTACAGAAGCTCTCCTGCGAACCTTGCAGAACTAGCACTCCTGAAAGAAAGGATATTGCGGAGACATGGCTTAGCCACAGCCTGGGGGATGTTTCCAGAATGAGATTTTCACTCTGCAGCGGAGTGTGCGCTGATATGAAACTTCCTGGCAGATTAAAACTGTGTGCCCGACCGAGACTCGAACTCGGGACCTTTGCCTTTCGCGGGCAAGTGCTCTACCATCTGAGCTACCGAAGCACGACTCACGTCCGGTACTCACAGCTTTACTTCTGCCAGTACCTCGTCTCCTACCTTCCAAACTTTACAGAAGCTCTCCTGCGAACCTTGCAGAACTAGCACTCCTGAAAGAAAGGATATTGCGGAGACATGGCTTAGCCACAGCCTGGGGGATGTTTCCAGAATGAGATTTTCACTCTGCAGCGGAGTGTGCGCTGATATGAAACTTCCTGGCAGATTAAAACTGTGTGCCCGACCGAGACTCGAACTCGGGACCTTTGCCTTTCGCGGGCAAGTGCTCTACCATCTGAGCTACCGAAGCACGACTCACGTCCGGTACTCACAGCTTTACTTCTGCCAGTACCTCGTCTCCTACCTTCCAAACT
The DNA here is from genome assembly GCF_021461385.2 of Schistocerca piceifrons. NCBI lineage: Eukaryota > Metazoa > Arthropoda > Insecta > Orthoptera > Acrididae > Schistocerca > Schistocerca piceifrons. The sequence continues at coordinate 1,064,310,955 of NC_060138.1, forward strand.
TTACAGAAGCTCTCCTGCGAACCTTGCAGAACTAGCACTCCTGAAAGAAAGGATATTGCGGAGACATGGCTTAGCCACAGCCTGGGGGATGTTTCCAGAATGAGATTTTCACTCTGCAGCGGAGTGTGCGCTGATATGAAACTTCCTGGCAGATTAAAACTGTGTGCCCGACCGAGACTCGAACTCGGGACCTTTGCCTTTCGCGGGCAAGTGCTCTACCATCTGAGCTACCGAAGCACGACTCACGTCCGGTACTCACAGCTTTACTTCTGCCAGTACCTCGTCTCCTACCTTCCAAACTTTACAGAAGCTCTCCTGCGAACCTTGCAGAACTAGCACTCCTGAAAGAAAGGATATTGCGGAGACATGGCTTAGCCACAGCCTGGGGGATGTTTCCAGAATGAGATTTTCACTCTGCAGCGGAGTGTGCGCTGATATGAAACTTCCTGGCAGATTAAAACTGTGTGCCCGACCGAGACTCGAACTCGGGACCTTTGCCTTTCGCGGGCAAGTGCTCTACCATCTGAGCTACCGAAGCACGACTCACGTCCGGTACTCACAGCTTTACTTCTGCCAGTACCTCGTCTCCTACCTTCCAAACTTTACAGAAGCTCTCCTGCGAACCTTGCAGAACTAGCACTCCTGAAAGAAAGGATATTGCGGAGACATGGCTTAGCCACAGCCTGGGGGATGTTTCCAGAATGAGATTTTCACTCTGCAGCGGAGTGTGCGCTGATATGAAACTTCCTGGCAGATTAAAACTGTGTGCCCGATCGAGACTCGAACTCGGGACCTTTGCCTTTCGCGGGCAAGTGCTCTACCATCTGAGCTACCGAAGCACGACTCACGTCCGGTACTCACAGCTTTACTTCTGCCAGTACCTCATCTCCTACCTTCCAAACTTTACAGAAGCTCTCCTGCGAACCTTGCAGAACTAGCACTCCTGAAAGAAAGGATATTGCGGAGACATGGCTTAGCCACAGCCTGGGGGATGTTTCCAGAATGAGATTTTCACTCTGCAGCGGAGTGTGCGCTGATATGAAACTTCCTGGCAGATTAAAACTGTGTGCCCGACCGAGACTCGAACTCGGGACCTTTGCCTTTCGCGGGCAAGTGCTCTACCATCTGAGCTACCGAAGCACGACTCACGTCCGGTACTCACAGCTTTACTTCTGCCAGTACCTCGTCTCCTACCTTCCAAACTTTACAGAAGCTCTCCTGCGAACCTTGCAGAACTAGCACTCCTGAAAGAAAGGATATTGCGGAGACATGGCTTAGCCACAGCCTGGGGGATGTTTCCAGAATGAGATTTTCACTCTGCAGCGGAGTGTGCGCTGATATGAAACTTCCTGGCAGATTAAAACTGTGTGCCCGACAGAGACTCGAACTCGGGACCTTTGCCTTTCGCGGGCAAGTGCTCTACCATCTGAGCTACCGAAGCACGACTCACGTCCGGTACTCACAGCTTTACTTCTGCCAGTACCTCGTCTCCTACCTTCCAAACTTTACAGAAGCTCTCCTGCGAACCTTGCAGAACTAGCACTCCTGAAAGAAAGGATATTGCGGAGACATGGCTTAGCCACAGCCTGGGGGATGTTTCCAGAATGAGATTTTCACTCTGCAGCGGAGTGTGCGCTGATATGAAACTTCCTGGCAGATTAAAACTGTGTGCCCGACCGAGACTCGAACTCGGGACCTTTGCCTTTCGCGGGCAAGTGCTCTACCATCTGAGCTACCGAAGCACGACTCACGTCCGGTACTCACAGCTTTACTTCTGCCAGTACCTCGTCTCCTACCTTCCAAACTTTACAGAAGCTCTCCTGCGAACCTTGCAGAACTAGCACTCCTGAAAGAAAGGATATTGCGGAGACATGGCTTAGCCACAGCCTGGGGGATGTTTCCAGAATGAGATTTTCACTCTGCAGCGGAGTGTGCGCTGATATGAAACTTCCTGGCAGATTAAAACTGTGTGCCCGACCGAGACTCGAACTCGGGACCTTTGCCTTTCGCGGGCAAGTGCTCTACCATCTGAGCTACCGAAGCACGACTCACGTCCGGTACTCACAGCTTTACTTCTGCCAGTACCTCGTCTCCTACCTTCCACACTTTACAGAAGCTCTCCTGCGAACCTTGCAGAACTAGCACTCCTGAAAGAAAGGATATTGCGGAGACATGGCTTAGCCACAGCCTGGGGGATGTTTCCAGAATGAGATTTTCACTCTGCAGCGGAGTGTGCGCTGATATGAAACTTCCTGGCAGATTAAAACTGTGTGCCCGACAGAGACTCGAACTCGGGACCTTTGCCTTTCGCGGGCAAGTGCTCTACCATCTGAGCTACCGAAGCACGACTCACGTCCGGTACTCACAGCTTTACTTCTGCCAGTACCTCGTCTCCTACCTTCCAAACTTTACAGAAGCTCTCCTGCGAACCTTGCAGAACTAGCACTCCTGAAAGAAAGGATATTGCGGAGACATGGCTTAGCCACAGCCTGGGGGATGTTTCCAGAATGAGATTTTCACTCTGCAGCGGAGTGTGCGCTGATATGAAACTTCCTGGCAGATTAAAACTGTGTGCCCGACCGAGACTCGAACTCGGGACCTTTGCCTTTCGCGGGCAAGTGCTCTACCATCTGAGCTACCGAAGCACGACTCACGTCCGGTACTCACAGCTTTACTTCTGCCAGTACCTCGTCTCCTACCTTCCAAACTTTACAGAAGCTCTCCTGCGAACCTTGCAGAACTAGCACTCCTGAAAGAAAGGATATTGCGGAGACATGGCTTAGCCACAGCCTGGGGGATGTTTCCAGAATGAGATTTTCACTCTGCAGCGGAGTGTGCGCTGATATGAAACTTCCTGGCAGATTAAAACTGTGTGCCCGACCGAGACTCGAACTCGGGACCTTTGCCTTTCGCGGGCAAGTGCTCTACCATCTGAGCTACCGAAGCACGACTCACGTCCGGTACTCACAGCTTTACTTCTGCCAGTACCTCGTCTCCTACCTTCCAAACTTTACAGAAGCTCTCCTGCGAACCTTGCAGAACTAGCACTCCTGAAAGAAAGGATATTGCGGAGACATGGCTTAGCCACAGCCTGGGGGATGTTTCCAGAATGAGATTTTCACTCTGCAGCGGAGTGTGCGCTGATATGAAACTTCCTGGCAGATTAAAACTGTGTGCCCGACCGAGACTCGAACTCGGGACCTTTGCCTTTCGCGGGCAAGTGCTCTACCATCTGAGCTACCGAAGCACGACTCACGTCCGGTACTCACAGCTTTACTTCTGCCAGTACCTCGTCTCCTACCTTCCAAACTTTACAGAAGCTCTCCTGCGAACCTTGCAGAACTAGCACTCCTGAAAGAAAGGATATTGCGGAGACATGGCTTAGCCACAGCCTGGGGGATGTTTCCAGAATGAGATTTTCACTCTGCAGCGGAGTGTGCGCTGATATGAAACTTCCTGGCAGATTAAAACTGTGTGCCCGACCGAGACTCGAACTCGGGACCTTTGCCTTTCGCGGGCAAGTGCTCTACCATCTGAGCTACCGAAGCACGACTCACGTCCGGTACTCACAGCTTTACTTCTGCCAGTACCTCGTCTCCTACCTTCCAAACTTTACAGAAGCTCTCCTGCGAACCTTGCAGAACTAGCACTCCTGAAAGAAAGGATATTGCGGAGACATGGCTTAGCCACAGCCTGGGGGATGTTTCCAGAATGAGATTTTCACTCTGCAGCGGAGTGTGCGCTGATATGAAACTTCCTGGCAGATTAAAACTGTGTGCCCGACCGAGACTCGAACTCGGGACCTTTGCCTTTCGCGGGCAAGTGCTCTACCATCTGAGCTACCGAAGCACGACTCACGTCCGGTACTCACAGCTTTACTTCTGCCAGTACCTCGTCTCCTACCTTCCAAACTTTACAGAAGCTCTCCTGCGAACCTTGCAGAACTAGCACTCCTGAAAGAAAGGATATTGCGGAGACATGGCTTAGCCACAGCCTGGGGGATGTTTCCAGAATGAGATTTTCACTCTGCAGCGGAGTGTGCGCTGATATGAAACTTCCTGGCAGATTAAAACTGTGTGCCCGACCGAGACTCGAACTCGGGACCTTTGCCTTTCGCGGGCAAGTGCTCTACCATCTGAGCTACCGAAGCACGACTCACGTCCGGTACTCACAGCTTTACTTCTGCCAGTACCTCGTCTCCTACCTTCCAAACTTTACAGAAGCTCTCCTGCGAACCTTGCAGAACTAGCACTCCTGAAAGAAAGGATATTGCGGAGACATGGCTTAGCCACAGCCTGGGGGATGTTTCCAGAATGAGATTTTCACTCTGCAGCGGAGTGTGCGCTGATATGAAACTTCCTGGCAGATTAAAACTGTGTGCCCGACCGAGACTCGAACTCGGGACCTTTGCCTTTCGCGGGCAAGTGCTCTACCATCTGAGCTACCGAAGCACGACTCACGTCCGGTACTCACAGCTTTACTTCTGCCAGTACCTCGTCTCCTACCTTCCAAACTTTACAGAAGCTCTCCTGCGAACCTTGCAGAACTAGCACTCCTGAAAGAAAGGATATTGCGGAGACATGGCTTAGCCACAGCCTGGGGGATGTTTCCAGAATGAGATTTTCACTCTGCAGCGGAGTGTGCGCTGATATGAAACTTCCTGGCAGATTAAAACTGTGTGCCCGACCGAGACTCGAACTCGGGACCTTTGCCTTTCGCGGGCAAGTGCTCTACCATCTGAGCTACCGAAGCACGACTCACGTCCGGTACTCACAGCTTTACTTCTGCCAGTACCTCGTCTCCTACCTTCCAAACTTTACAGAAGCTCTCCTGCGAACCTTGCAGAACTAGCACTCCTGAAAGAAAGGATATTGCGGAGACATGGCTTAGCCACAGCCTGGGGGATGTTTCCAGAATGAGATTTTCACTCTGCAGCGGAGTGTGCGCTGATATGAAACTTCCTGGCAGATTAAAACTGTGTGCCCGACCGAGACTCGAACTCGGGACCTTTGCCTTTCACGGGCAAGTGCTCTACCATCTGAGCTACCGAAGCACGACTCACGTCCGGTACTCACAGCTTTACTTCTGCCAGTACCTCGTCTCCTACCTTCCAAACTTTACAGAAGCTCTCCTGCGAACCTTGCAGAACTAGCACTCCTGAAAGAAAGGATATTGCGGAGACATGGCTTAGCCACAGCCTGGGGGATGTTTCCAGAATGAGATTTTCACTCTGCAGCGGAGTGTGCGCTGATATGAAACTTCCTGGCAGATTAAAACTGTGTGCCCGACCGAGACTCGAACTCGGGACCTTTGCCTTTCGCGGGCAAGTGCTCTACCATCTGAGCTACCGAAGCACGACTCACGTCCGGTACTCACAGCTTTACTTCTGCCAGTACCTCGTCTCCTACCTTCCAAACTTTACAGAAGCTCTCCTGCGAACCTTGCAGAACTAGCACTCCTGAAAGAAAGGATATTGCGGAGACATGGCTTAGCCACAGCCTGGGGGATGTTTCCAGAATGAGATTTTCACTCTGCAGCGGAGTGTGCGCTGATATGAAACTTCCTGGCAGATTAAAACTGTGTGCCCGACGGAACTCGATCTCGGGACCTTTGCCTTTCGCGGGCAAGTGCTCTACCATCTGAGCTACCGAAGCACGACTCACGTCCGGTACTCACAGCTTTACTTCTGCCAGTACCTCGTCTCCTACCTTCCAAACTTTACAGAAGCTCTCCTGCGAACCTTGCAGAACTAGCACTCCTGAAAGAAAGGATATTGCGGAGACATGGCTTAGCCACAGCCTGGGGGATGTTTCCAGAATGAGATTTTCACTCTGCAGCGGAGTGTGCGCTGATATGAAACTTCCTGGCAGATTAAAACTGTGTGCCCGACCGAGACTCGAACTCGGGACCTTTGCCTTTCGCGGGCAAGTGCTCTACCATCTGAGCTACCGAAGCACGACTCACGTCCGGTACTCACAGCTTTACTTCTGCCAGTACCTCGTCTCCTACCTTCCAAACTTTACAGAAGCTCTCCTGCGAACCTTGCAGAACTAGCACTCCTGAAAGAAAGGATATTGCGGAGACATGGCTTAGCCACAGCCTGGGGGATGTTTCCAGAATGAGATTTTCACTCTGCAGCGGAGTGTGCGCTGATATGAAACTTCCTGGCAGATTAAAACTGTGTGCCCGACCGAGACTCGAACTCGGGACCTTTGCCTTTCGCGGGCAAGTGCTCTACCATCTGAGCTACCGAAGCACGACTCACGTCCGGTACTCACAGCTTTACTTCTGCCAGTACCTCGTCTCCTACCTTCCAAACTTTACAGAAGCTCTCCTGCGAACCTTGCAGAACTAGCACTCCTGAAAGAAAGGATATTGCGGAGACATGGCTTAGCCACAGCCTGGGGGATGTTTCCAGAATGAGATTTTCACTCTGCAGCGGAGTGTGCGCTGATATGAAACTTCCTGGCAGATTAAAACTGTGTGCCCGACCGAGACTCGAACTCGGGACCTTTGCCTTTCGCGGGCAAGTGCTCTACCATCTGAGCTACCGAAGCACGACTCACGTCCGGTACTCACAGCTTTACTTCTGCCAGTACCTCGTCTCCTACCTTCCAAACTTTACAGAAGCTCTCCTGCGAACCTTGCAGAACTAGCACTCCTGAAAGAAAGGATATTGCGGAGACATGGCTTAGCCACAGCCTGGGGGATGTTTCCAGAATGAGATTTTCACTCTGCAGCGGAGTGTGCGCTGATATGAAACTTCCTGGCAGATTAAAACTGTGTGCCCGACCGAGACTCGAACTCGGGACCTTTGCCTTTCGCGGGCAAGTGCTCTACCATCTGAGCTACCGAAGCACGACTCACGTCCGGTACTCACAGCTTTACTTCTGCCAGTACCTCGTCTCCTACCTTCCAAACTTTACAGAAGCTCTCCTGCGAACCTTGCAGAACTAGCACTCCTGAAAGAAAGGATATTGCGGAGACATGGCTTAGCCACAGCCTGGGGGATGTTTCCAGAATGAGATTTTCACTCTGCAGCGGAGTGTGCGCTGATATGAAACTTCCTGGCAGATTAAAACTGTGTGCCCGACCGAGACTCGAACTCGGGACCTTTGCCTTTCGCGGGCAAGTGCTCTACCATCTGAGCTACCGAAGCACGACTCACGTCCGGTACTCACAGCTTTACTTCTGCCAGTACCTCGTCTCCTACCTTCCAAACTTTACAGAAGCTCTCCTGCGAACCTTGCAGAACTAGCACTCCTGAAAGAAAGGATATTGCGGAGACATGGCTTAGCCACAGCCTGGGGGATGTTTCCAGAATGAGATTTTCACTCTGCAGCGGAGTGTGCGCTGATATGAAACTTCCTGGCAGATTAAAACTGTGTGCCCGACCGAGACTCGAACTCGGGACCTTTGCCTTTCGCGGGCAAGTGCTCTACCATCTGAGCTACCGAAGCACGACTCACGTCCGGTACTCACAGCTTTACTTCTGCCAGTACCTCGTCTCCTACCTTCCAAACTTTACAGAAGCTCTCCTGCGAACCTTGCAGAACTAGCACTCCTGAAAGAAAGGATATTGCGGAGACATGGCTTAGCCACAGCCTGGGGGATGTTTCCAGAATGAGATTTTCACTCTGCAGCGGAGTGTGCGCTGATATGAAACTTCCTGGCAGATTAAAACTGTGTGCCCGACCGAGACTCGAACTCGGGACCTTTGCCTTTCGCGGGCAAGTGCTCTACCATCTGAGCTACCGAAGCACGACTCACGTCCGGTACTCACAGCTTTACTTCTGCCAGTACCTCGTCTCCTACCTTCCAAACTTTACAGAAGCTCTCCTGCGAACCTTGCAGAACTAGCACTCCTGAAAGAAAGGATATTGCGGAGACATGGCTTAGCCACAGCCTGGGGGATGTTTCCAGAATGAGATTTTCACTCTGCAGCGGAGTGTGCGCTGATATGAAACTTCCTGGCAGATTAAAACTGTGTGCCCGACCGAGACTCGAACTCGGGACCTTTGCCTTTCGCGGGCAAGTGCTCTACCATCTGAGCTACCGAAGCACGACTCACGTCCGGTACTCACAGCTTTACTTCTGCCAGTACCTCGTCTCCTACCTTCCAAACTTTACAGAAGCTCTCCTGCGAACCTTGCAGAACTAGCACTCCTGAAAGAAAGGATATTGCGGAGACATGGCTTAGCCACAGCCTGGGGGATGTTTCCAGAATGAGATTTTCACTCTGCAGCGGAGTGTGCGCTGATATGAAACTTCCTGGCAGATTAAAACTGTGTGCCCGACCGAGACTCGAACTCGGGACCTTTGCCTTTCGCGGGCAAGTGCTCTACCATCTGAGCTACCGAAGCACGACTCACGTCCGGTACTCACAGCTTTACTTCTGCCAGTACCTCGTCTCCTACCTTCCAAACTTTACAGAAGCTCTCCTGCGAACCTTGCAGAACTAGCACTCCTGAAAGAAAGGATATTGCGGAGACATGGCTTAGCCACAGCCTGGGGGATGTTTCCAGAATGAGATTTTCACTCTGCAGCGGAGTGTGCGCTGATATGAAACTTCCTGGCAGATTAAAACTGTGTGCCCGACCGAGACTCGAACTCGGGACCTTTGCCTTTCGCGGGCAAGTGCTCTACCATCTGAGCTACCGAAGCACGACTCACGTCCGGTACTCACAGCTTTACTTCTGCCAGTACCTCGTCTCCTACCTTCCAAACTTTACAGAAGCTCTCCTGCGAACCTTGCAGAACTAGCACTCCTGAAAGAAAGGATATTGCGGAGACATGGCTTAGCCACAGCCTGGGGGATGTTTCCAGAATGAGATTTTCACTCTGCAGCGGAGTGTGTGCTGATATGAAACTTCCTGGCAGATTAAAACTGTGTGCCCGACCGAGACTCGAACTCGGGACCTTTGCCTTTCGCGGGCAAGTGCTCTACCATCTGAGCTACCGAAGCACGACTCACGTCCGGTACTCACAGCTTTACTTCTGCCAGTACCTCGTCTCCTACCTTCCAAACTTTACAGAAGCTCTCCTGCGAACCTTGCAGAACTAGCACTCCTGAAAGAAAGGATATTGCGGAGACATGGCTTAGCCACAGCCTGGGGGATGTTTCCAGAATGAGATTTTCACTCTGCAGCGGAGTGTGCGCTGATATGAAACTTCCTGGCAGATTAAAACTGTGTGCCCGACCGAGACTCGAACTCGGGACCTTTGCCTTTCGCGGGCAAGTGCTCTACCATCTGAGCTACCGAAGCACGACTCACGTCCGGTACTCACAGCTTTACTTCTGCCAGTACCTCGTCTCCTACCTTCCAAACTTTACAGAAGCTCTCCTGCGAACCTTGCAGAACTAGCACTCCTGAAAGAAAGGATATTGCGGAGACATGGCTTAGCCACAGCCTGGGGGATGTTTCCAGAATGAGATTTTCACTCTGCAGCGGAGTGTGCGCTGATATGAAACTTCCTGGCAGATTAAAACTGTGTGCCCGACCGAGACTCGAACTCGGGACCTTTGCCTTTCGCGGGCAAGTGCTCTACCATCTGAGCTACCGAAGCACGACTCACGTCCGGTACTCACAGCTTTACTTCTGCCAGTACCTCGTCTCCTACCTTCCAAACTTTACAGAAGCTCTCCTGCGAACCTTGCAGAACTAGCACTCCTGAAAGAAAGGATATTGCGGAGACATGGCTTAGCCACAGCCTGGGGGATGTTTCCAGAATGAGATTTTCACTCTGCAGCGGAGTGTGCGCTGATATGAAACTTCCTGGCAGATTAAAACTGTGTGCCCGACCGAGACTCGAACTCGGGACCTTTGCCTTTCGCGGGCAAGTGCTCTACCATCTGAGCTACCGAAGCACGACTCACGTCCGGTACTCACAGCTTTACTTCTGCCAGTACCTCGTCTCCTACCTTCCAAACTTTACAGAAGCTCTCCTGCGAACCTTGCAGAACTAGCACTCCTGAAAGAAAGGATATTGCGGAGACATGGCTTAGCCACAGCCTGGGGGATGTTTCCAGAATGAGATTTTCACTCTGCAGCGGAGTGTGCGCTGATATGAAACTTCCTGGCAGATTAAAACTGTGTGCCCGACCGAGACTCGAACTCGGGACCTTTGCCTTTCGCGGGCAAGTGCTCTACCATCTGAGCTACCGAAGCACGACTCACGTCCGGTACTCACAGCTTTACTTCTGCCAGTACCTCGTCTCCTACCTTCCAAACTTTACAGAAGCTCTCCTGCGAACCTTGCAGAACTAGCACTCCTGAAAGAAAGGATATTGCGGAGACATGGCTTAGCCACAGCCTGGGGGATGTTTCCAGAATGAGATTTTCACTCTGCAGCGGAGTGTGCGCTGATATGAAACTTCCTGGCAGATTAAAACTGTGTGCCCGACCGAGACTCGAACTCGGGACCTTTGCCTTTCGCGGGCAAGTGCTCTACCATCTGAGCTACCGAAGCACGACTCACGTCCGGTACTCACAGCTTTACTTCTGCCAGTACCTCGTCTCCTACCTTCCAAACTTTACAGAAGCTCTCCTGCGAACCTTGCAGAACTAGCACTCCTGAAAGAAAGGATATTGCGGAGACATGGCTTAGCCACAGCCTGGGGGATGTTTCCAGAATGAGATTTTCACTCTGCAGCGGAGTGTGCGCTGATATGAAACTTCCTGGCAGATTAAAACTGTGTGCCCGACCGAGACTCGAACTCGGGACCTTTGCCTTTCGCGGGCAAGTGCTCTACCATCTGAGCTACCGAAGCACGACTCACGTCCGGTACTCACAGCTTTACTTCTGCCAGTACCTCGTCTCCTACCTTCCAAACTTTACAGAAGCTCTCCTGCGAACCTTGCAGAACTAGCACTCCTGAAAGAAAGGATATTGCGGAGACATGGCTTAGCCACAGCCTGGGGGATGTTTCCAGAATGAGATTTTCACTCTGCAGCGGAGTGTGCGCTGATATGAAACTTCCTGGCAGATTAAAACTGTGTGCCCGACCGAGACTCGAACTCGGGACCTTTGCCTTTCGCGGGCAAGTGCTCTACCATCTGAGCTACCGAAGCACGACTCACGTCCGGTACTCACAGCTTTACTTCTGCCAGTACCTCGTCTCCTACCTTCCAAACTTTACAGAAGCTCTCCTGCGAACCTTGCAGAACTAGCACTCCTGAAAGAAAGGATATTGCGGAGACATGGCTTAGCCACAGCCTGGGGGATGTTTCCAGAATGAGATTTTCACTCTGCAGCGGAGTGTGTGCTGATATGAAACTTCCTGGCAGATTAAAACTGTGTGCCCGACCGAGACTCGAACTCGGGACCTTTGCCTTTCGCGGGCAAGTGCTCTACCATCTGAGCTACCGAAGCACGACTCACGTCCGGTACTCACAGCTTTACTTCTGCCAGTACCTCGTCTCCTACCTTCCAAACTTTACAGAAGCTCTCCTGCGAACCTTGCAGAACTAGCACTCCTGAAAGAAAGGATATTGCGGAGACATGGCTTAGCCACAGCCTGGGGGATGTTTCCAGAATGAGATTTTCACTCTGCAGCGGAGTGTGCGCTGATATGAAACTTCCTGGCAGATTAAAACTGTGTGCCCGACCGAGACTCGAACTCGGGACCTTTGCCTTTCGCGGGCAAGTGCTCTACCATCTGAGCTACCGAAGCACGACTCACGTCCGGTACTCACAGCTTTACTTCTGCCAGTACCTCGTCTCCTACCTTCCAAACTTTACAGAAGCTCTCCTGCGAACCTTGCAGAACTAGCACTCCTGAAAGAAAGGATATTGCGGAGACATGGCTTAGCCACAGCCTGGGGGATGTTTCCAGAATGAGATTTTCACTCTGCAGCGGAGTGTGCGCTGATATGAAACTTCCTGGCAGATTAAAACTGTGTGCCCGACCGAGACTCGAACTCGGGACCTTTGCCTTTCGCGGGCAAGTGCTCTACCATCTGAGCTACCGAAGCACGACTCACGTCCGGTACTCACAGCTTTACTTCTGCCAGTACCTCGTCTCCTACCTTCCAAACTTTACAGAAGCTCTCCTGCGAACCTTGCAGAACTAGCACTCCTGAAAGAAAGGATATTGCGGAGACATGGCTTAGCCACAGCCTGGGGGATGTTTCCAGAATGAGATTTTCACTCTGCAGCGGAGTGTGCGCTGATATGAAACTTCCTGGCAGATTAAAACTGTGTGCCCGACCGAGACTCGAACTCGGGACCTTTGCCTTTCGCGGGCAAGTGCTCTACCATCTGAGCTACCGAAGCACGACTCACGTCCGGTACTCACAGCTTTACTTCTGCCAGTACCTCGTCTCCTACCTTCCAAACTTTACAGAAGCTCTCCTGCGAACCTTGCAGAACTAGCACTCCTGAAAGAAAGGATATTGCGGAGACATGGCTTAGCCACAGCCTGGGGGATGTTTCCAGAATGAGATTTTCACTCTGCAGCGGAGTGTGCGCTGATATGAAACTTCCTGGCAGATTAAAACTGTGTGCCCGACCGAGACTCGAACTCGGGACCTTTGCCTTTCGCGGGCAAGTGCTCTACCATCTGAGCTACCGAAGCACGACTCACGTCCGGTACTCACAGCTTTACTTCTGCCAGTACCTCGTCTCCTACCTTCCAAACTTTACAGAAGCTCTCCTGCGAACCTTGCAGAACTAGCACTCCTGAAAGAAAGGATATTGCGGAGACATGGCTTAGCCACAGCCTGGGGGATGTTTCCAGAATGAGATTTTCACTCTGCAGCGGAGTGTGCGCTGATATGAAACTTCCTGGCAGATTAAAACTGTGTGCCCGACCGAGACTCGAACTCGGGACCTTTGCCTTTCGCGGGCAAGTGCTCTACCATCTGAGCTACCGAAGCACGACTCACGTCCGGTACTCACAGCTTTACTTCTGCCAGTACCTCGTCTCCTACCTTCCAAACTTTACAGAAGCTCTCCTGCGAACCTTGCAGAACTAGCACTCCTGAAAGAAAGGATATTGCGGAGACATGGCTTAGCCACAGCCTGGGGGATGTTTCCAGAATGAGATTTTCACTATGCTTGTCTGAGCATCACATTGTGTCTGATATGGAAAAGGTAAACATCAGTGGTTATAAACTAGCTGCACATATGAGTAGAGAGAATAAGGTGGGAGGAGGAGTTGCCACATATGTCAAAAGTTATCACTGTGTAGAAAGCTTAGGTACAAAAAAGTTTTGTCTAGAGCAACATATAAAGCATGTGCCTGTCAACTTAAACTGAAGGAGGGCTCTTTTATAATTGTAACAGTATACAGGTCCCCTTCAGGAAACTTTCATTTATTCCTGGAAAACTTGGATGCCTTGTTGTGCTATCTGTCAGATAGGGGAAAGCAAATTATTATTTGTGGGGACTTCAATGTTGATTCACTGAAAGAGTGTAATAGGAAGAATGACCTGGAAGTCTTGCTCGGTTCTTTCAATTTGACGTCTGTCATTAATTTTCCTACTCGGGTAGTAAAGGACAGCAGCACATTGATAGATAACACTCTTATAGACCAAGATAGGTTTAAAAACATAAATTCTTGTCCTGTTGAGAATGGGCTTTCTGATCATGATGCTCAGCTAGTTACAGTATATGACATAGCTCCATTCAGTAATTCAAAACTACCCTCCAAAGTTGTGCGTTCAATTAATGACTCAACAATTAGAAATTTCAGAGAAAATCTTCAGCAGTTAGACTGGGATGAGGTGTACAAGGAACCCAATGCTAATTTAAAATATAACTTATTTCATGATACACTTGTAAGAGAATTTGAAAACTGTTTCCCCAAGAAAGTAGTCAAATCTAATTATAAGAAACTATGCAAAAAACCTTGGCTTACTAAAGGAATAAAAATATCTTGTAACCACAATAGGGAACTGTATCTAACAACAAGAAAGAGTAATGATCCAGAAAGAGCCAAATATTATAAAAACTACTGTGCTACATTAAGAAAGGTTATTAAAAAGTCCAGAAGCTTGTGCACCATGTCTGAGATTAATACCTCTGATAACAAAATCAAAACAATTTGGAATATTATTACAAGGGAGACAGGGCAACCAAGAGTACAGGATGACAGCATCACCATCAAAGCGAATGGAAACTTGATATACAACAAGCCACAAGGCCAGGTGGGTGGCGAGAACCAGGGGCATGTTTTAGTGCTAATTCCCACCTGCAGAATTCTGAGAAACTGGTGTCAGGGGGAAGAATCCAGATGGCACATGTGGTGAAACAGGCTCTGAGGTCACAAATGTCGTGTTGTAGAGCATGCATTGAAACAGGATACTGCGAGTTGCCAGTATATACCCTCTGCCTACGCCCATTCATCCCAATTGATAATTTGGTAGTAGTCATGCCGATATAGAAGGCTGAACAGTGTTTACATAATAGCTGGTATATGACGTGTGTCATTTCGCAAGTGGCTCTCCCTTTGATAGTACATATTTTTCCAGTTACAGGGCTATTATAGGTGGTGATAGGAGGGTGCGTAGGGCAAGTCTTGCAGCAGGGATGGTCACAGGGGTAGGAGCCATAGGGTAGGAAGATGGTGCCGAAGGACCATAGGGTCTGACAAGAATATTGCGGAGATTGAGAGGGTGACAGAAAGCTATTCTACGTGTGATGAGCAAAATTTTAGACCGAATGGATCCCATTTCAGGGCATGATTTTAGAAAATCATGGCCCTGTTGAAGTCACTGATTAACACATTCCACACCAGGATAATACTGAGTCACCAATGGTGTGTTCCAAAGCTGTTTTGTGGAGGGATCAGCAGTACCAGGATTGGATGTGATGGTCCAGGAAATCTGCTTTTTAACTAGGCTGGTGGGGTAATTACATGCAGTGAAGGGTGAGATGAGAATGGTGGTGTATTGGTGTAAAGAGTCTGCATCCGAACAAATACATTTGCCTCAGATGCCAAGGTTGCATGGGAAGAAACGTTTGACATGGAAAGGATGGCAGCTGTCAAGATGTAAGTACTGTTGTTTGTTGGTAGGTTTAATGTGGACAGAAGTGTGTAGCTGTCCTTCAGTGAGGACGAGATCAACTTCAAGGAAAGTGGCATGGGATTCAGAATAGAACCATGTGAAATTTAATTGGGAGAAGGTATTCAGAGATTCCAGGAATTTTAGCAGGTCAGCCTCACCATGAGTCTACATGGTAAAGATGTCATAATTGTATCAAAACCAAACCAAGGCCTGAAGACATGGATCCCAGAAAAGCCCCTTCCAAGCAACCCATGAAAAGGTTGGCATAGGAAGGAGCCATCCTGGTTCCTATGGCTGTACTCGTGATCTATTTGTATGTCTGCCCCTCAAAGGTGAAGTAGTTGTTGGTAAGTATAAAGTTGATTAAGGTGAGTAGGAAGGATGTCATAGGTTTGGAATCAGGTGGGCACTGACTGAGGAAATGTTCAGCAGCAGACAGACCATGTATGTGGGGAATTTTTGTATAGATGGAGATGGCATCAATGGTGACAAGCAAGGTGTGTGGTGGGAGTGGGACAGGCACGGATTTCAGATGATCTAGGAAATGGTTGGTATTTTTGATGTAGGAGGTGAGTTTTGTAGAATAGGTTGCAGATGTTGATCAACTAAAGCAGATATAAGTTTGGTGGGTGCTTTGAAGCCAGCAACTATAGGACAGACGGGATGATTGGGTTTGTGGATTTTAGGAAGAAAGTAAAAGGTGGGGGCATGTGGTTTGGGTGGGGTGAGAAGTTCTATGGATTGAGGTGTTAGTCCTTGTGAGGGGCTTGAAGTTTCAAGGAGGGACTGCAGGTCAGTTTGAATCACAGGGATGTGATCTTGATAGCAGATGCTGTATGTAGAGGCATCAGACAGCTGGCATAGACCTTCACTAACATAATCCTTTTGGTCAAATACCACAGCAGCAGATCCTTTGTCTGCTGGGAGTATAATGATGGTGTCATCAGCTTTTAGGGAAAACTGAGCCTCGAGTTCCACAGAGGACAGGTTAGGGCCATGTTGTAAGGACCTGAGGAAAGGTTGTAAGGCAATGCTGGATGTGAGGAATTCTTTGAAGGCTTGTAAGGGATGATTTTGAGGTAGTGGTGGTGGATCAAGTTGAGATCGTGGTCTGAACTGTTCAAGGCAGGGTTCAATGTCAGGTTTACTGTTGGAAAGGTCTTGGGGTGGGTTGCAAAGTGATATTTCCAATGGGTATTACATGTGAAGAAAAGGATGTCCTTCACCAAAGAGGCATTATCAAATGCAGGTTTAGGGCTGAAAGTGAGGCCCTTAGATAACACAGATAATTCAGGAGGGGAGAGTGCTTTAGATGAGAGGTTAAGGACACTGTTCTGTTGTGACTGGTTCATGGGATTATGGGCTATTCTTCGTCTTGGAGGCTGTGGTTAAGGCTGTGGGATGTTAAGGAGGTTGGGCAAGCTCAGTTTGTAGGAGAGGAGTAGTGGTTGATGGTCTGGCTGTTTAGGGAGCTGCAGAAGAACAGGGAGGGAAATACTGCTGTTCAGGTAGTTTAGGAGAAGGTGGGATAGCTTTTTGAGGTGAAGTCTGGCATGTTGTTGCAGTTTGTGAAGTTGGCTTGGTGGATGATACCATTCAAGGAAACATGAGGGGCAGATAACTGCAGGATTTTGTCGGAGGAGTGAAGTCTGGTAGAGTGGAAATTTGCTGATGAGGCATATAGGTCACAGATTAGCTGAGTAAGAGTAAGAGATTGCTGTATTTGAAACTGTAAAAGAGCCTGGTGTAGGGTAGGATTGCAGCCAGAAATGGGGACTTATAGTGTTAGGCCTTTTGGAGTAACTCCAAGGGACAAGCAGGTTTCAAGAAACACTTTGTGGGACCTTAGGTTTGATAGTGCAAAGGCATGTTTTCGAAAGGAAGAGATGTAATATGAGATGGTATTGTTTTTGTTGTTATAATTATGTTATAAGATATAACTGAACAATAAAACAATGGAAAATCCAGGATACAAGGATGAGATGGAGAGAGGGTAGGCAGCTAAATGCAGTTGGAAGTAAGATGGAGGGTAGGCAGTTGGGGGGGGGGGGGGGAAGGGTGGCAGTGCAAAAGAAGAGAAGTGAAAAGGTTGTGAGTATGTTGGCGGAAAAGAGTGCTGGGGTGGGCAATGGCTGATGAAGATTGAGGTCAGGTGGGTTATGGGAACATAGGATATACTACACGGAGAATTCAGACCTGAGCAGTTCAGAAAAGCTGGTGTTGGTAGGAATGCTGCAGATGGCACAGGCTGTGAAGCAGTCATTAAAGTGAAGAATTTTGTGTTGGGAAGTGTGCTCATCAACTGGGTGGTCCAACTGTTTCTTGGCCGCAGTTTGTCAGTGGCACATTCATGCAGATAGACAACTTGTTGGTTGTCATGTCTACGCAGGAGGCAGCACAGTGGTTGCAGCTTAGCTTGTAGATCATATGACTGGTTTCACTGGTAGCCCTGCCTCTGATGGGATAGGTGATTCTTGTGACTGGACTGGAGTAGGAGGTGGTGGTGATGGTGGTGGTGGTGGTGGTGGTGGTGGTGGTGGGAGGATGCATGGGACATGTCTTGCATCAAGTTCTTTTATAGGGATATGAGCCATGAGGCAAGGGGTTGGGAGCAGGGATTGTGAAGGGGTGATGTTGCGTAAGTTCGGTGGGTGATGGAATACCATTGTGGCACGAGTGGGAAGGATAGTGAGTAGAGCATTCCTTATTTCAGACATAGAGGTAGTTGAAACCCTGGTGGAAAACGTGATTCAGTTGCTCATGGGTGGCAGAGACATAGGCATGACAAGTGTCATTTGACTGAGAGCAAGAAATACGTTTCCTGATTCATTAGGTTTTGGATCCTTGATTCTCATCTTGTAGCAAAAAGAAGTGATGCAGTTAGTGAGAATAGAACATCTTCTTTCCAGAGACAATATCCCAAAGCTTTGAACACTTAACAACACAATCTTAGCATGTGCTTCATTCTGCCACTCACCAGGGCTCAGGTTTTACTAATCTCTCCAGCTGTTGTCCACTCGTTTCTTATTCCCTTTACTAATGGCTTCTTTCCATGGCTTATCTTTCCCTTACCCACAATTTCTTGCTTTTATTTCATTTCCCTCCTTAAGTTTCTTTCTTTTCCATTTTTCTCTTCCAGTTCTAGAGTTGCATTTCAGTAGATAGACCATTTTTCCATAGAGGTAGTGTCGGGTGGGTTGGGTAAAGGGAGAGGGAGGCAGGGAGAGGGATTAAGGTTGGGTGGCTACCATCATGGAGGCAGGCAGCCAGTTTGCTGACTAGGAACGCAGGAGAGAGTGGTGGCAGGTATACAGGTCAGGTACGTGACACACAGTTGTCAGAGCCGGTGAGGAGCAATGCATGCTGAATGTGACATGGGGATGTGAATTTGGAGGGGTGACTGAACAGAGCAAATGAAAACTATTGGTTGGAGGGTGTGGGGGCTGTGGGTCACCAGAGATTGAGGACAGAATGATTACAGGAGTGAAAGATATATTGTGAGGATAACTCCCACTCGCGTAGTTTACAGAACATGGTGGTGGAGAGAGAGATCCAGAGAGCCCAGTTTGTGAAATAGCCATTGAAATTGAGTTTTTTGTGCTCAGCTGGATGTTATGCTGCCACATAATCAACTTTGTTCTTGGGTTCAGTTTGGCAATGGCCATTCATCCTGGTGGACAGCCAGGTGGTAGTCACACCAATGTAAAAAGCTGTACAGTGTTTGCAGGAGAGTTGGTATGACATGGCTGC
Organism: Schistocerca piceifrons; assembly: GCF_021461385.2. Lineage (NCBI taxonomy): Eukaryota > Metazoa > Arthropoda > Insecta > Orthoptera > Acrididae > Schistocerca > Schistocerca piceifrons. Next base: position 1,064,329,716 of record NC_060138.1, read on the forward strand.
TTTCATAAGTGGCCTCACCTCTGATGGGGTAGGATAAACCTGTGACAAGACTGGAGTAGGAGATGCTGGGTGGGTGGATTGGGTAGGTCTTGCACCTTGCAGGGATAGGATCCCTGTGGCAACAGGTTTGGAGTAGGAGTGGTGAAATGTCAGTGGATACCTCAGGATAAAGGAACTACTAAACTGGCACAGGAAGGTGCTGGCCATTTATCAAAAGTCATTTGTTAGTTGACAAAAGTTCAACAATATTTTATTGCACAGACAAATCTTAAAATTAAACTGACAGACAAAACACATTCCCACTGAATCTTGCCACCACAAATATAGAGCATTGTTCAAACATACATTAAAAAGGGAACTCTTCAATTCAGATTTACAGGTAAACAGAAGAATAGTTTCAATAAAAATAAGTAAAAAATTTACTTCAAACAATGGAAAATCCAGGATAGAATGTAACAATATTGTGAAAAGAAAAGTTTCCACTTACCATATAGTGGAGATGCTGAGTCGCAGATAGGCACAACAACCACACACACACACACACACACACACACACACACACATACTCACACACTCACACACTCACTCACTACTCCTGCAAACACAACTCATACACACTGCAGTCATGTGTGTGTGAGTTGTGTTTGCATGAGTGTGAGTATATGTGTGTGGGTGCATGCCCTCTGTGTGTGTGTGTGTGTGTGTGTGTGTGTGTGTGTGTGTGTGTGTGTGTGTGTGTCCGTTGTCTATTTTTGATGAAGCCCTTACGGGCTGAAAGCTTTGTTTGTGACAGTCTTTTTGTTGTGCTTATCTGTGACTCAGCATCTCCGCTTTATGGTGAGTGGCAACTTTCCTTTTCATAATATTGTTAAAAAGATTACTTGTAACACTGGCCAAAACTAACTCACAATTCTGAAAACATTTGATCAATCAGTGAAGGCTACCTGGCGAAATAGGTTTCATTTGAATACTTTTACTCCATCTCACCACCATAAATATAGGGCATTCTCAAAAATACATTAAAAATGGAAACTGCTCAATTCAGATTTACAGATAAACACACAATAGGTTCAATAAAATAAAAAAAAACACAAATTCCTTAGAACCCTGTCCAAAGCGAATCAATTAATTTGATAACGTTCTGTGAATCAGGGAAGGCTCCTTGGCATATTCAAGGTAGTGGCATGGAATAATAATAAAATACCATTTAACAACTGAGCATTACACCAACATTAAAACTGTTACGTTAAAAAATCCAAACTTCAGACAGGGAGACCTTTGAAGGGGTAGATGCAGCAGGCCAGTTATGAATAAGATGACAAAAATAATGGACACAACTGGATAAATTAATGCCTCACTGCTATGAGATAGAAACTAAACTTATACAGGATGCCATAGCAGACCAGGAAGCCATAATGTTTCAGAGTCTATGGTGAGATGGGAAGTGGCATGCTACACACAACCAACGCAGACAGTCTACATCTGGTGGACCGCCGGGTAACAAATAAGACCCTGGAGCAGCATCTCCAAATGCTACAAACAGCTTGGAAGGCTGAGAGAAAACAAGCAAAGATGTAAATCATACACAATAACCATAGAACATATGAAAATGCTCAGACCAATACCAAAGTTCAACAAGATCGTGGCCCCAAGCCCTCACCAAATCTTATGTGTAATAATCATTAATAATTATTGGTAAAATTCTGGTTAACTAGTTAATCTTACAATAAAATTCAACAATTTAATGTAATAATCACACACAACCCTCAGTCAAACTAACTTAACTGACTTAGAAGGTAACAAGTAAATCTTGAATAATAGCACTCGAATAACTGCAATCATATTTGAAACAAATATTAATTTTCCTGAAAGCGTAAATCTCACCAGAGTAAGGAAACCCAATTATGCAAAGAGCCAAGATTTGCTGACAGCTAATATCTACTTACTACAGCTGCAGGCAATTCTATAGTTGCTACATCAGTACATAAAGCAACTTCCATTACAAATCAGACTCAATTTCAACCTCAGTGGTCACTAACATGCGTGATAGCCTAAAACATATGACACTTTCAAACCTAGCTAACTAATAAGCAGACACTGAACAAATTGTAATTAAAGGAAATTTTAAAACACACAAATGTGGCACTCAAATAATGTCAAACAGAGGCACCAAAAAGTAAATTCAGTTGTTGAAACAGAGTGATGGAGAAACACAGGAAATCCAGTGTAGGAAGCAACTTCAACACAGGAGCACATGCAACAATCAAGTAATGAGTACCTTACTCACAAGGGAAGACCAGATGGCAATAGAAAATGAACAGCACTCCAATGCCCATATCAGCAACTATGCCTCCTTAATGCAGATAGATTGGCTGTGTCAATCTTAGGCCCAAGTATTGCTGATCAACATGATTTTAGTGACAACCAGCTGCTTAGACAACTGTGCACACATAATCTCTGTGCACAGCCCACCGTACATCTCATGTGGCTCTCTCTCTCTCTCTCTCTCTCTCTCTCTCTCTCTCTCTCTCTTCCCTGACTATGACTGACTGACCACCAAGATCATTGACAAGCTGCCCAAGGATACAACCAAAGACTCTACAAAGGGGCCACCTTGTGACTAGATGGAGGTGGACCGTGCCAGTAGGCAAGGATGTAAAACATAGAACAAGCCAACATGGCTAAAATGGCACAGGAATGGCTAAGATGTCGTGTAAGTTGGTGTTCAGTGGAACACCACTTTAGGAGGGATGGGAAGAACCTTTTGTAGGAAATCTACCATTTCAGGGCTTGATGAGAGATAATCAAAGTCCAGAGCAGCATATGGTTCAGTTGTTCCAGTCCAAACTGATATTGGTTAATGAGAGAGGGTCCTTCTTTGCAGTTGATTCTTGAGGGTGGTTTGTGGTTTGAGGATTGGAAGAGTATGAGGATATGGCATACGAAATATGTTTGTTGACTAGGTCTATGAGGTAGGGGGGGGGGGGGGAGCAGGGTGGGAGGATGAGGGAGGGTGTAGTGCCTGTATGTGAAGACCTTCATGAGATCTTCAACGTACAGGGCGAGGGAGTTCTTGTCACTGAAAATACATCATTCATGAGTGTGTAGGCTGTATAGGACAGTGTTTTTGGTGTGAAATGGATGACAGCTGGTTGATACAGAGATGAAGGTCAACATCCAGGAAGATGACATGTTGGGTAGATGAGGACCAGATGAAGCAGATGGGAGAGGTGTCTTCATCCTGATTCCATATCATGAATATGTTGTCATCAATGAACCTGAACCAGACTAGGGGTTGGGAATTTTGGGAAGCTAGGAAGGCTTCCTCTAGATGACCCATAAACAGGTTGGCATAGGAGGATGCCTTGCAGATGCCCATGTCTACGCCAAGGATTTGTTTGTATACCTTTGCCTCAAAGAAAAAGTAGTGAGTCATGATATAGTCGGTAAGGTGTATAAGGAATGAGGTGGTGGGTTTGGTATCTGAAGGATGCTCAGAGATGTAGTGTTCAATAGCAGCAAGACCACAGGCATGAGGGATGTTGGTTTACAGGCAGGTGGCATCAACAGTATGTGTGTGTGTGTGTGTGTGTGTGTGTGTGTGTGTGTGTGTGTGTGTGTGTGTGTGTGTGTGTGTTACTCTTGTAAAAGGATTACTCTTTCTTTTGAGTGTGGCTATTGATGACTCAATACTTCATCTTATCAGTGGGTAGTCTCCTTTAACCCAAAAGTATTTAGATTCGATCGCAGCTTTTACATGGTGCTTTCTTTCCCAATGAGATTTACTTCTTTTCTCAATCTCTCACTTTTCACTCATCAGTCTCCTTGTTTGTAGCTGACACATCATTGTTTAAATTCCTCTCAGCCAGTCAGCTTTTACATGTTCCTATCAGTCTGTTACGAACTTGGTCATAATCTTTTCTTTGATTTTCATCTAGTTGCAGTTTGGATTTTGATCTTTTCTTACTAGCCAGGCATTATAAGACTGAAATTGTTGCACAGAAATATAAAGTCAATATATGGAGCTGCTGATTATCTCAAAGCAGTGAATAGAAAAATCACAAGTACACAGTGAAAGCCCATATGAAATGGAAGGGCTTTCTATTAGCATAGAAATATGAGACACGTCCACAAATGTAAAAAAATCTGATGGTTTCAACTTCAGATATATTTTCTGAGTTGCTCAAATGAGTTGAAAATTTAAGAACCATAACAGTTATTATTTGTTATTCTCAGTCTATGCAGCTAACCCCAGAGTTCTGGAAAAGCACAATAGTCATATCGCTTAAAGAAGCAAATTGGCGAAATGTGGTAACTACATTGAATAGAACGTTAAGCAAAAGGGAAATGTAATAGAAAAGCAATTTTACTTTGTAGTGACAAACAACTTAAGTAAGGTTCGGTTGCTTTCACAGCACTTGTGATAAGAGAAAGTACAGTGGAGTAAGACATTTATAATTCTTAAAGTAGATTTAAAACATGCAATGAAGAAAAATACAAAATATCCACTGTTATAATGTAGTAACAAGTGGATAGAGACAAGCACAGTTTAAAAGGAATATCAAAAAGGCTGTAGTTAATATTCTTATAGAGTAACTTACATGATTAAGTGGCATTGAAGAAAACAAAAGAAAAGCTCAGAACTTGACATTGTCTGGGGAATTGAAAAAAATAATAAGAATCGTAAGATCTACTGAAGGGGATGGACAAGCTGCTTAGTGGAGAAAGTAGCTTGTTGACAAAAGAAAGCAATAAGGTAAAGTAGGGAAAAAAGAGGAAAACACTATTGTTTGAGCAAGAAACACACAAAAAATAGGCACAAAATAATACAAATTTTCTTCAAAAAGATATATATCAGTCCCAAACACTGATCAGTAACTACAGAATAAAATTCCAACATTGTATATTGAATACATCTTCCATAGTGTGCTAAAAAAATGTTAAAATCAAGGGGGGATATTAATGTAATGCGTGTTAAGCAGGTTAAAATAGATTTTGGGGAAGCCATTGTCACATAAAGAATTTTTTCTTTTTATCCTATTAGATGAGTGTTGTAGTGCCTGATTTTACAATCAAACTTGTAGGAGTTCCAAAAATGATAATGTTTCAGGTTTTTGAGTACTGATCTCACCAATACTTGAAAAAAAAAGTTAAAAAAATTACTACTAAGGCAATAATATCACGAAAAGGAAAGTTGCTACTCACCATATAGTGGAGAAGCTGAGTCGCAGATAGGCACAACAAAAAGACTCTCACAATTAAAGCTTTTGGCCATTAAGGCCTTGAAATGGAGAAATAATTTTGCAAGCTTGAGCATGATGCACATTTATATTGTAGGTTGCATGCCTGTATGTACCATGTAACCAATAAAGAATTTACTTGCAGCTATAAATATAAATAATTCTGTAAGCATAAATGAAGTCAACATTTGTCAACTATGGTGTCATATTGGTTTGTAAACTTCTTTTGCGTACCCTGTTGACCCAGGAGTAATATGCTTAAACGTATTTTTAAAAAAGAAGAGAATATTGATGTCCAAGGGCTTCATTTATGATCATGGACATATTTTACTCAGCCTTATTTTTTCAGTTTATTATTGTACAATATCAATTGTAAAATAAGAGGCAGCAGGTTTGATCTTTTATTTTCAGATTATGAGTATTTTCTATTACCCACAATCAGAACATCATTATCGTACTAACTCTTCCATGTACTGATATCATTTGAAATGTAACTGACAAAATATTTCCTCATTATGGACAAATTGTGAAGCACATCTTTACAATTTGTATTAATGGGCCATCAAATTCAGTTGTAACATTGTATCCATGGCAGCACTTAACACTAACAATTACCAACTGTGTTTCCCCAGAATCAAAATTCCTTTACACACTGCCTGATAAAAAAAGTGAAGCAACCAGAAAGCATGGTCCGATGTCAATGTAACTTCATACCATACACACTATCAATGGGTCATGTGAGAAAGCATTACCAGCACCTGACAGAGTTTGAAAGGGAACTCAATCTGAGTCTCCATGTGGCCAACCGATCAAATTGTGCCATATCCAGTTTTTTGGAGCATTCTGATGTGACGGTGGCCTGATGTATTTCATGGGACTTGTGGTGTAACATATCAGTTTGGTAAAGCGATGTGTTATCCAATGTCTGCCTAAACGAAAAAAACGTTGATCAAAACAGTTAAAAGTATTTCCATTAGTTAAGTAATGAAGGATCATAGACTGTTTGGAATTTTTTGTTATTGCCAGTGCCTACAAACTGGTGTGGACAGACACAATGTGTCTTCATGAAGGGGTGATGGTGGCTGTTTTGTTATGCATTATGGTAATTGCTGGTTTGACAGTTATTTAATGTTGCATCATCCTTGCTTGAAGAAGAAGAGAGAACCATCAAGTAAAGACGGCTGGGACGATGGAGATGGCATCATGGAGAAAAACAAGATAGTCCTGTTATCTTTCAAATAGATATTAGCATCCTGTGGTTTTACCTCAAGCTGTCAGTTTGACATTTCACATTGATTATTGAGGTGTTTGCTATACAGAAAATAGTATGAAGAATCCTTGTATTTGAGAGTTCAAATACATGCCATGTTAATTTGAGAAGTGCCATGTTTATTTCAAAGTTGGATATTTTTCACAGCTCTTGACTTCCAGCGGCTGCTGCAGAATTTCAGTGACAAAAGTCAGAGCTGTTCAAAATTACTGTCACAAAGAAACAACAAGATGAGTGAATTAATAGTCTGAAGTTAATAGTTCATTAACGAAGTAGCCAACTACAATCAACAGGAACATTTCCAGAATGTGAGGACAGGCACATTCGTCATCAAGGTTTTGGTGACCATGACTGATCAGCACAAGGGAGTATTGCTCTATTGCACACCAAGCACATCATAAACCATTCACAGTTGCATTTGACTTCTGAGAACAGGTCCCAGGGACCCTCAGATGTCAGCTCTGTCTGAGGATCCAGTACATCAAGAATCAGTTACAACAGTTGTGACCAATCTTGTCTCAAGAGAGGATACAATGGCTTTATGATGCCCTTCCCAATCAAGTCAGTGCAATCACCCATACTGATAGGTGGGCTTATACAACCAACTTTTTTGTAATCCTGACAATCTCAACATTTGAGGTTTCATTTCATTTCCTTCTCCCTTTGTGGCACTCCACTTTTTTTGCCAGGCAGTGTATTTCTTAAAAATTATCAGCACCATATTGAAACAGTGACATTATTCCATAGGTGGGGATTCAGAACTGAGAATCATGACATCAAATTCGGAATCATTTGTACAAATGAAGAAGGCATTGAGTCTGAAGCAATTCCCATACGAAAAGTCAACAGCCATCTATCAGAAGAAATGGGAGTCATAACATGTTCTGCACCAGCAACATGTAAGTATTTTATTTGTACAGCACATCATACTAACAATAATGTACTTTATATAATCACAAAACTAACAAAGATAATAGTACACATACAAATGTTTTACATTAACAAAGTTGGAACAATGGAACTTTTCTCCAATCTTCAAATGATTATTTCTTTGCTTATTGTGTAGCACAGGCATTTTTATTCTATAAGCAATTGTCAAGGAAGTAAGGGACATAACCTGAAGGAGAGACATTCATGAAAAATAATTAAGTCATGATCATTTGAATTGTCGTTGTTGTGGTCTTCAGTCCTGAGACTGGTTTGATGCAGCTCTCCATGCTACTCTATCCTGTGCAAGCTTTTTCATCTCCCAGTACCTACTGCAACCTACATCCTTCTGAATCTGCTTAGTGTATTCATCTCTTGGTCTCCCCCTACGATTTTTACCCTCCACGCTGCCCTCCAATACTAAATTGGTGATCCCTTGATGCCTCAGAACATGTCCTACCAACCGATCCATTCTTCTGGTCAGGTTGTGCCACAAACTTCTCTTCTCCCCAATCCTATTCAATACTTCCTCATTAGTTATGTGATCTACCCATCTAATCTTCAGCATTCTTCTGTAGCACCACATTTCGAAAGCTTCTATTCTCTTCTTGTCCAAACTATTTATCGTCCATGTTTCACTTCCATACATGGCTACACTCCATACGAATACTTTCAGAAATGACTTCCTGACACTTAAATCAATACTGGATGTTAACAAATTTCTCTTCTTTAGAAACGCTTTCCTTGCCATTGCCAGCCTACATTTTATATCCTCTCTACTTCGACCACCATCAGTTATTTTGCTCCCCAAATAGCAAAACTCCTTTACTACTTTAAGTGTCTCATTTCCTAATCTAATTCCCTCAGCATCACCCGACTTAATTAGACTACATTCCATTATCCTTGTTTTGCTTTTGTTGATGTTCATCTTATATCCTCCTTTCGAGACACTGTCCATTCCATTCAACTGCTCTTCCAAGTCCTTTGCTGTCTCTGACAGAATTACAATGTCATCGGCGAACCTCAAAGTTTTTATTTCTTCTCCATGAATTTTAATACCTACTCCGAATTTTTCTTTTGTTTCCTTTACTGCTTGCTCAATATACAGATTGAACAACATCGGGGAGAGGCTACAACCCTGTCTTACTCCCTTCCCAACCACTGCTTCCCTTTCATGTCCCTCGACTCTTATAACTGCCATCTGGTTTCTGTACAAATTGTAAATAGCCTTTCGCTCCCTGTATTTTACCCCTGCCACTTTTAGAATTTGAAAGAGAGTATTCCAGTCAACATTGTCAAAAGCTTTCTCTAAGTCCACAAATGCTAGAAACGTAGGTTTGCCTTTCCTTAATCTTTCTTCTAAGATAAGTCGTAAGGTCAGTATTGCCTCACGTGTTCCAGTGTTTTTACGGAATCCAAACTGATCTTCCCCGAGGTTGGCTTCTACTAGTTTTTCCATTCGTCTGTAAAGAATTCGTGTTAGTATTTTGCAGCTGTGACTTATTAAGCTGATAGTTCGGTAATTTTCACATCTGTCAACACCTGCTTTCTTTGGGATTGGAATTATTATATTCTTCTTGAAGTCTGAGGGTATTTCGCCTCTTTCATACATCTTGCTCACCAGATGGTAGAATTTTGTCAGCACTGGCTCTCCCACAGCCGTCAGTAGTTCCAATGGAATATTGCCTACTCCGGGGGCCTTGTTTCGACTCAGGTCTTTCAGTGCTCTGTCAAACTCTTCACGCAGTATCATATCTCCCATTTCATCTTCATCTACATCCTCTTCCATTTCCATAATATTGTCCTCAAGTACATCGCCCTTGTATAGACCCTCTATATACTCCTTCCACCTTTCTGCTTTCCCTTCTTTGCTTAGAACTGGGTTTCCATCTGAGCTCTTGATATTCATAGAAGTGGTTCTCTTATCTCCAAAGGTCTCTTTAATTTTCCTGTAGGCGGTATCTATCTTACCCCTAGTGAGATAGGCCTCTACATCCTTACATTTGTCCTCTAGCCATCCCTGCTTAGCCATTTTGCCCTTCCTGTCGATCTCATTTTTGAGACGTTTGTATTCCTTTTCGCCTGTTTCACTTACTGCATTTTTATATTTTCTCCTTTCATCAATTAAATTCAATATTTCTTCTGTTACCCAAGGATTTCTACAAGCCCTCGTCTTTTTACCTACTTGATCCTCTGCTGCCTTCACTACTTCATCCCTCAAAGCTACCCATTCTTCTTCTACTGTATCTATTTCCCCCATTCCTGTCAATTGCTCCCTTATGCTCTCCCTGAATCTCTGTACAACCTCTGGTTCTTTTAGTTTATCCAGGTCCCATCTCCCTAAATTCCCACCTTTTTGCAGTTTCTTCAGTTTTAATCTACAGGTCATAACCAATAGATTGTGGTCAGAGTCCACATCTGCCCCTGGAAATGTCTTACAATTTAAAACCTGGTTCCTAAATCTCTGTCTTACCATTATATAATCTATCTGATACCTTTTAGTATCTCCAGGGTTCTTCCATGTATACAACCTTCTTTCATGATTCTTAAACCAAGTGTTAGTTATGATTATGTTGTGCTCTGTGCAAAATTCGACCAGGCGGCTTCCTCTTTCATTTCTGTCCCCCAATCCATATTCACCTACTATGTTTCCGTCTCTCCCTTTTCCTACACTCGAATTCCAGTCACCCATGACTATTAAATTTTCGTCTCCCTTCACAATCTGAATAATTTCTTTTATTTCATCATACATTTCTTCAATTTCTTCGTCATCTGCAGAGCTAGTTGGCATATAAACTTGTAGTACTGTAGTAGGCGTGGGCTTCGTATCTATCTTGGCCACAATAATGCGTTCACTATGCTGTTTGTAGTAGCTTACCCGCATTCCTATTTTCCTATTCATTATTAAACCTACTCCTGCATTACCCCTATTTGATTTTGTGTTTATAACCCTGTAGTCACCTGACCAGAAGTCTTGTTCCTCCTGCCACCGAACTTCACTAATTCCCACTATATCTAACTTCAACCTATCCATTTCCCTTTTTAAATTTTCTAACCTACCTGCCCGATTAAGGGATCTGACATTCCACGCTCCGATCCGTAGAACGCCAGTTTTCTTTCTCCTGATAACGACATCCTCTTGAGTAGTCCCCGCCCGGAGATCCGAATGGGGGACTATTTTACCTCCAGAATATTTTACCCAAGAGGACGCCGTCATCATGTAATCATACAGTAAAGCTGCATGCCCTCGGGAAAAATTACGGCTGTAGTTTCCCCTTGCTTTCAGCCGTTCGCAGTACCAGCACAGCAAGGCCGTTTTGGTTATTGTTACAAGGCCAGATCAGTCAATCATCCAGACTGTTGCCCTTGCAACTACTGAAAAGGCTGCTGCCCCTCGTCAGGAACCACACGTTTGTCTGGCCTCTCAACGGAACGGCTATCTGTATCGCTGAGGCACGCAAGCCTCCCCACCAACGGCAAGGTCCATGGTTCATGGGGGGGATCATTTGAATGATAAAAGTATTTCCAACAACAAAATATTTTTAAATATATGATAAATAATTTAGACACCTCAAATTGTTGACAGGCACAATTAAGACACTCACATAAAGTTTTTGGCCACAGCCCTTCGTTAGAGTATGATGAGGTCATACATTTGCAAATAGAATACTGACAATATTTCTTTTGCATCTGTATTAGTTTTTGGAGTGTAGGTTGTGGTGCCATACTGATCCATAGCACAGCATGAGGTCTATGTTAGGCTGAAAAGTGAAAGGGTGGTTGTGAGTTGGTGAAATGGTATCAACTTCAGTTAATCCCTTGTCAAGTTCACCATGGTGAAGCTGGGTTTGGGCCTGAAAGAAAGGCCTTTTGAGGGAACAGTGATTTCTTCAGCAGTCAGTTTCACAGTCAGTTTGCAAAAATCTGCAGACATTTTAAAAACGTGAAATGCGTTGATATAAGCAGTATTGGACGTAGATTCCACACGCAACACGGACTTCACCTGAATGGCTTGGGGAAAGAATATCTGACAAGCCTGATAACCAGGGTAATAAAAAACCATCAAAATAAATTCAAAACCAAAATGATAATTGCATTGCCATCGCCTGACTCCATAACGAAAACGCTTCAAAAAAATTCATTAGAAACTTCATCAGCAGCAGCAAAACATGTAAAAAAAAAGACCAAATTTTAACAGAAAGAACAGTGGACATCGATTTCAACAACAAAAGAACTACTGTTCCTCATCAGCCAAGTATTATTTTAGACGAAAATAACAAAAACGAGAAGACTCAAAGTTCACAAGGAAACACAGCAGTAGTGGTAGAACCAACATTTGAAGTGTCAGAAACAGCACCACCATCAACAACAACAAATAGAAGGCTGTTGGACAGAAGAAATGCTGAGCCTCCTTCTCATCTCAACGATTTTTTATGTGTGGGCCTGAAGAAAAAGAAGGGACAACAGTAGGTAGTGTCAGGTGTCTCCTCTCTCCTGTCTCAAGGCAGACTCCAATGGATTCTCAGTCAGGTAACAGCACTAATAGAATGAAAAAGCAAGAGGAAGGCATCTCGTTCTTCCATCAAAACATAAGGGGCCTCTTAAACAAAACAGATCAACTCCTTATTAACATTAGTGAAAAGGACAGTATAAATAATGCCCAGATTTTGTGCTTAACTGAGCACCATGTTACTGATAAATGTACCTTGCCATCTACAGGAAGTTATACTTTAGTAACATACTACTGTAGGGAAAGTAAAGATAAAGGTGGAGTAGCAATTTATGTTAAGGATAATGTAGCATACAAAGCTATAGATATTAAGAAATATTGTGTGGAACAACAATTTGAGGCATGTGCCACAGAAATAACAACTAAATTATACCCAATAATAGTGTTGGCTGTCTACAGGGCTCCTTCAGGTGACATAAAAACTTTTCTGCATTCAATGGAACTCCTACTGTCATGGTTACTTTCAAAAGCGAAGGATATTGTAGTATTAGGTGATTTCAATATAAACTTTTTGACAGAAAATAAGAATAAAATAGACTTTGAGATTGTGATGACCTTACACAATCTGACATCAGTAATAAACTTCCCAACAAGAATTACATCCAAGTGCCAAACTATGATAGACAACATTTTTTTAGATGTAAATAGGCATCAGAATTATATTGTCAGGCAGGTTATAAGTGGGCTTTCAGATCATGATGGACAAATTCTCACTATTTATGACGTTAATCTGTTCAAAAAAGAATTTCCTCGATGGAAATTCATAAGAGTAATTAATGAAGAGGCGAAAGGAACTTTCAACCACAGGTTGCAGCAAATGGATTGGTCTTTAGTATATAGCCATGATGATGTTGATACTAAATTTAACTGTTTTATAAATGAATTCTGTGCTCTTTTTGAAGAAATATTTCCCAAGAAATGGGTCAGAAACAGGGCTTCCAATTATGTAAGCAAGCCTTGGATTATAAAAGGTATAAAACAGTCATGTAAAACCAAAAGGGAAACTTATGCTGCAATAAGATTCTGTAAAGATGTAGAAAAATGGGAACACTATAGAATATACTGTAAAATTTTGAAGAAACTAATACAGAAATCAAAAGCCCTTTGTTATAAGAAGAAAATAGATAATTCTAATAATAAAATAAAAGCAATTTGGAGCATTGTAAAAAAAGAAACAGGGAGAGATACAACAAGTAAAGAAGATATAAATAATATCAGATATGAAGGTATCCTAGTAGATAACCCCAAAATGGTGGCTGAGATTTTTAATAAACACTTCCTATCAGTAACTCAACAGATTGGTTGCAAGCCCGATGTTGATGAAGCTGTAACTCTTTGTCAAGCCGTATATTCAAACATAATTTCAGAAATGCACCTTAATCCTGTCACTGTAGAAGAAATTCAAAAAATCATCATGTCTCTAAAAAGTACGAATTCTGCAGGGGTTGATAATATATCTAGTAATTTATTGAAATATTCTTGTGTGTGGATAAGGGACATTCTCTGTCATATTTTCAATGCTTCCCTTCAGAAAGGTGTTGTTCCCAGTAGACTTAAGTATGCCATTGTGAAGCCCCTGTACAAAAAGGGTGATAAAGATGAACTAACTAACTATCGACCTATCTCTTTGCTGACAGCTTTCTCCAAAATTCTAGAAAAGCTAATACATGTAAGAATTACTGATCATCTCATGAAGAACGAAGTTCTCTGTAAGAGCCAGTTTGGCTTTCAAAAGGGCCGTTCAACAGAAGATGCAGTCTACGCACTTGCAAATGAAGTCCTAGAAACTGTTAATGAAAAAATGCTAGCACTTGGTGTCTTCTGTGATTTATCCAAAGTGTTTGACTGTGTTGATCACCAGATTCTCTTGCAAAAAGCAAAATTAGTAGGAATAAGTGGTGTTGCGGGCAATTGGCTAAAGTCGTACCTCCAAGACAGAAAACAAAAAGTTGTGTTGAATAGCTCGGGTGGAGTATGTGACACTTCCTCAGATTCTGAATGGAGTTCCATTACATGTGGAGTGCCCCAGGGCTCAATTCTTGGACCACTATTATTCCTGATTTTTATAAATGATCTACCATCATGTACAAGCCTGCCGTGTAAATTTACATTATTTGCTGATGATACCACAATTTTTATGAGCAGTAGAACAGACAACAATCTTGAGGAACTCACTAATCACATACTCTCAGATATGGTTAATTGGTTCAAGGTGAATGGTCTCTCATTAAATTCCAGCAAGACCAGCTTTATTCAATTCTGTACAAAAACAGAAAAAGAGAGAGAGAGATAAGTGTGACATGTGGTAATCAACCAATAGTTAGAACGGAAACAACAAAATTTCTTGGAGTGCAAATTGACAAGAAAATGAATTGGTCTTCACATATTATTGATCTCTGTAAGAGGCTTAGCTCTGCTACCTATGCTTTACGGGTTGTCACTACATGTGTTGAACCTAACACTGCAAAAGTGGCATATTATGGCTATTTTCATTGTCTCATTGAGTACGGAATTATTTTTTGGGGCAACCAGCCATTAGCAAGGAAAGTGTTCATTGCACAGAAGCGAGCTTTAAGAATTATATGTGGATTGCGCCCAAGAGACTCTTTTAGAAATAGTTTTCGTAATCTTAAAATATACACAACTGCATGCCAATATATTTTTTCTCTCATGTGTTTTGTTTGTAAAAATATAGATATATTTCAACCAAACAGTAATTATCATGAGCATAACACACAGAGGAAGAATGACATACACAGTGAACTCAGAAATTTGAGCCTGGCACAAAAGGGTGTCCACTACACTGGAGCAAAACTCTTCAATGCTCTTCCTCCCGAAATAAAGACAAAGATTCACAACAATAGTGAGTTTAAGAAAGCTCTAAAAATATTTTTGCTAGAAAAAGCTTTTTACAGTCTAGATGAATTTTTAACTAAATAAATTGTAATATTTTAATATTATATAATACAAGTTGACATAATGCCACTATGAATTTTATTTAACCTGAGCTCTGTAACTGTGTGTGCTCCGTATCTGTTTTCTGTAGTGTTTTAATGATTCTAAGAAAATATGTATTTTCTTTTTCTATATTGCTGCCCAAAGAATTTACTGTATAAATTTTTATATAATTATGTACTCAAATTTCTGTATATGCTATAAGATTATCAGATTGTATTTGTAAAAAACTGACTCGTTCCATGTCCTTGTGTATCCAACACAGTTGGACCTATGGAACACAAAATAAATCAAATCAAATCAAATCAATACAAAACAGCTTGACTACAGTGGAGGGGATCTGGAGATGGTGTCTCAAACTATCGTCTTTTATGGGGGAAAAGGAAGTTAATGGGGATGTGGAAGGTGGAGGTCAACCAGGTAGGGACTGAGAGTTATAAGGGACTGACATCAGGCTTGGATGGGAGTAATGAATAATTTAGTGTGAGGCAGTATTCCTGAATGAGAGTAAATCATAAGCAGCTGAGGTGGTGTTGAGAATGATGACCGTTTTCTGGCTATTGGATGATGTAGATATCATCTCAGACACAGGACGCAGCAAATTGTCAAAGTTGCTGGTGTAACAGGAAACTGACCAATCATTTAAATACATTTTGCCCTCAACAGTTTCATTCATAATATCTGATTTAATGTGAAATTTTTATTTTTAACAGACACGATTATCTTCGATAACAGCTACAGTTACCTAAGGAGCAAGAAGATCAGTTACTCTGTCGGTGTTGTACCTCCAGTAGAAACAAAAGAAGAGGCACTCACTGAAGAATGAAACTCATGGCAACCTCAGTGAACACAACAAACTGTCTTTGAAGTCATGACAACAATCCTTCAATAACCATCAGCATTGTATTTTTCAACAATGTATAAATTGTATATATAAACCATTAAATATTTTATTTAAACAAATACCTTTTATCATTTCAGAATCACCTTTTGAAGCCCAGCCTCACATCTATGTAAAAATTGAGAACCTTGGTGGGGAGGGGGGAGATAGACTATCAGCATATTCCTCCAGCTTGCACAGTCTTGGGATATTTTATGCCAGGTAACTCATGTTAAGCTAGAAAAGATAGTCTATCCATTTCCTCATAACTTTGCTTGGCACCTACCTGTCTAAAGTGTGTTGAACAATATTCTTGAACTTTATCCACTGATGCTCAACATTTTTGGTCCTGGAGATGAATTTTATTCACTTATCTCCACAAGAATGAGCTTTGCCCACATACCATGCAGTTTGTTGCTCATCAGACTGCTAGCTAAAGAGTTATATAGGTGGCCAACAGAAGCTTGGAAAGTGCACAGCTGACACACTAACAATGTCTTACATGCAACCCACACCAATAGATGCTGTCATCAAATGTTTGCAGGATGTCATAACTTTTGCTCAAGGACTATGAATGCAGGTATTTCAGTAACTACCTCCAGACAGCCTAGAATTCTGTGGTGCAATAGCCTTCCTTACACAAATTATAATCAAGGTTAAGCCAGGACCAGGCTTTAGGTAAGTTAAACTTTAAGATTTCACTAACATTTCGTCATTAGAAATGGAGCTCCAAGTGTGTCTGGAGACAAAGCTAATTTCTTACAACAGTAGAACCAGTAAAAGGAAAGATGATACAGTGACATACACTAAAGTAGGAGCTAAGTCCTTTTGTTGTAGGATAGACTATTTTCTGGTAACAAATAAGTTATTAGAACTAACATTTATAGGTTGTCAGCAGGAATAATGAAGGCTCCTCAAGCAGTTAGAGTATTATTAAAATTGTGAAAACTTATTAACTGGAGATTTATTGTTTGTGGAGACATTACTTTTGATTTTACACATGTACTGATTAAGAATGCACAGTTTGTTCACATCCAGACTTTAGAAAAAGAGAGATATCTATGAGGATTTAAGGTCATTATCAAACAGACTCTGCCAACTTCTAATTAGACACCACTGTCTGTGATGCATAACTAAAAATAACTTTTTATCTGACCACAATGGTCAAAAGTTATCAAACATACTCATCAAGTAAGTTCTAATCATGTGCACTACTACTTTAGAACAGCATCATAGCTGATGAACTATTAAGTGTTTAGATATAACTTATGGAAAGAAAAGAGTGCAGAGAAATTTAAAAGCAAACACTTTAGATGGAAAGATTGGTTTCATAAAAATATTCCCCTAGCATTTGTGACTCTTGTCCCAAATTAACAGAGTCTGAATTGCCCGCTGGGAGTTGTAATGAGACACAATTTATAGGGTGGCACCATGTCCATGTCATATTCTAGTGGACTATTGCAATCTGAACCAAATGCATGCAACTGTATGCCACCCTTCATTGGACCACCTTATCTGTCTGCTCACGACAGTTGTGTTGACAATTATTGCTGTACTTTGCATTTTTTACAACAACACTTTTCTCCAATTTGGTTAGCCCCCTCTTTAAATTCTTTCATTATTGTCTTAATTCTTCTCTGCTGTTAAGCTGCCTATTCAGTTAACTCTTTTTGGCTACACTGGATTTTCAAAATTCACTGTTAATAACAAACTGTGTGGATTGCTTATTTTAGTTACTCTGTGTTGTTAGATTTGCCCATGATTGTACTTTAATAAATTTCCCAACAGGGACACGTTTTCCAAAAGTACACAATGAAGTCAAATATGCTAAAATGCTCTAAGCAGCATCAGAAGCTACACCTACAGCAACTCCAAATGTTACAAGAACAATTAACACAGCTACAGACTTAGGGTTGAAAAGTAATTATAGTAGTCGCTCATGTGATCCATCAGCTGTCACCATAATCAAACCATGAACAAGCACCACAGCTACAGCAGGCAAGTCCCTTTGCCTCTACCACAGCTGTCACAACACTTTGTTTAATGAAGCCAACGATAAGTGAAATTACTCAGTCTGAATTTCCAAGCACAATTCCATAGTTTTCAAGGTTTTAGACTGTCAGATCTTAAAATTGTGTCATTCTCAGATATTTGTGTATGTCATGAAGAGCAAGATTGCAGATTCACTAATGTCACAAATGAGCAGGGTTGCCTTATCTCGAAAAGGTGGCTGAATTGGGTGGACTTAGCCACATTATAAGCACAAAAGTCTTCTGTGAACTTATTAATTCAAAATCTGGTGGTGAAGATTGCCCCAGATGAAGAAGTCAGAAAGGAAGAAGAAGTCAGAAAGGAAAATGTAGAGCTCTGAGACATCACTCTAGAATATATAATAGCATGTTAGACCAAGCAAATTAAACCAGCGGAACAACAAATACAAAGAAACCAAAGATATTACTGCTCAAGGTACTATCCCAACACCATCAATCATCAAGAGCCAACTGAATGTCATGAAATACACAATCATTAGTACCACAATTTTCTTGTAAGTGCTCAAAGTTACAATTGTGCTCAATCTGTTTAAGCAAACACAGCCAACCAAAGTGAGTACATCATAGGGCACATCATTCAGCATCCGACAATAAAGTCCATCTTGTCTTAGTTTACTGTAACAATTAATGCAAATCAAAAAAAGCAGCAAACAAATGTACCACAACACTGCACATATGGATCCACCCTCAGCAACTTCATGTTATGCAATTTGGAAATTAGTCAGCACAGAGACATTAACATGTTGATTAATCCAGAAAATTACCATAATCTAGCATATTAGCCAGTTTCACAAAAACAATTGCACCTACTGGTAGTAGGTTATGGAAACAAACATTTTCAGCTTACAGTGCAATCACCTTTACATGCAATGCATGGAACACTCTTATCTTACAGGCCACCAGGGGAAGCAAATTGGAATTTCTTAACATTATGGAAGCACATAAAGTATTAATCTTTTCCAAAGAAAATAAGGTATTGTGTGATGTTTCTCCTGAAAGAAGTGGTAAACATGTTACAAAACCTGTTTAGCATCATATCCACAAGGGGAAGCTTAATATTACTACCATATGCTTCTCAATATCCCATCAAAGACTTCCTACCATACAAACTTCTGGAGAGCATAGAACATGCTGTTGCCTTAACTACCAAAACTCGTGCCACCTCAGCAGAACTAAAACAAAAAAGAAACCACATAGACCATAATTTATGCAATAAAAGAGTTCCACACATACCGATGCACAACATGATTTCACCTGGTTCGTTATCAAAAACCTTCTAGAGCTTTTTAGATCATACTGCAAGCTTCTGGAAATGACAGGACAACATCAAAATTGTTGGAGTTAATAATTATGACATCAGTTTCTGATTGACACTTAATGATACAAATGCCGATGTTCTACTATGACTACCCAGAGGGCAGAACTGAAGATTTAATCAGCAGGAACACTACTGGTTTTACAGTGACATTGTGAAAGACACAATGTTAGTGGATTTCTCAGTTTATATTGCCAGTGTTGCACCATTTGCAAGATAGAATTCCACAGAATACAAGTTCAACACTAACTTTGCAAAGGGCAGTCCACACATCTGTCAATGTTAGCAGTATGATCCTCTTAGCCAAGGAATGTGAAAAATATTACAGTCTCATCTCAGGCTCTCTGGAATCAAATATTACATCTATTATGTACTGCGTGAAGAGTTTGGCAGAGCACTGAAAGACCTGAGTCAAAACAAGGCCCCAGGAATAGACAACATTCCATTAGAACTACTGACGGCCTTGGGAGAGCCAGTCCTGACAAAACTCTACCATCTGGTGAGCAAGATGTATGAGACAGGCGAAATACCCTCAGACTTCAAGAAGAATATAATAATTCCAATCCCAAAGAAAGCAGGTGTTGGCAGATGTGAAAATTACCGAACTATCAGTTTAATAAGTCACAGCAGCAAAATACTAACACGAATTATTTACAGATGAATGGAAAAACTGGTAGAAGCCAACCTCGGGGAATATCAGTTTGGATTTCGTAGAAATGTTGGAACACGTGAGGCAATACTGACCCTATGACTTATCTTAGAAGAAAGATTAAGGAAAGGCAAACCTACGTTTCTAGCATTTGTAGACTTAGAGAAAGCTTTTGACAATGTTGACTGGAATACTCTCTTTCAAATTCTGAAGGTGGCAGGGGTAAAATACAGGGAGCGAAAGGCTATTTACAATTTGTATAGAAAGCAGATGGCAGTTATAAGAGTCAAGGGACATGAAAGGGAAGCAGTGGTTGGGAAGGGATGCGACAGGGTTGTAGCCTCTCCCCGATGCTATTCAATCTGTATCTTGAGCAAGCAGTAAAGGAAACAAAAGAAAAGTTCAGAGTAGGCATTAAAATCCATGGAGAAGAAATAAAAACTTTATGGTTCGCCGATGACATTGTAATTCTGTCAGTGGCAGCAAAGGACTTGGAAGAGCAGTTGAACGGAATGTACAGTGTCTTGAAAGGAGGGTATAAGATGAACATCAACAAAAGCAAAACGAGGATAATGGAATGTAGTCGAATTAAGTCAGGTGATGCTGAGGGAATTCGATTAGGAAGTGAGACACTTAAAGTAGTGAAGGAGTTTTGCTATTTGGGGAGCAAAATAACTGATGATGGTCGAAGTAGAGAGGATATAAAATGTACACTGGCAATGGCCAGGAAAGCATTTCTGAAGAAGAGAAATTTGTTAACATCGAATATTGATTTAAGTGTCAGAAAGTCATTTCTGAAAGTATTTGTATGGAGTGTAGCCACGTATGGAAGTGAAACATGGACAGTAAATAGTTCAGACAAGAAGAGAATAGAAGCTTTCGAAATGTGGTGCTACAGAAGAATGCTGAAGATTAGATGGGTAGATCACATAACTAATGAGGAGGTATTGAATAGAATTGGGAAAAAGAGGAGTTTGTGGCACAACTTGACTAGGAGAAGGGATCGGTTGGTAGGACATGTTCTGAGGCATCAAGGGATCACCAATTTAGTACTGGAGGG
Organism: Schistocerca piceifrons; assembly: GCF_021461385.2. Taxonomy (NCBI): domain Eukaryota; kingdom Metazoa; phylum Arthropoda; class Insecta; order Orthoptera; family Acrididae; genus Schistocerca; species Schistocerca piceifrons. The sequence continues at coordinate 1,064,350,573 of NC_060138.1, forward strand.
CAGCACAGAGGGTAAAAATCGTAGAGGGAGACCAAGATATGAATACACTAAGCAGATTCGGAAGGATGTAGGCTGAAGTAGGTACTGGGAGATGAAGAAGCTTGCACAGGATAGAATAGCATGGAGAGCTGCATCAAACCAGTCTCAGGACTGAAGACCACAACAACAACATGTGGGAGACACTGGGAAATAATGTGCACAGGACGAGAGACCAGAAAGACACCAATAAATAGTCTAACCGCGTAAGTTGTGCAATGTGTACCACAGCACACCCATATCTCATCCCACTCCAAAAGCACCTTGGGGGAGAGTTTTGGTGCCCCATTTCTCCACAACATGGTGTAAGTGGTTGTGGGTGCACTCTCCAACTGCCTTTATATTATTAACATGAATCCCATACTACTGATGCCTGTCAGTGTGGCTAAATATCCATCTTAGTCACAGACACAGACAATGGTTCAAATTGCACGTAAACAGGTTGGCATAACAGGTGATGTGCAGGTGCTGTACAGTAATCAGTCCAATAATACATTAGGAATATTATGATACCTGTGGGTGTTGATATTTTTGTTTACATACTATTTAACACCTAAATATTTATTTGAGGTATTTAAAATAATGTTGAAGATTTAATATAAAAGTTTGTAAACTCACTTCCATTAATTTCTTCTAACACTGTACTAATGAGTGTCTTTGACAAAGGTTTTAACTCTTTGCTTTATATAGTATCTCTGTGCTTCTTCATTGAGTAGAAACTTGGCAGGAATTGGGTATAAATGAAAACTGAGTCATTTTTGTGAGGCTGCAGAAAGCAGTTGTATTTCTTCTTTTGTTTGTGCGAATTTTAAAACCATAGTACATGAAATGTTGCAGAATACATACGTTTAAAAATTCAGATACTTTATGTCATTTAGTATTTTGAGAACTAGAATTAACCAATTTTGACATTCTTTTCATCAGTCAATTTTCTCTTCACTAGAAGAAAACTTGCATACATTATCATGCCTCCAAAGAAAACAATAAAAGCAATGTCAAGATAATCAGCTAAGTAAAACTTCATACTTTCATATGTAGATATGCCCTTTGAAGCAACTCACTTCAAACTAATGATTAACATGCGGTCTGGGGACAAGCCATCAAATATGCAGTATTGAAGAGGCACATTACAGCCCTCGTGGCCATGCTGTGGAATTTATTTTTATATCTTCCTCTCAAAGGAACGGTTATGGATAAGAATACAGTTTGTCACAGGTGTATAAGTAATGAGGTGTGGAGTTGGAATGACATTGAGAGAGAAGGCTTTCAATGGCAGCAAAGCTATGAGCCATCCACAGGAAATATTCCTAGGCACCAAAGATCCTATATCAACATTATGAAAAGCACAGTTACTGCTCACTTTTAGAGAGAGAGAGAGAGAGAGAGAGACAGAAGGAAGGAGAGAGAGACAGTGTGTGTGTGCGTGTGTCTATATATATAGTACAGAGAGTTCCCACCAGTGCAATTCAAAAAAGCTGGTGTTGATGGGAAGGATCCAGATGCCACAGGTTGTGAAGCAGTCATTGAAGTGAGGAGTGTCATGTTGGGCACTGTGTTCAGCAGCTGAGTGTTCCAACTGTTTCTTGGCCACAGTTTGTCATCGGCCATTCATACAGATAGACAGCTTGTTTGTTGTCATGCCCATGTAGAATCCAGCACAGTGGTTGCAGTAGCTCATAGTTCACATGACTGGTTTCACAGGTAGCCCTGCCACGATGGAATAAGTGATGCTTGTGACAGGACTGGAGTAGATGGTGGTGGGTGGATGTATGGGGCAGGTCCTCATCTAAGTCTCTCATAGGTATAGGAACAATGAGGCAAGGGGTTGGGAGCACGGGTTGTGCAGGGATGGATATTGTATAGGTTTGGTGGGTGGTGGCATACCACTGCGGGAAAGGTGGAAAGGGTAGTGGGTAGGACATTCCTCATTTCAGTGCACAATGAATGATAGTTGAAACCCTGACAGTGAATTTGATTCAGTTGCTCCAGTCCTGGGTGGTACTGAGTTATGAGGGGAATGCTCCTCTGTGGCCGGATGGTGGGATTTTGGGATGTGGTAGGAGACTGGAAAGATAAAGTATGGGATATTTGTTTTTGTACAAGGTTGGGAGGGTAAGTATGGCCTGTGAAGGCTTCAGTGAGGCCTTTGGTAGATTTTGAGAGGGACTGCTCATCACTGCAGATGTGATGATCATGGGTGGCTAGGCTGTACGAAAGGGACTTCTTGGTATGGAATGGGCGGCAGCTGTCGAAGTGGAGATACTGCTGGAGGTTAGTAGGTTTGATGTGGACAGTGGTACCAATGTAGCCATCTTTGAGGTGGACGCCAACATCTAGGAAGGTGTCTTGTTGGGTTGAGTAGGACCAGGTGAAGCAAATGGGGGAGAAGATGTTGAGGTTCTGGAGGAATGTGGACAGGGTGTCATGCTCAGTGCAGATCATCATCAGTGGATCTGAACTGTTGAGGGATTTGAGGTGCTGGGTGATTTGAAAGGATTACACTAAATGGCCTATGAATAGGTAGGCATAGGATGGTGGCATGTGGGTGTCCATGACCATACCCCAAATTTGTTTGTATTTGATGCCATCAAGGAAGAAGCAATTGTGGGTGAGAATATAGTTGGTCTTGGTGACTATGAAGGAGGTTGTAGGTTTGGAATCTGTTGGGCATTGAGAAAGCTAGTGTTCAACAGCAGTAAGGCCATAGGCATTATGGATGTTAGTGTAAGAGAGGTGGCACCAATGGTAATGAGCGGGGTACCCTGTGGTAAAGGAATAGGAACTGCAGAGAGTCAGTGGAGGAACTGGTTGGTATCTTTTATATAGAGGGTAGGTTGTGGGTAATAGGCTGAAGTTGTTGGTCTACAAGAGCAGAGACTCTCCCAGTGGGAGCACAGTAACTAGCCACAATGTGGCCTCCTGTGTGGTTGGGTTTATGAGCTTTAGGAAGCATGTAGAAGGTAGAAGTGCAGGAGGTGGTAGGGGGGAGGAGAGAGGTGGTATCCAGGGAGTGGATTTGAGGAGAGACAGGAGATCCTATTGGATTTCTGGAGTGGAGTCACTGTGGCAGGCTGTGTAGGTGAATGAATCTGATACCTGGTGGAGTCCTTCTGCCAGGTAATCCTCGCTGTCAAAATGACAGTGGTAGAACCATTGTCAGCAGATAGGATAATAATGTTAGGATCAGTTTTTAGTTGGTGGTGGATTGTGGTTCTTTCTGCAGAAGCAAGATTAGCTTGCATGTTGAGGGATCTAGGGAATGATGGGAACATGAGGTTCATTGTTAAGAAATTCTGGGAAGTTAATGGGGTGATTTGGGGGCAGTGGGGGTGGATCACAGTTGGATGGACAAGTGAACTGAAGTAGGCAGGGCTCAACACTGGTCTTTAGCTGAGTCTGATCAGTAGGGTTGATGGTGAGAAACTGTTTCCACTGTAGGGACTGGGAGAAGGAGAGAAGGCTTCTAACAAGTCCTGCATGACTGAATTTGGGAGAAGGGCAAAAGGTGAGGCCTTTGGAAAGGACTGATACTTCTGAGTAGGAATTGAACAGGTTGCTGTTTTGCATGCTGCTCTAGTTCCTGTAGGGCATGAGTTTCAGTGTGTGATATGGGACCCAGGAATTTGGGATTGCATAGCATGAGAATTTTAAGGCTGGATAGGAGTTATTGCAAGGTGGTTTGGGTGTGACTGATATGGCTTAAAAGGACTATGTTGGTCAGTGTTAAGGACTGGAGGAATCTGAACAGATGGAGGTCATTGTAGAAGGAGGGGTTGCAGCCAGAGTTGGGTAATTTGATGGTAAGGTCATTTGGGGGGCTTTGATGAGCCAAGCAGCAATTCAGGAACAATATGTGGGACTGGGTTCTGGCTAGGGATAAGGACATTTTTCTGTATTGCAACAGATGGAAGGAACAAGGATCTATGGTGGCAGATAAACCATGAATCCTGTCTGACTCAGTTCACTACTCCATCCAAATGTGATACACCCCCATTGCCCCATAAATCCCATTACTCCATAAATCACCCTCTATGAACTTTCTAGTACGAGGGCAGTTCAATAAGTAATGCAACACATTTTTTTTCTCGGCCAATTTTGGTTGAAAAAACCGGAAATTGCTTGTGGAATATTTTCAAACATTCCTGCTTCGTCTCGTATAGTTTCATTGACTTCCGACAGGTGGCAGCGCTGTACGGAGCTGTTAAAATTGCGTCTGTAACGGATGTGCGTTGCAAACAACGGGCAGTGATCGAGTTTCTTTTGGCGGAAAACCAGGGCATCTCAGATATTCATAGGCGCTTGCAGAATGTCTACGGTGATCTGGCAGTGGACAAAAGCACGGTGAGTCGTTGGGCAAAGCGTGTGTCATGATCGCCGCAAGGTCAAGTAAGACTGTCTGATCTCCCGCATGCAGGCCGGGCGTGCACAGCTGTGACTCCTGCAATGGCGGAGCGTGCGAACAGACTTGTTCAAGATGATCGATGGATCACCATCAAACAACTCAGTGCTCAACTTCACATCTCTGTTGGTAGTGCTGTCACAATTGTTCACCAGTTGGGATATTCAAAGGTTTGTTCCCGCTGGGTCCCTCATTGTCTAACCGAACACCATAAAGAGCAAAAGAGAACCATCTGTGCGGAATTGCTTGCTCGTCATGTTGCTGAGGGTGACAATTTCTTATCAAAGATTGTTACAGGCGATGAAACATGGGTTCATCACTTCGAACCTGAAACAAAACGGCAATCAATGGAGTGGCGCCACACCCACTCCCCTACCAAGAAAAAGTTTAAAGCCATACCCTCAGCCGGTAAAGTCATGGTTACAGTCTTCTGGGACGCTAAAGGGGTTATTCTGTTCGATGTCCTTCCCCCTGGTCAAACGATCAACTCTGAAGTGTATTGTGCTACTCTTCAGAAATTGAAGAAATGACTTCAGCGTGTTCGTAGGCACAAAAATCTGAACGAACTTCTCCTTCTTCATGACAACGCAAGACCTCACACAAGTCTTCGCACCCGAGAGGAGCTCACAAAACTTCAGTGGACTGTTCTTCCTCATGCACCCTACAGCCCCGATGTCGCACCGTCGGATTTCCATATGTTTGGCCCAATGAAGGACGCAATCCGTGGGAGGCACTACGCGGATGATGAAGAAGTTATTGATGCAGTACGACGTTGGCTCCGACATCGACCAGTGGAATGGTACCGTGCAGGCATACAGGCCCTCATTTCAAGGTGGCGTAAGGCCGTAGCATTGAATGGAGATTACGTTGAAAAATAGTGTTGTGTAGCTAAAAGATTGGGGAATAACCTGGTGTATTTCAATGCTGAATAAAACAACCCCTGTTTCAGAAAAAAAATGTGTTGCATTACTTATTGAACTGCCCTCGTATTTCTTAAAATTGAACCTTGCATCACCATCATTCCCCAAATCCCTCAACATGCAAGCTTGAACCTCTAGGGTAACTTGGCAGAAGGACTCCACCAACTATCAGATTCACACATCTACAAACACTGCCACAGCGACTCCACTGCAGAAATCCAGCGGGATCTCCGCTCTCACCTCACATCCTTAGGCTCATCCCAGAACCTCTCCTTGCAGTACACCTCTCTCCTCACCTCTACCACTCTCCACTTTCCTACCTTCTACATGCTTTATGAAGTCCATAAACCCAACCACCCAGGATGCCCCATTGTGGCCAGTTACTGTGTCCCCAATGAGAGAATCTGATCATGCAGACAAACAACTTCAGCCTATTACCCACAACCTACCCTTCTGTGCAAAAGATACCAATCATTTCCTCCACTGACTCTCCTTTACCACAGTGTGCCCTGCTCATCACTATTGATGCCATCTCTCTTTTCACCAACATCCCTAATGCCCGTGGCCTTGTTGCTATGGAACACTACATTCCCCAATGCCTGACAGTTTTTAAACCTACAGCCTCCTTCCTAGTCACCACGACAAACTATATCCTCACCCACAATGCTATTCTTCTGAAGGCATAAACTACAAACAAATCTGGTGTATGGCTATGGACACCCACATGCCACCATCCTATGCCAACCTACTCATGAGCCATCTAGAGCAATCCTTTCTAACTACCCAGAATCCCAAACTCCTCACTGATGACATCTCCAGAACCTCAACACCTTCTCCCCACTTGCTTCACCTGGTCCTCCTCAACCCAACAAGCCACCTTCCTTGATGTTGACCTTGACCTCAAAGACGGCTACATCAGAACTCCATCCACATCAAATTTACCAACCCTCCAGCCAGCAAGACCTCCACTTCAACACCTGTCATCCATTCCATGCCAAGAAGTCCCTTCCATACAACCTAGCCATCCACAGCCATCCCATCTGTAGTGACAAGCAGTCCCTCTTGAAGTATACCAAGGATCTCACTGAGACATTTGCAGACTGTAATTGCCCTCCCAACCTTGTATAAAAACAGACCTCCAAAGCCTTATCTCCCCAGTTACCTGCCACCTTCCAAAGTTCCACCATCTGGCCACAGAGAAGCATTCCCCTCATGATTCAGTACAATCCAGGACTGGGACAACAGATGAACATTCTCCATCAGGGTTTCAATTATCTCTTGTTGTGTCCTAATTTTGTCCTACCCACTATCCTTCCTACCCCTCCCACAGTGATATTCTACCACCCACCAAACATACACAATATACTTGTCCATCCATATACAATCCCTGCTCCCCGCCCCCTCCCCCCTTGCCACACTGTTCCTATAGCTGCAATAGACCTAGATGCATGACCATCCCATACATCCTCCCACCACTAGCTACCCCATCAAAGGCAGAGCTACCTGTGAAACTAGTGATGTCATCTACAAGTCAAGCTGTAACAGCTATATCGCATTCTCACAGGGGCATGACAACCAACAAGCAACCTATTTGCATGAGGCCAATTACAAATTGCGGCCAAGAAATGGATGGAACACCCAGTTGCTGAACACACTGCCCAACACAATGCTGCTCATTTCAATGACTGCTTCACAACCTTTGCATCTGAATCCTTCCCACTATTACCAGATTTTGTGAATTGTGCAGGTGGGAACCCTCAGTACAATACATACAACATTCCTGTAACCCTCTTGACCTCAACATTCATTGGTTGTCATCCTTCAGCCATCAGTCTCTTTCCTTGTAAACATTCCAGCATTACACTGCCCTCTGTTCCACCTACACACACTAAGTCTTTTTACCTCTCTCCTATTCTGCTTCCATGCCCTCCCCCCCCCCCCTTCTATCATCTCACATCCCTACTGCACCTAGCTGACCTACCCTCTCCCCACCACATTTCTATATGCTCTCACAAGCAGCATTAACCATCCCCTTCTACCCTGCTATCCCTCCCCCTCCCCACCCGAGCCTCTTCCTAACCAAACCTCCCAGTTTGCTTCTCCCATCATGCGCTGCTATTCACACACACACAGAGAGAGAGAGAGAGAGAGAGAGAGAAAGAGTGTGTGTGTGTGTGTGTGTGTGTGGGTGTTTGTTTATGTGAATGTGTATTTGTATACTGTCTGCTCTGATGAAGGCCTGTTTGGCTGAAAGCTTTGTTTGACAGTCATTTTGTTGTATCTACCTGTGACTGAGCATCTCCACTGTGCAGTGGGTATCGACTATCCTTTTCATAATACTGTCATTATTTCATGTTGGATTTTCCATTGTTTAAAGATCGTAAATCTCTTGTCTGGTTCAAGTTCATTGATGACATCTTCATGACCTGGTCTTAGAACCAAGACACCTAATCCTCATTCCTCTACATCCTCAACACTTTCTCTACCATTTGCATCACTTAGCACTTTATGGCTCAGAATGTTGACCTCTACCTCTCCAAAGGTTCTTTAAAACCCCTTGTCAATATCAAGCCCACTAACAATCAAGAGTGCCTGTAGTTTGATGGCCGCCATACCACCTACACTAAATAGTCTTCCTTCACTTGTAGACTGCATTGATAAGCAATCCTTTGCCCACTATGCTGAAGGTCTTGCCGAGACCTTCACAGACAGACATCACCCTCCAAGCTTAGTCTGCAAACAGATCTCCTGTGCCATATCCACTCATGCCTCTAAATCCTCCATCCCCAACCATGAACCAGCTGCAGAGAATTATCCCCATCATCATTCATCGTCAACACAGACTGGAATGACTTAATAATTTCCTTCATTTCAACTTTGACTCTGACTGTGTCTGGAAATGAATCCATCCATAATCCTTCCCACACCTACAGCAGTGATATTCTGCACCCACCCAAACCCTATGGAAAACCTAAGTGGAAGGCCTGTTCTATGCCCCCAACCCAGGACAGCCCACTCTACTCCCATAACAGACATATTCTATCCTACATGAGCGGGAACACCTGTCATAAAAGCTTCACTGTAACTTTTGCACAGCTTTCATGTGGGCATCATGACCAGCCTGCTGCCCACCTGAATGAATGACCATCACCAAATTGTGGCCAAGAGCATAGCTGATGATGCAGTGATAGCAAATGCTCCTGGGTACAACATTCTTGACTAAAATGGAAGCTCCACAACCCATGCCATCTGGCAATTAATCATTGATTCAAAACATATTCTCAGTTGAATATGCAAATATTGATACCTATTAATAAAAAATTTGTGTAAAAAGTCCTTTCTTCATTATTTCCTTCAGACTTTTCAAAGTATTTTCAGGAAGAGGCTTGCAATAGAATACTGCCTAAGGTTATGGTAGTAAGCAATATGTATCTTTGGACTTCTTTGGGTCATGTTCAGAGTTGGAGTTGAGGCTAGAATGCCGAGTGGAGTAATCTGACTATTGGAAGATGGAACCGAAGCTGGGGTGCTAAGTATGTAAGAAGGAGAAAATCATATGTGTGTGTGTATTAATTGGTTTAGTGAAATAAAAAGTTTAGATTTATCTGTTTTCTGAAAGTTTATCTTCCCAATTATCTAAGTATAATGAATGACATAATACATGATAGTTCAGTTCCAGCTCTTTTGCATTAATATCTAACAAGTTACATCTTCTGTAAAGATGAATGTGGTGTGGGAGGGGGGGGGGGGGGGGGACTAAATTGAAGTCATTATACTAAAATAAAAAGTGAGAGTGGCAAGACTTAAATGCTGACAATAGATGGGAGAGTACACACTGTTGAGCCTCAAGCAGTGGAGCAAAAAAAGGTCTGGCTGTTTCCGACAACTAGAGGAAGCAATGTGGTGCTGGTGTGCAAGACTCACATGTCCCCTTCATCACTGGACTTACTTGCAGGAGCTTTGCCGATCTTCTTCTCAGGATAGCCGGCCGTGATGATCTGCCCAACTTCTTCTCCGAAGATATGATGCTGTTTGGAGAAATTTTCTCTACTCTTAAAATGATTGCATACACTCAGGATACTTTTAAATCAATCCTACTATATTTCACTTCCACAAACAGAACACCACGTAACAGTTTCACATCAATGAATCATATTTCGTAAATCCAATGACTTCCAGTCCGTCAAGAACTATTGATTACTGTACACTAAATACAGTTCCAAAAAATCTCTCAAGGCTCTCACGAGTCCACCATCTGCAACTCTAGAGAGTCAGTAAGTAAATAAGTAAGTAAAAGTAAGTGTCTTTTCTTTTTTTTCACAATTTTATCTGTTCACAATAATGACTGACATAGCACCGTCACGGAGTAAGGCGCGCTTGCTCATAGTGCTGGTCATGTAACTTCTGTGATGAACGAGGTAACCACTTGCCCGCGCTGATCAACCATTCACCTTGTAGCATTCTCTTGACACATGTCCACCCTGCGCACACAGAAAACCAGCGCAAGGTAGACACTCTCCCATTTCTGACGCACGTACCTAAAATATTGGATGTTCGAGGTGGTGGAAAGTTGGAGGATCTCTAGAATTTGCGTCAGAATTCTTGAGGCACTACATATCCCTCTCCCCTTAGCTCAAACACTTGATATTTTATACATATTCAATATGTACATTGACATCATACTTAATAACAATCCACTTCTTTGAGTGTTTCATGTACTCCATAATTCCAATTATTTTTCATAATTCTTGAACTTCACATGATAAGCTCCCTCTTTCAGTTCCACTCGTAAATTCAAGGTGTCATGGACACTTAAACATTTTATCCTTTACCCTTAATCCTTTATGCCACTCCTTCCTTTGTTCACATGGACTAGTACTCTCCTATACAGCTTTCTGTGCTCTGGAGGAACTCTGGAGAAAATTTATGAGCCTGTCCTTTCCAACATCCATAAATCTTAATAACGCTAGAGGTATTAAGAATTCAAACTTACCAGGATAATTACTACCAAATATGTGATTTCTATGACTATACTGCCCTTTTCTCCTTAGGAACAGTATTTAATCATTACCTGTGGGTCGATCCTATGGGTAACCTTTCTCCCGCCATTCTGGTAGGTACGCCCCTTCCTTCTTCCTATATTCTATGGTACAGGTCAATCCCCTTCTTGGTGGCCCTGCCCACTCAGTATAGGTCAGCCTCTCTTTGGTCTGCCTATCTGCCTTTTTTTCCATTCACTAAAAGTTGAGTGCGCCCTCCCTTTATCCTCTGTGAGCAGGCCCCATGGTTCATCACCCTAGTATACATCTTCATGTCTACTATCACTAAATATTATCTGGTAAAATTAAAATCTACTTCAATCTCCAATCTTTCTCATTAATACTTCACTCTGTATCCTAGAGTCCTCCTTTACTTTTCAATCTCTCTACCATACCTTTGTATACCATTCATTACTTATCATATATAGTTAGGTTATCAAAGGGTATACTATCTTTACTTAGGTTATCAGAAGAGCCCCACTATTCAACAAGTTGTCAAATCATTCTTATTTGTATACATATATATGTTTTTAGAACTCGTCAATATAGAACCATCACCTATAATACCATGTGCTCATGCTTTCCCATTCAACATGTTGTCAAATCATTCTTATTTATATACATATATATTTATTTATTTATTTATTCTTTGCCCATGGACTCCAGCTGAAAATCCAGCTGAGAGTATTGGGTGTGTCATACAATAGCCTATTAACATCAAACTTGATTACAATATATATATAAATGAAACAAATGATTAAACAGAAATAGTCCATAATCATACAAAGGTTTTACATGTTTCACATTATACGTACACACAAATCAAAAAACCATACAGAAATGTTAATTTTTACAGGTACATTTCAGTAATGATATATTTAAACACCATCTTAGTATTCACTCAAACTGTATATACATTTCTCTGTGAGATATAGTTTCAAATGATTTTTAAAACATTTTAGATCTGTTTCTTTTTTAATGATTTTGGGGAGTTTATAAAAAACCCTTTTGCCTGCTTCTTCTGGGGCAGCCATAGATAGTTTTAGATTTCTGTTTATCATGTAGTAATTTTCATTTCCTCTTGTACCGTGTTTGTGTACATCTTTATTTAGGAGGTGTTTATCACTTGACCTTACCACCATTATGCTTTGGTATATATACAGTGAATATACTGTCATAATATTATAGTGTACAAAAGCTTGCCTACAGGTCTGTCTTGGTGGTATTTTTGCAATGCATCTCACTGCCCTTTTCTGAATTGTGAATATTTTTTTTAGGTAGCCAGCTTGTGCATTTCCCCATATATGAACTGAATAAGACAAATGTGGGGAGACAAGTCCATAGTACACTGATCTGAGGACTTTATCATCCACAGTCTTAGCTGTTTTATGCATGATGAAGATCTGTTTGTTTATCTTTTTACACAGTGCATCTATGTGCTCCCCCCACGCCAAATGTTTGTCTATTATAGTTCCTAGAAAATTTGTGCTGGTTACTTCTTTAATAGTCTTTCCATTTATATTAACATTTATATTATAATTTTCACTATGCTTGGTCTGTTTTAGACTGATTCATAAACAGGTTGTTTTGCGTTAAATATTTATTTGCATTTTCAATAGTCAGGAGTGCTTCCTTCTCAAGCTCCTCCTTTGTGTCAGCTGTGCAAATGATTGTTGTGTCATCAGCATACATTATAAGTTTCTGATTTATATAGCTAGGGAAGTCATTTACGGAGAGTATAAATAGTATTGGCCCAAGCACAGACCCTTGCGGCACACCATGTTTAACTGTTTGTAATTCTGGTATGTAGTTTGTTATATTTCCCCCACTAGTATGTCTGATTTCTGTGCATTGTTTCCTATTTGTAATGTATGATTTAAGTATGGCATAGCATTTTCCTCTAATTCCATACTGATATAATTTCATCATTAATTTTGAGTGGTTCACACAATCAAATGCCTTAGATAGGTCCATAAAAATCCCACAAGTCTTTTGTTGCCTGTCAAGTAAATTAAGAATGTGCTCAATTATATCCGTTGATGCTGTTTTTGTTGACTTCCCTTCTCTGAAACCATGTTGTGATGAATGCAGTATACTGTACTTTGTTATAAAACTTACAATTCTATTCTTTATTATCATTTCATAGATTTTAGCAAATGTTGAGATCAATGATATTGGCCTGTAATTTCCTAATTCATTCCTGTTCCCTTTCTTAAATATTGGCTTCACTTTACTTACTTTCAGTGAATCTGGAAATATACCTTCTTCTATCGCAGCATTCAGCATGTGTGTCAATGGTTTTAATATACATTCTCTGCATTCCTTTATGAGATGTGATGTGACACCATCCAAGCAAGAAGAATGTTTAATTTTAAGTTGTTTTATTGGGTTTGACACTTCTGCATCTGTTGTAGGTATGAAAACCATAGTATGATTTGTATGTGGGGGGTTTAACAATTTACTTACTGCATTTGTTTTATTTTGACTTATTAATTCGTCTGCTACAGTAATATAATATCTGTTAAAAGTATTGGCTACTTCTAGAGGGTTTGCGTTGCTTTTCCCACTCATCAGTGGGCAGATGTCCTCTGCCCGATTTGTTACTTTTCCTCTCTCTCCATTAATGAACGACCATAAACCTTTTGAGTAGTTCTTTCCCTTATCTATAGACATCCTGATGAATGATGCTTTAGTTTCTCTGATAAAACTACAGTACTCTTTCTTTTTTATTTTATACAGTGTGTTGTAGGCCTCATTATTTTTTTGTTTGGAGAGGTCATAATACACTCTCAGATTATTTCTGGCATGGATTACTTCTCCAGTCACCCAGCTTTTCTTTTTTTGTTGCTGTTTGACAAGCCTTTTACTAACAGGACATGTAACATCATAATAATAATTGAATAAAGAATAAAACTGGTTCCATTTGGTGTTTGCATCTTTAGCTGCATATATTGTTTCCCAGTTTTCTGCCTCTAACATCTTTTTTAGCAGATTTATGTTATGTGGGTAGCTCTGTCTTCTCATCTCCCATATCTTCTGCACTGAATCACTAGTCTTTATATTTATGTCTATCATGATTGCAAAATGGTCTGCTAATGTGGAGTTTATTACCTGTGTGTCACAATAGCATGTAGGAATATTTGTTATTACATGATCAATAATAGTTTCACTATGCTTTGTTACTCTGGTTGGTTTATCTATTTTTATTTTTAGATTGTATATGCACAATAAGACCAGTAGGGTCTTAGTATTGTCTGTATTTTTACTCGTGTCTATGTTCAGATCTCCTATAATGATCAAATAAGCATATGTTTTTGACAGGTGTTGGATTATATCTTCCAGCTGTTCAAAGAAGGTTTTAATTATACCATTTGGTGATCGATACAAACCTAATACACAACATAAATTCCCAGCAATTTTAGTTTACAGTGCTGTAGCTTCAAAGCTCAATTCTATAGCATATTCTATTATATTTATGGCTTTAGTTTACTTATAGTTAGAAAAAATAGCAACCCCACCACCTTTATAGGAAGTTCTGCAAAAACTGGCTACTTTCACATAATTCTTCAAGTTGTACATTCCTATGTGATTTTCTTTTAGCCCATGTTCTGTAACTACTAGAATGTTTGGCCTATACTCCTGTAATATTACCTCTAGTTCCTCTGTTTTATTGTTTATGTATTGCACATTTTGGTGAAGTATTCTATCAGTTGGCTTTAAATGTAATAGTTCCCCTTCCTGTAATACACTAAGCACTTCACTTGCTCCCTTTGCTTCTGGTACTATGCAGTGATTTTTTTCAGTTTGTGTCATTAAACCTGGATCGTATCTTTGTCCGGTGTTTATATTCCTCTCACTATTGTCACACTGGTATTTAAGATGGACAGTTTTACTTACATCTTTTTCCATGTTCTCTTACTGCTTACTCGGTACCATAGAAAATCCTCACTTAGTGTAGCAGGTCTCCTAGTTCTCAGGCATCTGTCTTGATTGGAAGCTGCTTCTGCTGTTGATCTCCCAGGCCTCAGGCACCTCTTCTGTGTGGTTGCTGTTGCTGGTGGCTCCTGTGCTCCCCAACTTGGTGACTGCCCTTCTTTGTTAGCTGCTGCGGCTAATGACCTTTGTATGTTTTCCTCACATGCATTTTCATTGCCTTGAGGGAGTATTATGGGGTCTGCTGTTCTGGATGCTGTCGCTGATGACGACAGCTCTGCTGATGATTGTGGTGATTCTGCTGCTATTGGTTTATCTGACACTGCTGCTGAGAATATCTGAGCCTTTGCTGCTGCTACTGGTGTTTGTTGTAGCTCTACTGCAGATAATGATGGTTCCACTGTTACAGACAACTCTTGTTTTGGCGGAATTGTGATTGGAGACACTTCCATTACAGATGACTCATTAATAAATTTAAGTATTTCGGCACTAGTAATCTTTTTCCCTTTTACGTTCATGTGGAGACCATGTCTTGTGAAGTGCTCTCTTTGAACGCTGTTCATCTCTACGAAAGTCGTATTCTGGAAACCTCTACATATTTTCTCAAATAGCCTGTTTGCTGTAACAATCTCGATGTTTACGCACGAGTTTTCCATCAGATCTTGCCTCCGGGGGATACTAACAATGTAGAAATGCACTCGAGGCATCCTTTTGATTGTTTCCTTTAGGATTCTCGTTGCACGCCAACTTTCATTACAGTAAACGTCATTTGCGCCTCCTATTATGATGCAACTGTTACCCGTCGTTAATATGTTGTCACTGTTTTTCAGAATTTCGCGTAATGGCGCGCCTGGTTTGATGATGTCTGTTACATTAAGGTCTGGGTGATTTCTTCTCATAATTTCCGTAACTCCTCTCCCATGACTATCTGCAAAAATATATGTCTGTTGCTTGTATCCTTGCTTATGCATAACGTGGTTGTTTACTTTTTTTTCCTTACGAATATTTACCTTGTGTTTTTCTCCGTTTAATCCACTTGTATATTTTTGTGTGGATAGTTTGTTCATATTTTTATCCATAGATGCACTATTAACACTTTGTTTTCTTGCGTTTAATTCACTTGTGTCTTTTAGAGTGATCAGTTCGTTCATATTTCTAGTTACAGTCGTACTGTTTACACTTTGTACATTTGGTTGTGCATACCTACGAATTTTATGGCTAGCATTAATGAGATTTTGTTGCCTTGACGATTCAGACAGTTCCCGTACGGTTAGTATCAAATTTTCCATTGTTTTTATATATTTTTTTATAATGTCAAGTTCTTTTTGAAGTTCGTCATGCACGCTGTCTTCTATTCCCGCGTAGCACTTTTCACTCGCGATCTCGCGGCCGTTACACTCTATGTCACATTTACACTGTGTTTGTAAATCTTCTTGAGCATAACAGCGTGAATGGCACCATTTATGTTTAAACACACATATTCGAACTCCATTTAGCACTGTTTCGTCACAAACAATACACTTGATTGAAATTAAGTCCTCAAAAACTGCAGAGTGGTTTAAAGTTACGCGTACACTTGCCGCCATATTTTTAGAATTAGTCAATATAGATCCATCACATACAATACCATGAGCTCATGCTTTCCCATGTGCACGTACTTGCCCCTACAACACTTGATGGTTCTTGCAAGCTCTCAAATTGTACTTTTCCTGTCTGTGTCTTTGTGTGTATGTGTATGGGTAGTCATATAGCCTGATTCTTTGGCCTACTTATGTAAAATAAGTTGAAGGTTATAGAAAACCACGGAAAATGAGGACTTCAGTGATAGAAGTATATGCATATGGAAAGAAGGAAAGAAAGACCAGTAGTCAATAGAGAAGTAAGAAAGGAAAAAATAGAAACGGTTGCTAAGATCAAACAAGCAAAAGAAGATAGCCCCAAAGACAGGAAACCCTTCCCACCCCTCTTCCCCAGAATCCCTATTTCACCGGTACTTGAGTGAGAAGCCGGAGAAGGTATGATGTTAAACGTCTCCTGCAGAATGGACATTCTCACATTCACCTTTATAGTCCCCGAAGAAAGAGCTTAGCAACTCCTATAGAACAGCAAATGGTGAAGAATCGGTTACACTTGTCTGCGAGGGTTGTCTGAAAGGTGTGGTGTGTGTTTGGTGTTAGTCATGTTTGTACCTACACTACCCACCCCTTTCAAAATCAATATAAACCCTCCCTGTCTATATCACATCTCATCAAAAGGTATAAAATATTCTATATTCAGTATAAAATTATGTGTCATATTATCACAAATATATCATTATTCATACTAGATTGAATCTTCCATCATCATAAAGAAACTGTAGAAGGGATTATTCTCCAAGAATGGCTTAGGCCAGGGTAAGGCCTAACTACACGCTGGTTGGCTAGACAAAAATATGACCTAACTATATATGGAGGCCGCATCAGCTGCTGTCAACATTACAATCGAGGCTGAAGGACAAGTCCTGAAGCCTGGCAGGGTGCCCCTGGCATAACCGAGGAGGATGTTGTAACATGTCCTAGCAGGCACACTTCCCTACCATTTAACCACATTTAACCATCAAAGATGATTTAAATACTTTCAAACACTTACAAGGTCCAACTCTCCACTGTTTTTGTTAATTTCTCCTCCAATGCCATTCCTCAATATGTCTACACACAGGTTTGTATGGACAACTGGTGAAGAGATTATGTAAAAAACTAATTTAAGCAAAAATACAACCTAAATATACACGGATGGTGTTTATATTATATTATGTTATGTTATGTTTCCTCTAAATCTTTATCTCTTGTTAAACTAGAATTTCTTAGTAGCACCCATGTACAAAATTAAAACCTTATTATTTTCGGATTTGAGATCATTGATGACTAGAGCTGAGCTTGCTGTCAACTCATATTTACATCGGGACTAGAGCGGAGACTGCTGTCAACTCACATTTACATTGGGACTAGCGCTGAGCCTGCAGTCGCCTTAGATACTACCATATGCTTCAGTCCTGACTCGATATAACAACTAGGAGTCATAGCGCCTGTAAAACTAGTAATACTTTGTATAATGATGAGATCACTGATCTGCTGCAAATCTTGCTTGTCCGCCACGTCAAGATGAGTATGCCGGAGTAACTAAACTATACAACAGTATAAGAATTTGAGAACAGAATACAGGATAGTATAAGATTTGAAGAGAATTTGGTGTAGGAAAACGAATATGGAAGTAACACCAAACACAACATGAGATCCGACGGTCGTCACTCCGCCCATTAACACAGAACATTAACGTCCCTGGGGGTACAGATGTAACTTCACTCAGATCCCATGGATCTGACATTAACTTCATTTTAGCAAATGCAAACTGGTACTTATCATTAAATTTTGTGTGAAGGTCTCCCCACGTAAAACAATCACCACTTTACTACATAACACAACATTAGGTAAAGTTATTCTATTTTCTACTTTGTCATGGACAAATTTGAATTCTTCATCCGTAAACTTGTCAGTATCATTAGGTTTGGAAAAAGCAACAGTCGCAACATTTACGGGTATTATAATCTCGGTAACTTCTCGATCTATAGTTAGTTCAAAAGGTTCCGCCAGACTACTTACATTTATAATGTCAAAGTGGACTGTTTTTCCCTGACATTCCGTCCTTCATTATTTACTCACAAACCGACAGCTCGTCTAGTAACAGCTCGTAAACTAACACCTGCAATTTTCGATATTAATTCCTTAGGTCAATCTGTGTTCTCTTTCAAAATAGGCATTTCCTGTCTTGCGGATTTAAATATAACATTGCATATATTTTCACAAGATTCTAATTTTTCATTAAATTGAGACTCTAAATTGTTACACTTATCTTCAATATCACATTCTAAATTGTGGGTCAACTTCTGAAACTGATCACATCCTGCTTTTGGCTAAAATCCGTAAATATTTGATTCATTTGGACAGTTAAAGAATTACTTAATTCATTCTTTAAATCTAATCATAAATTTTTCCACTTTATCATTTGATACATCAAACTTACAATTTAGAGCTTCACTTAAAGTGGCTGTATCGGCTTTCCGGTTATCCAACTTAGCGCTTTGGTCATCTGATCTAGCATTCAGTTCTTGTCCCTGGTTATCTTATTTAAGGCTTAGTGCTTTAATTAAATTTGCTACCTCAGTCCAGTCAGACATTTCCTTTGTTACAATTATTGCCATGGCTGGTTCTAAAGTTTCCCCAACTTTTTGAATATTATCCAACTCTCTACCTATCTTTGACCTCATAATCATCTAACCCAAAATACAATATTGTGTACAATAACTACACTCACAGTTTATAGTCCCTCTTTCAATTTTATCAAACAGTTATTGGTTTTCGCTTACCTGTCGTAAAGGTCTAGATTGCGTTGGTGAGCAGTTGTAGAATCAGCACCAGCACGGGCACTGGCAACGTCGAACGGTGATTGCGGCGTCATTCAGCAGATGCAAAGTCAGCAACAGTGAATGGCAGTTGCATACAACGACAGTGTCTGGTTACTACGTCATCATCAGCTGGTTACTGCGTTGGCATCGACTGGTTACTGCGTTGGCATCGACTGGTTACTGCGTCAGTGTCAGTTGGTTACTGGGTCGGCATCGGCTGCTTACTGCTTATATGTCGGCTGGGTCGACATATGTGTGAGGACTGCTTACTGCCCCACACCAGATCTTCTTTGTCAAACTATTCTCTGTGTCTTCCTTTGTTTGGTGCTTATTAACTTTTTCACTCCTATTTTCTTTCAGGCAGAATCCAGTTCTGCATAACAGTTTCTATGTCTTGTTACTCTCAGTTGCTATGGCAACTCAATATCTTCTTATCTCGATTCCTGTTGCAACATTCCTCCTTTTTGAGTCCTGTCATGATTGTCACGTTCTGGCAGTTTCCAGTGACTAGAGGAAGCAATGCGGTGCTGGTGTGCAAGACTCACACGTCTCTTTCATCATTGGACTTACTTGGAGCTGCTTTGTTGATCTTCTTCTCGGGATAGCCAGCTGCGATGATCTGCCCAATTTCTTCTCTGAAGATATGATGCTGTTTGGAGGTATTTTCTCTACTCTTAAAATGACTGTGTACACTCGGGATACTTTTAAATCAACCCTCTTATATTTCACTTCCACAAACAGAACACGACATAACAGTTTCACATCAATGAATCATATTTTGTAAATCCAATTACTTCTGGTCCATCAAAAACTATTGATTACTTTTACAATAAATACAGTTCCAAAAAATCTCTCAAGGCTATCACAAGTCCACAATCCGCAACTCTAGAGAGTCAATAAGTAAGTAAAAGTAAGTATCTTTTCTTTTCCGTTTCACAATTCAACTGTTCACAATAATGACTAATGAAGTACTGTCACAGAGTAAGGCGCACTTACTCTTAGAGCTGGTCATGCAACTTCTGTGATGAGTGAGGCAACCACTTGCCTGCGGCAATCAACCGTTCACCTTGTGGCATTCTCTTGACACATGTCCATCCTGTGCACACAGAAAACCAGCGCGAGGTAGACTCACTCCCATTTCTCATGCTTGTACGTAAAATATTGGGTTTTCAAGATGGTGGAAAGCAGAGGGTCTCTAGAATTTGCATCAACATTATCAAGGCACTACAAATGGAATATATTTACAATGTGTTGAACAACTATAGAAATTGTAAGAATGTCCAGGAGCAGTTTTGAACATTGAAGAGCACACCATTCTACACAACCTCAGCAGTTTAAGACAACAACACATTAAGTCTCACAAGAACGTCTTCCATCCGATTCTGTAAAAAGTACGTATCCCGCATTAGTTTGTGAATTACATTTTCTGAAGAATTCTGCTAACTTAAAAAAAGGATACAATCCGCAAAACCTGAATTCTCTTGTTCTTTCTAACTTTATTTGTTGTGTGATGTAAAAGCAGGAGAGCCACACTCACTTCCGATAGCTTGCATTCAACCATTTTGTGGCAATAGTGTGGCCCTATGTAAACACATCTGGCCCAGAAATTTACTGCCACAGGCATTGCTGGACAAAAGTGGCCCGTAACATCGTTGTACATGTGGCTACCATTCCTGTGGCCGCATTTTTGCCAGACAACATTGTCAAGTTATATTGTTGGCAATATGCTACTTTTATGGCTCTTGTAAATGTACCTCAAAAGATATGAACGAATTTATTTTGTACACTACAATAAAATTCTAAATTGCCGCTAGTAGTTGTACTGACTGTACTAGTTTCTATAATTATTTATAACATAGAAGGTGCATTAAACTACAGTAATATGGTAGATTTAACCTTTAAGTGTTACATGCGACATGTGGAGGGGGGGTACAACGATGTTACGGGCCACTTTTGTCCAGCAGTGCCTGTGGCAGTAAATTTCTGGGCCAGATGTGTTTACATAGGGCCACACTACTGCCACAAAATGGTTGAATGCAAGCTATCGGAAGTGAGTGTCCCATTAATAAAGATAGCAGTTGTTGTGGGGCACTCATCTGCATGGTCATCAGCACCCGTACAAAGTCCCAATTTTTCCACAGTCCAATTTTGGCACTGTCATGAATGATGAAGATGATGATGATGACGACAACACTAACACCCAGTTGCTGGGCAGAGAAAATCCCCTACCCGGCCAGCAATCGAACCTGGGACTCTGTGATTCAGAAGCAGCAATGCTAGCCACTAGACTACAAGCTGCGGGCATAACAACTGTTAGAAATTAATTTTGTACAATAAATTATCTTGTTAATTGATTCTTCTGCCATGTCTTGTAAGAAAATCTTCATAATTACAAATGAAAACACAAATTGTGGATATTCTACACTATTAATTAGTTTCATTAACCAGTTTACCTGAGAATCTGCAACATTTGAGTGTGTGTTACATATAGATAGTGAGGTTCAGACACAGAGTGAAAGTCATTTTTGAAAGTGCAGCAGTAAAGTAAGTGAAAATGTTTGTTCTGCATTTACATACATTCTCCACAAGTCAGGCTGTGCCACTACTAATAATTTCTTTTCATGTTCTACTCACAAATAGAGCAAGAGAAAACTGACTATCTATATGCCTAAGAGAAAACTGACTATCTATATGCCTCTGCACAAGCCCTAATTTCTTTTATGTAATCTTCGTCACACTTACGTGAAATGTATATTGGTGGAGGTGGAATTGTTCTGCAGTCAGTTTCTAATACTGGTTCCCTAAATTTTATCAGATATCCTCAAAAAGAATGTTGCTTTCCCTCCTGGGATTCCTACTTGTGTTCCTGAAGCATTTCTGTTGGGTTGGCAGCTGGTGAAACCTTGTAAGGGTGGCCTACTTGGTCAGCCTGTGAGGACAGGGAGTTCAGGATAGTGGTCGGTTTTCCGCTGTAAATATACGTGGGTGGCACAACATACTTTTTCCAGAATGAACGATTTTGAACATCTTGTTGAAGAAATAGGTCCGAGAAATGCTAACGCTGATACAATTATGAGACTTTGTATACCAGTTATAAACTGACTGCCCATCACCCTTCGAGTTTTAGATTCATACACAAATTTCATGTTCCTCTTTACATTGCACTATTTATCAACAAGCCTCTTGGCACAAGAAGTACCGTATTTACTCGAATCTAAGCCGCACCTGAAAAATGAGTCTCCGAAATCTAGGAAAAAAAAATTCCGGAATCTAAGCCGCACCTGAAATTTAAGACTCGAAATTCAAGGGGGGAGAAAAGTTTTAGGCCGCACCTCCAAATCGAAACAAAGTTGGTCCATTGTAATATGAGACACAATTTAGGTCGAATGAATGACGATACAGCTTCAGTAGTTTAGTTCGAGTCGTAAGCTTAGCAGGTAAGCTTTACCAGGTAGCCATTGCTATGCATCAGGCCCATATTTATACGGGTACCCTTCCTTTTTCATGTGCTTCGTCTGGTTTGAATCGATTGCTTATTTTTCTTTGATCTGATAAGTGCTGTTCTCTTTGTTATAGGTGTTTACGTCACTCTAAGCTGAAAATGCGTTATTGTACTGTGTCATGCATTGTTTGTCGCATTCTGATTGGCTTCTTTTGTGCACGCTACCAGCGCTTACAATAAAAACAAAAGAGGAATTGTCTCATTAGCGAAGCAATGGCAAGAGACTGCTATTTGTTGTTACTTATACACTGCTGCTTTCTTTGATAATGATCAACAAGAATCAAATAATAGACTGCATATAATAGAAGATGTTCTGAACGAGAGTTTAGCTAAAATTTTTCGCCGTTTGAAAATCTTTGCAGACGCCTCTTTAGTACATTGCATTCTGCACAGAAATTAGAGTCATCTTAGATTTAAAAATCTAGTTAATTGCCGTGCTTCATTTCTGACTGTATCACTATTAGGCATAAGAATAATACGAATATAAACATGACATGATACGTATATTCTTCCGCGTTTGCTGTTGTCTCACACTAGTTTCGTAGTTTATTAGGCAGACAGGATTTAAATGAGATAGCAGCAAACACGAAAGAATACGTGGCAAAATGTTTATATTCGTATTATTCTTATGTTGAAGAGATTACTGCATGTGATTCTCAATTCATAAAAGTTCCTATTAGCAACCATCTCTTCTCGAAGGTAGGAAAAAAATCAGAACGTAGAGTTGGCCATATTGACAAACATCCCAAACAGTCTTGCCAGTCCGATTTTCATAGTACATTGAAATGCTGCTACATTCGAAGATGAACAATATGGAATTTGTATTTACTTCGTTGGATAATGTATGAGAATGCAGTGGTCGAAACTCGGGGCAGAGAAAAAAGCTCGTCTTCCACCTTTTTTTAAAATTTATTTACTGACTTAGAGGTTTTGGCGCCAGTATTTATCTTTGTGCCTGCAAAGCATGCCTGTGTAGCGCTACATATATTCGACGGCAGAAGTTAGTTGTGGCGGCACCTACCAACATTTTTTCAGAACTTCCGCTTACTTTGCACTCGATTCTAAGCCGCAGGCGGTTTTTTGGATTACAAAAACCGGAAAAAAGTGCGGCTTAGATTCGAGTAAATACGGTATACAATGCTTTGGTAGAAGGACTTAAGGATTTCATTAAGGTAAGTTTGAAGCAAGAATATTTATGTATATTTTTTGTTCACAGCGCACACCACTGTTTACACTACAGAATAATCCCACTTTTACATTTCCGGAATTAACATCTGACATTTTTTTATCATTCCTGTCAAATTTCTTATGTCCACAATGTTAATTTGCACCCAATCTTGTGTCGACATCTTAAAAATTTTCCTGCCATTTATACATTACGAAAAAATGTTCATGTAGAAAAAAATGATGCTGACATGATGTTGGCCATCCAGTAGTGCTTACAAACATTTTGTTGTTAAGTTTCTTGACACCAGGGCACTCTTACCAGCGGATTTGGACCAGTAAACCTGTAAAAGTTGGAACAATTCGTGCCATGTCTCCCGCCGCTGCCAAGTTCTACTTGCCATGGTGGCTGATGGGATTAACTAGGTTCATTCGAATAAAGATATCATGACCAATCACAACCATTTCCAAAGTGTCTCTACTGCGCAAACGTAGTTTTGTGATTGTTGTGATCATCCTGACACCTTTGTCGAAACATATTTAGCGTGTTTCAGCATGGCCACTTGTAGCACTAGCTAGCACCATCATTCACTTTGCATTCCTCAAAATCTCAAACGTTTGTAGTTTAAACCCAGCGCTGGTGACTTATTTTTTTCGTTCTGAGGAAAACACGTTTCAAGAATTTATTCTCGTTGTCAAGCGCAGTATTTACGAATGTAATTTTTTTGTGATGTTACAAAAACAATGTGAGCAATAGTTTGCCTGTGTGTGGTTTTCCAGATAACTGAGGAGAGACAGTACCTGATAACCTCAAAAAGACAACTACAGTGCAAGAGACACAAAATAACACATATTCAAACACCCCACTTCATACTTATTTAGACAATTGCACAAGACAATGAGAAAGAAATTCTTGAAACACATCATGCTAAGCATGAAAAAATACGCAACTAGTGCTGTATTTCATTATTTAAATAATGGATGACAGCTGCAAGCTTTCAAAAACATCGATTATGACGTATGAAATTGAGTCAGAAGTTCCTATTTCCCAGACAGTTTTCATTTCTAATAACACCAGCGGTTTTTATTAGTTAATAAACCTTTATCAGATAATAAGCAAGTCTTTCGATGCCTGTTATGTACATATATCATACATAAAGTGCGAAACTGCAAGGGGGTCCTACACAACTTTTACAGCTTAAAACATTATTTCCCACATTTTACACTTTCCCGCATTTCACGCCATTTTATTTTTTTTAAGTCACTCAAAAAGTGTAAAAAAAGGGCTTTCACTGTATTACTTCCTGCTTGAGGTGCATCTCAAGATAATATAAAACTCGTGGCATCAAATGCAAATCACGTGGATGAAGAGCCACCTACAATTCAGCTCCCCCTAAACAACTTCTTTCTCTCCCAGAACAAATCCTAAGTTTTTGTATGCTTCATCAACCGCCATTCCAAGCTCATTGGTAACAGCTAGCTGACTACCTTTTCCAGATTATAATTGTATATATTACGTTCAACCTCTCATAGCTCATGAATGAATCACATTTATTAATTCTCCCATGTGTCCACTTCTCCTTAGTTGTACACAATTAACAAGTAATAATATTTTTTATAACAAAACAGAGGCTATATCGGTTTGCCATCAGTCACAATTTTCTTTTTATTTACATTTTTAAGGACATGTTTCGGGAAATGTTCCCATTTTTAAGTGCATTTTCTGAGCGCTACATCATTTATTCATGATGTTTCCAGTTTTGTATGTTATTTTATTTGGTATGCGTATTCCATAGATCCGTACATTCGAGTGATTCGCCTGGATGTGGAACGTGTCAATACAATTGTACAAATACAATTAATTCTACAGAATAGTAATATAATACAATGATATAGATATTATAAGTATTACTTTTTCTCATTTACAAGCTGTCATTTAACTAGTATAGCAATTCTCAATATAACATTATAACTATAATATTAACATAATATTGTATCATCCATCTAATAACTAAGAGACTAAATACATCTATTATTAAGGGAGGGCATTACTTCTGGAAAAGAATTCATCTAACGAGTACAGTGGATGGTCGAGCAGGTATTTTTTTAACATACCTTTGAACAGTGTTTCATTTTCTCTTATACATTTAATATAATTAGGCAATGCATTAAAAGTCTTTATAGCAGCATACTTTACTCCCTTCTGTACAAGTGTTAAATTTTTTAGTTCAACATGTAGATCATCTTTTCTTCTAGCATTGTAGTTATGATATGAACAATTTGTTTCATACTGAGCATAGTCTTTATTAGCTACATTCATCAGAGAGTATATGTACTGACATGTTGTGGTCAGAATACCAAACTGTGTAAAAAGTTTTCTACATGAGGTTCGTGGAGGAACCCCACACGATTCTGACTGCTCTCTTCTGAGCAGTAAAGATTTTTTTTTAGGCTGGTGAATTACCCCAGAATATTATTCTGTAACTCATTAATGAGTGAAAGTACCCAAAGTAAGATGATTTTAAAATGTTGATGTCCCCAAAATGAGTAATTATTCTTAGAGCAAAAGTTGCTGATGAAAGCCTTTTTAGAGTAAGGGACACATGCTGTTCCCAGTTGAGCCCACTGTCAATGTGAACTCCCAGGAATTTAGTGGATTGCACCTGTTCTAGTTCCTGGTTGTCATGAGCAATTACTATATTTTCTAGAGTTTTATTTTTTGTGTGGAACTGTATAAAATTAGTTTTTTTAATATTAACTGAAAGAGAATTAATTGAAAACCAAGCTGTAACTTCTCTGAGTATATCATTAACATCAGTCTCCAGAACAGCGGTAGACTTACCATCTACGACAATGCTTGTATCATCAGCAAACATTGTGAATTCACAATTTTTACTGATGGACAGGGGTAAATCATTAACATATATTAAAAACAGCAAGGGTCCAAGGACAGATCCCTGGGGAACTCCATGCTGAATTTTGCCCCATTCAGAATCCACTAGATTAGAAGATTCTTTGTTGCAGCCATTTAGAACCACCTTTTGTTTCCTGTCTTCAAGATATGATTTTAGCCAGTTACCTATAGGCCCCTTGATTCTGTAATGATAGGCCTTCTCCAAGAGTATCCTGTGGTTTACACAAACAAAGGCCTTGGAAATATCACAGAAGACACCAACTGGTGATTTCTTACTATTAATAGACTCCAAGACATCATTTGTGAGTGAATATATGGCACGCTCTGTGGAAACCCCTTTTTGAAAACCAAACTGTCTGTGGGTAACAGTATTAAGTTTATCAAGATGTAGGGGTAATTTCACTACATAAAGGAAAACACTTGTGTGGAATTTATACTGTAAATGACCACCTTTATTGTACCGCACAAAACACACTTGATACATACGTTAACGCGGGAAAACGAACACTCCTCGTGTCCTCCAAAGAACCCCACTTGTAAAGAGAATCTCTCAGTGTCTTGTCAACTATCGACTTGTCACTCCCACACAGCCCCCCCCCCCTGAAGTGCGGAGCACCCGGTATGGTGCGGTACTTAAACTTCACCTCTCGGCCTGCCCGAGTGCGGATAGTGCGGGTGTGGGTGCTGCTTGCTGATTCTGTTGCTGCATTAGGTCCCCTGGTGTGGGGCTCATGTGGGACACAGCTGCCTGGTTCTGCGGAAGGTGTGGGTTCGTTGCAAGTTGTGTCTGAAGTCGTCTGTGAGACTGTCGTCGGTGCTGGCATTGTCCAAGCGGGTTTTACTCGCTCAATGGAAACTTTGGTCGACTTTCCCTGGAGGAGGATATCCATTGTGTGTGTGTCCCGTCCTAGCACTTGGTATGGTCCAGTGTACGGTGGCTGTAACGAATGACGTACCAGGTCTGTGCGGAGCATGATGTGGGAACAAGTATCGAGGGACTTGTGTATGAACACTGGATGCGTGCCGTGCTGAGACGTTGGGGCTGCACGTAGTGTCTCTACCTGCTTCCTCATTTGTTGCAAGAGGTGGGGTAGTTGTGTGTCATCTGGGAGAGGAACTGGTGCAAGGAATTCTGCTGGAACTCGTAGTGGTTCTCCGTATACCAACTCTGCCGAGGAACAATTGATGTCTGTTTTTAATGCGGTCCGTAACCCCAACAAAACCAATGGCAACGCTTGAGTCCATGAGTCCTCGTGGCACATCAGGGCAGCCTTTAAGGTCCGGTGCCACATTTCCACCAAACCGTTGCTGGCCGGGTGGTAGCTAGTAGTACGGTTTCGTTGGAAGCCGCACAGTTTTGACAGTTGTTGGAACAGTGTTGACTCGAACTGGCGTCCTTGGTCGGTGGTAACGAAAAATGGGCACCCAAAATGAGCCATCCAAGTTTCCAAGAATGCGCGTGCAGTAGTCTCTGCAGAAATGTCCCTGATTGGTGTAGCCTCTGCCCACCGCGTGCAACGATCCACTGCCGTAAACAAGTACCTGTAACCTTCTGAAGGGGGGAGGGGTCCAACCAAGTCAATGTGTACATGCCCAAAACGTGCCGTTGGTTTTGGGAATTGTCCTACTGGAGCATGAACATGGCGTCCCACTTTGCTACGTTGACACTGATAGCAGCTGCGGGCCCACTCCCGTGTATCTTTCTTGATTGAAGGCCACACAAAACGGTCCGTCACTAATTTCACTGAGGCATTGGTTCCCGGATGTGCCAGGTTGTGAATGCTGTCGAATACCTTTCGTTGGAACTGGGGGGTGATGTATGGGCGTGGTCTAACCGTGGAGGTGTCGCACCATACCTTACATGGGCTGCAGGGGACGTCCACAAGTTGTAAATGTAGGCCAGTGGATGGGTCCGCCAACAAGGATTGCAGCTGCGCATCTGAAGCCTGAGCCCTTGCCAATTCGGAATAATCTAACATTGGACTTATCCCATTAATACGTGAGAAATAGTCTGCCACAATGTTTTTGGCACCATGGATGTGACGCACGTCTGTCGAAAACTGGCATATAAACTCTATATGGCGGGCCTGGTGGGGGGAACATGAATCGCTGCCTTTGTAGAAAGCTGCCACGAGAGGTTTGTGGTCGGTGTATATGGTGAATTGCCTGCCCTCAACTAAGGGGCGGAAGTGCCTGACGCTTTCATACATTGCGAGGAGTTCCCTGTCATATGCACTCCAACGAGTTTGACTCATCTGTAGTTTTTGTGAGAAGAAACTTAGTGGCTGCCAATGACCCTTCACTCTCTGGTGCAGTGCTGCCCCGATTGCGACTTGGCTTGCGTCCACTACTATGGCTAGCTGAGCTCCTGGTGCAGGGTGTGCAAGCCTCACTGCGTTGTGAAGGCTGTTTTGCAGTGCCTTGAAAGCCGAGTCCATCTCGGGTGTCCATGGGAGTGGGCGCTTGCCAATTTTGTTGTGTCCGGCCAAGGCATTGTTCAATGGCGTCTGGATTGCTGCTGTTCCGGGGAGGTGGCGACGATAGGAATTTATCATCCCTAGGAACCGTCGGAGATCGTGGTAGGTTTGAGGCCGTGGTAGGGTACGCAACAACTCCAGCTTCTCTGGCAGTGGGAAAATGCCCTGAGCTGACACTTTATAACCCAGGAAGGTTACAACGGGTTCCCCAAACACGCACTTGTCCTTGTTAAGTGTAATTCCATGAGCGCTAAGCCTGCTTTGCACCTCGCTTACGTGTTTCTGATGGTCAGAAACATTCTCCGAAAACACCAGAATATCGTCTAAATAGGCGAAACAATATGGTAGTCCTCTTAGTACGCTGTCTAGGAACCGTTGCCATGTCTGGGCCGCATTTTTCAGCCCAAATGGCATCACCAAAAATTCAAACAGCCCGAATGGGGTTGTCACTGCAGTCTTTGGTACGTCCTGCTCTGCCATTGGGATCTGATTATAGGCCTTACGGCAATCCAAAACACTGAATATGGATGCCCCGGCCAGTGAATGGGTGAAATCCTGTATATGTGGCACAGGGTATCTGTCTGGAACAGTTCGGGCGTTCAAAGCTCGATAATCAGCGCACGGGCGCCATGACCCATTCTTTTTACGGGCAAGATGCAGAGGAGAGGACCACGGACTGTTGGATGGCTGTATAGTTCCTTCCTGTTGCATCTCGTTGAAAATGGCCTTGGTTTCCCGCAAGCGATCAGGTGCAAGCCTGCGAACACGTGAGGAGACTGGTGGGCCTGGAGTTGTCCGGATGTGGTGCACCGTCTCATGCTTTGCCCTGCTCTTTCTTGTTCCCTGTTGTGGTTTGGGTGTCGCCTTTGTGGTTGAAACAGCAGGAGCCTGTTGTTGTGTCGTTAACTGTTTTGATGTCGTTTGAGCCATGTGCCGGTCAGCTTCCTTCGTTGCTATGGTGTCCTCCCAGGTGGGTGCACTGAGGTTATCTACCCTTTGGCATGCATGAGTAGTCGGACGTCCTTGTATTCCCGGAATAACAAATCCATTGACAGAATGGACGAGTTGTGACTTGTGTAAGTCTACGGACAATGCATGTTTTGCCAGGAAATCAGCACCTAGTATAGGTTGATCGATATCGGCCATAACGAAGGTCCAGTTGCATTCTTCTGGTAGCCCAATGTCCACTGGCAGTGTTTTCTGTCCATATGTGTGGATGACTGAGTCGTTGACTGCTTTCAAAGTGGTCTCTTCAGTGCGTTTATCTGAAGGGAAGAAATTTACAGGCAGAGTGCGGACATCTGAGCCGGTGTCGACCAAGAACATCCATCCTGTAGAGCGATCAGGAACGAAAAGTCTTTGTGAAGCAGCGTACCTTACAGCTGTGGGAGAAGTCGATCCACATAACGTAGGCTCGTGCTGAAATGGGGGTGTTCCCCTTCCATGCGTCTGTGAGTTTAGGCGCAGTTGCTTGTTGTCACGGTCGGCTGCGCCTAAAGCAGGCCGTGGGATGCGTTTGGGTGTGAGCACAGCGTCTTACACTTCGTAGCTTGCACGCCGAAGCACTGGTGGAACCAGCAATAACCGGTGCCGTTGTTGGCGTGACGCGGCGGTCGCGTCGGCTGGCGACGACGCGTGTGTGTGTCAGCCGCCGCAACGTCGCGTGGCTCTAGCCGCTGCAGCTGGGCGGTCAGCTGATCGATGGCAGTGCGGAGAGATCGGAAATCTTCGGTCGCGTCCGGCGCTCGTCGTGCGGTCGTGGCAGCACAAGCTGGAGGCGCCGCGTCGACCGGCTCCGTCCGTGCTCGGCTGGTGTCGTTGTCCGAGGTGGTTGCGGCGGCGGCCACTGTGGCGCACGAGTCGAACAGGGAGTGCGCTCTATCGGCTACTTGCAGCAACTCGCTTAATGGCCGGCCCTCGTAAGCAATTAAGGTTAAGCCCACCTGCGGAGGTAACTGCTGTTGCCATATGTGCAAAAGTAATGTGTCTGAGAACACGGAAGGGTCCACCATAGCACGTAAATGCCGGTAAAAGTCTGAAGGTGAGCTGTGATATCCGCTGATCCACAGGTTTTGTACAACGCGAAATTAAAGCCGTCTTGAGAGTGGCGTAGGCTTGTTGTGGTGGGGGTTGCATAATTATATCAGATAACACTGATGACGCACGTTGGTCCAGGTTGCATATCACTAGCGTGAACTGTTCAAAATCGTTGACTATTTGTTGCTGCACGAAAATGTTCTCCATAATAGCGAACCAAATTTCCGGACTCTCGGGGACGAAAGGTGGGGGTCGAATTTGTAACCGCGACGCGGGTGGCCCACGATCACTGGTGAACGGAAAGTGCGAAACTCGTGGGAGCAGTACCGACGCGGGTGATGAAAACGGGAGCACTTTGGGTCTGATATCGGCGTGTCCTGCGCGCTGGTTGTGCGAGGCAATATCCTGTGGCGGCGGCGCGTGACCCGCCGGCACACGCGGCGCGGTTGGAAACGTAACGTCGTGGGTGAAGACGGTTTGAGATGTAGGCGTCCGTGGCACTGTGAACTGAGGGTTTTGCTGCATCGTGTCGAGCTCCTTTTTGATGTTTTGGATGACGCCGTCGATGTCGCGGAAGAGGTTCTGTGCAGACGACATGTCGATACGAGATGTCGCGGAAAATATCTCAAGAACTTGCCTACTGTCACACTGCTAAGTCACGGGGTCACCACTATTGTAGGGGTAATTTCACTACATAAAGGAAAACACTTGTGTGGAATTTATACTGTAAACGACCACCTTTATTGTACCGCACAAAACACACTTGATACATACGTTAACGCGGGAAAACGAACACTCCTCGTGTCCTCCAAAGAACCCCGCTCGTAAAGAGAATCTCTGTGTCTTGTCGACTATCGACTTGTCACTCCCACAAAGATGTGCCACAATCCTGTTATACACTGCCTTTTCAAGAACCTTTGAAAATGTTGTTAAGAGAGAGACAGGATGATAATTTTTTACGTCTGTAGCATCGCCAGACTTGAAAAGAGGTCTCACAATGGCATATTTCATTCTCTCTGGAACAACTCCCTCATAAAGAGACGTCTTGCAAATGTGAGCAAGTACTACACTTACATCATTAATGCAGGCTTTCTACAGTTTATTAGAGATGTTATCTATACCTGAAGATCCTTTACTTTTCAATGAGTGAATTATTTTTTTTTATTTCATTAACGGTTATGGGTGTTACATTTATATCATTAAAACATTGTGGGAGGTTAAGTTTCAGAATATCTAAAGCTTCCCTTAGGTCACCACTGCAACCTATTTGAGAGGTGACACTTGGAAAGTGGTTGTTAAATGTGTCTGCTATCTGTTTACTATCACTTATTTCCATATCGTTAATTTTTAGGACAGCAGTTTTTTCATTGTCAGATGGTGCAGTACCTGTTTCCCTCTTTATTACATTCCAAATCGTTCTGATTTTATTGTTTGAACAGTTAATTTCAGATTGCGTGCACATACTTTTAGATTTTTTAATGACTTTAGTTAAGATTTTGCAGTATGTCCTATAATATTTCATCTGGAGGGGATTATTGGATTGTCTAGATATTATATACAGTTCTCTTTTTCTCTGGCATGGTATTTTTATGCCCTTGGTGAGCCATGGTTTTTTGCTTGATTGCCTGTTCTGTAGTCTACAGACCTTTTTTGGAAAGACATTTTCAAATATACCTGATAATTCCATCAGTAAATAAATTATATTTTGTATTAACATCATTTGCAAGATAAACATACCTCCAGTCAGTCTCCCGAATGCATGATTTGAATTTTTGGATATTTTCCTCATTCATGTTTCTAATGGTTTTCCACTGTGCACTAGCTTTGTTCTGATTTGTATTAAAGTTGTCAATTGTGAGTATTTGCCCATCATGATCAGAGAGACCATTTATGACTTTTTCAACCTTGATGTGATTAGTTTTACTCATATCTACAAAGATATTGTCTATTAGAGTGCTGGAAGTGGCAGTAGTTCTTGTGGGAAAACTGACAGTGGAGACAAGGTTGTAGGTATGCATTAAATTTGCAAACTCTGTCTTAGAAGATGAGCTTTCTAGGAAATCTATATTAAAATCTGCAGTCACTATAATGTCCCTATTTTTTCTTCTGAGATACAATAGCACAGAATCTAATTGTTTCATGAATACTTTAAAATTACCAGATGGAGCCCTGTATACTGCTACGATTACCAGTTTCTTGATAGCTTCTAGTATTTCTGTGACACATGCCTCAAAGTCTCTCTACACAATATTTCTCTACATCTATTGTATTAAAGGACAGGCTGTTTTTCACAAAAGTAACTGCCCCAACTTTGCACATATGCTTCCTACAAAATGAGGTAGCTAAAACATAGTTTGGTATATTGAGCATTTCGATGCCAAAAGTGATATGGTGTTCTGTCAGACAGAGAATATGAGCACAATTTGCGCCTGTTGGTTCATCAATATTTACAATAAATTGGTCTAACTTACAGAGCAGGCTTTGAATATTTTGGAGAAAAATTTTGAGCTTATTTTTAATTACATGATTGGTTGTGGTGCTGCCACTGTTGGGACTGAGTTTTATTTCTTTTGACATACCAGTATTACAGGAACAGTTTTCTGCAGGGAAGAGGGAGCTGTTGTGCTGGTAACACCCACATTTGTTGTTATTAACTACATTACTTACATTCTGATTGGAACCTTCCCCCTTCTGCCCCAGTACCAGTGTATAAGCCACTCATATTTAACATCACACACAATTCACTTTGTACAGTACACCATGACATTAGCAAACATACATAACCAAAAAGTTGCAAGTATAATGGGCATTAAAATGAAACTCGGTCACTAGTGTAAAGGAAAGGTAACAAATTTATTAACTCAAAAATGTAGTTATACACAGTACACAAAAAGAGTCGCAAAAACTGTTGGCACATTTATCCCATTGCGACACTAGCTGGTCGATTCCATCATTGAAGAAGCTAGTAGGCTCCTGTAGGATCCAGGCCTGGACCCAGTCACACACTTCACGCATTACGGTGTGGGTGGTGCCCACACTAAAACCCAGTAACCAATGGATCTCTTGCACGGTGATTCTGTGGTTGTCCAAGTCTAAAGCATTCACTTTCGCAACCATTTCTGGTACGATGACATGATGAGCCTGTCCAGGACAAGCATTGTCTTCCAGTGACTCGCGTCCCTCAAGAATTGTTTGTGCCATTCCACAACACTTGAACGACAGACTGTACTCACCATACACAGCCTTCATCCGTCGATACATTTCGCGGTCTTCGACTCCCTCTGCTACCAAAAATCGAATCACTCCTCGTTGTTCCTGCTGACTCGCCTGCATGTTCGGTAGTGGAATTAACTTGTGACCACCTTCTCTTCGGCGTGAAACCACACTGGTGCTATGCAACATCAAACTGTGCGCACGCGTCAGTCTCTCTATAGACAGATGGCGCCACCACACCTGCACCTACATGGTGCCACCTTACGTGTAAGGCAAAGGTAGATGCACTGACCAGGTTTCATTTGAATGAACCTCATACACTGGACAATACTAGCAGCTGCGGAAATATATCGACACCTAGCGTGGTGGTACATGTTGCTGTTTAAGGTAGCAACATATCCCAGCTCTGCCAATGAAAGGTGGTCCTGTAGAAACCATTTATGGTAGTAGTGGTAGAGGAAAGACCACACAGTAGCCTCATTTTTTTATTTATGTGCAGAAGCAAAACATAATGTATAGCCACAAGGCGTGAGAGAGAGCGAGTATTGTAATGGTGGGAAAGAGCCATTTATACTTTGATGTCACGAGTTGGGGGGTGCCTTGGACGACAAAGAAGAAGATGACACCACTAGCAGTAAATTCTAATTCTATGGGTGATAGTGTTGACCAGAATGAATTTCAAAAAGTGTGGCAACAGTTAAACAACACTAAACAGGGACTTAGGAATAAAATGTCTGCATCCAACACTGAGTTATCAACAGAGGTATTACAGGAATTATAACTACGATATGGATTAAATTGGCCATAACAACCCTCTAAATTTAAATCCAAAGGTGATGTACACCCAACATATTGCATTTCACATACCAGATGATCAAAAAGTCAGTATAAATTTGAAAACTGAATAAATCACGGAATAATGTAGATAGAGAGGTACAAATTGACACACATGCTTGGAATGACATGGGGTGTTATTATTACCAAAAAATACAAAAGTTCAAAAAATGTCAGACAGATGGTGCTTCATCTGATCAGAATAGCAACAATTAGCATAACAAAGTAAGACAAAGCAAAGATGATGATCTTTACAGGAAATGCTCAATATGTCCCCCCCATCATTCCTCAACAATAGCTGTAGTCGAGGAATAATGTTGTGAACAGCACTGTAAAGCATGTCCGGAGTTATGGTGAGGCATTGGCGTCAGGTGTTGTCTTTCAGCACCCCTAGAGATGTCGGTCGATCACGATACACTTGCGACTTCAGGTAACCCCAAAGCCAATAATCGCACGGACTGAGGGCTAGGGACCCGGGAGGCCAAGCATGACGAAAGTGGAGGCTGAGCACACGATCATCACCAAACAACGAGCGCAAGAGATCTTTCAAGCATCTACCAAAATGGGGTGGAGCGCCATCCTGCATAAACATCGTACGTTCCAGCAGGTGTCTATCAGCCAGGCTGGGGATGATGCGATTCTGTAACATATCGGCGTACCTCTCACCCGTCACGGTAGCAGTTACAAAACCAGAATCACGCATTTCCTCGAAGAAAAAAGGCCGAGTACCGGTAGATGTGGTACATCCAACCCATACTGTGACTTTCTCATCGTGCAATGGAGTTTCCACGACAGTTCTAGGATTTTTGGTAGCCCAAATTCTGCAGTTGTGGGCGTTGACAGACCCTCGGAACGTGAAATGAGATTCGTTGGTCCACAACATGTTACTCAACCAATCGTCATCTTCCGCCATCGTTTGAAATGCCCACACCGCAAATGCCCCCCGCTTCACTAAATCGCCAGGTAACAGTTCATGATGCCAATGGATTTTGTACGGATAGCATCGGAGGGTATGCCTAAGTGCCAACCAAACAGTAGTGTATGGAATGCCGGTGCAACATGTGACAGCACGAGCGCTGACTTCCCCTTGCATAGACAAACCCGCTATAGTCCCCATTTCTTCCTGAACTGTCTCAGCAGCATTACGCCTTGTGCACGGTCGGCCACTACGGGGTCTATTCGAACTTCGAAATAATTCTCGCCACAGCTGCATTTGTCAACAGACCTTTACCCATTCAAATCCCCTTCCTATGGCGATAGGATCGCAACACTGAACTAGCACATTCCCCATCCTGATAATACAGCTTCACTAAAAGCACCTTTTCAGGTAATGTCAACATGCTGCGACTGCTGGCGCATCTGATTCTCTCTCTCATTACAGCTCCTTTGATACACGATTGTCATGCACAGTCACTGACGTTTTGCTGTCCAGCGCCATCTGTTGGACATTTTGTGGACTTGTAATGTCAACATGCTGCGACTGCTGGCGCATCTGATTCTCTCTCTCATTACAGCTCCTTTGATACACGATTGTCATGCACAGGCACTGACGTTTTGCTGTCCAGCGCCATCTGTTGGACATTTTGTGGACTTTTTTTTTTTAGTGATTCCACCAAGGATATTTTGACGGCCTAACACATGAATATAGGAGGAAAGGAACACAGGGCAGAGGTATAAGGCAACTCTTGTTGCTTGCTAATACAAAGAATGTGCCACTATTATTTGTGAGGAAGGAATATTACAGCAAACGTGTTAGTGTAATAACAGTAGTGAAGAGGAAATGTCTGGAACTGTATATACTATAATACATTTTTTAGGTGAATCCACTGCGTATTAAGAAATAAAAGATAGGCAGATCCAACGTAAGGGGATAGTCTAACCCGTGGTCAGGTGAGTCTGGAGAGTGAATGACTTGAACCAAATTTATAGGAAATAAATATATAAATATTCAAGGGACACTTGCGTCACAGATAATTAAGTATGTTCATATTATCTGTCCAGATGATTAGAGGAGAATAAATCAATCATGAAAATACAAAATTGTAAAGCAAGAGTAAGGAAATTTACAGAAGTGTTCTCCAAAATAGTTAAAGCATGTGGACTTACCTGGTCGATGTTGGTTCTTTTGAATCTTCATTTTTCTGCTTTTGTTGTATTAAGGCAAATCTGAGATTTTAAGATGAGAGAAGTAGACTAAATGGTAACGTAAACATGCAACTCCTTATGGTAACCAGAAGATTGGAACACTGTTTATCAAATAAATTGAGAAAATTATGTTATTGCAGAGCAATTACAGGGGATTATCCATAATCAATAGATATTTAATTTTAAAACAAAAGAGCCAAAACAATAACGGAACATAGTTCAAATTGGTCTTTATGACAAGGAACATATTTTCAAGCAAAGGAATCAGCTGTCTCAAGAATTTTCAGTTAAAGTCATTCATTAATTTGTGGCAATATTCTGTTTAAAACAACGTTCACTGACATAGTGTGTGACATATGGTGAAAGAACAAAGGTGTACCACGGCAGGCATACCTCTCGAGGCAGTAGCAAAAATTATGAAATAATAATCATCATACATCAATATAAAGAGATTAACACTTATATCCGATGAACCAGGGTATTACAAATGGAAAAATGGTTAACTGAAAATATCTGAAGGAGTGTAGTTTGTTTTGGAAAGAATGGGAACAATGTTTGTCTTAAGTGGCTCTTGATGTGGAAATAACAGTAATTTATGGGAAGTCAGAGCTATACAATATTGTGATTAGTTATTTAAATTATTCTACACAACATCTTTCATTTTAATCGAGGGATCTTTGATGGTACATGTTCCTATTCAAGGCAGCAACATACATTACTTCCTTTCTACAATGCTGATGAAAGATGGTCAAGTAGAAACCTTAGTTTATGGCGGTAGTGGCGTTACCCAATTTCGTAGCTACTGAGTACCAAACTATCTTCCATCTTCACACTGCTTTCCTACAGATGCTGAATAAATTTGATATAGCTATGAGTGGCACTGCATAGCAGTACCACAACTTCTTGGACTGACAAGAGCAGAAAGTGTAGTTTAAAGGTAAAGGTATTTATGAACATACAACTGACAGATCACATTCACAGAATTGGTTCCCACCTTAAGAACTCTCCAGCAGTGAATATGAGTGGTAACATTCCACCACCTGCAACATCTGTAATAGTGCTTGGCTATAGTGCAGAATTGTCATGCATTACAGCCACATTGCAGCTATGTTGACAGTGATGCTACTATGGCAAATATTGCCTGGAAATACTCTCCATGTTAACACACATTAGGGCCCACGACAGAAAAAAAAGTGGAAAAAAATAATTTCGGTATTTTGAGAAAATCTTCTGAAGTTTCATTACAAATTTGATGTCTGATATTTTACTGGTACCCAGGACCTTTCGTTATACTGTATTGTATTAGGCATCTATTTATAAATTTCTACAACTTATTTATGAATATATACTGCTATGCTAGTTTGTGTTACGGTTATGAGTTACACATGCAATACTTTATCCGTAAGACAGTTAATTGCCACAGCGTGTAAACAATGGTAAAACTATACCCAATAACACTTCAAAACAAGACTTTGTTATTCCATTAATTTATCAGGAAACCTCATCAGGTGCCTACATTTCAGAAGAAGGTGTAGGTAGTGACGTCCATAACTACATAATTACTTTATAAGCCTACAATCAGAAACAGACAATTATCGAATGTGTTGTTACCTCAAAAACCCAACAGCACAACTCAATTCACCCTTCCTGCCAGATGTTAGTTCACATAAAACAGACACTACGTCAGTATCATCAGCTACAACATATTCACCAGGGACACCCAGACGCACAAATATGGCACTGCCTACTTCAATTTTATGTTTCCTTGTAAATTTAAATGTATGTCTAACTCAGAGATACTGATAATCTGACCAACATAATGTCCATACAATGGAAAATCCAGGATGGAATGTAACAATATTATGAAAAGGAAAGTTGCTACTCACCATACAGCGAAGATGCTGATTCGCAGACAAGCACAACAAAAAGACTACCAGAAAATGAGCTTTCGGCCTGTAAGGTTTCTTCAAAAACAGACAAAACACACACACACACACACACACACACACACACACACACACACACACACACACACACACACACACACACACAAAAACTGCAGTCTCAGGCAACTGAAGCCACATTGCGAGCAGCAGCACCAGTGCATGATGGGAGTGGCGACTGGGTAGCAGTAAGGAGGAGGCTGGAGCAAAGAGGGGGAAGAATAGTAAGGAGTGTACAGACAAGGTGGAGAGAGGGTATGGCACCTATGTGGAGTCAGGAGGTTAGACAGAAAGCAGGGTAGAAGAGGGGAGGGGAGGGGGGTTAGTGGAAAGGAGAGAAGTAAAAAGATTTGGTGTGATGGTGGAATTAGGCTCTGTAGTGATGGAATGGGAACAGGGAAGGGGCTGGATGGGTGAAGACAATGACTAATGAAGGTTGAAGCCAGGAGGGTTATGGGAACATTGGATATATCGCATGGAAAGTTCTCACCTGCGCAATTCAGAAAAGCTGGTGTTCGTGGGAAGGCTCCATATGGCACAGGCTGTGAAGCAGTCATTGAAATTAAGGGCATCATGTTTGGCAGTGGGCTCAGCAACAGGGTGGTCCTCTTGTTTCTTGGCCACAGTTTGTTGGTGGCACAGGCGTTGCAGCTTAGCTTGTAGATCACACGACTGGTTTCACAGGTAGCCCTGCCTTTGATAGAGCAGGCGATGTTTGTGACTGGATTGGAGTAGGTGGTGGTGGTAGGATGTGTGGGACAGGTCTTACATATAGGTCTATTACAAGAGTGTGCGCCATGAGATATGGGGTTGGGGGCAGGGCTGTGTGGGGATGGACGAGCATGTTGTGTAGGTTCAGTGGACAGTGAAATGCCATTGTAGGAGTGGTGGGAAGAATAGAGGGAAGGACACTTCTCATTTCAGGGCACAATGCACAGGGCGTAACACAGATTGAAACTCTTGCTCTACAGGAACTAGAGCAACATGTACAATGCCATCTCGAAAAGCTCTCCACCCTGCTCACTTCCTATCCCACCTCTCAAGCCACTGTCCACCACCTCTACATCAACCACCAGACCTCTCCCACAAATCCTCATAGCTGAGAAACCCTGTCTCCCAGACCTGCTACACTACACTTATCCCACCCTCCA
The DNA here is from genome assembly GCF_021461385.2 of Schistocerca piceifrons. Classification (NCBI taxonomy): domain Eukaryota; kingdom Metazoa; phylum Arthropoda; class Insecta; order Orthoptera; family Acrididae; genus Schistocerca; species Schistocerca piceifrons. The sequence goes on from NC_060138.1 coordinate 1,064,390,721, forward strand.
AAACTCACTCCCACCACTACACAGAATCCAGAACCTAAACAGACCCAAAACAAGGTTGTGAACCTTTCCTCCAGAAGCCTTAGCCCCACAGAAATATCAGTCCTTTCCAAAGGCTTCACTTTTTGCCCCACTCCCAAATTCAATCATGCAGGACTTGTTAAAGACCTTATCTCCTTCTCCCAGTCCCTGAAGTGGAAACAATTTCTTTTTCACCACCAACACTGCTAATCAGACTCAATCAAAGACCAATGTTGAACCCTGCCTAATTCAGTTCAATCCTACATCCAACTGTGATCCACCCTCACTGCCCCCAAATCACCCCCGTTAACTTTCTGGAATTTCTTAACCTCAAACCTTGCCTCACCATTATTCCCCAAATCCCTTAACAACAATCCTTTATTTGCGACAGTTTTTTTGTTGTGCCTATCTGCGACTCAGCATCTTCACTATATGGTGAGTAGCAACTATCTTTTTCATAACATTGCAACACAATGTTCACAATTTTGTTTTCTGAAGTAATGAAAAAGAACCCAGTTACTTCCATTTCTCTCTCTTTCTTTCTTCTTTTTCTTTACAAAATTAGTCTCATCATCTACATCTGACATAGTAACTGAGAAATCATGTAAGCTTGTATTAGACTCAGCACTGATATGTAACAAGTGAGTGGAAGGGCTAGGTTGGGATGGGTCTGATAATTCCCTTCAAAACACATTACAATTTTATTTCAAAAGAACTTTCATTAAAAGAAATCAGTATTCAAAACTCACATTCAATGAATTTAAGACAACGCATTTTAAACTGTAAGATGGACATACCTGCACAACTTTCTTGGCAACTACAAAATGCAACTACAATAATTTATGAAACAGCACCATAATAAAGCAAATTTAAGTTTCCAATACTGCTGTAACATAAATGGCATTAAGTTTCAATAAAGTGCAATTTTTTTACATACACAAAAACAATCAACATTTATCAACATAGTTAGAAAAAATTATACTTATAACTTGACCCATCACTGAGTTCTGATTAAATACAGCAAACCACAATTGGAACCACTGGAATCAAACTTAAGACAGTGAACTTGCCTTTGGTCAGCCACACCAACAGCTTTCTGAAACATGGCCAGAGCCTTTCTGAATAACAAAATAAGGCCAGCCAGCACTTCCGCACATGCAACACGATATGCCACGGTTCATAACCTCGAACACGTGACTATTAGTACACTGGATCACTCAATGGTACACACTGCCACCGATGATACAGAGCCAGAAAAACAGACATGTCCAGGGCTCCAGTGGGGTGGACTCTTGTCAATGGTTGCTGCAGGTTCAAAACTGGTAGTGGAAGAAAATTGCTGTTATCAATCCACAGCAGGCAGCTTCATTCACGAGATGCAACAGTCACACTGGCATAGCACCACCCAACACTGCACCAGTGTTTGAATGCAATGCAATAGTTGCGACTTATGAGTTGCGGTGATGTCCTCTGGAAATGGTGAATATGAGCTAAAGCAGATGTAGTGAGGTCTTTCATCATGCTATACATAGTGCAAGGATAATGTTCTTGGCACTTTCTGCACACCTTTCCACTGTTCCTCAAGATCGCCAAAAAGAGCATACAAAATGCATGAGTTTTCTCACAGCCATTGATGCAACTTCTGCAAATGTTGCTGCTATAGAAAAATATCCCTTGCCATGCAGTACACTGCCATGTCATCCTCTTGACAACACTTCCAATTCCATCAGCTTCAGCCATTCACTGAGCTATTGCAAAGATGCGCCAATCAGCTGAAATATCAAGAGTCTCCTTCATGGTGCAGAAGGATTTCAAAAATTAATCTATTTTTGAACTGAGATGCCACTCCATCAGTTCAACAATGATGGATTGTAACTTTATGGCCACATTGTTGAAAATTGTTAATGTGGCCTTATGAAAGGCAAAAATAGCATTCTTGTCACACTTTTGCAGCATTATATACAACACCATATAAAGCTGCCTTTAGTTTATTACTATCAGGACTACAACAGTTACCACAATTCACAACTGTGAATAATGTGACAATTTCAGAACCCCAGTGGGCCTGCATTATTTCCTTTCAAAATTTGTTGATCTAGTTCTCTGAGAAATCAGAATACAGAATTATTTCAACAACCTGCAAATTTTCATTCAATCCACAATGCTCTCTATGCTTTCAACAGCTGTTGTAGAAGTGGAGATAGAACTCTTTCAACAACTTTTTTAAAAAGGCAAATCCTTCTGCAAGGGTCATGAATTGAGTTGTCTTGTTGCAGCTGGTGTTCCACAGATCCACTGGAAGAAAGGTAATGTCTTTGGTAACAACTTCAGAAAGAAGTTTGTCCATAGTGTTTACTCCACAGTTTGGCATCCTCACTTTGCACAGGTGACACTATCAGTTTCACAAACTGTTTCAGCAACCAACGTTACCTACAATGGATGAAAATGATGGTATCTCGTGAGAAAGTTTACTCACAAGGATCTGCACATTCTTATGATATATGCACATGCAGTTCTCTTTATCTTCCCTATGTTATAGTTAATTAGAATATAACTTCGTATGATCTATATTATATGTGAAAACTCGTGCATAAATAATTTTTAAGCCTCTTTGATAGTCTTGTTAAGGTACCTTTTCTTCAAGATCTCTCTCTCTTTAAAAAAAGAACTTCTAAGGGTTTGACATCCTTGCCAAGACACATCCCGCTAACACGATCATGGACATAGAAAGCCTTAATCACATTGCAGATATCACAGACAACCTTCTCAAAGCTCTTCTTGCATTGTGTTTCACTGTCTTTTTTATTAATGACAATTTGCAGTAAATTTTTACAGAGCACTGCCTGGTTGTTGAGTGACAGACAGTGGTTTCTTAGCTCTGCAAACTGCTCTTCCCAATGCTTGAGGAGAGAGTTTATGAAGATTTGTGTCTTGTTGCTGCTTTTATGTTTTCCTTGTTCATTGACACTATTTCCCTTCTACAGCCGTTTTGCATTGTTCTTCCTGTTCAGCCAATGTCACACTAAATTTCTTCTTTTTACGATACTCTCTGCCTCTCTCTTGTTTCTTTTCTGTACATTTTCCTTCACCTGCTACCTTCTTCCTCCACTTATGACATCTTACTTTCCCAAGTGTATGAGCCAGGGGCACTAGATTTGGCAAACACTGATAAAAAGACCATAGTGTGGAGTAAGAACAGTCATATCACGTGCCTAATAAAATGAAGCTTACAGAAATGTATTCCTCATATTTCAGAAACATGCAATTAGATGAGAATCAATTGCTCAAGTAGACTTGCTTGATGATGAAATTAGAGCATGTAAGTTCTCAGTCCAGAAGGTCTTGTTTCACAACTTTAGGAGAGAAGAAACAGCTTAGGTTTTTACACGTGTAACTAGAATTGCATGTCCAAAAGTATTGCTGGAAGCCATTTTGAATACAGGAATGTATAAATGAAGGATTGGTGAAATTGTGATCAGCTAGAAAAAGAATGTGAAAACAAGGATGACAAAAGACAATAAGCTTCACTTCCTCTTCCACACCACTTGAAAGTACAATCTGATTTGCCAATTTGTCCTATCCGAGCTATGTTCTGTCTCCAAATAACAATTTCATGTGGCTCAAGGATTCAGTTCCACAATGGTTTCAAGACGCGCTCTACTGCTAGGCCACCAAGCCTGATGAACTGGCTAATGATTTTGGGGTGAGGGGTGGACGTGGAGGGGGGGGGGGGGGGGGGGGGGGAGAGACTGCTTAGTGGCCTTACATTAGCAGTCGCCGTTTAAACAAGTAATGTAATAAAGTTCCAAATAGATTAAGACTGTCAGTACTGGGATTCAAGCACAAAACCTTGTCTTTTGGGCCAATATTCTCCTTGACTGAGCTGTACAAGTACAATCTACCTTCACAACTTCAATTCTGCCAGTCCTCTTACCAGCTGTTATTTACTAAAGTTGTCCCATATTTCTTCTACAACTAGCACTCCTAGAAACAGAGATACCGTAAATATATGCATTATCTATAACCTATGTACTGTATGCAGAATTAAAGTTGTAAGTGCAATTCCAGACTGCGTCTGGATGGCTTAGCGAGAGCATTAATACCTAAGTTCCAGGTTCAAGTTCCCATCCAATCTGTCAGGAAGCTCAAACCAGAGTACACTCTATTGGAGAGTAAAAGATTCAATTTGAAAAAAAACTTTGGTGGTCACAATATCTACCTAAAGCTTATTTTATTGAAAAAAATCTGAAGAAATAAGCACGTAATCACAACCTGCCAACTAAAAAGAAATGCAAATTAAATGTGACTTTTCACTTTCAGTAAATGAATTATAAGTTATCAAATACACTAATAAGCCTGTCCAGATCAATTCCTGTCAAACAAAATGAGAATATATTCCATTACTTCTCAAACGTAGTTGCAAATTGGCACTGGTTGACAACTCCACCACATTTTCATTCTTATTACATTTTCTTAGTTGCTAGTTCTTCTGTTCTATTTTGTTTTCTTCACATAGTTTGCATGTACTTTAAGGTGTATTCTTTGACATTGTGTCACTAAGACAGATGCTCAAGTGAATAAAAATGAATTTAATAAGAGTTGAAGGGCAATGGAATATTTGAAATAAAGCATGAAAAATATGGTCAAAACTTTGCACACAGTTCAACAGCATTGTAATGGTGTGAACTATGTTAAAAAGAAAGAGCATCTTTTAACAAATTTCTTTTAATTTTAGATTAAAATAGCGCGAAGTTCTCCCAATGATGTACAACAGCAGCTTGATCTATTGATTATCCAGATATGCTTTCATAAAAAATTAATTTCTATCTTCATTTTACTCCAAAATCATTTCAATTAATTGTTCATCAGCACATTCTGATTCCACCAGCCGTTGCCGTGCACCCCAACGCAGGAGAGTTGGGACACCTGTGAGCAGAAGTCTGGAGTCTTTCCTGAATGGACTGTTCGGATCCTTCCACCTGAAAACAATTATGTTGATATTCATTCACAAGACTACATTCTTACACATTTATAATCTGCAACACATTAAACAATACTCATTGTCAGAGCTGAATTCACAACTACGATCAAACATAAAGCAGAGACCTAGAAGATGGAAACTTGTACTTTTGGTAGATTTGGAAAAAAAAAAGTAGGTAGGAAACACAGAAGTCAAGCCAGCAACATTGTCACTAGAACAGTGTGTTTCTTTGTTGAGTTCAATTGGGTGAGAGGGATCGTTAATGTTCCTGTTTGCAACTGCTGTATAGCTGTATTTCGCAGTGATTTACATAACAGACATCATTATGTCATTGCTTTGGTTGCCAGTTACCATTGTGTGTGTGTGTGTGTGTGTGTGTGTGTGTGTGTGTGTGTGTGTGTGTGTGTGTGTGTGTTTTAGTAAAATATTTTTAGTACTCTATCCAACAAATTTTGCAGTGTGAGGAAGTTAAATGGTGAACAAAACAAGAAATTACTGATCAAAAAAGGAAAGAGGCCTTTCCCAGCTGAAGGCTTTGCTGAATATAAGTACAGAGTGAAATGTTTCTTTTAAGTAATCCCATTATTGATCACAAAATAGAAACGTTTTTGTTGGTGGGAGGAGGGATGGGGGTAGTTAAGTAGCTAGGTCACCACTATCTGTAAATCCGGCCCTGGCATAACTTCTGTGCTATTATGCAACACCTTTTGTCTGCTTGAAATTATTTAGGCTCATGTTTTATAAGAATTATTAATGTAACATTTATATGGACATGTAATAAGGATGTCACAGAAGTGATGCAAAATTGGTTGAAATAAATTATTGCTTTCACAGATTTGCTTCAAAAGTTAGTGGGAGTTTGGCTAGAATTTAATACCTATTCAAAATTTGTGTAACCACAGATGCTGCAACAGTTCAATTGAAGGATAGAGGAATAAATAATCATGGCATGCTTGAGGAACCATATCAGCATTCAGTTTGCTTATTATTCCAAATACCAAAATGTCACATTTCACAATACAAATGTTTCTAAATCAATAGAACCTATGAAAAATAATTACTACCACAAAATAGTCATTTCCAATCTGTCTTTTCAAATAGCTGCTGCATCAACAAAGTTTTCCAGGAAGAGAGAACCAAGAAATGATCAAAAATAAACTACATGAAGTACATCAGTCACATTATATTAAAAAAATGTTTGTATGGCTTCCTCTCATTCATTTCAAAGTTACCATAATGCACTTGCTACAGTAATGTGAGACTAAGCAGCATCAAGTCCAGCTTTCACTTGAAGAGCGCGCACACACACACACACACACACACACACACACACACAAAAAAAAAAAAAAAAAAAAAGGGTCCCATGGGAGGGGGCACTATTGACCTCTTCCCCTATTTTGTGTCATAAACCATCCTGACTGACATTTATGTTGAGCTCGTAACATTTGTTATGACATATACTTCCTCTTCAGTGGTTCATTGGGCTGAAGTGTTTGTGATCTGAAAGTGAGCTGCTCTGCAGTTGGTCTGACCTGAACGGCCTCCTCAACTATGACACACTTTGCTGCACTGAGGGACAGACTGCTTAAATGTTGCCCAAAAACTTTTAAATGGATGAATCAACAGCATGGCTCATCACACTTGTAATAAGCCTGGTTCTGAATATCTTCCTATGTTCAAAAACAGCCAACTAAGTGTACAGTGCCCAGTTTTCTCTGTTCATGACCCATTTCAATGGCTTTATTTAGAGTACTGCTCTGACCGGTAAAAGGATGCAGGTAGCAAATTACTCACAGAAACAGAAATCAGTAACTTCCTATAGAGCACTAAACAGAATCTGCGAGGACTGGAGAGCAGGACAAGAGATCTGTAGCAGTGTATAAGTTTGTGTTGTCACCAATGTGGAGGACACACAACAGGCTCACAACAACTAGGCTCCTGGGGCACATCAATGTTGAGCCCGATGGCATGTTGTGCACATTTTTCTAAAAAATTAAGCTGCAGTTCGGAAAGTGATACTATTCATGCTGATTACATTGAAGCTCTTGATGCAGGTACACAACTCGGATGGGTAATATCACCATCAACACCAAACAATGGCTATGGTCACAGACTGATCTCTAGTGCTGCCCAAGCCTAGATAAGGTTGGAAAGATGCAATCTGATTGCCAGCTAACAAAAGTCAATAAATGTATCATGACAATCTTAAGTAAAAGTGCACTTGTCAGTAGCATGGCTTTTCCATTACGTGCTGGTGGTGATAACAGTTTGAATGATGAATGATAGGAACTGAATATGACGTATCGTGAGTCAGATGTGGGTAGCCAATCACATAACTCGTTTGTAACTTCCTACAATTTGTAAATTAAGTTAGCAGGTATTCTGCTTCATTAACAGTTATTTAAACTGAGCTATTAGGTCCCAAGTCAGCCATAACCTCGGGAAAGCTTGATGTATTCAGAAAAAAAAAAAAAAAAAATCAAATACCTGTGACAACATAGATTACTAAATTGAGTGATTTTCATTGGCTACTATATATTATCAATTGACTGAATAAGAACAGTGACAGCAAATTACCACAGCAGCACACCACTGAACAGCTGTGGTACACTGTAAGTGCACTTTAGCCCTGTCTCTTTATGTATTTAGATTGTTTACGTTATGTAAATAGGCAAGGTTCTGGGTTCGAGTCCATGTCTGACACACAGTTTTAATCTAACAAGACATTTCTTACTTATAAGCATACTTACGGCAAAAAAGGCCTTGACTCAGACCAATATTTGTATTACATTAACAATACCCCAATACTGTATCAATAATAGATATAATTTTAATGAACAGACAACTCACTTTGCTCTTTCACCAACGCCAACATGAATAAAGTGAATGGCTAATGTTGACCTCTTGAGCACCTTATCGATAACAGGTTCAGCTGTTAACAAAAACAAAAAAAGTTGCTGCAGCTTTCAATAGGCATAAAAATAAATCTAAGAGCGCTAAATGGTTTATTACAACAAACATTTTTAAATGAACACAAATTACACTAACTTCCAAAAGCTTTATTAGAAATTCAGTAGGCTACTATAATACAGTGGAAGTAGAAAGATTCTCAAATTGTGGCAATATCTGCGTCGTGTAACATGAGAAATTTTAAACAACAATTTTCACTAAGTTCTTTAACTTTTACTTCCTGTATTAACACAAATGTTTCCACTCACAAAACTTGTTTTTAAATAAACTTGCAAATTAGTGACCCACGTTAATCTGTAGCAATGAGCGCTTGGCGAATGCAATGGCAGAAACCCATGTTCAAATACAAATAGAAATGTTAGCCATGCGGCCAAATGCGTAAGTTGACAGTGCCTAACTGGGTGATGTAAACAAACATCAATAATTCAACAACCCATGGCTGCAGAATCATTTTACGCTAAAAAAAATTACCGTGTCTATGGACCCATGAATAACAACTTCAATGAAAGAACACAACTATTCATACTCTTCGTAGAACCTCCAGATCTTTATAGTGAGTACCCTATATTACGCATGTAAATCAAAAATTCGAGGAAAGGTTTATTTAAAGAATACGTTGCAAAACAAACGGCAATAAACGTCGCATCGAGCAGACAATGTTACACTTCAAAACAATGCGCACAAACAACCTCTAAGAATGCCAAAGCGGAGAAACATTACATACACACCTTCTACACAATCTGGACACCAGCTCTTTCCGTCAGAATCCTTTGAGCCGGAAAAGAGAACATATATCGGTTGTCCTGAGTCTTCCAATCGCTTAATCAACCCACAAAAATCGTCATAGCCTTCAGCGCTATGATGAGTAACCATCCTTTCTGCCGAAAATGATGTTGGGAAGAGCGAACACGTTTCGTTTTAATGTCGTTCGTTATCTCGAATAAAATGTTTACACTTTACAGCCTCACATGATTACACTTCACAGCTGACAATCATCGTTGACCAACCGCGATAAGCGCAGTCAAAGATTAAACTCATACCCAACAATTTCTTAATATATGAAATGGCACTTGTACAACACTCCACTGAGTGCGGCAGAACTGGCATCAGACAGAAACCGAACATGAAAATTTGGAGCGAATTTAAACATTAAACTACGTTAAATGTCAATTTGTTACCACAACCTTTATTTGGCATTCCCATAGTCTGATTTGACAGCGAAACATAGGAAGTACCGTAGTTCATAGTAGTTATCACATCCAGTTGAGGGTGAATTAAAGGCGTTGTGGGTATTATCATTGAAGACGAAATTTTTGGCTGTTGGAAAGGTCTGTGTTTTTTGTTTTCGTCAATATTCGAGCATGCTGCACCGAGCTGTAGTAGTAACTCAGTAAAACGCTCCAGGTTGTTCTGATTTCTAAGAGGCGAAAATCGGAACGAGAAATGGTTACAAAATTGTTGGAGAGAGAATAGGAAATGTGCTATTTATCACGTTCTATGAGGAAAGTAAGTCGATCGGTCCAAATTATTGCAGCTAGAATGTCGTATTTTTCCACAGACTATAAATGTATATGATTTATTTAATATTGTGACGTATGTACTCAAGCTGCAAGTGCAGTGCTGTACTGATGAATGTTATAAATTGCAGATTTAGTTTCATAGCTTTGCGCAAGTGAGAGAGTATAAAGCCGTGCTGTATGCAACTTAATTCTATTGTAATGCCATCCGTCCTGATATATCGGAACTGTGAACGTTATCGACTTTCTTGTCCTGACAAGACCGTATTTTGTCCCGATTTTGTAAAATATTGTTACGAGCTTGGCTCAAGTACTAAAGTTGTGCCATCTGTTAGCGCAACATGTAAATGCAGCCTCAGGTAGTTTAATTTCTGTCAACAAAAACTTGTTTATTGAAATGGAGGTCTCGCAGATGGCGTTGCGTGTTGTGTATCCTGTATCGACGATGCGAATCAAAGTAATTAGACACCGTAAGGTAGGCCATTGCACACGTGAATGCGGCCAGGTTTCCCACAGTGCCTTCGGCGCTGTGACATCCACAGATAGCAGGCAATGTACGAGTAGCGCGTGTCAAATCAAGCCGGAACCCGAGGTTAAATAATTATTGCAACAGTGTAGCGAAAGAGATGAGTAATTATCTAGTTGAAAACTGTAACAATTATGCCCGTAAATCTAGTGATATACCGTAATATATCATCGATTCCCTAAAAATGAGTGGGTAGCTCGTTGCAAGTGAGCAGATAAAATCAATGTTAATAATGCACGAATCTGCTAAATTTATTTTCTTCCAGAAGATTACAAGTGTGATTCAAAGAATGAACTCCATGGTTTTCCGATAGAAAGGAAGCTGAAAGCAAGTGTAGTTCAATCACAGCATTTACCAAACTGGTATGGAGATGTACGTATTGCTGAAAGCAACAGTGCAGCTGCTGAAAAGGTAAGCAATCTAAATATACTGCCATTTATTGTTGAACTGATTAAACTAAATCATAGTGTTGATTTCGTTAACTTAAATGTTCTCAACTGGTATGTATTTTATGTGTGGATACATGTCATTAATAAAACAGACAACATATAACAAACAATTAACCACTTTTATTTGTTATTCCTGAAGGCTGCTCATGAGCGAGCTCTACGTTATGAAAATAGAGATGTGCAAAAGAGAACAGTTGGAGCCTTGGGATCTCTATCCCTAAAGGAGAAGAAAGTGGACCAAGTTACAAATACAGTGCTAATCTGTGAACTCACTGATTGAAGACTTTAAGGACAAAGCAAGCAAAAGACTGAATAAAGGAATAGAATTGTTGAAGAACAAAAATGCAGTGTTAGAAATTCCCCTAAACAACGTGGTGCAGCCCTGAAATGGCTCAAAGCTGTCAGGCTCATGCTGTTAAAAACGAGAAAATTAAGTACAACTGTGAAAGAAAGTGTGATAATGAGGAATTGTCGAAATGTTTCACTCCAGGACAAATTCGCTGTTTGTTACAAGGCAACAGACGGGTTAAATGGAGTTCCCAGCATATTGCCAATGCACTAACTTTAAAAGCCATTTCTCGAAAAGCTTATATGTATTTGAGAAGGCACAAGATTCGTTTGCCTTTCGTGCAATGCTTCAAAATTGGACTACAAATTTTAAGTGCAATCCAGGCACTTCGCAAGAAATTTTGACAGCAAAGATTCATACATTTACAGTGCTAGAAAAGAAAACTGTGCTGTGTTTTGACGAAATGAACATTAATGGCTGCATCTGCTATGATGCGACAGAAGACAAGATTTTAGGACCTTGCAGCAGTGTGCTAGTTGTGATGATTCGTGGTTTATGTAAATCTTGGAAGCAGCCAGTTTATTATGATTTTGAGGTGACAATGAACAGTAACCTGCTCCAAGACATAGTAATGAAAGCTGAATGTTCAGGGCTGCATGTTGTGGCTGTAACATGCGATATGGGAGGAAAAAATTCTAGAGTGTGGAATAAGCTTTGCGTCAACACATCGGAAAACTTTTTTCGCAAATCTGGGGAAAAAGGAAAGAAAGATCTGGGTTTTCTAAGACGTGCCTCACTTACTGTAGCTTCTTAGAAACCACTTTTTGGGTGGAGTAGTTCTACCTAAAGGAACTTCAGTAATGAGGAAATTAATTGCGAGCCTTTTAGACAGTCAGAAAGGAGACGTGCATATAGTGCACCACTTATCAGAAGCTCACATTAGTGTCACAGGTAGAGCATGACAAAATGTTAGGATGGCTGCTTGTTTATTTCCACACAGTTTGGCTAAAGTTCTGTTGTATGTTCTAGGAAACGAATGTGAAAGTATTTTCTTTGAATTAGTCAATCATGTGTTTGAAGTTCTGAATTCTAGAGTTCCCTTTGAGCATGGCACACCTCTACATAGTGGGTTTGGTCTGAATTTTCCAACCCAAGAGAACACATTAAATAGCTTCGAGATGTTTGCCATGAAATGCGCTTTGAGAACAGAAAGGGCTTGTTGCCGTTTCAAAAGGGGTTTATCATCTCCAATACATCGCTACTAGGCCTGTTCGGAGAAGGATGAAAAGATAAAGGAAGGTATAATCTAACATCTTGACTGAATCAAGGATGTCTGGAAAATTATTTTTTGAGAACTCAAGTCTTGGTGCTTTCTGTAACAATCCTTCAGCAGTCGAGGTCAAGCACAGAATTCAGCTTCTTTTTGTAACAGGAAATGGAGACCACGTACTGTTATCAAGCAGTGCATCATTTGCTGATAAGATAATCAGTGGTACAGATGCTGCAGACACCTAAACGCACAATGACGAATTCATGAAATTCATTACCAGTGAACATTGTATTGTCTTGACAGAGAACAACCAAGTGAATGTTCAATGTCCAAGTAGTTGTCACATTGGACACATTACGGAAGATGAAGAAGAATTCGTGAGAACAAATCCTTGGGATCATGAGCTGAAATGTGCTCAGTTCCTGGAACAAGTTCTGGTTCCTGGATGTCTACTACTCCTGAGGGGTCTTTTAAATCTGACAACAAACTGGGTGAACTCAATAAAACACTTTTAAATTATGTTTTCTGAGTTTCATGGACGTACCACTTCTACATGTGACAGAGTAGTTAAAACTTCGACATCAATCATCAAAGCAATGTTTCTTCTGATGCACGAAGACATAATTAGCTTGTATGCTAGAACGAGAACATTTATCAGCATTAGGCATTTGAACAAAGAGAAGCAGTTGCAAGCAACGAAGAAGAACTCAACAAAGGAGAATTTGATGTGCGCAGCATCTCGACCGGGCAAAAACTGAAAATTCTCATCCCTTCACTCGCAACAGGTATTAATACAGGATGCTGGTATGTTCGTTTACCGAATTGAATTATTGCATCTATAGCTCGCATCATTTGGAAGGCGTCCCTATTTTCAGCCGTTTTTTGCATCCCCCACTATTATCTGCTAGCAGCCAATAAAGGCCCCCCACAGAGGTTGCTGCTTGCTCAAGCGTGCACAAATTCCTCGCGCCTCCACACGACTCAAGCACACACCTACAAGCACAGTCTAACATAACAGTCGCGACACTTCGCCTCTATTTTGTTGCTAAAGCGCCCCAAGCGGCCGGTAGGTTGAACTGTGAGTTCGGCGCGATCGTGAAAGCGAATAGTGATTGTTTATTTTGATTTATACAATGGTTTTCACCATCGGGAGCGTTTGTAGCGCAATAAATTGCAGCAACAACAGGAAGAAGACACCACAGCTGTCTTATTTTAGGTTTCCTAAGGATCCTGGGAGGTATATACCATCATGTTACTAAACTGTAACGTCAGGATTCACTTGCAAACTATATGTGTATAAATGATGAATGCTTCGTTTTAGGAGCGAAAATGGCTAGTTAATAGCAGAAGAGAAGACCTTATGAAGAAAGACCCAGTTTACCTGTATGATAATATTAGCTTTTGTTCGCTACATTTCGAACAAAACCGGTTCATGAACGCAGACAATGACAAACTCTTTTGGAATGCAGTACCCACACTGTTTGACACTCCAAATAAACCCACTCAACTGACGATGAGGAAGAAACTGCCACAAAGATTCGACAGTCAATCTAAAGTTGTAAAAGAGTCCTATGACACAGAAGCAGCCAGTTCGACTCTCCATGTATCAGTGCCAGATTCGTGTGAATCACCAACACAGACCTGCTTTGACGATGAAGTGGTTAAATTAAGTGCAGCTGTTCGTGTCTTACAAAAGCGTGTGAAGTGTCAGAATGTGCAGAAGCGAAACTATTACGGGACAAGGAAAGTGCCTACAGACAGATTGTTTGAAAATTATTCAAATATTTGGTTTTTCGTGAAATGTAGTGTAATCAGCGCATTATAGTGTTTTCAGCATATGTGCCCCACTATTTGGCAGTTGCTTGTCCCTCTTAACACAGTAAGCTTACAGAACGATAAACGAGCTGTCGATCGCTTTTGCATGTAGAGGTACGTGTCTGTGCTTCTTACATGTGAATCTGTGTGTTTATATTCTTTTGATATCAACGTGGTAAGCTGCAATTCTGTCCAATGTCACGAGTGTTTCTTCACGAATGTGTTGTAGCTTGCCACTCTATTCATGGTTTTTGTCCATACTTGCGCATATTTTAGAATCATTTTTAGAAACGTATATGCCTTCTGATACTACACAAACTCTTGGAGGCAAGAAAATAACTCGCATAAATCGGAAATTACGTAGGAAATGGATGCAAACAAACATTATGCTTACGACGCGTCTGACGTTCACTTTACCCGCCGCTTGGAGCGCTAGTGTCGCTCCATCTGTCAAACGGCAACAACTTTTACAGCAGTGAGTGTGCCTACAAGCATCAGTTTGTTTACATTGGAAAAGTCGAGCACAGACGACGATGCCCTTGCTGTTGCATCCTCTTTGCTTGTTTTACGGAAAAAACAAAAGAGGAAACGCGATATGTGGAGTAAAGAGAGGCTCAAAAAACGAAAATCGTATTCTCATACAAATTTACTGAGTGAAATGAAGATATATCCTCGTGATTGGCATAATTGCCTCAGGATGAATGAGGAAACGTATGTGAATCTTTTGTCCCTCGTGACGCCTTTGACTAAAAAGCAGGATACAATCATGAGGGAGGCTATAACACCACATGAAAGGCTAACAACAACATTACGATTTTTCGCTACAAGAAGGAGTTTGAAGACCTCAAATACACGTCTGTAATTTCACCACATGCACTAAGTGTCATAGTGCCTGAAACCTGCCGTGCTATCTATGAGGTGCTTTCTTCAAGGTAAGTGAAACACTGTTTTCTCGTTATGAAGTTTTTCTCTGGCCACTGAATGTATTTTTGGTTTATGTACTTTAACTTCTTGGAGGCAACACCTTATTGAGCTCATAGCATTTACAGTTCCTACTCTATAAATATTGTAATACTTATTCACGCTAAATTACTGCACATTTTTTGGACTGGAAATGAAAACAGTTCATATGCTAGCAAACTATTTTTCATCAGTACATTCATGGCAATATTTTATCAGTCACCTATCTGTGTACCTCTTGCTTTTGTTTCAAATCGTTTTTGTTGTACCATACAGCATAATTTTTTTTATGGGCATTTGATGACAGCTGTCTCTGTATCTTTTGCTTTAGTTTGAAATGGTTGTTGTAGTACCCAACTGCATTACTATATTTTGTAGGCCTCTGATGACAGTGAATTCAACTGGAAAATTACAGGTCATTCATTGCAAATATCTTGACATTTCAAAGCGAATCTTGAATACTGAAATAATAGTGTATGTCTTTACTTAATATTAACACTCGTTTTTCTTTTGGCACTGCCTGCAGTTACCAAGATCATTACACATAGGAAAAATAATGTTTCAAGACTGGGTTAAAGGTAATCAGAAGGACAATGCAACTTTCTAAAATTGTTAAAATATAATTTTAGTCTAAAAGCACAAATGAACTGGTATTCAATGAAAAATGGTATTTTATTTTAATTTTTTCTTACAAAATGAATAACTTTACATATTAATTGTCACTGGTATTCCTGACAACTGATGCGAGTGACTGCGAACTACTTCTGCCCACTATTGCACAGTAATTACTGTACAGCAAAGTTGAGCTGCACTCACATCGCAAATTGTGTGGGTGAGCTTCAACTGGCCCATTTCAGCCATGAATAGCGTATCATTTATAATTTCTGCCACCAGTCTTTGTTTGTGGTCCAATATGTCTCTCATTTTAGCAGCAAACGATTTCGCAAAAACTTCATGGCGGTCCTCATCTTTCTTTTGTTTTTGTCTTTGGAAATGTTTGCTAATAACTCCCAGAACAGAGTCCAATTCGGTACCCCTTCTTTTACTATTTGGTCTACTCTCTTTGCTTCTTGAAAGAAAAACATCTGGTGACCCTCTATCACTAATAGATGGGACAGTGGAAATTTCATATTGCTGTGAATGAGGTAGAGGATCTACTTCCACCTCCAACTCTTCCTCCATATGCTGTGATATGGGCCCAGATCACGTAAGAAACAGATTGACCGTCCTTATGGCGGAACATGCAACCGTAAAAATAGTTTTCCCATCGGTCAATAGATGTCGCAGGCGACGCTACAATGCTAACTGACCTGTCCATGTCGCGGAATTGGCAACGCTGTATCTTCGGTGACTTGAATGACGCTGATTTGCGTTCAGCTAGAGAACTGCGGCTGTGGTTTTCAATCTAAGAATGTAGATTAGCTCCTGTAATTCTACAAACCAAGTTTATTTCTCACAATCATTTGCGAAATAAAATAAATGAAAAGTAACACACAAATATTTCTCGCGAGTTACTGTTTAAATGCAGACTGTATTGCAGTCGCACAGATTTTACACTCGCCTTCCATGTCGTCTATTTCGTCTTTGCTGTACAGCTCTTCTGATACGGATTTGTTGTTGTTGTGGTCTTCAGTCCTGAGACTGGTTTGATGCAGCTCTCCATGCTACTCTATCCTGTGCAAGCTTTTTCATCTCCCAGTACCTACTGCAACCTACATCCTTCTGAATCTGCTTAGTGTATTCATCTCTTGGTCTCCCTCTACGATTTTCACCCTCCACGCTGCCCTCCAATACTAAATTGGTGATCCCTTGATGCCTCAGAACATGTCCTACCAACCGATCCCTTCTTCTGGTCAAGTTGTGCCACAAACTTCTCTTCTCCCCAATCCTATTCAATACTTCCTCATTAGTTATGTGATCTACCCATCTAATCTTCAGCATTCTTCTGTAGCACCACATTTCGAAAGCTTCTATTCTCTTCTTGTCCAAACTATTTATCGTCCATGTTTCACTTCCATACATGGCTACACTCCATACGAATACTTTCAGAAATGACTTCCTGACACTTAAATCAATACTGGATGTTAACAAATTTCTCTTCTTCAGAAACGCTTTCCTTGAAATTGCCAGCCTACATTTTATATCCTCTCTACTTCGACCATCATCAGTTATTTTGCTCCCCAAATAGCAAAACTCCTTTACTACTTTAAGTGCCTCATTTCCTAATCTAATTCTCTCAGCATCACCCGACTTAATTAGACTACATTCCATTATCCTTGTTTTGCTTTTGTTGATGTTCATCTTATATCCTCCTTTCGAGACACTGTCCATTCCATTCAACTGCTCTTCCAAGTCCTTTGCTGTCTCTGACAGAATTACAATGTCATCGGCGAACCTCAAAGTTTTTATTTCTTCTCCATGAATTTTAGTACCTACTCCGAATTTTTCTTTTGTTTCCTTTACTGCTTGCTCAATATACAGATTGAGCAACATCGGGGAGAGGCTACAACCCTGTCTTACTCCCTTCCCAACCACTGCTTCCCTTTCATGTCCCTCGACTCTTATAACTGCCATCTGGTTTCTGTACAAATTGTAAATAGCTTTTCGCTCCCTGTATTTTACCCCTGCCACCTTTAGAATTTGAAAGAGAGTATTCCAGTCAACATTGTCAAAAGCTTTCTCTAAGTCTACAAATGCTAGAAACGTAGGTTTGCCTTTCCTTAATCTTTCTTCTAAGATAAGTCGTAAGGTCAGTATTGCCTCACGTGTTCCAGTGTTTCTACGGAATCCAAACTGATCTTCCCCGAGGTTGGCTTCTACTAGTTTTTCTATTCGTCTGTAAAGAATTCGTGTTAGTATTTTGCAGCTGTGACTTATTAAGCTGATAGTTCGGTAATTTTCACATCTGTCAACACCTGCTTTCTTTGGGATTGGAATTATTATATTCTTCTTGAAGTCTGAGGGTATTTCGCCTGTTTCATACATCTTGCTCACCAGATGGTAGAGTTTTGTCAGGACTGGCTCTCCCACGGCCGTCAGTAGTTCCAATGGAATATTATCTACTCCGGGGGCCTTGTTTCGACTCAGGTCTTTCAGTGCTCTGTCAAACTCTTCACGCAGTATCATATCTCCCATTTCATCTTCATCTACATCCTCTTCCATTTCCATAATATTGTCCTCAAGTACATCGCCCTTGTATAGACCCTCTATATACTCCTTCCACCTTTCTGCTTTCCCTTCTTTGCTTAGAACTGGGTTTCCATCTGAGCTCTTGATATTCATACAAGTCGTTCTCTTATCTCCAAAGGTCTCTTTAATTTTCCTGTAGGCAGTATCTATTTTACCCCTAGTGAGATAGGCCTCTACATCCTTACATTTGTCCTCTAGCCATCCCTGCTTAGCCATTTTGCACTTCCTGACGATCTCATTTTTGAAACGTTTGTATTCCTTTTTGCCTGTTTCACTTACTGCATTTTTATATTTTCTCCTTTCATCAATTAAATTCAATATTTCTTCTGTTACCCAAGGATTTCTACTAGCCCTCGTCTTTTTACCTACTTGATCCTCTGCTGCCTTCACTACTTCATCCCTCAAAGCTACCCATTCTTCTTCTACTGTATTTATTTCCCCCATTCCTGTCAATTGCTCCCTTATGCTCTCCCTGAATCTCTGTACAACCTCTGGTTCTTTTAGTTTATCCAGGTCCCATCTCCTTAAATTCCCACCTTTTTGCAGTTTCTTCAGTTTTAATCTACAGGTCATAACCAATAGATTGTGGTCAGAGTCCACATCTGCCCCTGGAAATGTCTTACAATTTAAAACCTGGTTCCTAAATCTCTGTCTTACCATTATATAATCTATCTGATACCTTTTAGTATCTCCAGGGTTCTTCCATGTATACAACCTTTTTTCATGATTCTTAAACCAAGTGTTAGTTATGATTATGTTGTGCTCTGTGCAAAATTCGACCAGGCGGCTTCCTCTTTCATTTCTGTCCCCCAATCCATATTCACCTACTATGTTTCCTTCTCTCCCTTTTCCTACACTCGAATTCCAGTCACCCATGACTATTAAATTTTCGTCTCCCTTCACAATCTGAATAATTTCTTTTATCTCATCATACATTTCTTCAATTTCTTCGTCATCTGCAGAGCTAGTTGGCATATAAACTTGTACTACTGTAGTAGGCGTGGGCTTCGTATCTATCTTGGCCACAATAATGCGTTCACTATGCTGTTTGTAGTAGCTTACCCGCATTCCTATTTTCCTATTCATTATTAAACCTACTCCTGCATTACCCCTATTTGATTTTGTGTTTATAACCCTGTAGTCACGTGACCAGAAGTCTTGTTCCTCCTGCCACCGAACTTCACTAATTCCCACTATATCTAACTTCAACCTATCCATTTCCCTTTTTAAATTTTCTAACCTACCTGCCCGATTAAGGGATCTGACATTCCACGCTCCGATCCGTAGAACGCCAGTTTTCTTTCTCCTGATAACGACATCCTCTTGAGTAGTCCCCGCCCGGAGATCTGAATGGGGGACTATTTTACCTCCGGAATATTTTACCCAAGAGGACGCCATCATCATGTAATCATACAGTAAAGCTGCATGCCCTCGGGAAAAATTACGGCTGTAGTTTCCCCTTGCTTTCAGCCGTTCGCAGTACCAGCACAGCAAGGCCGTTTTGGTTATTGTTACAAGGCCAGATCAGTCAATCATCCAGACTGTTGCCCTTGCAACTACTGAAAAGGCTGCTGCCCCTCTTCAGGAACCACACGTTTGTCTGGCCTTTCAACAGATACCCCTCCGTTGTGGTTGCACCTACGGTACGGCTATCTGTATCGCTGAGGCACGCAAGCCTCCCCACCAACAGCAAGGTCCATGGTTCATGGGGGGGGGGGATACGGATTATGGTGGTAAAAAAGATCTCCATGTGCAGGTTAACACTATAAAGTTTTCAAAATCCGCACTCGGTTATGATGCGAATTAAGGCTGGACATATTTCAGTGACAGTCATTTCAAATTTAAATTCTTTTACTTTGCATGTAACTTATCGTAAATGATATAAGAGTGGCACAAAACGATGAATTTTTGATTGTTGTTGAAAGGGGATTGCAAACGCCGCAATATACAAGTGAAAGCGTGTTTTTCGAGCATATTTTGGCGGTGTCAACTTTGAAGAGCCATCGACGGCAAACCATAATTATGTTAAAAATTTACTTTGTACAGAAAATATTGGCAACAGACATACGCTTTTATCTGCAACACAGTTATTACTGGGGATATCCGCACTCGCGCAGGCCTGTTACTATAAGTAGTGTTGTTTTCGAGTGAAAGCTGTGTGAGGATTATTAGCGCACAGATAAAAAAAATTAAAATGGCAGCGTCTATAGTTTGCATGTTATCCTCGTTCTCTTCTATTCTCCTCCCTTCATTCCACTATAAACGCTTGTTCACAAGAGTAAACGAATGGCAGTGAACACCGGCGAATTATCTATGATTACTCGTTTGCAGCAGTGTAAACGAGGTTTTACACTTGTTCACTTCGTTCGCTCTAGTATATACCAGGATTTAGAGGGACCGGTGACCTAGCAGTTAGATGACAGCTATTATTCATTTATTTCACAGTTGCGATTTCAGCTCTAGAGCCATTTTCAAGTACCAAGGGAAAGGTAATGCTTCTTAAATGGTTTACCAAATGTTACCACACTATGCCTTGCATTTTGTTATCCACATTTTGTATTGGTTTCAGCTTTCACATTGCACACAAAAATGCCTGTACAGCCGAAATTACGATAACGAAGTGAATAAACAGTTTGAAAAAGTCGAAATCGCTGCAAAGATTTCATTTAAAAATTGTATGATATGGTTCTTGTACAGGAAGGGTTGCCACGTTATATCAGAATATAAGATCGACAAAATTTAGGTAAGATTGAATGCTTAGGGCTCTTTATTAATTCTTACTCGTAACTAATTTATTGATTTGCCTGAATTTAAAATCCACTCCCGTAACCTTTCTTTATCTTTGACAGGAAATCTGAACATTTTTAGTTCAGGATTTGTCCGTCTACTCCTTCTACAGTTGATACACTTGCAGGCCCTCGACATGACGGCTCGATCCACTACCACCGCTACATCAGAAACAGCTGTACTTCACAGACGCCAATTGGTGGAAAGCTGCATGCGTTCGGACGATGTTGCCACATATTTCACAGAACGGAGTGCCATCTAGTGGTTGGTGCCACAAGTAAGGGTGTGACGCTGTTGCCACCTGGTGGCCGTTCCCTGTCAAGGGTTGCCTGCTAGACCAAGCGATCGGGCAATCTGTTTCTTACGTGATCTGGGATATGGGGAGTGGTACTGTGGTAATTTCATTCTGCAAATAATATTGAGCACTCGTGAATATTGAACACTGAAAATGCAAAGAAGTAGCTATATTATCACAAAATAATCTTTTTTATAAAACAGTAAAGAACAATGCATGCAGTGCTGGAAATCAAACGAGATTGCAATTATACGGTAAATATAGTAATAGGGGCAAATATTACCTTCATGTAGATAAACATGTTTCATGCAGGGGAGGGTGGGGGTAGAAGAAACATAGATGTATTTATGGTCCCAAAAAAATTTAATAGGTGTAAGAATACTATACATTACTTTTCATAATAATGTAATTTTAAGCTAACATTTTTAAAATTGGGATTTTTCATTTTTCTGGTTCCTGAAACAGTGCATGAACGGGCCAGCATTGCAAAGGATTTTGAAAGGAGGTGGAAGTATAGATGGAAAGCATGTAGAGATTGTACCCCCTGCTGGAAGTAGATCACTTTATTTGAATTACAAATATAGACACAGTGTGGTCCTACTTGCAATAGCTGATGTAAATTACAGATATATTCCGTTCGATTTTGGCACAAAGGGCAGAATATCTGATGGCGGTGGTCTTCAGAATACTGAATTTTTTAGGATATTACAAAGAAACACCTTCAACATTCCAAAAGAGAAAGAAGTAGCAAACAGTTCACGAAAATTACTCTATGTATTTATAGGGGATGATGCATTTCCTCTGTGGACTGATATGCTGAAACCATTCCAGTAGAGTGACTTGAACTGCATGGAAAAGAAAGTTTACAACTACAGATTATCCAGGGCTCGGGGCATTGTTGAGAATGTATTTGGGATCTTGGCAGTTCGCTTTAGGATTTTCCACACAGCTATTAATTTGAAAGTCGGCCGTATCGATAAGGTGGTAAAAGCAACAGTTGCTTTACATAATTATTTAATGACTACTATGAATCAAACTTATGCCCCAAGTGAGTCTCTTGATTTGGACAACATAGAACATGGCTTGTTCCATAATGGCTTAACAACAGAGGATTCTAATACGCTACCATTGCAAAAGTCTACTGCAGGAAACATTCCACTTGATGCCAAACATGTGAGAGAGGAATTTATGAACTACTTTGTGAATGGAGGACAAATTTTGTGCATTAGCAGTAAAGAAAAATGTTAAAGAAAACAATGTGTATTGCAGTACCATATACACAAATAAAAGCATAGGCATATATCTTAATTGTAACAGTCCTACTGAAACTAGATATCACTGCCAACCTATCTCACTTACCTCTATAACTTGTAAATTACTCGAAGAGCCTCTCGGTGTCTCCCGTTCATTTAAAAAGCTGAAAAGATCAAAGTACCACAGAACAGGTCTGTAAATTTCGTCTGCTGCAGCCCCTGATTTGTAAGTGCTGTCACGTTTCCTTTTTTTCTCGTCTGTAATTTGTTTGTAATGTATTAATTTTCTTAATAACAGTGTCGTTAGTTGCTCTATTTCTTTGTATTTTGTGAGAAGCACCTCATATGCCGCGTCTCTTTTCATTTTATCGTGATATTCTTTACTTGGAATATTGCATAAACATGGGCGTCTTTCGTAGCACCTAATAAATTCCTCCAACACTTCCCGATCCGACGTCAGAACGAAGAAGGAAACGACAGAAAATCTAAATAAATGCGCGCTCTCCACAGACTGTGTCCGAATGACAGATGTGTGCTGGTTCAAGCCTCCCTACTCTAGGCGCACACGAGCAAGCATGGACACACTTGGAGGCTTGCACAAGCACACATAATCGAAATTCGGTCAAGCGTCAAGCTGTTTGTGCAAGCTTAATGCTTGCGCTAATTTATACACACAGTCACGCAAGCTTGCACAAGTATACTTGCGCAAGTGTGTGTGTGAAGCATGTGTTGAGGCCTTCAAATTCATCTTCTTTCCAAAGCGGCTAGCACGAGTTACAAACTGGACTGCGAGAATCTCTGTCCCATATGCTGCACAGGCATCTAAAGCTAGCGAAATGAGGGATGCTCAACTACCGGACCTACCGACAGATGGCTCCAGCGCGTGCCGGCCAAAGACCATATCATTGAGTGTCCGCCAGAGATCACTGGCAACCGCCATATTTGAATTTGGCAAAAAACGAAGTGTCACAACACGGATGAAAATGTTTTTTGTTCTGCGCCCTCAAAAGTCTTTTATATTGGATGTTCTAGATATCTACACATCAAAATAATGAAGTGTCTCTAATCTAGCGAGAAAAAACAGTGCCAGTTCTGCTATTGTGTTTTGGAAGTTTGACAAGCTGACCTATAAATCGTTTACTATTAATTTTAGGAGTGCTTCACTTATTTGCCCGTTTTAAAACACTATTTAAGATTCAATGGAGGTCAACAAATTACCTTACTTGCCAAAGCTTTTAACTACATGTATAATTCGGAAAATCAAGTGTGGAAAACAGTGAAGACGTCTCTTGAAAAACAAAAAGTTGATATCATTTGCTTAGGGGTATCTTTACTGACAACAGAAATTACAACTGAACTATTAAAGTATTACTTACGTATAAACAGAAAAAATTATTATTTTTCTTTACCTGAAGTGTTGCATTACCGATCTGCCCATATACTGACACTGTAATTGCAACATGCATTTACGAATTTGGCTTTCTCTTTGATCAGAAATTTAAATGCCATGATTTTATTAACGCCTATACGTGCATGGTGTATTTTAACTGAGTGATAAGGTAGAAGCACCAGTTTTTGACAGTGCTTCAGTCTTTGCTACGAGACAAAAAATACATTTAAATGGGACAAATACAAAGGGGAACGTTAAGGCTCCTCGTAAATGCATGACTTGTATCATTTGGAAGTTAACTCTAGTAATTATATTACATTGGACTGATCCATGATGATGTAGGAAGTGAAGGAACTTGTTGAAAATAACATCGATCACAGCTGTTAATTTTAAGGTTGGGGTGTCTTAAAACTGTAATTTTCCAGTCTGACACCCAAACAATGACTGGTAGCATGGTTTTATTTTAAAATTGAATTCAAAACATTAATTACACTATGAATTATAACCATGGGATTTTATTTCTGTGAATCTTGGTTCCAGTCTTTGAGATGGTGTCACTCGCTGGAATGACTGGTTGTCAGTATAGGGCCCAAGCAAAAAACAAACCTGAAAGCGAGAGCTTTAGAAGGTGGCCAGACAGGCACCCCAATGGCTGCTGCGATCTGTGTGAGACAAATATTGCAAATTTAGTGTAAAAAGTTCCATATTGTCTGAATTTCTCCTATACTGACAGGACATTCTAGTCCAGTCGATTTTCTTATCTCCAAAAGTACACTAGCCAATACCAGTGGCACATAGGTAGTGCCAAATTACAAACTATCCGGTAACAACAGAAGTATTGCTGGACAATGTACAGTAAATAATATGTAATAACCTGAGAAATTCAGAACTGGTTTGAAGAAACAGAACAGTATTTGGAAAGAGAGTAACATTTTGGAAATAAATGCACAGTTCTTATGAAAGCTTGCTTTTTTTTTTCCTCTCCTCCATTCTCAAGGGAAAAATGTGATAACGTAAAAGTGCAAGAAAGTTGTGTACAATATTGGAAATGATGAAAAAGAAAATCTCATTATGCTTTTAACAGCATATGCTGCTGTAAAGCTGGCTGCTCCAAGAACATGATTTTTTCTCTCTCTCTCTCTCTCCCCTCCTCCATGTGAAGAGTATTCCTGTAATAATAGCTAATAGCATACCAAGAACATGAGGGTGTCACAGTGGAGATTTATTTTGTGGTACAGACGTCTGATACAACTATTCCACAGCAAAACTTACTTTCAATAGGTGTGGTACCAGTGCACTCCCATAGGATAAGAGAATATTATGTCCTCCAGGAATCACAATGGGTACACCACATACAGCATAAACTGTACAGCAACTACAATGTTTTGTGAGCAAGTAATACCAGTCAGTATCTTTAATTTTAACATAACTCTTGACTCCCATAATTACCTGCTTATATGTGTGCTTGTACTACAGTTTATTGGTAAAGCAAATACTAATTGAATAGGTCTTCACACTTTTAATACTTAGCAGAAATTCTGAAAAAAGTAAATTGTTTTATTGCTGTATCACCTCTATGGTGAATTAAGAGGTGCTGACTGGTTTCTTTGACCATTTAATATAAGCCTTCTTTTTACCTGCTATTGATAAAGAGCCATTCCAAGTTCTGTACAGAACAATAGAAATATGAAGAGCACAATACTATGGGCCTGCAACAACTCAAACGTAAAATACTTTAGTTCCCTATGGGAAACTTTGTTCTTTATGTGATTCATGCAACTGCTTTCACTCTTAATGGAAAACTAAATGGTTTATGTTAAAGTTAACTAGCAAAAAGTGTAACCATTGTTACATAATTTCTGTGAAGTAAGATTCCTTCATGTTAATTCTTTCCTTTCATAATGTCATAATTTCAGTTCCGTATGGGACATATGAACTAACAAAATGAAATGCTTTTATTACTATGCCCAAACAAAATCTTTTAACATGTAGTGCACAGTTCAAATCAGCAAAATGTGTAACCATATAATTAGGGTAAATGTTGATGAAAATTAGGCATGTAACATAACTACTGAAATTTCCAAGTGTAACTGTAATCACTGTATTCTGTACTTTGTAGTGCTAGAAAGATAATTCTATGTGATTATTTGCATTCTCTTCCCCCCCCCCCCCCCCCCCCCAACACAGGAAAATATAATAGAAAGACCTCCTAGTGAAATAAAGACAAAATTCAGAAAATTAGGTTTTGCCTGACTCAGGCTCCCTTATTCCAGAATGGTTCTAAAGTAATAAGAATGCTTACGATCAATTGGAACATTGTGTTCATTCTAGGAAGTATTAAAACAAGAATCGACAGAGTAACAATTTTATTGCTCTTATGTTGCAGAGTATCCACAAATATTACTGTTTGAAACACAGGGCCACTGCATACTCCAATAGATCAAATTCAAGTTACATAGCTATTGAAGGAAATATTTTCTCACACTGAAAGCCATCTGTCAAATAAGTCTCAGAACATATTTTTTTCATTAATTTCACACAACTCACCTGTTTTTAATGCAAGTGCATATTTTGTAACACCAAACATCTTAAAATAAGCTTATATAATAAACAATTATAATTTTGTTACAGTATCTACACAGGATGTGGAGAGTTAATTTTACTTCAATGGGATTCATCCTCTGAAGTTCATCATTACACAACAACAAATCTATGGACAAAATAGTTTTAAAAAAGCTGTCAAAATGTCACACTCATCTGCATGGAATGTCCCATTACATAATCTTTTCCAATTTGTGCACTATACATGATCAAACAATATGAGCTTATTTAACTTCTGCCTAATACTTGATTTGTTGTTTAAAATTTGCTCAGCAGACAATTTTTTCCATATGTTTTTAAGCATATGCAGGAGTACAGGGATGCAATCTTACAAACAAGTTGAGTCTAATGTAAGTCCTCAATCCCAATTTCATAATGGTAATCATGACCAAGAGCAGGAAATGGGTAATCTACAAATTTATTTTAAACACAATGCAATATCTTGGCCTGTATATATTTCCGTCGCATATCCCCAGCAATCATAAACATCTGAAACAGTTTCTCCGAGTATTCTACAACAGAGTTTATGCAGTCACTTGTTTTAACCAGTTTTCCCCAGTTAACAAAATCTACAAATGCATTTTTACTGGCCATATTGGGAAAACCATAGAGAGCAACACATTGTAATGCTGATTTAACTACTGGTGGCTTCAGTATGTGAAGACAGTCTTTGCATGTGATCTGCCTTGACAAGCGCAATGACACATACCCTGCAATATAATAGAGTATGTTTTGCTTATAAAATGAGAACTTAATCTTATCATCAAGAAGTGCACACCACTTCTCTATTTCATTTTCTGTAGCACTTTCATCACTTTCTACTACATGCTTTCTTGCATGAATATCATAAACAGGTGGCAAACAACACACATTAAAATTTGAGCAATTCCCATTCATTGCAGTGACACTGTTACCGAAGAGCAACCTTCTCGTGGCACATTGAACTGGTATGCATTTGGATTTTTGCTCCAACCACCTCTGTGCTGAATGCAGGAGAAAAAAGCCCTATGTGGTCTTGTGACAGTTTATATGTTAGCAAATACTTCAGAGAAGATTCAACACGAAGCACACTTGACAGAGCTATGTGCCTGACTGACTGCATATTGAAAATTATCCCAAAAGCAAAAGTATTTCTTGCATGGAGCAGCAACGGAACACCAATGATTTTTAAGTTTTTGATATAATTTTCAGTGTCTCTGAAAATACCAAGCCAATAAGATTTGTTGTCAAATCTCAGGGGGCTCTTATACCCTTTACCTAATGGATTTCTGGAGTTCAGAATATCAAAAATCAAATCAATATAATACAAAAATTCTACTGTTGCTTGACGGCCAGAGTGGCCGTGCGGTTCTAGGCGCTACAGTCTGGAACCGAGCGACTGCTACGGTCGCAGGTTCGAATCCTGCCTCGGGCATGGATGTGTGTGCTGTCCTTAGGTTAGTCAGGTTTAATTAGTTCTAAGTTCTAGGCGACTGATGACCTAAGAAGTTAAGTCGCATAGTGCTCAGAGCCATTTTCTACTGTTGCTTCACTTCCTTTAAAATTTGGATCACCAACCCTCCTCAAAAACTCTATACTATCGGCCATGCTAGAATTCAAAGTCTGTGCAGCTAATAAAACATTCATTTTTCTATTTACATAACTTATATGTTGTCCTGATAGTTTGTTGGCAAATGTCATACCTTCTTCTTGTTGTACATTGTTCAACTGCTCAATGAAATGCCATCTAATAATGCCAGTTGGAGATTCAATAGCAGATACTTCTGCTAGAGCATTTCTGTCTAACTTAATCATATGTCACATGTCAAAGATACAATAAACATTGTATTTTTCCACAGGATGAGGAAAGTGGGTTTTAAAATCACCCTTGGAATAATTTAAAGTACAGCCAAGTGAAAGTAAAGTGCTTATATTTACCTTGCAGCCATCACAAGTAACACACCAAACCCTAATGTCAGAACTATGCAGCCTCTCTAAAGCAGATTTTATCAGTGTGGCCTGATTATTTGCCTGTACACCACTGATAAAGAAATATGCAATTGGGCATTTAAATTTGCCTTTAATAGAGACAAGCATGAAAATCAGAGCCTCAGATGCCTCTATTACTTCTTTTGACTGAGGCACTACCCCAACAAAGTCTAAAAAACCTGTGTATTGCTTAGTTCCTTGGTCCCAAACTACTTGCTTCCTAATTGTCATACCGCCTACAATTAGACATGAATTGCTGAACTGGTCCCTTACAATTGGGTTCAAATCGAAGTACCTAAAAAGCTATTTTAAGAAGCGAGGTTCACAGTCTACACTTGCCAACCATTTGGAAATCAATGATTTCCGGGGCAGAGGCATTAATTTTTGCAGGTATTCATATGCTGCTGGTGCATAAAAGTACACAGTCATCGCAAACATTTTCACATTTGTTGTGTATCTATTACCCTTTGACGAGAGAGAGTTGTTCACTAAATTGCACACTAATGATTGAGGAAGTTATGTTACTTCTCAGGAAGATGCCCCTTCTCCTTCAATCAACTTATGTCATCCATGGAAAACACTTTCTTCTCTCTTCTTCGAAGTTTTTCACAGACGCACTTCAGTTTACGTTTTAATTCGTGCACAATGTCTGAGAAAAAATTGCAAGTTTCGGGCGCCTTGTCTTCCATTTCTACTTTCGACTGTATACCACAATCAATTACTGAAGAACCAACTGCACTCTAAACTAAAGAAATAATTTCGTTATATATGATTGGAATAACTCAAGGCTTGATGAAAAAATATTATAAGAAAACTTTGGGCGTGTGAAAACATCCTTATACTAACGTTTTCGACACAGTTTGCAGCTTCTGCATTGGATAAATGGGACATTCTTTCCACGGAAGAATTCTCATTGATAAAATTCTCCTCGCAATCAGTAGGTTCTGCAGTGGGCAAGTCGAGCACGAATTCCATGACAGAACGCTAAAAACAAAAATATGGACCTGTATTACAACATTGTTTAGAGTTATGTAGCCCATTTGCGTCCGTACGAAATAAATTCACAAAAGTAAAAAGCACACACATAGCAAGGAAATTAATTAGCTACCTCAAATGGAGAAGCATCGCTGTCACTCAAAGCCCTAACAACATGTCGTCGTGGCTGTTTATTTGGTGGAATCAAATGAATCGGAAAGTCAAACACTGGTGGCACTGCTTCGGGTTTGAGACGTTTCTTCCACGTTCCAGGGCTCACTACGTAATCATCTTGTCGGAAATGGTTTCCGCAAAGAGAACTGCAAGACGTAGGATTAAAACCTTTCCGCTTCACGGAAGTAATACACTTCTTTAGCAGCTCTGGGTGCTTTAGAGGAAACCTGTTCAAAAACATTGAATTAGCAAACGCATTTAAGTCTGTATTTTTATCGTATTGTATCGGTAGTCCTATTACCTGTGAAATGGTAAGTCACTTTCCTTACTCCATCGCTTCGTACAATTGAAAGCGTAATAAGAAATCACCATTTCGATAATCCTTAATTCCTTATACACCGTACAGACGGAGAGTTTTAAACTTCTTGCCAAATTCGAATATGGCGGTCAATACAGACGACAGTAATCAGCTGGTAGAGCCATCTATCGGTAGGTCCGGTAGTTGAGCATCCCTCATTTCGCTAGCTTTAGACGCCTGTCATTTGCTGCTTTGTTGCCATATTTTGTGACAATGCAGTTTCATTTACAGAACAACCGATTTATTCACTCAGATGTTGATGTTACTTTCTTGTAGCAGTATAGCCATGAATGTGTATCTGTAAATGTTTTTATGTGATTTCCAAATGAAAATGTCATGAAGTTCCGCACAAGCAACTTTAGTTAACTTGCGTACCAACAGGGTATCATCTTACTGGTGTGACTGGTTTCGTGACTTTCTGTCAGAAAGTAATCAATGGAAAATCGTCGAGTAAAGCAGAATAGAGATGGGTCGAACTCGTTCATTTCCGTGAACTACTTCATTTGTTTCACTCTTTGCCGTGAAGCGTTCAAATGAAGTAGTTCATTCATGAAGTACGGAAGCCTGGCGAACTTGCCCAGTTCGCAGCTCAGCCGCGGCTACGCTCGCTCGTACAATAAAGCTTCGTAATACTTCATAATTTTACCAACAGATGGCCGAGTTATGCAGTAACGTGCACGCAACGTTTTACGCTCTTACAGCGTCTGAGTTAACTTAAATAGAGCATGGTCGAAGGGGACAAAGGAAAGATAAACAGAGAAGCCTGTCACATATAAAGAAGGTGATACATTTAATCTTGCTCGACACTTTTTCATGAAGCGCCCAAAAAAGCCTTTATCTGCCAAGCGAAACATTATTTGTTGTATTCATGGACTGAAAACTAGGGCTACCAACGAAACGCAGTCCAATTTTATGTTCCTTTTGAAATTTAATGCAAAATAGAATAAGTATGTTTACCACTGTCACAAAGTCTATACACCTACGTTAAATAATTATTCAGAAGTTTTCCCGTAGATTTTATTGTTGTTGAGAATAATAACCCTCCACATTCAAAACGTAAACTGTCACCTGTAGCCATTGGTACGATTTCAAGTAAAATCCCTCTTTCAGTGTTATTAACAAACCTTTTATTTTCATGTTGGCTGCTCGTGCTCACACAGCCAGCCTCTTCGTTTGGATCTTTAATATTCATTTGTCTGCAAGCGCTGCCAACGGTAGGGTACTCGTAGACGCGAAGTATAACGTGGTATAACTGCACAAATGGTCACGGGTAATGATGCCAGCACTGCAGGAAGCAGCTGACGCTGCCTTCCCCTCGCCCCTCAACTCACCAAAACCTGGTAAACTGATCTTTCCCCACAAACACCGCGCGATTCGTCGACAGGCAGTAGAGGGAGTACTGAAGAGAAGGGAGGATGAGTGAAGTAGCGCTGATGTAGAGGGAGAGGGGAAGAGAGTGAGTGAACTAGGAAAAAGTGTGGAGTATGCTATCTCTGAAGAGTTTGAAGTACCAGTTCATTGAAATTGAGTGGTTAGTTCACACTTCACTGGAGCGAAGCGTTCATTTGAACGACTCATTCACGAGCTCCCCATCATTAAAGCAGAAGTGATATCTGGCTTTTGCGAAGTGTTGTAGGCATTCATCTGTTCGTGATCTAATAAACGATTTAGGAGACAATCTGAGCAGCCCTCTTAGACTGTTTGTAGATGATGCTGTGATTTTACCCTCTTATAAAGTCATCATATACCAAAACAAATTAGAAAACGATTTCGACAAGATACCTGTTTGGTGATAAAGTGGCAGTTTACTCTAAATAATGAAAGTCTGAAGTCATCCACATAAGGACTAAAATGGATCTGCTTGCTTACAGGATAAAACACTTGATTCTACAGGCTTTACAGTCAACTAAATATTGTGCTTAAGTATAACATTTACGAATAACTTAAAATGCAACTATCACATGGATAACATTGTGTGCAAAGCAAACAAAAGACTGCAGTTTCTTGGTAGAACACTTAGAAAATGCAACAAGTCTACTAGAGACTACTTAGAATATGCTTATCCACCCTCTTCTGGAGTGTTGCTGTCAGGTGTGGGATCCACGGCAGATAGAATTAATCGAAAAAGTTCAAAGAAGGCCAGTTCGTTTTGTATTTTCGCTAAATAGAGGACAGACTACCATGGATATGATACGCGATTTGCGGTGGCAATCATCAAAACAAAGGCACATTTCGTTGTGGCGGGATTTTATCATGAAATTTGAGTCACCAAATAGGCTACTTTGTTGACGCCCACCTATATGGGAAGGAATGTTCATCAAAATAAAATAAAGGCACATAGGGGTCTCAAGGAAAAATTAAAGCGTTTATGTTTCCTGTGTGCTGTTTGAGAGGGGAATTGTAGAGAAATAGCATGAAGGTGATTACGAACGCTGTCCCAGGCACTTAATTGTGAATTGAAGAGTTAGCTTGTAGATGTAGATGCTTCACAAGTAGTCGAGGAGGTTTATGTCCCGCATCTATAACTT
Source organism: Schistocerca piceifrons (assembly GCF_021461385.2). NCBI lineage: Eukaryota > Metazoa > Arthropoda > Insecta > Orthoptera > Acrididae > Schistocerca > Schistocerca piceifrons. The sequence goes on from NC_060138.1 coordinate 1,064,423,034, forward strand.
CTTCAAAGTAAATCTGAAAGCAATACTTCTATTTTTGACATTTTGAAGTCTCAAGAATGAATTGCAGAAGCACGTGTCGGCAAGAGAACTGTACAGAGAATAGTAAATAAAAGCGTCAGAGCTGTAGAAGCGCCAGGAAAATTTGTTTTCGTGTCGCCTGAAAATCATCGAAATCACAAGAAACCTGTAACACAAATAGATGGTTTTGACAACGATGTTTTAAAGCGCTCCGCATTTCAAATGTATATAAGAAGGGAACACCCTACATCACAAAAAGCTGTAGCAATTATGCCTGAGCAAATCGGCTTCAAAGGTAGAGCTTCGTCAATGTAAAGAATTTTAAAATGTTAAGAAGAGAGTTTTTAATTGAAAGAAGTGACATAAGAAGCAGCACAAAGCATGTCGATTTTAAAGATTCACGATACAAGAGGAGGAGGTAGTTCTAGAGTGTATTACCCAAACATGGATGAATCAGAATCATTCCATGAATACCTGCTGGAAAATGAGTTATGGTTCTGGCAGTTTTAAAGTTTCCTTAGGAAATGGTTCTTGGATACTTATACTGTATGCTGACTCTTCTTCTGATTTGGTTTCTGAGGTTAAACTTGTATTTAGATGTAAGAAAAACGGTAGTGATTGCCTTTCGGAAATGAATGCTGTCACTTTCAAGAAGTGATTCACCGAACAGTTCTTGCCATACCTAGCTTCAAAGGCGGTCATGGTAATCACTGTGCCAGTTATCATTCAAATGTTACAGCTGACCAAGTAAGAGTGCTCTGGCTGAAAAATAAAAATATTCAGGACCATATAAGCCAGACTCGAACTCCTGCAGCTCATTCATTTATAAAAGTCACGCAACAGAATGTACAAATTTGATTTTCTTGCATGTGAATGTTATTGCATAGTTTTGCGTTTACCCACATATTACTGTCAGTATAATCTGATATAGTTAATTTGGTCACAGGTTACAAGCTATGTGGGGAAAAACACGAAACATTCAAGATAAGACACTGAAAGGCTTGTGCATGAAGCAACAGACAGCATGCCACCCTCAGCATGGGAATGCTGTTTGTGTCATGCTGAAAATTTTCAAAAATAAGACTTTCACAGGGAGGTGAAGATGTATAAATGTCTTGAACATATCATTCTAAATATACAATCAGATGGTTCGGAAATGGGCTCAGATAGTATTACAATGTAGCCTTTCAAACAAAGTAAAGTACTGATCTTTCTTAGATTTAAAGACTCCTTGTTCAAAAACGTTTCTGTCAACATATCAGTTGTGTACATTGTATACGACAACTTCCTAGCTTTTATTGATTAGGAATATGTAGCCTGTGAAGTATTCAGACTATAATGTTCAACACATTTCCCAAGGAGAAGTCAAGTTTTTCCCAGCCTTTTGTGTTACTTAGAGAATAAAGCTGGATAAATTCGTCAAAAACTCCAGTACTTTGACACGTAAACCCCTGTCGTTTTTATAGCACGAATTGGAAAATGCCTTAAAATTAAAGGGAGGATTACCTGTCGAGATATCAGTGGTTTTACGACTTCATTGGTCAGCATTCCACCGAGTTATGCAGAGAAAATGGGTAACTGTTAGCTTGTTCAAGGAATCATAAGTGCGTTCTCCCACTGTAATGTCGAACGCGTTAGTTTAAAGTCATAATGCTTGTTGACTCCGAAAAATATGATAACGTATTGGCAGTCTTCACGACAGTCTTTTGCACTAGTGTTTGCTACCAGTAATTCTTTTTTTACACATAGTGATTTAAATTGAACAGCAGTGAAACACACCCACATATGCACATTATACACATTTAAAAAATTTTATGTAGTAGAACCAGATGTCAAACAAATATAATGATTTATCAGTTGAAGCCTAAAGTCTGTATATGAGTCTGTGATTGTTTTATATTTAGTACTTTTATTTTAACAAGTCCATCTTGATCACATAGATTTCTTTACACTTTATGACCAATTTCAGCTTATCGCCATTATCATATCTGTTGTAAATATAAATATTGTGTAAGCGACCAGGTTCAGTTAATTAAGATTAAATCTATACAAGTCTTAGTGGTGCATGAAATATAAGACATAAAAATATTTATAGCCATGTACCGTTAAAATATTCTGATATAAATCATCATCAAGTTAAACAAGTGCATGCTAATACTCAGATTGCATCAGTATTTATACAAAAACCTGATGCCAGCAGAGGGTGCTTTAGCCAGGGCAAAAAAAAAAAAAAATTTCCCCCTCGGCTAAACGAGCGTCTGTCATTAAAAACATATACTATATGTGAAATTAGACTCATACTTGAAATCCATAAAAAGTACAAATAATATACAATACAACCCTTAGCCTGGTTAGGTAACATACCACTTTCATGAATGCCAGTATAAAAGTTTAAAAGCCGGCCGAAGTGGCCGTGCGGTTAAAGGTGCTGCAGTCTGGAACCGCAAGACCGCTATGGTCGCAGGTTCGAATCCTGCCTCGGGGCATGGATGTTTGTGATGTCCTTAGGTTAGTTAGGTTTAACTAGTTCTAAGTTCTAGGGGACTAATGACCTCAGCAGTTGAGTCCCATAGTGCTCAGAGCCATTTGAACCATTAGAGCCAAAGTATAAAATAAAAAATCACAAAATCTTCGGACAACGGCGAACGAAATCCTAATAAAATTAATAAATTAGTGACCCTTAATTTAAAATAGAAAATTGATAATCAATGTTATATTAGAGTGCAGTATTGATGGCGAATATGTCATGGCTTCTCTGCGTGACTTTCTTGTTTTCCTATGGTTGAGCTCACAGAGGACAGCCCAGTCACCTCATCACCGGCGGCCGGCACGTGCCAATCTGCTGGGGTGCTCCACACTACTCAAACTAGTAGGACTCTTGAATATATCAAAGTAAGCATTCAAGTTAAACTCGTTCTGTTCATTCAGCAGTAATTCCAGTTGTTGTTTCCTGTGCACATAAATCTCCATTTCTTTGAGCAGGTTCATTAATTGCCCCTTTGGCGCCTTATGCAACATTTTCATTTTACTATCTATACGTCCTAGCGAAAGTCTTTCCCTGTCCTAATGTGTACCGAATGGACTTCTTTTCCCCTTTATTGTTATTTTAAACCTTCACGGAAGGTAGGTTGGCAAGGAACTATCCATGCTGCTCTTCGGCCACAGAAAAAAAGTACAAGAAGCATGAAGACATAAAACCAGATGTACATGTAGGATAAAAACAGGAGATAGACAAATGAAAAAGAAATGAAGTCATTCACAGAAGGCACTGGTCACACAGGGAAGTTCAGCTCAGTGCACAAACGTAGACAGACGGTTGAACACGTGAATGTAGGAGCACTGCCGAAGAAACACAGTTGCACTAAGACAAAGAGAAATACTAACATATGATGGCGATCTTTGGCGCACTATAAACACACTGTTGCATGAAAAAAGGGGAGGCCTGCCACAGAGAAATACGGGAGGGTAGAGGGGAGAGGGGGGAAGGGTGCCAGGTGGAGAGAAGATGGGAGGGAGAGGGAAGAGGGTATGGGGGGTGTGGAAGCCCAGGGAGGGGGGAGGAGAGGGAGAGAAGGGAAACAGAGTGCCCTGGAGGAAAAACACAGGAGGAGGAAAGGGAGGATTAAATCTGGTAGGAGGGGACGATGGCATCATTCGAGAGGGGGAGCTGGTGGAAGCCACATTGGGCAAGGGTATGGAGTGTGGTAAGATGGAGAGCGGGTGGGATGCAGATGTACAGGCGTGGCAGCGGACAGGGGTGGGAAAGGATGGGAGAGACAAGCAGGTGAGTGGGATCAAGTTTACAGGAGGTGTAAAGGATCCGTATCCATTCGAGTGAGAGGAGGAGGTGTGGGAAAGGAATTAAGTCATAGAGGATCCGCATGGGGGGATGGAAGGTGGATGTGATAAGCGAGGTGGAGCACATGGTGTTCCAGGATTTCAAGGGACTTGTAGAAGGTAGGAGGGGCGGAGGTCCAGGTGGAATGGGCATAACAGAGGATGGGGCAGATGAGGGATTTATAGGTGTGGAGGACTGTGGAGGGGTCCAGACCCCATGTGCGGCCAGAAAGGAGCTTGAGGAGGCAGAGTCGGGAGTGTGCCTTGGCTTGGATCATCCGAAGATAGGGGGTCCAGGAGAGGCGACGGTCAAGGTACTTGAGGGTGGGGGTTGAGGTTGATAGGACAGCCATAGACAGTGAGATAAAAATCTAGGAGACGGAAGGAAGGGGTGGTTTTGCCTACAATGATAGCCTGGGATTTGGGAGGATTGACCTTGAGCAGACACTGGTTACACCAAGTGGTGAACCGGTCAAGATGGGACTGGAGAAGGTGCTGGGAGTGTTGCAGGGTGGGGGCGAGGGCAAGGAATGTGGTGTCATCAGTGTATTGGAGAAGGTGTAAGGGGGTGAAGGTGGTGGCATGTCCACCATGTAAAGCAGGTAGAGAAGAGAGGAGAAGACAGAACCTCGGGGCACACCGGCGGATGGGTGGAAGGTGTAGGAATCCATGTAATGGATGGTGACATAGGAAGTACAGTGAGAAAGGAAGGAGGTGATCAGACAGACGTAGTTAATGGGAAGGGCGAAGCTTTGGAGCTCGAAAAGGAGACCGGAATGCCATACACGGTCATAGGCATGCTCAAGGGCGAGAGAAAGGAAGATGGCGGAGCGACGGGAATTTAGTTGTTTGGAGAGGAGTTCAGTGAGGTGAAGGAGAAGGTCATCGGTAGAGAAGGATGGCCGAAGGCCACATTGGGTAGAGGGAAGGAGGCAGTGCTGGTGGAGGTACTGATGGATGCGTCTGGTGAGGATGAATACCAGGACATTGCTGAAGACCAAGGTAAGGTGGGTATTACACTATCAAATTTCTTTGTCAAAGATTTGATCAAAGATGTGATCAAATATTCATCAAATACATTTGACAAAGATTTCTGACGTGGCGCTAAAAAGGGGTATTACACTGTCATCATATTTTTCGTCAAAGTTCAAGATAGGTGCAACAACTTGTTATTAACTGTAGCAGTTGCATGTACCACAACTGCACTGTGTCCACGTGCAGAAGAGAAGCGGGGGAAGAAAAGGAAACATACCTAGGTGAAGCCATGGGTTTTATGATGACACGATAAAAGCATTCAGCAAAACTTGTTACATGAGCTTATGGTGGAGGACATCAACTCACATCAATTACTTAAGAATGGATAAGCATAGATTTTTGTATGTGCTCAGTGAAGTATATCATCATATCACAAACCACAATACTCACTTAAGAACTGCTATATTTCCTCAGAAGACAGGCTCACTGTAACACTCCGATTCCTTACTACAGGAGAGAGTTAGGTTTGGTTAGGTTAGGTCTCAATCTACTTAATCTATTTTTGTGTTCAGGGTGCCTCACGTTGTAAAGCACCTCATCAGCCTCATACATCTCTATTAATGTTGTAGCTGTCAGTACACACCGATTTTATTTACCGGCAATGTTTATAAAAACACTACAGATGACAGAACGCTGCAGCGATGCTTTGTGCTCCACTTGGTAACATGTCACATTGCAGTGAACAGAAGACAAGCGACTTCTTTGATCTAATCTACAGTGAGGCCCTAGATTTGATCAAATATTTGATGACATTTGACCAAGTTCCCTATTACACCATCAAATTTCTTTGACAAAGATATTGGACAAAGAAATTTGATAGTGTAATGTCGGCCTAAGGCTGATGGGATGGTAGGAGACAGTGGATGGCAGTTTGTTGGTTTGAGGAACATCAGGATCTGGGAGGTTTTCCACAAGTCGGGGTAGAAGCCGGTGGACAAGACCACATTATATAGTCTGGCCAGGGTGGAGAGGAAGGAGGTGGAAGTTTCACAGAGGTGGCAGTAGATAACACGGTCGTGACTGGGGGTGGTGTTGCATTTTGTGCGTAGTTTAGCTATGATATCTTGAGTGGTGATCAGGGTGTTGAGTTTAATGTGTGTAATGTTGTCCAAGTAATGGAAGCCAGGAGCGAGTGGAGGGGCAGAGGTGTCAGTTCAATCACGGAAGAGGGAGTAATCGAACTGGGGATCATCAGAGATGGTAAACATATTGGAAAGGTAGGAAGCAAAATGGTTGGCCTTACTAAGGTTATCAGGAAAGGGGTGGTCATCATGAAGGAGAAGGTAGTAGGGGGACGGTTTAGACCCAGTAAGGTGGCGGAAGGCTGACCAGTACTTAGACAAGTTAATAGGCAGCGTAGCATTAAGGCAGGTACATGTCTGCTGCCAGTCCCAGCGTTTCTTGGCCATGAGCAAGTTTTGTACATGTTGTTGAAGTTGCCGGTGGCGTTCTAGTGTGTCCCGATCCCGTGTGTGAAGGAATGCACGGTATAGATGGCGGGATTCACGAAGAAGGAGAATGGACTGTGGGGGTAAGGTGGGGTGGTGTAGGTGGATGGCGATGGTAGGGATGTGCACCTCCACAGCCTCAGATAAGGTCTGCTGGAGAAAGGAAGCGGCATGGGTAATGTCATCAGAATGGTGGTAGGTAAGCTGGTGGCTATCAATCCAGGTAGTGAGAGTATCCCGGTAGGCATTCCAGTTGGTGTAGGAATAGTCATGGACATATTTCGGGGAAGGGCTGATGCGAGGGTCTGGGAGGGGGCGACAAAAAGACAAGGAGATGGTCACTGTCAATATGGTCAAGGATGTCCACAGTGATGCGGTCAAGGAGGTTGGGGGAGGCCAGGACGACATCAGGAGTGGTATTGGATTTGGGGCAGGTGTGTTGGGGAATGTAAAAGATGTCACCTTGGAGGGAGATGAGGAACCAATGCCACCACCGTAGCTGGGCAGCAGAATGACTATGGATGTTGAGGTCGGCGGCAATCACGTAGGAGGAGAAGGTATGGTCGATGTGGGAAAGGAAGTCGGAGGGAACAGGGGTAGACGGGCGGCTGTAGATGGTGGAGCAGGTAACGGTAAGGCCAGGAAACAAATACTGAAGATCAGGTGTTCTGTGGGGTCAGGAAGCAGGGGTTGGAGCTGAACAGGGATCTGGCGATGGTGGACAATGGCTACCCCACCACGCACTATCAGGAGGGGATTATCAGAGTGGTGAAGGAGGTAGGGTGATGTGTGTATGGTATGTTGGGGCTGGAGAAACGTTTCGTTCAGGAGGAAGGTATCCACACAGTGGGTCGTGAGAGTATGCATGAGGAGGTTCTTGTTAACGGGAAGGGAGTGGATGTTGTTGAACAAGGTACAGTGCTGTCGTGCCATGATGGGAACTTAGATGAGGGTGGCGAGACAGGAGAAGGTGAACTAGGCCTGGTTATGGGAGTAGGTGGCATAGGTATTTAGGTGGAAAATGGAGCGGGCGGCGAGGGATATCTGTTGGAGGATGTGAGGGCACTGGAAGGGATGGACGTTTTGAAGGATGATAGTAATGAATCGGATGATGTCCTCAGCAGTGGGGGGGGGGGATGAAGGGAGTTCCCAGGAGGGGTGGGGGCATCCAGGGGTCAGACGGGGACAGTGAGTTCAGGAGTGGAGGGGGGGGGGTGGTCGGGCCTTGCAGTTCTGGGAGTGGGTGGGATGGGGTAAGTTGCAAGTGTTACGGGAAGGGGGAGACTGGAGGTTGGGGCACTGCTGGAGGAAGTGTGCTTGCTTACAGTGTGGGCAGACTGGGGCCTCATGGCTGTCTGATGTGCAATGTAGCGCAAACACCTCTGGCAGTGGATGGATTGTGGAGGGGAAAGGGAAAGGTCAACTTTGTACCAGCAGTGGATCAAGAAGGCATACTGTCTTAGAAAAGGTCAATGGAGGAAGCGTGCTCGGAGAAGACCCGCATGATGTGGGTGGGGCCGGCAGGATTATAGATCTGGCGGATGGCACGCACATCCAGGTAGTGATGGGCCATGAGTTTCGCCAACACCTCCTCCTCTGTGATCGTTGGACTGAGCCCAGTGATCATGGCGGTGAGGGTCAGCGGGCGACACAGGTGACGGGTGTTGGGGTTGGCGCAAAGAGGAAGGTGAAGGAGCTGGGGCAAGGGAGGCATTTGGGCCAAAGCGAGTAATAGGGATTCTAGAAAGGATGTCAGTATGGAGGATGGGGCTAGGGGAGGTGATGAGGACTGAGTCCCTACGGGGGGTGAGAAGGGAGATAGGGGCTCCTCCTGTTGGCGGAGGAGCAGGGTGAAGTTTTGGGCCTCCAGGAGAGAAGGATCTGGACTGGACAGGAGGCATTTATGGGAAGGGGACGGGGCAGTGGGGAGGGGGGACAGAAGTGGGAGGCGGTGAGACATCCATGGCATCGGGGAGGAGGGAGAGGCTGGGATTTTTTAGGAGTTGAGGAGGCGGGGGTGACACTGGGTTGCTTAACTGAAGTGGAAGGGTGGGAGGAGGCTTGGGGGATGGGAGCAACCGGACGATGGTGGGAGGGGGTAGGTCCCAGCAACCACCCTGGCAGGGGCTTCAGGAGTGGTTGTAACAGTATGGGGGAGTGGAGGGAAGGGATCGGATGAGGAGGCTTGGGAGGGAAGGAGCAGTGGACGGGGCGATGAACGGCGCAGGAGTGGGAAGGGTGAGAAGTGGGGGGATGGATTCGGGGGGGGGGGGGGGGGACCATTGTGCACACCTCGTGATTGTGGTGGCAGCGGCAGAGGAAGAGGTGTAGACAATGGCTGTAGTGGTTGCGGTGGGGTGGGGGTAGTCATGGTAAAAGTTACAAGGGAAAACAGAACAGGAGAAACAGAACAAAAATGGATGAAGACAGTGACGAATCACACACGACAATGGAGGACGCTGTCAGAGGCTGAAGCCCCACTCTGCTGCCACCAATGGGAGGGTGGCTGCAGGAGGAAGATACGCTGCCGGCGGCGCCGATGGGCTGCACCGCTTCCACTGCTGCTGCTGCTGGCGTCGCCATTGGGCTGGGCTGAACCACTGTTGCTGCTGCCACCACCACCACTGCTGCTACTGGAATCTGCAAGGGCTGCTGGAACCTGCGAGGGCTGCTGGAACCTGTGAGGGCTGCTGGAACCTGCTGGCAGTGCTGGAACCTGCTGGCAGAGCTGTAACCTGCAGGTGTGGCTGGACCTGAGGGTGTGGCTGGAACCTGCTGGCACGGCCGGAACCTGCTGGCGTGGCTGGAACCAGCTGACATGGCTGGAACTGGCCGGTGTTGTGGAAACCGGCTGGTTGTGCTGGAACTGCTGGCGCCGCTACGGTCGCCGGGACTGGCACTTTGCGCTGCTGCTGCTGCTACTGCTGCGGCTGCTGCTGCTGCAAGACAGGTGCCATCGACTTCTGCTGCATCTGCTGAAAACCCTAGTGCTTTGACAACTGTGGCAACAATTCTCAAAGGGCGGCACTCAACATGAGTTCCGCCAAAGATCACCGAATGTACTCTTAATTTGATTATATAAATGTTCTCTAAAACGAGTTTGGAAATTTCTTCCTGTCTGACCAATGTAAAATTTATCACAGTCCTGGCAGCTAATCTTGTAAATACCAGATCCCATATATTTATTGCTGTCGTTACCAACTTTGTGCTGTAGCTTACAACCAACTATACCTTTTGTTTGAAACCCAATTTTTATTCTGATTTAGGTTTTCCGTGATTTCCCTAGATCACTCCAGGCAAATGCCGTGATGATTCCTTTGAAAGGGCACGGCCAACTTCCTTCCCTATCCTTCCCTAATCCGAGCTTGTGCTCCGTCTCTAATGATCTCGTTGTCGACGGGACATTAAACACTAATGTCCTCCTCCAATTTTTATTTTCATTTTTCCGAAGGCCTGCACAATTCTGTCTGAAAACGCACCATTGTATGACATAACCACAAACTTCTTGCCTTCTGGTTCTATTGGCTTCTTCCTGTCACATATTTTTTATTTTAGTTTCTAATAAAGTTTCATTAGGTCACGATCTTCATATCCATTTGCCAGGGCAAAACTGCACTCTAATATAACATTGATTATCAATTTTCTATTTTTAATTAAGGGTCACTAATTTATTAATGGTATTATGATTTCGTTCACTGTTAACTTATCTTAGGACAGAAGATTTTGTGATTTTTTATTTTTATTTTATACTTTTTATATGGGCATTCATAAAAGTGGTATATTATTTGTACTTTTTATGGATTTCAAGTATGAGTCTAATTTCACATATAGCATATCAATATATGTTTTTAATGACAGACGCTTGTTCAGCCAAGGAGGAAAATTTTTTTTACTAAAGACAATACATACCGCATTTTAATCTTTATATTGGCAACACTGGTTTACTATGTACTCTGGCTAAAGTGCCCTCTGCTGGCATTAGGTTTTTGTATAAATACTGACACAACCTGAGTATTAGCACGCGCATGTTTAACTTGATGATGATTTATATCAAAATATTTTAACAGTATGTATACATGGCTATAAACATTTTTATTTTTTATGTTTCATGCATCACTAAAGCTGTATAAATGTAATCCTAATTAATTGAACCTGGTCACTTACACAATATTTATATTTACAACAGATCTGTAGATGACAATAAGCCGAAACCAGTCATAAAGTGTAAAGATATCTGTGTGATCAAGACAGACTTGTGAAAATGAAAGTACTAAATGGAATGATTTTGGTTTGAGTTTGAAATTCATTTTGTTATGTATTAAAATTTTAGTTATAACACAGTTCAAATCGCAATAAATGGCAACTATTGCAACTATTTTCAATGATCTTGTCATTGGACAACCGTCGTTTTGAGAAAAATTGTTCTTGACGTCTTCGCAAATCTGTATCAGCTGTTCTCAATAGTCCCTCATAGATTTGAACGTATAATACGATGTACCTAGGGCAAATGAACCTGATTGTTGCTCGCAATACCACAGTTCGGCAACATGGGATTTCATTTGCCTGCTCTCAGCCGGCACACGTGCGCAAACCTCATCCCCTCCATGCCTCCCTATCGCTTCGCCTCTATGCGCGGAAGCGCTGTCTTACATTTAACGGGTTGTAAGCGTGGAATTGTTTTTAGTTTTAATGTTATTATCTGTTTCTTTAACACACTTTAAAAGTGTTTAAATCATTTACATAAGACACAAGTTATATAAACCTGCCCGCAGCATTGGTTTCATACAGTGAGCTGCCATACAAGGATAGTGGTTGTCTGCCTGCTGACATCATGCGAGAGTCACGTCACACCTGCTAGATCTAGCGGCGTCATTCGAGAAAATCGAGGCTTCGAGAAAATACTAGACTTCTCCAATAGTAGGGCCTACGGGGCTGGAACTATTTAAGCAGCGCAATGTGGAAGAATCGAGCAGTTGTCATTTGAATTGAGATCTGATAAGATGATTCTTTCTAAACGTAATGCGGACGAGTGCAAGTCAGTAATGTTTGAAGTGTTTACTGCTGGTATATAGAGCAGGAAGTGTGTAGTGGCGTTTACTTCGATGACTAAAGTGTTATTGTCGACTGTTTATCGCCTAGTAAACTTATCATAGCTTATGAAAAAAACCTAAGGATGAAAAGAGAAAGTGTCACCTTCTGAATGGTTACACAAAAGAGTGGTCTTTTGTCAGGAAACGATGTACAGATCAGGAAGTGTTGTGTGAGATTTGTAGCTAGTTCATCTTAGTAACTCACAGAGGTAATGCAGGCATGAGGCATCATACCCGTAGGCCCTACTATTGGAGAAGTCTAGTATTTTCTCGAAGCCTCGATTTTCTCGAATGACGCCGCTAGATCTAGCAGGTGTGACGTGACTCTCGCATGATGTCAGCAGGCAGACAACCACTATCCTTGTATGGCAGCTCACATTCATCAAAGCCTATTTCTACATTCATGATTAAAGAAGATACCCAGGAAGAATTGCTCGTTGCTGCTGCAGAACTAACAACAGCTTATAAAGTTGTCAAGCATCATCAGTCATTCAGTTCTTTTGACTGCATTGTAAAACTGAATGTCACAATTTATCCCCACTCTAAAGTCGTTGCAAGGCAGCGTACAGACAGGACCAAAGCCCAGCGATTGTTCAAAATATTCTCGCATCACATTCTATGTCTGAATGCATAAAACAATTGCAAGAAGTTTCATTTTATGGCATAGGCACCAACGCATTGAACCACAAGGCTGAAAAGATGTTTCCTTACGTTGTTCAATACTTTACTGAAACTGACGGAATCCATTTTGGTTCACTGAATAATGAAACATCAGAAACAACTGCTAAGTTTTGTCTAGACACTTTAAGACAATGGAAATTCCATTAGATAAATTAATCTCTTTTTGTGGAGACAATACCAACTCCGCAGGTCTTCATTGATGCAGCCAGCAGAATTTGTTTCACCAGATTAAACAAGAACTAGGAAAAAGTATAGAAGGAATTGGATGCTCTGCCCATATTCTCCTTGACACTATACCAAGAGCTGCTGGAGTCTTACCTGTCGACATTGAAATAATCGTCATGAAAATATTTAATTATTTTTCAATATACACAGTAAGGACAGAGAAGCTGAAAAGAGTTCTACTTATACATTGATGTCTATCACCAGACTTTCTATATTACTCAAAAATAAGATGCCAAAGACAGGCCTCCTAAAATAATTTCACATGTTTTTAGTAAGTAATTCAATCAGTGAAATTTACTTCATGTTTCTAAAAATATAAAAATTTTAGAGAAGAACTAAGTCTCAGTAATTGAAATAAGATATATGTTAATTGACACTCAAAGATGTCTGAATGAAAGGAAGACTGCCAATTTTACTGCCATGCACACCAAGATAACTTTGAACAAATCAAAGAATGAGTAGCCTGACGAAACTCTATGACGCAAACACTGGTGTTACACTCATCTGGTGTGAGACGTTCTTGGGGGGTGGGGCTGGTCCACTGGGGACCGAACAGCACAATAGCCCTGGGTTCAGTGTGGGGCAGCAGTGGGGTGAGTGGACTGCTGTAGCCTGTTGTGGGGTTGTGTATCACTGCGGGCTGCAGCGGGGACGAAGCCTCTCTGTCGTTTCTAGGTCCCCACTTCTACACAATAGAATACAGTACCCTAACAAAGAAATAATAAATTTGATTTCAAAATTTGAGGAAGAGATAATGGCTTACTACACCATAGCATTTGATTATTTAGAGAAATGAGCTATTTCTTTTAGTAAGTAACAAGTATTTGATTGGATGTGCTGTATGAAACCCCAGATTTGCATGATGATTGAAAGACTATAGTATACATGAGTAAAATGGGTTTAAGATTTCAGGTGATAATTGTTTTCAGGAAAATATGTATTTGAAGAGCTTTTTAGGAACTGAGCATGACTCGGAAAAAAGGAAGCCTAAACACTCCATGGAAGGAAGGTGCATTTTCTTTCTTAAGGAAACTAAAAATCTTGAACACAAATGCCAACTGCTAAAATTATGTGAGTATTTGTTTTCTGTCCCTCCACACATCACTACTGTGGAAAGAGTACACCATTGCCAGGAACTGTATAATCAGTGTTACAGTGCCACTATAACTAAAATCTGACTTGCACAGAGTTCTATTAAGACGTTAAAGGGAAAATCAGGCTTGCTGAAAAAGGTGAAATGTTCTGAAAAATTTTGTGTACCAACTACTTCTGCAGCAACAAGTTCCATGTAATTATGCAATAAATAAATAGTAAGATTTAGAAAGATGTAGGTTGCAGTAGTTGTGTGTGTATTGTGTGATGAACTGGGGACCTAGAAATGACAAAGAGGCTTTGTCCCCACTGTAGCCCTCAGTGGTTCACAACAGGCAGTCCACTCACCACACTGAACCCAGGGTTATAGTGCGGTTCGGCCCCCCCGTGGACCCCCACCCCCCTCCCCGAGAACGTCTCGTACCAGATTAGCATAACCCCAAATGTTTTCATGGTAGAATAATTATGTAATTATGGTGTATGTGTACATGGAGACAGTGTTTGCACAGCAATCGCCAACATAGTGTAACTGAAGCGGAATAAGGGGGAACCAGCTTGAGTTCGCTAAGGCAGATGGAAAACCACCTTAAAAACGATCCACAGGTTGGCTGGCACACCGGAACTTGACACTAATCCACTGGGTGGATTCGTGCTTTGGACCAGCACGCCTTCCTGCTCCGGAAGCTGCGTGTTAGACTGCGTGGCTAGCAGGGCGGGCCTTGCAGTAGTTACTCAGAGATGAAGAGGCTTGCACAGGACAGAGTAGCATGGAGAGCTGCATCAAATCAGTCTTTGAACCAAAGACCACCACATCATCAACAACATATTTGTGGACATTACATATGTTATTGATGTAGACTACACTAGTAACTGTCAACCACATAATGATTTGAGTAGATTAATTCAACATGAGAACACAATACAACATGAAACTTTACACAGCATGGCTACAAAAAACGTCCAAGAATATAAAGTCAAAGAAGTCAGTGTAGAGGAGAATACAACACCAATTATGCTCTGTTGTGGCCAACAATCACCACAGAGACCCCCCCCCCCTCCCACCCTTCCCTGCACTCCAGGTAGTGCAGAGCAAGGGGTAGGTGCAGAGCTGGAAAGTGTCAATGACAAAATCTGGAAGTCATCCAGGAGAGTGCAGGCGGTTTCTCCTGTGAGAGTAGAGCTGCTCTCTGGCAGACGGGGGTGGGGGAGGGGCACGTGGATTAAAAGGATGCAATCACCTGAAACACATGCTGTTAGAGAGTCAATGTTGGGGACATTGAATATGGCAATATGGGTGCCGTTGAAGTGCAGCGATGTGTCCAGTGGTGCGCTTGAAGGAATGTTGAAGATGAAGAAGTACCATTGCACACTCTGGCAGATAGGTCGTCAATGGTAAGACCATAGATATTGATGTGGAACACTGACTAGTGTGAAGGAAGAGAATGACATGCAGAGGAAGATACGCTGCACTCGGAAGAGAAATGGTAATCTCGCCCTGGAAACAAACGCCACCATAGAATGAGAGCTATCATCCAGACTGGGAAGGGGGGGGGGGGATTGTCAGCTGAACACCAGGTTAGTTTGAATCTATTAAAGGATACTGTTTGCTTCTTCCCATTAATCAATGTTGAAGGTGTTGTGTCCTCTACTGAGCACTCTGTGTGGGCCAGAGTAGCAGGGCTGAACTGTGGCTCTGTCTGAGTCATCACACAGCATAACATAGTTGCAATGTTTGAGGTCCTTATGAATGAATATGTGAGGAATGGTGTGAGCCATTGGGGGAGGGGGGGGGTATGTATTTTAGAAATGCATTCATTAATTTGTTTAACCAGTTCTGGAAGCTCATCTGGGGTTAGAACGGGCACTGGCTCGACAAATTGAGCAGGTAGGACAAGGGTTTCACCATATAAGTCATCTGCTAATGAAACACGGAGGTCGTCTGTATACGCTGTGTGCAACCTGAGTGGAACCTATGAGTGTGTGGAGAATCAAGAGCCACTGTAGCATGTAAGTGCTGCTTTCAGAATACAATGCCATCTGTCCACTGAGCCATGACTCTGAGGACCATATGCTGTCATGTGGAATTTCTCCACCCTTCAGAACTTGCACAGGCAGAACAATGCTGACTTAAATTGGCGGATCTGGTCCATGATAATACAGGGAGGTCAACCGAACTAAGAAAACCAGGCACTGATGAAAACAATAATTTCAGACTCAGCCATGATATCAGAGAGTGTGATGGTTGCTACCTACTGTACTGTATGATCAATAATAGACAGGATGGGGGTAGAGGACCGATGATGTAAATGGGGACGTGTCGTAACCTGCCCTTCAGTATTCTAAATGTTCCAGGGGTGGCTGGCCCTGTCTACCAACTTTGCTCCTTTGGTACGGTACACATGCATGTGTCCATTCCTTGCAGTCCTTTTCAATCCCCAGCCAGATGAAGCATTCCTTTGTGATGGCAGTCGTAGCTTTAATCCCTAGATGAGTGGGGCCATGAAGGGAATCAAAAACTGCACGACGGAGGGAGGTGGGGATGATGAAGTGGAGTGTACCTGTGGCAGTGTCACAGAAGATCGGCGTCACGTAGCAAGAAAGGAGTCGTTGCTCAAGCATGAGAGCACAGTTAAAATCCTGAAGTATTTGCAAAAACTTTGGGTTGCTTGCTTGAAGGTTGGCAAGCTTGTCCATAATGATGAGGGAGGTTGTAGAGATCACATGGGATAGAGTGTCTACAATGACATTGTCTGCATACCCTATTTTCCACACATCAATAGAGTATTGACAGATGAGGTCCATGTGGTATAGTCATCATGCAGGTACAACTTTGCTCAAGTTTCATATCGCATTTGCTAGCGGACAGTGATCTTTGTAGGTGGTGAACTGGTGGCCCTAAATCTCATCATGAAAATATTGCACTACTTCGTGGACTGCCAGTAATTTGCGGTCAAATGTGGACTAATTGCTGTGAGATGCTGTCAGTTTGTTAGAAAACAATTTCAAAGGTTCTGTTGTATCACTCACGTGTTGCCATAACACTACACTTATTGACGCGTCACTCGCATCGGTCATCATGGAAATATGAGCATCTGGAATAGGATGGGCCAAAGTGACAGTGCGGGAAACAGCTGACTTTAGTGCATCAAAAGCCTTTTGCCTGTCTTCCATCTAGAGGACCTTCCTGGTGCCAGAAGTGTCTTTGCTTTTAAGGGCATCAGTTATGGGGGAGCCTGAAGAGTTGGAGCATGAGGAATGTGTCTGTAAAAGTTGATATTGCCGAGAAACTGGCACAACTCCTGGTAGTCACCAGGAAAAAGAAAGTGCTTAATGAAATCATCCTGGTTGGAGGAATGACAGCATGGCCGAGGAAGGTGACATCTCCTTTGTGCAGTTGAGATTTCTAATGGTTTATCTTGACAGAATTCTTATGTAGTATGTTCAGAACATGTAATTCATGCTCAGCTTCAGAAATGCTTGTGTCATCTAGGTAAGCATAAGCATATGATACATTGAAAAGCAAAGAGTCAATAAAAAGTTGCCAGGTATGGGCAGTGTTGTTTAGGCCAAATGGCATACAATAGTACTCAGATAGCCCAAAGGATATAATCCTGGCAGTCCTCAGAATGTCATCTGGGGACATCAGAACCTGTTGATAGGCTTTGCTGCAATCCAAAACTCTGAACAACCATGCACCACTAAGCAGTTGTGCAAAGTCTTGTATGTGCAGGATTGGATAGTTGTCTATAATTATGCAAGAGTTGCGAGCCCTATAATCACCGTTGAGCCTGGCTGAATCATCTTTGTTTTGCATGAGGTGTATGAGAGAAGGCCAGGTGTTATTTGATTGGCAAACAATGCCAGAACTAAGGAACTTACTAAACAATGGATTTGACTTGGCAGAGTTTTTTTGGATTGAGCCAATGGGCTTTGTGGTGAACAAGGTCCCTTGGTGGTATTGATTTTATGATAAGCACCATTAGTAATGCCTGATAGGTGAGAGTCATCCAGCACTATGAGGGTAAACTTTTGGCCAAGTTGTGCAGGAGGAAAACAGTGCTGGGACCAGAAGGCATAGTGTTACTGAACTGAGTAGTTAAGGCAACTGTTGGGGCCACTTTCTGTACTAGAGCAATGGAGTCGTGACATCATTGTGTAGATGACAGTTGTTGCAGCAGCCGATGTGCCTGTGCTAATTCTTCAGACACCATGTCAGTCCATTGCCAGAGGATGTTATTGTGCATGTGGAGAGCATTGGTTACAGTGCGCTTGGCAGTGAAGTGAGCGAGGAGTGTTGTAATGTGAGCCTTTAGAGATGAGTATTCGACAAAAAGAGTGTGTGAGTAGACACTCGACAGAGGGAAGGCCAGAGGAAGGGGCAAACAGGCCTGGAATTAAAGTTCCTCAAGCATGATGCAGCAAGGAAGCTTTGTGAATATTCGGCAGAAAGCCAAAATGTTGTAGAAAATCCGTGACTAGAATGGATTCTCCAATGTCTGACACATGGAAAGTCTATGAGTCAAGAAGCAAATTGTACTGGAATTTAAGCTGCACCGAGGATGTTAATATTAGAGTTATTCACAACGCATAATGTCGATTTAGTAGGCATCATTTTTACCAGAGGTAGTGCAGGGAGTTATCACACTGGTCTCTGCAACTGTGTTGATTAAAAACTTATATCTGGAGAAACCATCCAATACGTAGAGATGGCCGCTGATGGTTGTCGTGGCACACACAGACTATCGCATATGTAGGCATCAAGAGGAAGTCCGAGGTCCAGCGTGCCTAAACCAGACCACATAGTGAGTTAGACTATTCACAAGCCAGGTGACAATTATGTGCAGCATCACTGAACATGGAATGAAACCAGCACGGCAGGTTCACTGGAGGGTTGGGGGTGGGGATATTGGCTGCACTTTCTGTTGCTAGAGTGGTGGTGGTTGGCATGCTGTCAGATGGTAGTTCAGCAACTCTGAGAGAGGATTGTGTGTCAAGAACAAGTCACTAATTAGGTCAATGTGGCCATGGAGATGGGTGATTAGGTACACAAAGCGAGAATTGTGATCCAATATACCATGCAAATTGAATAAGTTCTTGACAATAATTCGAAAGTAAAATTGTATGTACCGACTTGACAGAAAATCCTAGGAAGTTCTGGTGTTACGTTAAATCAGTAAGCGGCTTGAAACAGCATATCCAGACACTCTGGGATGGTAATGGCATTGAAACAGAGGATGACACGCGTAAAGCTGAAATACTAAACACCTTTTCCAAAGCTGTTTCACAGAGGAAGACCGCACTGCAGTTCCTTCTCTAAATCCTCGCACAAACGAAAAAATGGCTGACATCAAAATAAGTGTCCAAGGAATAGAAAAGCAACTGGAATCACTCAACAGAGGAAAGTTCACTGGACCTGACAGGATACCAATTCGATTCTACACAGAGCACGCAAAAGAACTTGCCCCCCTTCTAACAGCTGTGTACCGCAAGTCTCTAGAGAAACGGAAGGTTCCAAATGATTGGAAAAGAGCACACCAGTCCCAGTCTTCAAGAATGGTCGTCGAGCAATGTGCAAAACTATAGACATTTATCTCTGACGTCAATCTGTTGTAGAATTTTAGAACATGTTTTTTGCTCACGTATCCTGTTGTTTCTGGAAACCCAGAATCTACTCTGTAGGAATCCACATGTATTCCGGAAACAGCGATTGTGTAAGATCCACCTCAGTTTATTTGTTCATGAGACCCAGAAAATATTAGATACAGGCTCCCAGGTAGATGCCATTTTCCTTGACTTCCAGAAGGCATTCGATACAGTTCCGCACTGTCACCTGATAAACAAAGTAAGAGCCTACGGAATATCAGACCAGCTGTGTGGCTGGATTGAAGAGTTTTTAGAAAACAGAACACAGCATGTTGTTCTCAATGGAGAGACATCTACGGACATTAAAGTAACCTCTGGCGTGCCACAGGGGAGTGTTATGGGACCATTGCTTTTCACAATATATAAAAATGACCTAGTAGATAGTGTCGGAAGTTCCATGCAGCTTTTCACGGATGATGCTGTGGTATACAGAGAAGTTGCAGCATTAGAAAATTGCAGCAAAATGCAGGAAGATCTGCAGTGGATAGGCACTTGGTGCAGGAAGTGGCAACTGACCCTTAACATAGAGAAATGTAATGTATTGCAAATACATAGAAAGAAGGATCCTTTATTGTATGATTATATGATAGCGGAACAAACACTGGTAGCAGTTACTTCTGTAAAATATCTGGGAGCATGCGTGCAGAACGATTTGAAGTGGAATGATAATATAAAATTAATTGTTGGTAAGGTGGGTACCAGGTTGAGATTCATTGGGAGAGTCCTTAGAAAATGTAGTCCATCAACAAAGGAGGCGGCTTACAAAACACTTGTTCGACCTATACTTGAGTATTGCTCATCGGTGTGGGATCCGTACCAGGTCGGGTTGATGGAGGAGATAGAGAAGATCCAAAGAAGAGCAGCGCGTTTCGTCACAGGGTTATTTGGTAAGCGTGATAGCGTTACAGAGATGTTTAGCAATCTCAAGTGGCAGACTCTGCAAGAGAGGCGCTCTGCATCGTGGTGTAGGTTGCTGTCCAGGTTTTGAGAGGGTGCATTTCTGGATGAGGTATCGAATATATTGTTTCCCCTTACTTATACCTCCCGAGGAGATCACGAATGTAAAATTAGAGAGATTCGAGCGCGCATGGAGGCTTTCCGGCAGTCGTTCTTCCCGCGAACCAGACGCGACTGGAACAGGAAAGGGAGGTAATGACAGTTGCATGTAAAGTGCCCTCTGCCACACACCGTTGGGTGGTTTGTGTAGTATAAATGTAGATGTAGACAAGAGCAAATCAAGTGCGTGGGTTGTCCATTGAGAGTGGAGGCAACTTGAGCAGTTTGCCCCTGAGTGTGTCGTGTGAGTAAGCAGGCCAATGTGGGAGGTAGCTGGGCTGGTGTTGAGAGGTGAAATCTTGGCTGAGAACAGGAGATTGTTCATCGGGGGCGTTTCCCTGGGCAGTCATGCTGTAGTGCTCACCAAGGGGAGTAGAAGGCACAGAGACAAGGTCAATTTGCATGGAAGAAGGTGGCACCATCCTCAGGTGCAGCAAAAGGGTGCATTCAAACACGTTGCAGGGTGCATCGCCCAAAGTCTTGGTTTGGTGCTTAAAATGTGCAGGGCATGGAACAAGTGTGGAACTGATGTGGTTGACCAGTGTCGCTGATGTGTTCAGTATCGGGGTGAAAGTGTGAAGTGTGAGAGCGGTGAATGTCGTACATTGTACGACGCCTGAGGCCCCAGTACTGTGGTTTGGAGGGTGGGGAGGGGAGAGGTGCAGGGTTACGCAGACACCCATCATGGCAGATGACAAAAATGGGATGGTAATAGAAGGCATGTGCAAGAGTATAAGTTGCACCGGGCACAGTATGTTATGTGTAACCGTTTGTGGGACCCTCGTCACAAAATATCTAAATATCCATTCTGGGGAGGATCACACTCACTGGTGCCTTACTGTGTAGTAAGGTCGGGTCTGAAACATACATTAGGTGGAAGTTGAGTTATCTGAGCAGGTACGCATGAATCCAGTCCAGGCAGAGATTTGGAATGCGAGACACCAAAACCACGCTATTGTGAAGTCATGTAGGTTAGATCCTGTGGATAGGACAAAATGGTGGGCACATGTTCATGTACCATTTTAGTGGTTGTTTGCACTGGGTTCTCACAGTCTTGATGTGAAATGCCTCATGGAAGCACTTGGAAGTTTATTGGTAATGGCAGAAGGTCCATTGTGCATTGTAAACAACACTATTGATTGAAAAATTTTCACAGAGACAAATCAAATGACAAACACAGTCGGGGGTCACCAATGTGGATATTACATATGGTATTGGTGTAGACTACACTAGTAATAGTCAACCATGTGATGATTTGAGTAGATATATTCAACATGAGGACACAATACAGCATGAAACTTTACCAAACATGGCACAAAAAGAGTGAGAGAAGATAGACAAGTCAAAGGAGTCAGTGTAGAGGAGAATGCAGAACCAGCAAATGTGTTTTACATGAGCAACATTCACCACATACTAAATAAATTCTTTACATCACTTCTATTCTACACCCCATATCAAAGTGTCCTGACAAGGTCCCAGCTAGATATGGCAACTCTACTATTGGAAGGCTTTTTCAAAGTTAATTCTCTTTTAAACATTGTGAGTTGTTTAGTAATAGGGGTCTTCAACTTTATTTTCAGCCACTGAAGTAACAATGGAACTTGCTATATACAAAAGGAGACATGCAGCGGAACCGGAGATACTATTGTAAATTTGCATTTTAAAAACAAAATGCTGACATGGAAGATAAGGGATTATATGAATGTCTCTGCTGACATTAAGAAAATTCATAGAGCAAATCAGTGTCTACTAAATTCAGTCTTTGTTTCTAACTATAAGTACTATTACGGAGTAAATCTATTGGAATGTAAGCGTAAGAACCTTTTTGCTGAAGAGGCTTCTGCAAGGCATTCATTTATCAAATTTATACAGTATCTCAAAGCATACTTTTTTAAATGAGTGATTTTTAGACCTCAGCTGCATTGCTTAAAAAGATTATGCTGGAGGACAGATTAAATAAAAGTATGCAAACAGTCCTGTTTGTAGGTAAAACAGTGAAAAAAATTACTATGCGCAAAGCAGCTTTTTGGGTAGTATCAAAAACACACTCTGAACAAATGTTCCAACAGTAATTAAGCTTCAATTTAGATAATGAGTCCTGTGTGCTTGCCACATGACAATCATCCTCTCAGCACTAATGTAAGTTTATGCCCACAGGATCTGGTGCTGATGTTGCTGAATAGTAGTGTTTCTATTTAGGGTCACACTTTAGGCAGTGCTTGTATCTCAACAGCTACATGCCAGAAATGATGTGGCCAAAGAATCCGGTACCTATTACTCATTCTAGAATGTTACTACTGTGTCCTGTCGTATCTTTGGTAGTGGTGTTCCTTGTACAACTATTTACCAACTCCAGACTAATCAGAGTTTATACCTTTAAGCTCAACTGTAGACGCTACTGCTCATAGAGATTCTGCTATTGTGTGGAACAGCCTCTACCCAGTGCAAACATTTGCTTTAGAATTATTAGCTTGGTTAAGGATGGGTAGGTAGGAGGTGAATGTACTGGATCAAGTGAAATTTGTAATTACACACATCTGCTTTGACCCATAACATAACTGTGGTGTGGTGTGTGACATTGTGGTAGGGCTTGGTATTTTTGAGTTGGTTTGTCTTTATAAATGGTGTGTTGTAGTATTTGGTGGCACTCTTGTGTTGGATGTTTGTTGGTGAGTCATTTGACATTGAGATTTGAATGTTTCAGGTTGTGATGGGAAAAATTTGTGCTGGTTTGCTGGTGAGTTACTTTTATTTTGCATATTGTGGCTAATGGATTCATATTTTTTTTTGGAACTATTGGTGCCATGTTTTCTTATGGTTGGAGTTTTAATATTACTTTTCTTTTTTCTTCGGTTTTGAATAAGATACAGAAATTTATGAGTAGGTCTTTGCTTGTTGCAGTGGGCGAAGATACGATATCTGTGATGAAGTTCCTAGAGTCATTTGGACTGATGGTAGATTTTTAGTATTTTTTCTTTGTGTGTGTATGTGTGTGTGTGTGTGTGTGTGTGAGTGTGTGTGTGTAGGGGCAGGGGTGATGTTAAGTCCTTTTTGCGAGGTTTATTTGTTTGTTATTATATGTATGGTATGAGTCAGTTTATAGTTGTTTATGTATACTGAATTGGCAATTATGCAAGTTTTCATGAATTTTCGGGTTTTCCTTGTGTTTGATGACTGTGATTGTAATTGGTATGTATCGTGGGTATTGGTTTACCATCATTGTTAGGATACATTTTTGATATTAGTCATGTGAGCAAGGTTTGATTTATTGTACTGGGAACTTTGCTTCAGATAGAGTAAGTGAAGGTGTGGATAATGGATTTGAGAATTTGAGTGTGTTGGTTTTTGATACAGCAGGTATCGTTTTTTTGCTGCCATACAGGTCAAGTGAAATTTATGGTATCAGGTTTTGGAGTTGTGTGCAAGTTCATATTATCTATGGATTCATTTGAACTATACAAGTGAAGCAAAACGTGCTGTTTTAAAGTTGAATATTGGTTCCATCTATCAAGGGCTTTGTTGAAGCTATGTAGGTACAGTGAAAACTGCAGTATACGGTTTTTTAATTGTGTGTGGGTTACTGGTATTGTGGTACATAGGACACACTAAATTTACAGTACCAGTAGTTTTAGTTCTTACAATTTTTTTGTTGTTTTAAATGTTGAGAATTGTGTGCTCTTGATTTTTGGATGAATATTTGTTTTGCAGTGATGTCATTATTCTTACTGTCATATATTTAGTTTGTCCCCACCTGAAACCCCTTTCTTCTTCATTTGGTTGCCCTGTTAGTTTCATTCTGTTACTGGAGTTAAATATTTCACTTGCACTTTACAGGTGTAATGTTATCATGGCCGCTATACTGTACACGCTTGAAGTAGGTGTGTATGCCATCTTGATGACATTACTGGTCAAAGCAGGTGGGTGGAATCAAAACTTTCAGTTTTGGCACTCTACCTTTTGTAATAGTTTGAGCAGTAGATCTCTTTATAGAGACAGATTTTATTGTTTATGTGTGATTTGATTAGTTTAAACTAATGCCATGTTCTAAGAATCAGTGGGCTATTTCTATGAAAATGATGTAGCTTGCTTTGGTTTTCCACTCTCATTATGTGTCCTATTTGTGTTTATGGCTATGTACTAGCCATTTACAGATTACCTAGTGGCTCACTGGCTTAGAAGTAATAACGATGAGCATACTAGTCTGCTGCAGCTCATGTTACTGTTAATGAATGTTTACATGTACTTCTTGATAAAAGAGGCAATCATTTTAGTCTTCTATACTGCAAGATTTTAGTTAAATATCTGTCTGCAGAGTAGGAGTTGTCCAGAAGAAGCAATTTCAATTGAGTTACCTTTTGTTTTATTCTTCAATTTTAATTTACCATGACTGGTTTCGAACTGCCTAATCATTATCATCAGATGGTACATTTTACAGCATGTATGCAGCATTGTTGGGGTCATGTAGCAGTAACAAGATCTAAAAACGAACTATTTCAGTACTGAATGTGGTCAGAATTATTTACATTTTATGTCTTGCTACAGCTGTATGACCCAACAATGCAGCTAACGTGCAATAAACATCAGATGATGAATTGCTAGACAATTCGAAAACAGTCATGGTAAATAAAAATTGAAGAATAAAAAAAAAAAGTGATTGGCTGTAGTAATTTCCAGAAACCTTTGTTCATCACTGTCACAGTGTTCCACATCCATAATGTATAAGTTTAAAAGTTTTAAAATTATGTCGGTACCTGTCAGATATGTTATATTAGTGGACAAATAATAGAAAACTTCTGTGGCTGTCATTGAATGCTTTCCTAAGTCGCTGGCAGATTTAGTGCTATGTGATTATTATGTATTCTACATTTCAATCAAAATAACTTTGTGACTGACAAACAGCTAAGGTGGAGGCAGGGTTGAAATATAAACAACAATGAACATACTTAAAGCAAGTAGTAGCTGTATATGTACTGCAAATGGGGCAAAACATACTTCCAGATTGTTGTTGGCATCAGTGGCAGTGGGGAGCACATTAGAATGGGCTGTCAGCTAGGCCAATGGTTAGCTCTCCCCTTCCTATGCATTCTGCTATGCCTGGGAAAGTTCTGTGGTGCCTAAAAATCAGTCAGTATAGTGGCAACATAGGTGCCAATGAAGAATTACAATTGGCCACCACCACAGTCGCAAAGTTATTCTAATCAGAGTGTAATGTTGTTGTGAAAATTCTGTTCAAGTTGAACTGTGATCTGCACTACAAAGCCACAAATAATGTTTCTGTGTAAACTTTGCATCCTTACTTAGCATTTAGAGCAAACTTACATACTGTGGTGTGAAGGTATTTGACAAACTCCCATTTAACATAAAGCAAGTACTTGGTTATCTCACCTAATTCAAAAGGAAATTAAAAGCATGCATCATTATCCACTTCTTCCATTAATTGTTATAGTTCAAGATTACTATTTTCTAAGAAAAATACCAAGTTAATCAAGTAAATATTAACTTCGCAATAACAGGCAACCTGCAACTACCCAATATAACTGAGATATAGCTGCAATTTTTTTTCTAATTCTTTTGAGCACATTTAACTGGCATAAACAGAACTAGTATTAAACACTATTGTGATAGTTTATTGTTAATATAGTGTATGACTTAAGCTGTGTTTTCTTGTCTTTTATTAATATGTATCATGACTTGCTCTATTGCCCTGGAGGTTCTCCTTCATGATGTGATCCACAGAATATGATGAATGTATGAATGAATGGAAGACATCACTATTCTTTTGAAATTTTGATGATTTCATTTATGGCAAGTCTCATTAGTAAATGTGTTTGCTGTGAAGGTGCAGTTACGATGCCTGATATCTTGAAGATGCACCTAATAAGTGACTGTTGGTACACACTAGGATCAATGTCTTCATTTGCCACTTACTGTGAATGGAATGCCTCATCAAATTAGTTGATTATACACTTCACCACATGACAATGAAATTTTTTCCTCAAGTGTGAATGTTTTTACTCCTAGGAACTTTGTTTGATATTACTTTGCACCTTACTGCTGACGGAGAAGTATATGCTACTTACGAAATTCTTGTTACTAATCAATACATGTTTAAATCTTTTCTAATTTGACATGTTTATCTTTTTTCTTTCTATTCTGCCGCATTCGATAAAAAAATATTCATTCAGTATAATTTTGATTAATTTTCAGAAACGCACCACAAATCGAGGACCAAACCAGACCCACTACAGGACTGCACAACCAAATGGCCTCAGCCACCACCCTGTATACAGGGTGCTATTTTAACTGAAGGTTAGACATATCAACATGACAGTTGCCCAGCACATTACACAGTTGAAACACGGGAGGTATGAGACCGTGTTTACACTGGTCACAGTGGATTGGCAGAGGTGGCACTATTAATTGGCCTGCTAGGTCACTAGATTTCTATCTATAAGGATATTTAAAAGATAAGGTGTAACAGCAAGTGCTAACAGGCCATGAAGACATGGCCGACCACATCAGAAACACCCATAGCATGTGCTTTTGAGAAAAAGTTTATTGGCCCAGCCACTAATGTCTATAAGTCCAAGGATAATATTTTTTGATCGAGCTGCTTACATTTCTTCAGAAGTGAAGTTGTGAAAAGTACGAAATGAAAATAAACCTTTGAATATATATTAGAACAAATTATTCAAAATTTATTCACTTAGTGCAAATTGTTAGACACCAGCAGTAGTAGGTACAGATGTACTACCTGTCAGTGATTTGAAAGTTTTTGCCGGGTTGGGTCTTAAACCCAGATTTCCTGCTCATTGCAAGAAATGTTCCATGATGTATTGGGTTTGCAGTCAAATATGCCTGAAATACACTTCTGACTGCACAACTTTCAGCAATACTGAATATGGGTCGGATGTAGAAATACTGAATATTCATCTGTGCCTAGAAACATCATTGAAGATTCAGTGTTTATATGTTAGAATAAGTTTTAATGAGCCACTTGTAACTCATGAATCATTTCAGACAATGATACACAGCTTCATATTTGTCATGTGTTCAATTCTTTTTTCCTTGATTCTTTTGTCACATCACTTCTCTACTTGTAACTTCAGGTTGATCATTCTCTGAGAATACACAATGGGCTGTTAGATGTGTTTAGTTTGGTTTGATCTTTTGTATGTGACAAAATCTTAAAGAAATAAAAATGAAACATGCAGAAGTAGTGATAGTTATAACATCAAAAGCAGTTGTTTGCTTTGGAATAGTGGCACCAGTAACTAGCTGCATTGTTTTGTCGTCTCACACCAATTAAAAAAAAAAAAAGAAGACTAGTGTTTAACATCCCATTGACCACAGTAATAAAGACGATCAGTTTCCTACCAGTAGACAGTACACAAATTGGATATCTTGCATTGAGATGGAAATGGTCTTGCTCAAGATTTTTCACATTGAATGAGTCACTAGTGAAGAAAATAAACTGAGAGGAAATTCATTCCTAACAAACCTACATTAAATCGACAGAATCTTTGACCAAAGGTTTGCCTATGCTACCCAAAATGTTCTCACAATACAGGTTTTTGTTCTCAATTGAAATTCATGCCAATTTTGGTTCATCAGGGTGTTTGAGAATTATTCCCAAACTAAAAATTCAGATACTAAAAAAGTAATTATTTTAGTGGCAGTTCAAATATAATCTCGTGAAACACTTCAGATTTCCATTGGCTGAAGTTCTAGCACAAGAACTGCTCTCTGCACCCTACACCGTAACAATGTCCTGTGCCTAACACACACTTGTCCAATGGTGCTCGACGTGTGGGTAAGTTGGTTCGAACTCTGGTGGTGGAAAAAATTTTAATTGTCAATATTTGGCTGGCAAGGGAGAAAAGGTGGTGACAAAGTTCCTGATCACCAGATTTTGTGCCAAAGTCCATACTAAACCTCTTGGCACATTAAGCATTAAGTTTGGTGGCCCCCCTTGGTGGTATCCATGAGTAGTAGTCTAGATGCCCGTGTCTGACTTCACCCACCTCTCTCTCTCTCTCTGTGTGTGTGTCTGTGTGTGTGTGTGTGTGTGTGTGTGTGTGTCACAGAATGTTTTAATGGAACATGTTGCAAATAAAAAAACTAACTATACCTCTTGCAGAGTTGTGGCTAAGAGTGTGAATTCATTTATACTGTATGGTGAATGTTTGTCCGCACACATTACCTCCTGCTATCACTGCTGTGGCAACCTCAGAGTTAGAGTCACTAGTAGACAACATCAGACAAGTCAATATGCCACCTTCCCAAGCTGACAATGTACAGTCAGGTTTTGTGCACAAGCCCTTGGAGAACTGTACCTCTGTTTTGCTCTGTGTTGGTATAATATGAGTAAACCCCCTTCTTGCTGTGTGGCCTACCATTCCATCCTCCCCTGCCCCCCTTCTGCGAAATTATGTTGAGGATTAGTGACACCTCCACCTATCCTACATCCTGTGCTCCTCACAGTAGTGTATGAGGGGAAGCACTCTGTGATGACATCAACCTCCGAAGTCAATAAGAACAAGTTAAACTGGATACTAAGAATACTATGTGTGTGTAATGTCTTTATCTAGTGTGCAGTGTACTTACTGTGTTAATGAATGTATTTCGAGTTCCGTAATTATTTATGTTAAGAAAGTGGTTACGTTTCATGGCAACATTACAAATCTTATTCTACCTACTCACCATCATGGATAAGCCCACAACCATTAGAAGTGGATCTACAAACATTACAAGAAAGATGGGAAAGAAATCTTTCAATGAAAATTTTACAGGAAGAACATGGTACAAAAGCTAGTAGTTACATGAATCCAGAGGCACCTATATATGAAATTGCAAAAAACATATAAGCCAGAACTGCATCAAATACAAACGAATATACAGTAAAGGTTGGTGGTACCAAAGATGTTTACAAGAACGAAATATCTAGTGCTGTCTAAAACTTGAGAGTAGCACTGGACCCTTAATAAGAGCAAGACAACGGTCTTCATTGGAATACCAAATAGACACAACCTTATAAATGAGTCATGTGTAAATAAAGATTGTATTATGGTCAACAAATAGTGCAAGATGTGCAAAATATATCAAAACATTCAACTGCCTGCCTGCAGAGAGTGAGTTTCACAAGATACGGATTGCCCTGAAACTGAAAGGGCAATGACCTACTCAGCTCTACATTCCTGTTTTGCACATCAGTTTTATTGCTTTTGAAGAAAAATATTTTGGCTTGCAATGACAATGAGTATGCCTTCCCGATTTAGGTTTTCCATGATTTCCCTAAATCACTTCAGGCAAATGCCGAGACGGTTCCTTTGAAAGGGCATGGCCGACTTCCTTCCCTAGTCTGATGACCTCGCTGTTTGGTCTCTTCCCTCCAAATCAACTCAACCCCAATATCTCACAAATAACTTTGCCACTATAATGAATATTTGGCACATTTGGGAAGTATTATGCTGTTTAGAATAAATTTTGCACCACACTGTATTTGACTTGAAAATACTTTTGGAGAAAATATAAAATGAGAAGTACTTTAGATTCCTGAACAGTCTCGTTTAATAGGTGTGTATGTTCTGGACGTATCTGGGGAACTACCGTGATGTATTTGTGAGAATTTGCGTCTGTTTGGCAACATGTAGTGACTTGGTAGTCACTGTTGTCACATTGTAAATGTCTGAATTATTATGAAAGAACTGAAATATTTTTTAACATCTTAATGTGATTAAAAGCTTTTAATCTGAAATTTCATGTACCATAACTTTTAAATATTATTCCAACTACATTATACAATGAATCTCATTCATGAAAGGAAACCATGTTTCAGACTACATACGTAGGGCAAATTTGAAGACTGTTATAACTGAGAGGCAAGAGTAATTTTGTGAGTAAACTTGATAGATGATGATGATTTTTTTTGGGAAGTGGTCATGTGATATACGGGTGCTAGGTAATTGTCTACAATGTTGAAGCTCTATGGTGAGAATATTTTTACAATATGAAGCTGTTATGTTGATAACTTACATTGTGATGGTATTATATTGAACTAGGGTCTTCAGAAGATGTTGAGGAAATGTGGACAGGAGAGATAATGTGGTGGTGATGATTTTATTGATGATTTAGAAGGTGAAGATAGTAAAGTTATGGAACTATTTTGCAAATTGTGGTGCCATGTTCATTTATGTGAACAAGTATTTTAGTATCAGGAAATATGTTGAAAGTTCATTATACGGTTACCGTGATTCGGATGGCTTAGAGAAAAGTAACTGGCAACAGCTAATAATTTTTATGATAAAACATAGCTTGGGATAACATATATAATGAAAATAGTAGATAAGTTAGCTGTGGGAAAATATCTGTAATGTTATGATGTTGCTGAATGGCAATTTATAGCAACAAAATGATGAAACAGGTGTGATTATTTAAAAACTTGAGAGAGAGAGAGAGAGAGAGAGAGAGAGAGAGAGAGAGAGAGAGAGAGAGAGAGAGAGAGAGGGGCAGGCAATTAAAATTGAGGAAAGGTAGCGGAAACTGTTTTGAAAGTAGAATGTTATAAATTTTGACTGTTTTCTAAATTTTATGAAAAGACAAACTTCAGTGAAGCTATTTTCTCTTATAAACGCTTCTTATCCTTTGTAATTAGAGTGAGTCAATTTTCATGCACTTACCTGCTGTAGGAAATGCATAACTAGTTATTTAAATCATTTTTATTTTTACTGCATTTTCCTTGATTTTTGCACACATGTTAAATAATATACATGTAGTATTTATTTTATTGTAAGGAGTAACACAAGTCTGATTAATGTTTTTCAGTTTTTCGCTATTTGCGAAGTAAATATTTACACAATTTAGGTCAGCACTGTGAAGTTCAAAAGTGAAAATTTAATCATTTTACAATAAATAATTTTGAAATGGTTTCATTTTTAAGGTAAGAAAAATTCTGTGCAAGTAGACAAATCACTTATCTGTGAAACAAACAAATTTTCCACATTATTAGCCATTTCATTATTTATATAATTTTTTCTCTGTCAGTTAAATGTTATCATAGCTACAACACTCATATGCATTAAATACAGTTCACTTTCAGAATCTTTTTCAGAAAATTAATTTTTTCTACATTTGTCAAAATTGAACAATGCACAGTTCCATTATTTTGGTGTCAAA
The DNA here is from genome assembly GCF_021461385.2 of Schistocerca piceifrons. Taxonomy (NCBI): domain Eukaryota; kingdom Metazoa; phylum Arthropoda; class Insecta; order Orthoptera; family Acrididae; genus Schistocerca; species Schistocerca piceifrons. The sequence continues at coordinate 1,064,454,334 of NC_060138.1, forward strand.
ATTTTGCTCATTTTATGCTTGCAAAATTCTTGGTGGACTTTTGTAATGGAACTGGTCAATGGCCCTATTTTCACCACAAACCAGAACACTTAATCTGAGTGCCCTATACACTAAGGCAAATACTTCACATGACACAGACTTTTTTTCTGAAATAGCATAAATTTTAGCTTCGTAGTAAACAAAGGGTGAACTGTTATTTTATATACACTCAAATATAAAAGTTTATTTTCAAATTGACTCAAACAAAAATTATTAATTTAATTATTTCTCAAATAATATAATCATTTTCCATATTTTCGATTTATTTAAAAATTATAATTACACCTGAAATTATTGACACTGTTAGTTCTGTAATTTACTCAAGGTAGTAATTTGGAAGCATCTGAATGGGAATTTGGATTGAGGAGGGGTACATGCTAGATTAGTCCATGCAGTTGTGCAAAGCCACAAGTGGCATTGTAATCAGCACATCTGCCTAGTGAGCAGGAGACCCACATTCAAATTCTGGCCTTGGTACAAATTTTCATTTGTCACTTCAGTCTGCATATATACATTTGAAAAATAAATTAATCGCATATAAATTTCTCTGGGAGTACAAATTGATTCTCTGTAAGATTGCTGCACTGTGAGTTTTTATATCTCTGGCCTCTTGACCTAACAAATTTCAGCAAATGTTGAAGAGCAGCTGACATATGTCGTTGGCAAGAGAGTGATGCGGCGGTTGTTGGGACATATTGCTATGTTCAACAGTTGTGATTCCATCATTGTAGAAACATAACAATATTACATGTGAAATGACCAAAAACTAAAGGATGCATATAATCTAACCACACACTGTTTTATTCATAAAGACAAAACCCTGGATCTTTCTTCCTAGATGCAAAATATTCTTGCAGTGTGCCTTGTTTTCCAGTGAGCCACATTTTTGTCAGGCAGTCACAAGAGACAGATAAGTAATATAATTTATTATTACACAGTCTTCCTTCTCAGACATTTATTAGCTGCACTATACTAGCTATTGACAATGCCAAAAAGAAAGTGCACTTGATTTGACTCTCTCAAATTCAAACATTTTAAATGTTTTTTTTTGTAATAATAGAGGTAATGGTCACCATAATGTTTAGTGACAAGTTTGTTATTACCTTTTAAATGGAAATACGTTTCAGATCTTTTTTGTTTAAGATTTTTTGACTCAGACTGCATACATGAGGATCATTTCATTTGGAATCTATGGAAGTAACATTAGCATATCTCAGGTCATTTGGAAATATGAACTTCATAGTAGCTGAAGAGGTGAAGAACCAGGATTGCTTATCTGTTATTGATATAATCATACATGACGAAATGACAATCTGTTCAAAATACGTACTCTGTGGCTCCTACCTAGTTGTAAATCTTTCAGTTTAATGTCACTTCAATTATTGCGTGACCAATTTGCTGTTTATTTGAGAGAGACTGGAACACACAAAACTGATAATGACATAAAATTTTACAAAGGACCATCAATGCCCTTACCTTGAAGTGTATGTTGGTAACGGCTGCCATGAGCAACAACGGGAAGCTAAGATGGTGGAACTGTTGATTTATGTATGTTAAAAAATGATGTAATTCCTCCAGAAAAATGATGTAATTCCTCCAGTTGTATTAAGGTGTTGGTTTTATTGGCAACTAGTTTCAATTTTGTTACATCACCATCTTCAGGCCCATACTTGTTGATAGTAACCGTATGTATAACACTAGTAGTCAGTGGTGAGATAGTGTTCTATGAATCTTCACTCACAAAAGGATTTACAGAAACTCTAAAATGTCACTGAGAAACCCATACCACTAATTTTCGATGGTCTTCCTGGACCCAGAAATTTCCATTCAGTGGAACCTCCTTAACGAGCACCTCCTATCACATGCAATTCACATAATGAGCAAATCAAATTGTAAAAAAATAACTCACTTAACGAATGATGTTTTACATAACGAGTAATGACAATTTAGTGTGATGTCAGCGCAGCGGGGGAAATCTTCAACAATATGAACACCTTTGATTGTCGGCAGCGGCATATGAAGAATGCATATGCATATGCACATGCTGCAGTCTGGGTTTAGCGCTGTTTCTGCTACCATTTTAGTGCAGCTTGTGATCACACATTTTCCTAAACTTGTGTTCACACAGTCCCTTTTCTCTGTGCAAACTTTAATAACCTTCAAAGAAATGTCCCCAAAGATAAAGCTGCAACAAAGCAACCAAACAGAAAGAAAATGACCTTCAAAATGAAACAAAAAAATCAAGGAAAAACGCAAATGTGGTGTGAGTGTTGCTGATTTAGCATGCACATACAATCGGTACGCATCAACTGTTTGCACTATCCTCAAAAACAAGGACAAAATTAAGGAGATAGATGCTTCAAAGGGAGTGACAAGAGTATCTAAACAATGGTTTCGTATTCTGGATGATGTCGAAAGGTTGCTCCATATAAGGATAAATGAAAAGCAATTGCAAGGCGACACTATTAACAAGAACATCATGTATGAGAAGGTGAAATAATTTTCACTGTCCTCGTTAAAAAGACACCAGGATCATCAGTGGCCCAAAGAAGTCTTTATGGGAAGTCATGGGTGGTTCGAGAAGTTTAAGAGAAGAAGCAGCATCCATAACATTGTGATGCACAGTGAAGCAACCAGCTCTGACACACAGGCAGCAGAGAACTTCATCAGCAACTTCAAGATGCTTATAGATTCTGAGGGTTATCTGCCACAACAGGTTTTCAATTATGACAAGTGGGTCTATTCTGGAAAAAGATGCTGAAGCTTACCTTTATAATAGCAAAGGAGAATGCATTAACCTCTCACAAGCCAATGAGAGAGCATCTCACAATGCTTTTCTGTGTGAATGCAAGTGGCAATTTGAAAATTAAACTGCTTGTTTACTATTAAGGAACTCCATGAGCCTTCAAGAAGTGTAAAGTCAAGAAGAGCAGGTAAAATGTGATTTGGAGGTCCAACAACAAGGCTTGGGTGACATGATCTATTTTGTGATTGCATCAATGAAGTGTTTGGTCCTTTGGCGAAAAAAATATTTGCTTGCAATGAATCTGCTAGTCCATTTCTTACTTGTTATGCACAACCCTACTGCCCATTCTCCAAGCCAACAGGACCACCTTCTTGTAGAATTTCAATTCATCAACATCCAATTTCTGCCCCCCCCCCCCAACACTACTCTGTTACTCCACCCTATGGACCAGCAGATTATTTCTAACTTTAAGGTGATCTACACTAAAGCATTCTTCAAGCGTTGCTTAGAGTTGACTGAAGCTACCAATCTAAATCTCAGAGAGTTTTGGAAATATCGTTTCAACATTGCTGCCTGCATCAAGATGCTCGAAGAGGCATGATAAGGGATTACCAAGAGAACTCTTGCTTCTGCTTGGAAGAATCTTTGGCCACAGTGCTTTGGCAGATGTGACTTGAGACATTTGAGTCAGTACCTGCGGAGCCTGCAGTCAACATGATTGCATCTTTGGCCAAGAGCATGGGACCAGAAGTGGATAACAATGATATCCATGAGCTTGTGGAAGATAACAGACAAGAAATGACCACTGAAAAGCTTATGGGATTGCAGTGTGTTTCACAGCAGGAAGTTGTGGAGGATTCTTCAGAGGAGGAGGTGGAGGAGGCAGTAACAGCAAAGCAGCAATCTTCTGGCACTATAAAAGAAATGCTGAAAGCATGAAGATCAGTTGCATCGTGGCAGTAAAAATCATCACCCCAGTAATGCAGTGCTAAGTGCGCTACAAATTTATTTGACAATAATGCTGTGTTGCATTTTTGCCAAGTGTTGAAGTGTCAGCAGAAACAAATGACTACAGACAGCTTCCTAATAAAAAAGAATTAGTTTATGTATCGTGAGTAATAAAGCGTGTAATACTATATGTACAATTTTCTTTGAATAAATGGCATTATTAAGATAAATCTTTTAGTAATTTATCTGCACAGAACGCATTATCGTATTTTACATTAACTTATACGGGATAAATTGATTCTCTTAAGGAGTGTTTCATGCTATGAGTAAGATTCTGGAACGAATTATGCTCGCTGTGCAAGGTTCCACTATTACGTTTCTAAAGAGCTTTTTTGAGACAATAGTTAAATAATGTATCTGTGATAACATTCTCGTTAAAAACATTTACCTGGTGTGTCAAATGTTTTATGAGAATATTCATAAATCTCATCACACAATTAATACATCTTCAGATTAAAATATTTCCAAGCTCTTTTCCTCAGTTATTTTCATAGCCAAGGAGGAGCCTGAAAACAAATTATATTCTAATACCATAAATGTTCCTTTCTGCTTGGTGAAGTGGATGAAATATAATAATTAAGAATTTATTCAAATGTCAATTCATACATAAATATAATATCTACAGTTTTAAAAAGAAACATGCACACAGAGAGAAAGGCTAATAGGTCTTTTATACAAATACTGAATAGTTATCTTTATTTCAGCAATAAATATTTTTACAAAATGGTCAATACTTTTATTTATCCAAAAAGATGACAGGGCATAATTTCTTAACAGGGTGTCACGTATCATCCAAGCAACTTCTGATGGAAATTAAGATGCAACTGCGACAGATGTTGCAGCTTTTTTTGCCTGTGGCTGTAACATAGAAGATTTTATATGAACGTGACATATCTTCAGTACTTTGAAAAAAGTTCACTAAAACTGAAGTAGTTATTAAATTTACAACTACAAAATTATTGTTAGTCAAAATAATATTCTCATTTACAATAATTTTTTAAATGATTAATGATTAAAATACAATCTTTTGTGTAGTAAAAAATACAGATAATGTGGAAAAAAAGAATTCTTGGACTTAAGTGATGAAGGTACAGCTAAGACTAAATTAACTGATATTAATGATTTTAATGAGTATAAGATGTAGAGAAATGACAAACATACACAGAGAAACGAGAAAGGCATGAGGTAGCTTCTAAAGTATGACTGGGATTAACGTTACATAAAGGATATCTCCAAGTCCAATGATGACTGATTTAAATTCGCATCTTATGTTGCTATTTGTCACAAGAATTTAAAACTGAGAAAGAAAAAATGAGCATTGCATCTACGCAACTACTCCGCAATTAATACATAAGTGCTTGTCAGAGGGTTCATCAAACCACCTTCAGACTGTTTCTCTACTGTTCCACTCTCTTACAGCGCATGGGAAAAATGAACACCTGAATCTTTCTGTGCAAGCTCAGATTCTTCTTATTTCATTATGATGATCATTCCTCCTTATGTAGGTGAGTGTCAACAAAATATTTCACATACAGAGGAGAAAGTTGGTGACTGAAGTTTCCTGAAGAGTCTTCACTGCAATGAAAAATGCCTTTGTTTTAATGACTGCCAATAACGCAAAACAAGCTGCCCTTCTTATTATCTCCTCCCATCCTCCATTTTTCCATTGTTTGATTTCGCCCTTCTTATAACTTTTTCAGTGTCCTCCATCAATCTTGTGTGGTAAGTGCCCCATACCACACAGCAATACTCCAGAAATGCACAGACAAGCATAGCGTTGGCAATGTCTTTAGTAAATCTGTTGCATCTTCTGTGTGTTCTGGAAACAAAGCACAGTCTTTGGTTTGCCCTCCACACAACATTTTTCTATGTGGTCATTTCGATTTAAATTGTAATTGTAGACGCTATGTAATTAGTTGAAATGACAGACTTTAGATTTGTTTGATTTATTGTTACACAGAAATTTAATGGATTCCTTTTAGTACTATTGTGGATGACTGCACACTATTTATTGTTTACAGTCAACTGCACTTTTTGCACCATACATATATCTTGTCTAAATCATTTTGCAATTGCTTTTGATTTTCTGATGACATTACTAGATGTTAAACTACAGCATCATCTGCAAAAGTCTAAGATGGGTCCTCAGATTGTCTCCTAAATCATTTATATAGATTATAAACAACAGAGCGATTATAACACTTTCTTGGGGAATCCCAGATATAGCTTCTGTTTTACTCGATGACTTTTCAGCAATTACTATGAATTCTGTTAAAGTGGTAGAGAGTTTTGATCCCTTCTAAATTTTAACTCAAAAGCTCTTGAGACGTGAAATATACTCGAATTTTATGGAAAAATGAAAACAGTCCCACTGAACAATAAAAAAAAAATCAATTAACCCACTGTAGCAATGCGTGAGAAATGCTTGCAGATGTCAACAATGTAATGCAATATATACTAAGATGCTATCTGTTCTTTTGGACATGTCCGATTTAAATTGTAATTGTAGACACTATGTAATTAGTTGAAATGACAGCCTTTAGATTTGTTTGATTTATTGTTGCACAGAACAGACAACAACTGTCTGGCACAGTTGTTAGATTGGTTACTGCTGCTACAATGGTAGGTTGTCAAGATCCAAGTGAGTTTGAATGTGGTGTTATAGTCGGCACACAAGCAATGGGACACAGCACCTCCAAGATACCAAATCTCTGACATTGCTGTGGCCAGAAAAAGATCCTGCAAGAACAGGACCAATGACACTTAAGAGAATCATTCAACATGACAGAAGTGCAACCCTTCTTTTCCACGGAGACCATTAAGTGTAAATAAATCATAGTTCCTTCAAAGGTGAATTAAATGAAATACTGGACCCACTAAAATCGAGAGAAATATCAAAATTAAGAATTAATGACTGGATATAATAGATTAGATAAGGTACAACAGTAATAGTACAGAAGAGGAGATGGATATTTTTGTAACATTTATACAGAATGAAATACATGTGGTTGAGCATACAGATCTTCAAATATTATTGGGGAGTAGTCAGATGCAATGATTACAGTGGTTAATAAATATTTGTAAAGACAACACAAAGGAAAAGAAGACAGTAAAAAATGGGAATTTTAGAAGGATGCTGTTTAAAGTTGAATTACATAAAGTTTGGAAGCAAACAAAAATATGTTTAAAGTGCTCAAAGGAGACAGAAATATAGCCATAGTGAAAGGAAATACAGCCCTGTGAAAGTCTAGAGAAACGAAACTGGTACAAAATCCTTGAAACTGGGGCATGAAAAGAAGTGGGGAAGGTCGGAGGAAGGAGGAGTGTACAGAAGGTGGCCACAAGTTGGTCTACTTTGCTCTTGGCCACAGTTTGGCGGTGGCCATCCAGCCTGGTGAACAGCTGACTGGTAGTCGTAACAAGCTGTGCAATAACTGTAGCAGATGAAAGTAGACCACCCCGTGGCACAACATGCAGCCGAACATAACATGAATTCAATGGCTGTTCACAATTGAGGGCAACTGTCAGTGTAAAAATTTCAACACCCCCTCTATGAGGTGGTGATAAGATCATATATGTACATTATGTGCTAGTGAAAATATATTCTCATGAAATCATAGAGCAAACTGCATGCAAAAATGCTACAGTTCTGAGAGCTCTTTGAAGTCCTATGCTATGGAACTGTCTTAACATATAATGCCTCTGCACTACTGTAGGTTGTACTGTCTTAGCTGGAAGGTGCAACTATTATGTGATATATAGAGAGAGTAAATATATGATTACGATATACTGTACATGTAATTCACAGGATTTATAACTTACTGACAACACAATTATGATATAATTTGTTTTATGTGCCACTGCCATTATCTGAATCCCACTTTACGCTATTCTTTCTATAGCTACAACTTAGTTCCTTTAACCTCAACAAAAATTAAATAAACAGTTATCCCATTTGGCACAGCTGAAAGTTAATTTTTAAACAATACAACACTCTTACTGAATCTTTCACCTTCATTTTATGTTTGTCTTCTAACCTTTCATATCTGCCATCTGAACTTATTTGTCCCTGATGGCAATGCTCCAATTAGTTTTTGTTTCTGCCTTGTTTTTGCCCCTTACCACAGTACAAGAGTTTTGGTTTAAATTTGAAATTTCAAACAACCTTAAAATCGAAAAAAATGAAAAATTACCATGACATAAACATGAGACGGCAAGGAACGTTCTAGTAGCTCAGAGAGAAGAGACTGGTGTACAGGAGAGTCTGATCTTTCCACAGGTGTAAGCTTCAGTCGTGGCAGTGCAACAAGACCAGAGAGTAGAGGATATAGATTGTAGTCCAATGTACGAATACTGTCTGGTAGTATTCTTAACTGCAACTAAAGAAACAAACACAATAAGTATGGGCACAATTAATGGGGAAGTCACTAAAAGTTTTATGATCATCAATCACTCAGTGATTAGAAACATATGTTGTATACAGAGCAGTATGTAATGTAAGGGTAGATAACTGTGTCATGTAATTATTAACTAAGCTGCAACCACTATGCTGCTTTCTATGTAGGCACGACAACTAACAAGCTGGCTGTCTGCATGAATGCCCAACGACAAACTGACCAAGAGACGGCTGGAGTTCCCAGTAGCTAAACATGCTGCCCAACACAGTGTGCTTCACTTCAATGACTGCTTCACAGCCTGCATCATCTGGATCTTTCTACCAACACCAACTTTTCTTAATTGAACAGGGAACCCTCTCTGCAATATGTCCTATGTTCCCATAATCCCACTGGCCTCAACTTACACTATTCTCTGTCCTTCACCTGCCTGTCCCACTCCAGCACTACATAACTTCTGTTCCATCAAAGCACCCACTAGTCTTTTTTTCCCCTTCTGTGCTTCTCTCTTTTTCCACTCATCTTCCCCGTCCTCCTCCTAAGCCTTCCAACTGCACCTTGCAGCCCTATCCTGTCCCCTTCACATCCCTGCATGCTCCCACAAGCAACTTCATACGTTCCACCATCCCATTCTGCGATCTCCCATCATCCCATGCTGCCTCCTTATCCCCCAACACTGGATTACTGCTCCCATGAGGCACAGTTACAACTCATTCCGGCCACATTTATCAGAGACTGTGGTCACGTGTATGTGAGTTGTGGTTGTGTGTGCATGTTTTCTACTTCAGAAGAAGGCCTTGTGACCAAAAGCCAAAACATATAATAGTCATGTCGTTGTGCCTGTCTGGAACTCTATATGGTGAGCGGCAACCTACCCTTTTCATAATATTATTGTTATTTGACACTATGCTTTCCATAGTTCATTATTTACAAAAATGAGCTTATATTTTTGGTACCAACAAATCAGCCATAAAATAAAAAGAAAATGTAACTAATGTATATAAACTTCTGTTGGTACATAGAGCAACTGTAGTAACTAAAAATATGAAGAAATGCACTTTTACACTAGCATGTTTAAGTCTTAGTCCTGCTGTCACCCCGAAAGGTTGGTCTGATGCCATTTCCCATTCCTGTTAATTGACAGTTATCTTCTTCATTTCAGCATAACTGCTGCATTCCATAGTGTCAACGATCTGCCTTATGCACTAATACTTAGGTCTGCCTGCCACTGTGATCAACCCCCCCCCCCCCCCCCCTTTCCCCTGCACCACCTCCCCTTCCATTATAAGTTACAGCAACATTTCAAGTGATAATACATGCCTGTCTAGTCATGTACAGTGCTGGTTTCAGCTGGCCGAACCTATATCTCACAGACTGGCCCATGTGGGCCACGAGCTAGTCTTCAGCCCATGGTTCGGTTTAGATACATTGATGACATTTATGCCATATGGACTCATGGTGAGGCTGACCTCTTAAAATTCCTGGAATCTCTAAATACATTCTTCCAATTAAATTTCATGTGGTCCTATTCCAGATCCCATGCCACTTTCCTTGACATTGATCTCATCCTCACTGAAGGTCAGCTAAACATATCTGTCCACATTAGACCTACTAACAAACAACAGTTCTTACATTTTGACAGCTACCTTCATTTCCATGTCAAACGTTCATTCTCATACAGCTTTGGCATTTGAGGTAAACATATTTCTACAGATACACACTCTTTACAGCAATACGCCACATTCTCGCTTCAGCCTTCACTGGATGTAAGTACCCCTCTGGCGTAGCTCAAAAGCATGTTTCCTGGGCCATCACATCCAATCCTGGTACTGCTGATCCCTCCAAAAAACAACTTAGTGATCCTCCTCGTCACTCACTACTATCCTGGTCTTGAATGTATTAATCAGCTATTTCGACAAGCAACGACTTCCATCATGCCCTAAAATGAGGTTCATTCTGTGCAAGATTTTGCCCATCACACCTGGAATAGCTTTTTGTCACCCTCTCAATCTCTACAATAATCTTATCAGGCACTACGCTCATTTTGCAGCCATCTGCCTACCATATGGCACCCCTGTGACTGTCCCCAGAGCAGGACTTGCCTTATGCACTCTCATACCACCACCTATACCAGCCCTGTAATTGGCAAAACATACTATCAAAGGGCGAGCCATCTGTGAAATGACATGTCATATACTAGCTGTTATTTAAACACTGTTTGGCCCTTTACATCGGCATGACTACCACCAAGCTATCAATCAGGATGATTAGGGATAAGCAGGTGGTATATACTGGTAACAAACAGTCTCCTGTTGCAGGGCATGATGGCTGTGACCTCAATGCCATTTTGCCACACAAGCCATCTGGATTCTTCCTACCACAGACAACAGTTTCTTGAACTCCACAGTTGGGAAGGGGCACTACAACATAGCCTTGGTTCTTGCCACCCATCTGGCCTTAATTTATGTAAATTTCTTTGGTCTCAGCATTTCTTCACAGCAATTATTACTTTCTTCACTCCCTTTTAGTTTTCTACATCTTTCCTTTTCTGACCTGTGTATTATTCGCTGTCCCTCTCCCATCTCTATCACATACAATTAACTTAGCTTTTCACTCTTATTAAATCGTGCACGATGTTTTAGCAGTAATCTCTGTATTGCATGTACCCTATCTTCCACCTTTAAGCTCTCAGGTTTTCAAATCTTGTCTGGTGCAGTCCCCAACAATCAGTCTTTCCTTGTAATCCCATATGGAAAGTCTCTCATGACCTAGGGTTCTGGGCAACTTTTCCGAACCCGACCCCTTTTTCTAAACCTCGCCAGCCCTTTTCCTTCAACTCTCTTTCTTCCTCTTCAACCCTTCTGCCAGGAAGAGGAGCCACTGGCTCTGAAAGCTAGCAAACTGTAATACCTTTTACAAGTGTGTTCTCCTTCCACAGCTTGGTGAGTACATATTTTTTTATGTACCAAGTTACTTATATTTTCAAGATTATTTTTGCAGTATCATACCCATTATTTCTCAAAACAACAACCTTTTTTCTCAACACGTACTAATCGTACAAGGATGAATGAAATATCATTAGACAGTTTTTTAACAGGCTTCTGATATGCATACCGATTTTGCAGTAAACTAAATATTTTTGGAAAATTTCAACATACAAGAGACTTCACGACCATAGGCAAAAGGGCATCATGGATGCCAGTTTCATACCTGTATTTTAAGACGCTAATGTATTAATCATGAATAAGAGACTCCCTTTTCAACAGTATTATGAAATGGGTAGTTGCTATACAGTGGAGATGCTGAGTTACAGATAAGCACAACAAAAAGACTGTGAATTACATTTTATATTGGAAAGCCTTATATTACTAAGTTACCAGATCCACAGTTTCATGTTTCTCACGCTTTTAATCAACGAGATATAAGAAGGCAGAGTTAAAACTTTATTCACAGAGCAATTTTTCTTACGAGTATTCTTCAATTTATGTAGCACTGTTAGTCCATGTTGGAATGTTCCGTGTGTGTGTGGCGGGGGGCTTAAAACGTGTTGTTTCAAATTCAAATAAGACTGGTTTAGAAGTTTTAATAGCAAATCAACTTTTCACAAAAATTGTCATCTTTTCAACAACTGTGTAGACTACTGGAAAACAGTAAGTGAATGAAATTTTATAGTCCACATTCTTGAGATACCGACCAACTGCATAGTAAGTTTCATGTTAAGTATAAGTTTACTCCATGAAACATAAGATTCCAAAGTTTAAATTTTGTTCATGCTGCGATTTTTGTGCCCAACTTTGATGCAAATTATCTAGTATTGTTAGTCTGTGCTGTATACTTTTTTTCTTGGCTGTTAGAACCATGGTCTTTCTAATGAGCCCAGTTTTGAAAGTTTTATATAACACAGTTTTTTGCAATATCAATTTGAAAATACCACATTTTTTGCAAAATCTTCAAATTAGCACATCATTTATTCAGTGCTGGAACGTATTACATATATGAAACTTTATATTTGAGAACTTTGTGTTGTTAGGCTACATTTAGGTTGACATTTATCATACCTTTAGTCCCTGACACATAGGAAGTCAAAATTCTTTCAATTATATTTAAGAGAACATAAAGTTGTCCAAGATGTCCAATTTTGTTTCTTTTAACGAAATATAGCCTTAGATGTAATAGCTCAAAGTCACCAGAAACTCATGCTTGTCTTATGCAAATCTGTGCATGGAGTCAAACAAGTGACTATATCCCACTCAGTATTGCTTCGACGAACATTAAACTTTACCAATGTTTGTAGGTGACGTGCAAATGTTCACATAAAATTTCAATGAGTTCCATGAAGGAAGGGCAGGGCAGGTCTAGGTTAGCTGACATGGAATGACCCAGCAGATATTCCGAGCATTGGACACATGATCTTGTCAGCCAATAGCAACATCACCGTTAAGTAGCGTGAACACACAAATATGAAAAGTTACAGGATTAAATTAAACAATGGAAATTATTGATTTAAATTAATATACACAGATGCAGTATAGCTACAACAAAAGCTAAGTATTCACATATAATGTTGGCCACCAAAAATTTTTTGCTGTATGGTTTGGCAGGATCCTAAGAACACAGCTGAAGCTGCAGCAGCTGAATATTTGTGACAAGCATGATTATAAATTTCACTGCTGTGCATCGAACATTTTGTGGGTTAGCTGGCTGAATACATGTTCCATTGAACACTTCGGGGTGCTGTTGATACTATTTCTTTGAATTCACACCACATCCGGTCTACACTTACATTGTTAATTTGGAAGTAGTGGAGATTGTCTCTTAGGAAGGCACCAAGTCAGTTTTTATTTGCCTTTTTTTTTAAATAGGTGTATTCTTCATTTATTTTTGGAGGATTTGGGGGTTACAATATTCACTCTTGCTATGACAACCATGTGTTCTCTAATTCCTGTGTCTGTTCTGATGTTCATTATTAGCTCAGGAATATTTGTTGCTAAGAGGTCAAGTGTGTTTTCACAACCGTTTACTATTCACATGGTCTCATGAACTAACTACTCGAAATAATTTTGAGAGAATGCTTTTAGCACAATTTCGGATGATGTTTTATGCAATACCTCCACAATAAAACATGTATTTTCACCAACATATTGAGGGTAAATTAAAGTCACTGCAAATTATAATTGTATGAGTCGGATACGTGTCTGAAATTAAACTCAAGTTATCATTGAACTTTTCTGCAATTGTATCATCTGAGTTGGGGGGCCGGTAAAAGGATCAAGTTATTATTTTATTCCAGTTGCCAAGAATGGCCTCTACCAATAATAGCTCACAGGAACTATCAACTTCAATTTTGTTACAAGATAAACTACTACTTACAGCAACAAACACATCACCGCTAACTGTGTTTAGCCTATTCTTTCAGAACACCGTTACGTTCTTCACAAAAATATTTGCTGAACTTATCTCTGGCTTTAGCCAGCTTTCAGTGCCTATAATGATTTTAGCATCAGTACTTTCTATTAGCACTTGGAGCCATGGTACTTTCCCAATACAGTAACGATAATTTATAAACTGTTATACCAATGGTTCCTATATCAATGTTCTTCCTGTGTTCGAACTGCACCCTTTGAGGCTGAAGCCCTTTTTGTATTTCCCCAAGACCATCTAACATAACAAACTGCCAGGTTCACATCACACAGTCCCTGCTAACCATGTAGCCTACTGTGTGTAGTGGACTCCTGACCCATTCAGCAGAACCTGAAAGCCAACCACCATATTCTAATCCTCTAACTGGCATATCATACTCTATCAAAGCTCCACAGTAACTTCTGGACAGACTTTTATATGAACATGACCATCAAGCAGGTGTACATGCAAATGAGTGGGCGTTACCAAACTGTGGACAAGAGCAAAGAACACCATATAATGAAGGAAATAATTGCACATTGATTTCAATGGTTGCTTCACAACCTTTCCCATCTGGATCCTCCCAATCAACAACCTTTTCAAATATGAGAATAATCTACAAATATTTTTTCCTGAAGTTAAGGACAAAAAAACTGGGGTGCACAGATTAATTGCAATAAGGCTGGTACTCTTCGACCTCCAGCAATAGGTCTTGTTATACTATAGCACTACTGTGGCCTCAATGTGTGATGCGTCAGTGGCACGTAAGAAGTGAAATAATTAACCACATGCTAAATTGCTTATTATGGCTACAAGTTCTCGTTACGGCTCATACACAGCTAAAGAAAACCTTAACATTCCTAAAGAAGCAGAGAAAAATGTAAACTGTGCAGTGGGAGGAAGTATGAAGTGAGCAAGGGTTGTATTTGCAACTGGTGAAAAAACAAAATGTGCCTTCAAGAAACTGGGCATTTTACAGCCAGAAAGTAAATCATCTGAACATTGAAAAAAGGCTCTGTGATTATGCAGATGAGAAGTAACAATACAGATGCCTGGTACCTAATGAAATGTGCCAACTCAAAGCATTGACTTTAGCCAGAGAACAAGGCATCACCAGTTTCAAAGCACGGTGAGGCTGGCTATTGAGGTTTTTCAGTCAAAATGGCCACTGAAAACCACAAATTCACGCCAAGTGGAAAAATCAAGTGGCCACATTTGTTGCAGACTTCTGAGTGGATGAAATGTGCAAGGACTCCATTCCACTTCCACTGATGGAAAAATCCTACAAAAAAATGTGGTATCATAAATTCTCTGGACAGCACCAAGGATGGCACTCTATGGGAGGACAGTGATGACAACAATGATTCTTCTGGTAGGAGAGACAATGAAAATCATGATCAAAATAATCATCATGTTAGAATAATTTATTTGCAATGAAACAAGGTGCACTTCCTGCCAAATCAGGTTCCTTTGGGAATTGCACATTCTGTCCGTGAGCACCACAGCAATCTCTCCTAGTGGTGGCCACTGTCTGGAATTCTGTACTGTGTCTGCTCCCAGGTCATGTGGTTCCTGAGATTTCAGGTGGTTGATGTTATTCCCTCGTTTGCCAGTGAGCACTATAATTGTCTCCCAAGAACGTAGTCACCACCTGGTTCTCCATAAGAGATCTGATCCAATAATTACACCCCTGGTTGTCTGAGGTTCATTTCCAGAGAAGGGAAGTTTTTTCCTCTGTTTCATTAGTAGTTCCAAAGCTGGATTCCATGCTGTATTGAGCTGGTATCCTGTTTCCTGGTTGATCAGTTCCTTCATCGTCTTGATTTCAATAGATTCAGTAATCACACTATCCTAAAATGTGCGGGTATGAGTGAGGATCCTGGTTTTATCATAATTCATGGCAGTTCAAGTTCCGGGAGATTTTCTCCTACTGCTGATTCAGTGGCCTATCATAGCTTGGAAAGTCTTTGGTGTTCTTTACATATTACGCCAACTGTTCTAATGGTCTGAACGATGTAAGACATATCACATTCACATGGTATACCACATTTTCTTAACTCCAGATCATCTTTGACCGTTCCACAGAGTGCCCCGATGTTTTCTAGTGCACAGAACACACTCTTATTTTGTGTTTTTTCAAGATTCTGCTGATCTTCGCATATACAGACCATGTATGTGGTAGAAACATTACCCCCCTGTTCTTCTCCTCCTCCTCCTCCTCCTCCTCTTCCTCCTCCTCCTCCATGACCACGTACCATATTTATGCCTGGGTGGTGTCTGGTGCTCCTTATACCACCCATTTCTAGTGGCGCTATTCACTTCAGGACACACTCAATTTAATCAGTGAGAGATTTGATGGTGCTCTGCTGGACTTTTTCAATCATATTTTAATGCTATCAATTTACTTCCTACTATGTGAAGGCCAATTTTATGAACAGACTGAAGGATTGCCAACAGTTAGTCTCTTATTTCCAGTAGTGGCAAATCTATTTAGAGAGAGATTTGAGGATGAGGCACTTAGAACTGTTGCCTAGCAGGTACGTTGACGACACATTCGTCATTTGGCCACATGGCCGGAAAAGACTGGATGAGTTCCTTGACCCTCTGTACTCGAGTCACCCCAACATTTAGTTCACAAAGGAACTAGAGAATGATTGTCAGCTTCTATTCCTAGTTGTCCTCGTGAAAAGGATGACAAACAGCACATTAGACCATAATGTGTATAAGAAATCAACACACATTGACATATCTACACACTGTCAGCTGCCATTATCCAGCACAGAAGAATGGGATATTGGGGTGACTTGTACACTAAGCCAAGACACTGTCCAACTCAGACAGCTTGGCAGCAGAGTTAGAACATCTACAGAAAGCATTTACAGACAATGGGTACTCAAACGGGGAGATCCCCAAAGCGCTATGATCCGCCATATGACCTGATATAATGGCAGGAGGAGGAGGAGAAGAAAAAGAAGAAAAGACCAGGAGGGTAGCCTTTCTACAATATGCACAGTCTATATCTGTTGACATCAGTAGGATCCTGAAAAACCACAGAATCACAAGTGCATTCTGCCCACCAAACAAGATCAGGGCACTCCATGCAATGGACATAGATAATCTGGGGTTAAGAAAATCTGGTGTCTACCATATACCATGTGAATGTGGAATGTCTTACATTGGTCAGACTACCAAAACAGTTAACATTAGATGTAAAGAACACCGAAGACATACCAGACTATGACAGGCCACTGAATCTGCAGTAATAAAACATTTCTTGGAACTTGAACATGCTATGAATCATGATAAAACCACGATCCTGGCTCAGACCTACAGATTTCTGGAGAGTGTGATTACTGAATCTATCGAAATCAAGATGACAGAGAACCTGATCAACTGGGATGCAGGATACCAGCTCAGAATGGCATGGAATCTGGCTTTGGAACTTCTAGAGAAACAATGGAATAAGGTTCCCTTCTCTCGTAATGAACCCCAGATGACCAGGGATCAAATCACTTATAGGGCCTTAGGCAGCAGCTACCGCCTCAGGAGACAACTGTTGTGCTCACAGACAAGAGAGGGAATAACACCAACCACCCAAAACCTCAGGCAGCATACAACTTGAGAGCAGACACAGTACAGAACTACAGATGGCAGCCACCGACACCAAAGGTTACTGTGGCATGCACAGACAGAATATGAAACTCCCACAGCAGCCTGATTTGATCAGTTGCCAACAGCATGATGAATGTCCGCAGCATGTTGATAGTGCTAGGAATGTCCTGGTGGGTGCGGACCTAGCACAGAAACCCTTGGCACAGACGTCAGCAGGCAAAACAGTGGAAACTGACACAGGTGGAAAATAAAATGCATAGAGACAAATAGCACTGCTAGAAACTGTTGCAGCAGGCAAGGATGGTGTAGGGAACACCAGGCATAAGTACGGGACATGATCAGCTTGTTCGCCAGTTGCAGGAAACGGCCGATGAAGATGCCAAGTTACAATGTCGAAATATCGTGTTGGGAAGATGCAGGGTACTGGTAGTACATCCGACTCCAAGAGGTCCCACTATATGGCTGTGGCAATCTAAGAAATTACAAAATGAATGAAACTTAAATTTTTTTTGCCCCTCCCCCCCAACCTCTTTCCTTAAAATTACGGTTTGCGGATTATTCGATGGTGTCAATTATTCGTATATATACTGTATGTAGATGGAAGTTACTCTTACCCTTTACCCTTTGACCCTGCAATTTTCCTGGTCTCAATTTCTGCTAGTCCCTGGTACCACCCACCACCACCACCTCCTGTTCCCCACCCTCCTCTCTCTTCCACCCCCACTCTCCTCCTTACTCCACATGTACCAATTCCCTCACTTTAAACTCACACTGGTGTGCAGAAACTGCATAAATTTATTGTAAACACGAATAAATATTAAATTGTAAGACCTAACAATAATATTTATTTAAGAACTGGTGGAGCAGTAACACCTAACGCAACCGTGCCCCAAAAATAAATTACAAAATACAATAGCATCAACAGCTTTTACACTTTTACAAATTCAGAAAGGAGGAAAATGATAAGAGAAAGGATTTTTTCTCCTTATTTAGCTGTATTTAACTCTTTTTTTTAAATTCTGTTATATATGCACCAGTTTTTCAAAATGAAAGGACTTCTAAAGTTCTATGATAAAAAAATCTACCATATTTTCTAGTTTTTACAACTGGTATTTAGACATTCTGTTTCTGTTTGAAAGTTATTAAAATTAATGTCCTTATTTTAAACACTTATTCATCTGTGTCTTTCTTTCTTCTCAAATATGACAGTTTGTGTTAATACTTTACCTGTTTATGTCCAGCAAACATAAATGCTTCACTGGCTTCCATGCTGAGATCCAGTTCTAGGAGCAGTTCAGTATGGTTGCGTATCAGGTATGACACAGCCATGGGAGTGCGTACCCAACCATGAGCAGGTAAACGCATTTCAACTGCAAGTGGTGATGCCTCAACCCGGATTGTAGGCATCATAATGCTACTGCTTGTAACCTGGCTGTTGCTGCCTTTCCTGTGGAATGTTTTACACATATGAGAAATAATTAAAAATTAAAACTGTAGTAAGAGCTCATGTTTTGATAGCATTGCAATGTGTAACATTCTTGCAGGTATGGTGTGAAGTTGTTGTGTCTTATTGGCACAATATTTCAACATCATGTGGTCCTTGACTACTAAAGTATCAGGAACTCTTCTATTACTTATATATACAAAGGTCATCCACAAAGTACATTACGTTTTGGAATTAAAAATAAATAAAGTACTGGAAATATTTTTTATTATATACAGATGAAAGCCACACTTAAATACTACTTCTCTACATAGTTGCCATTTAAATTAAGGCACTTATCATAGCGATGGATGAGCTTGGAAATACCTTCGTCATAAAATTCGGCCGCCTGCGCCTTCAACCACGTGGTTACCTCTTCTTGAAACCACGTGGTTACCTCTTCTTGAAGCTGTGCGTCGTCATCAAAACGCTGCATAGCCAACCACTTCTTCATTGCTGGGAATAAGTGGAAGTCGTTCAGTGCCAGGTCGGGACTGTACGGCGGATGAGGAAACAACTCCCACTTAAAAGATTCGAGAACTTCACGAGTGGCATTTGCCATGTGGGCCCGGGCTTTATCGTGAATCAGCAAGATCTTTGAGCCCAACTTTCCCCTGCGCTTGCTTTGTGTTGCTCTTCTGAGGTTGTGCAGAGTTTGGCAATACCTTCGAGAGTTTATTGTAGTGCCTCTTTCCAGGAAATCCACAAAAATCACACCTTTTCTGTCCCAAAAGACAGTCACCATCACCTTCCTAGCCGACATTGTCTTCATGCATTTCTTGGGTTTTTGGGGGGAATTTGTGTGCCCCCGATGTATTGACTGCAATTTTGTCTCGCAGTTCACATGCTTAACCCATGTTTAGTCACCAGTAACGATGCGATCGAGTAATGAGTCGCCATCTTTCTCGTAAGCGTTCAAAAACGTTAACGCTGCAGCCATTTGCTGGTTTTTGTGAATCTCTGTCAAGATTTTTGGTATCCATCTTGCACAAAACTTGTGGTAACCAAGCTTTTCGGTAACGTTTTCGTGCAACAAACTGTGGAAAACTCATAGAGTGTTCCATTATTGTGAAATTACAGTTTTCACGGACCGCGGCAACGACTTTTTTGACAAGTTCGGCAGTCACTATGCTGGGTCTTCCACTTCACTCTTCGTCGTGAACATTAGTTCGGCCATTTTTAAATTTTATGACCCATTGACGCACTCCACCTTCAGTGATTATGTTGTCCCCATACACTTCACAAAGCTGCCGATAGATTTCTATCGGTGTACAGTTTTTGCAGTCAGAAACCTTATTACAGTACGCACTTCACACTTCGCGGCATTTTCAATTAATGCTGACATTTCAAACTGTCTCAGTAACTCAACGGAGTACAGCATGAACCTCTCACTAGCACGGCAGGATGCCGACTGAGCGGCGGAATGCCATGACACCAAGATGGCCGTGCTAGCCCCACCCTTAATGGACACAAACGAAAACGTAATGTACTTTGTGGATAGCCCTATATAAACACACACACACACACACACACACACACACACACACACACACACCAATTACCCCTCACTTTGCCTTACCGTAGTCCTGGCTCTGGTATTTGGGATGCTGTCTGCTTCCAAGCACACCCTGCCCATCTGAGGCATCCCGTACATGTTCCACTTCCACTGGTGGTGAATGGTGTCCAGGTGGCATGTCAGTGGCCAGTTACCCTGGGGATGAGATTCCCCCTTAAAATCAATAAAAGAGTGCCAGGAAGCTCAGTTCAAGCCACAAATAAGGAAATCAGGCACTGACACAGTAGCTGGATGTCATTCACGGCCAGTGGAAACAGACCAGATAAAGATCACCACGGATGGCCGAAGAGCACTTGGATGCAGATAGTGTGCAGCATTCCAAAGTCAGGGCTGCAGAAAGGTGAAAGGAGGGGAGTAAGTAGCACACACAAAAAGAAGAACAGCCCCTTGATGCTTGAGTATGTCAGAGAGCAACTGGTGATGACAACAAGGAATGTTGTCGAAATAATGTGCCAAAAAGACATAATAATCTGGCAGATTACCTGCAATAACATTATACACTAAATGTGATGGTTATTCTCAATTCCCAAAACATAAATTTCAAGAGACAAAGTCTGCCAATATCTGAAAAGGCTGTAAGTCCATCAAAATGGAAAAGGGTCCATATTATGTTTTGTAGGACAGGTGACCACTTATAAGGGGAAAAGGTAGGATGAATATTGCAGACAGCATGCCACATAATGGCAGGACAGAACCTATGAATAAAGGGAAGTTCCTTAGGAACATAAGAGAGACGCATAGAAATCTGAGTGAGTGAAAACTTTTAACTGATTAAATTTGGCAAAAATTTGCAATGCCAAGGAGAACACATAACTGCAATGAACTTTACAGCACAGATTAAGTACACGACGGGACCCAATGAACTGTAATCAGAACCTCTCAATGCCACGACATGGAATGAAAGAGGCTATCTATACGTTCCTGGGAAATTTCTATCCACTAGTCATCAGCCACAAAGCATCAATAATCACTTCTAGAAGTCCATGACAAACAAGTTTATGGAAATTTGTGGTAAGGGCTATGGGACCAAACTGCTGAGGTCATCAGTCCCTAGGCTTATGCACTACTTAATCTAACTTAAACTAACTTACACTAAGGACAACACATACACCCACACCTGAGGGAGGACTCGAACCTCCGACAGGGAGGAGCCGCGCAAACGTGACAAGACACCTCAGACCGCACAGCTACCCCGCGCGGCCAAGTTTATGACCATCAACATTCCAGACATGTTCAATGTGTGACATGTTAAGCAAATGTACTGGTTATGGAAGCTGACATATAAATGATCCTTGAATGAAGACTAACCTCCTCCATCTCATGTGAATGTCGTATTTCTGGCTCTGAAAACTCCTGGTGTAGCAGTTGCTTTTCATAGTCTCCCAACATGCATGAGTCAACACAAAACTTTTTTACACAACTGTGTCAAAAAACATCTCACTTTGTGTTTGCTTACAATGCAATCTGCCACAGGATAGACACTAATGTACCATTTAACAAAAAATTGGCCATCACTACTGAACAAATTGAAGTAGTATGCAATTAAAACAATAATTTGCTAGTCAACACATCATTTATGGTTTTTAAATAGCCATTTTAGTGTGAGGAATTTGACTTCTGAACAGTGTGTTTCTCGCTTATGGGTATAACGGATCAAATTACTAGGTGATTAGGCCCTCTATTAAACAAATATTAAATAAAGAAAATTCTTTTACAATGAAGGAGATGGGTAGCCAAATCAAACAGGGTCTCCCAACCAATAATGCCATATGATCATTTCATTAGAAAAACTACAAGAATTAACAATAATTAAGAAAAGTCAAAGGGAAAAAGTATTCGTGCTGATCTTTTCTAATCAAATCCACATTCAAATGGTGATCTTTTTTCTCAATCATTAATTTCTTTAACATCAGGTAAGATTACACAAGCTGCACAGTTGAATAAAACATAAAACTAGTTTCACTGTTTGGATATCACTGGCTAAAATTCCAAGTGATGTGTTGGCTGTCTCAATGCTCACCTTACTGTGATGAAAGTGGTGGCACTATTACAATGGGCACCTATGATAAAGGGGTACCAAAACTGCAGTAAACTGGAATGATTTGCTGAAGAATGTATTTATGGGTAACTCTAGTGTGGCCAATTCAGAGTCAGCAAAGAATTTAGATGCATGCATGCAGTTGCAGAATTTTTTTTTCAGTATGTTGTGGATCCTTGTTGGCAGCTTCAGCACACCACTCTCTGCTCCATGACACTAAGAGTTTTTTGGGTAGGGTTGTTTACAAGTCATGACTCAGTATCTTAAGTTCCAAGGCATCTTTTTTGGTTGCCACCTAGGCCACGTCATCTGCAAGTTCATCTGCTGAGAGTGCAACACAGCTGGGTGTCAACAGAAATATAACTGACCTTTCCAAGTTTTGGAACTTCAAAAGAAAGTCTTGAGTGTGAGTAGGTGTGGATGTATTGTGAAGCTTGCATAATGGCTACTAGTTATGCTATGAAGACAAAACATTCCTGTGACAGGGAGTATTATTCATTGCTAGCTGAGGAAGTGGAGGTATTTCCCATTTGGCCATCAATACATGATCCATCACTGCACTCCATTAAGTAACTCATTATGTTACTAAAGTTACAGATGTGTTGAACTATTCGGCTATGGCAGAAGCACATTATGCATGTTTTGTAAGTAATGAATTGAAATACTTGGGTGAGGCCCAAGAATGTGTTCTTATGGAGTACTGCAGCTGACATTTTGCAACACTCAAGCTTGAAGACCTGTAAAAAGTGCTAGGTCGTTAACATAATGGAAATTAAGACTGTACACTCCAAGGCCTCTAAAAGTCTGTTAAATGCAATTAAGAAAAGTGTTATACTCAGAACAACAACTGGAGGGACCATTCTTCTGTGTGTGGTGAAGACCATGAGAAGTGTATACTAGCACACTGAAGGACCAATGACATTAACAATTACAGATAGAAATCAATGTAGAGTAGTATTACTACAATGCCACCACATGGCGTCATAAACTTTTCACAGATAGAAAAAGACTGCAATGAAAGGCTGACAGTCGGGGAAGACTGTTCTGATGATACCATATTCTAAGCAAATTACTGAGCTACATGAGTAAGACTCATGAATTGACCTCACAGCTTTACTTCTGCCAGCACCTCATCACTTACCTTCCAAACTTCACAGAACTTCTCCAGCAAAACTGGCTCAGTTGGTACAGCACTTGCCCATGAAAGGCAAACGTTCCAGGTTTGAGTCCTGGTCTGGCACACTGTTTTAATCTGCCAGGAAGTTTCATACAAGTGCACACTAATCCAGAGTGAAAAGTCATTCTGTAAACAATCCCCCAGGCTGTGGCTAAGCCATGTCTCCACAACATCCTTTCTTCCAGGAGTGGCTAGTCCCACTAGTTTCACAGGAGAACTTCTGTAAAGTTTGGAAGGTAGGAGATGAGGTACATGTGAAAGTAAGGCTGTGAGGACGGTTAGAAGTTGTGCTCAGGTAGATCAAATGGTAGAGCACTTGCCCATGAAAGGCAAAGGTCCCGGGTTCGAGACCCAGTTCAGCAGTGTTTTAACCTAAGAACATGATGTCTGTATTACAAGGGCAATGATTTGGTGGCTGGCTATGTACACAATCACAATCTGGTGTCATGGCACAGCACTACACTAAGGCACTCCTACTCAATGAATTCATCACTGTATGCTTCAGTGTGTAGAGAACTGATTGGCGTATCTACTCCTCCTCTATTATGCTGTCCCAGAACTTAGCATTTGCGTCACAATACTCATCTCATCAAGTTTCATTCCATGTTTATATTCAGGGGAGTGCTTGGTGACAGCTGATTTGCTTGGTCATTTTAATCAGGTATGTCACCAATGTTCTTTGCATCTCTCCTCAACTATTATGACAGTCTACCTCACATAAGGTATGCCACATACACGTGGAATGCAATACACATACAGCTTTTGGAGCCCTAGATCATCTTTAACATTACAAAGAATGTTTTATCTTAGTCGAAGGGAGTCAAAACACACTGGATGCCATGTTTCCATAGGCATCCATCGATCTTTCCGGATACTGGGCCAACATGTGGCAGAAAAGCTACTGTGTGGGTCTCAGTTTCAGTTGCAATTTCAGGCTCTTTCTCAGACATTCTCAATTTTGAGTGAATCATCCATTCAATCTTATGATCTCAGTACCCATTCCTTTTCCTCGATGTGTTGGTTAAGAGAAAACGGACAGATCCCTGGGTCATAGCGCATATCCGAAACCTATGCACAATAACTTTATCTCCTTGCCTCAAGCCTTCACCATACATCACAAAAAAATTTGGTGCTAAAGACCCTGGCCCATAGAGCTTAAACACTTTAGACAAAGAGATCCTTATTGAAGACGAGGTAGACCTTCACATGGAGTGTTCTTATGTAGTTAGTTAGTTACGTGTTCCATTGATCAATAGCAAGGAAAAACCGTTAGGATGTGGAATGTGTCAAATGCACAAGAAATGCGCATAGGAAACATTTTTTTTTTACATTAATGTGTTATACCTAAATATTTCTATTATCTATCCCATTCCCTTAAATGGCACAAAATGCATATAATATATCTCCAGATTTATTTACTCATATTCAAGAATTCATCTGTGGTATAGAAGGAGTTGTGAAGGAGGTATGATTTCAATTTGTTTTTGAAATTATTACTGCTGTCTATCAGACGTTTTATTTCATCTGGTAATTTAGCAAAAAGTTTTATAGCAGCATATTTTACCCCTTTCTGTGCCAAAGATAGGTTAAGTAAAGGATAGTGTAGGTCTTTCTTTTTTCTGGTACTGTAATCATGAATGTTGCTGTTGATTTTAAACTGGTCGATGTTGTTGAGAAAAAATTTCATTATTGAGTAAATGTACTGTGAGGTGGCTACTGACTTCTTTTGATGTGTTATGTTTATTGAAGGAATTATGCTTTTTGCAGCAGAAACTTGGATGTACTGTGTTTTTTCAAAGTTCAGAGCAGGCTCATTCGCAGAAAACCAATTAATAACTTTTCCAAAGACCTTATTTGTATCATTTTCTATCAGACTTTCTTTTACTGGATTAATAATTATGC
Organism: Schistocerca piceifrons; assembly: GCF_021461385.2. Classification (NCBI taxonomy): domain Eukaryota; kingdom Metazoa; phylum Arthropoda; class Insecta; order Orthoptera; family Acrididae; genus Schistocerca; species Schistocerca piceifrons. The sequence goes on from NC_060138.1 coordinate 1,064,479,709, forward strand.
TTGTATCATCAGCAAACAGTGTCAGTTCAGCATCTTGTTTCACATAAGAAGGGAGGTCATTCACATATATCAAGAACAGGAGGGGACCCATGATGATCGAACCTTGTGGAACACCTAATGTAATTTCACCCCAGTTAGATGAAGTGGCAAACTCCTTTGAATCACTTGAAGCATATAAAGAGACTTTTTGCTTCCTGTTCTGTAGATACGACTTAAACCACTCATATGCTGTTCCATTTATACCATAGAATTGTAATTTCTCTAACATAATGTCATGGTTCACACAATCAAATGCTTTGGATAAGTCACAGAATATTCCTACTGGTGACATTTTACTATTTAAAGACTATTATGTGGACAGTGAAATTGTATATTGCTGTCTCAGTGGAACAGCATTTCTGAAATCCAAATTATGATTTACTAACTGTGATTTACTACCGTTGAGATGGCTAACCACTCTTGAGTACATTACTTTCTCAAAGATTTTTGAAAATGCTGTTTGCAAGGATACTGTCCGGTAATTCTTGACACCTGTGGTTTCCCCCTTTTTGTAGAGAGGCCTGACAATGGCATATTATAACCTGTCTGGAAAAATGCCCTGAGTCAGTGATGCATTACATATGTGACTCAAAAACATTAGCTGTAATTCATCCACATTGTTTTAATAACTTGTTAGAGATGTCATCTGCTCCAACAGAACATTTATTTTTCATATATTTAATAATTTTCCTTATTTCACAAGAGGTTGTTAAATGAAACTTAATCTGGCTAAAATTTTTCAAAACTGACTCTTCCGTGTACTGCCTGGCTTTCTTTTGAACTATTCTCACCAATTTTGTCTCCTACACTTAAGAAATGATTGTTAAATACATTGACTACCTGTGTACTGTTGGTTAAGATGGTCTCATTCTCTTTAACAGTAATACTACCTACCCCAGTGGTTACTTTTCCTGTCTCCCTTCTAACAACATTCCATACTGATTTGATTTTATTGCTGGAGTTGTTAATTTCTTCTCTAACATAATTACTTCCTGATTTCCTTACAACTTTTCTCAGTACGTTACAGTAATTTTTATAGTGTAAAACTACTTCTGGATCTTTACTAGTTCTTGCTGTCTCATACAGTATTATTTTTCTTTCTGAAAACACTTTAATACCTGTAGTAATCCAAGGTTTCTTTGAAAAGTTTGTGGTGTTACATTTCGTAATTTTCTTTGGAAAACAATGTTCAAAAAGGCATATAAATTTATCAAGAAATATGCTGCATTTATCATTAGCATTTGGCTCATTATATACATCTTCTCAGTTTACATATCCTAAACTTTCTCTGAAGTGATCTATAGATACCGGGTTGAGCATCCTCACAATTCTAAATGTGCAGTGCCTCAAGAACAAATATTGTGAACTTGAAATAGCAGTAAGTAACACCCAACCTGATGTCTTGTGTATTACAGAACACTGGTGTAAGGACCAAGAAATTAGTAGTATTCATATTAATCCATTTAAACTGGCAAATAATTATAGTAGGAAAATTGCAAAAGGTGGTGGAGTCGGTATTTACCTTAGACAAGAGTTAGAATTTAAAAAGAGATGTGAAGCAGAGAACTTAAGTATTGAAAAGTTTTTTGAAGCAGGTGCTGTCCAGCTATATGGCCTGATGAAAAAAGTCATAGTCATAACAGTGTATAGGTCACCATGTGGAAACATAGAAGTCTTTTTTGATAAATTAGAATTGTTGCTAAATACTATTTACAAGAAAGAAACTGTGATTATTCTTTGTGGTGATTTCAATATTAATCTTCTAGTTGAAAGTCAACAAAAAAGGCAATTTTTGGACATATTAAAGAGATTCAACATGTCACCACACATAAACAATTCAACTAGAATAACAAACACCTCCAATAGCCTCATAGATAACATTTTCTCAAATATGTCAGAAACTGACATAGAGGTAACAAACATAGATTTAGGATTGTCTGACCACAATGCTCTCACCATTGAAATCCCTTTGAGGTCAAAGGAAGATAAAGGTGTAAATAATATTTACAAAAGAAACTTCTCTGTGGACAGCTGTCATCAGTTCATAAGTATCTTAGAAAACGAAAATTGGTTAGATGTTTTGAAACAGTCAAGTACAGATGAGGCATATAGTGTATTTGCATCGATTTATATGATGAACTTTGAGATGTGTTTTCCAAAGAAACTGACCAGAGTCAAGTCCACTGGATACATAAAGTCAAGTTCTTGGATGACTCTTGGAATTAAGAAATCATGTGAAAACATGAAAAAACTGAATTCAGAGTTGAGGGAGTGTACAAATATTGATTTTGTAGAATATGTAAAGAGGTATAGGAAAATATACCGTAGAGTAATTGCAAATGCAAAGTTATTAAGTAATAATATGGAAATAAAACAGTCCAGAAATAAAACTAAAATAGCATGGGAAATTGTGAGAAAAGAAACCGGGGTACCTACCAAAGACAAGGAAATTATTCTAAAAGATGAGGAGAATAAAATGGTAGATAAATATGCCATGCCTAATTTTATAAATCATTACTTTTTAAATGTACCCCAGACATTAAGCAGGAATCTTGGGGAGCAGATTAAGATGGAAGCACCCAAGGCAGCCAGCAGTATGATGGCAGTTCCAACAAACGAAAAAGAAGTTTTAAAAGTGATTAAAAGTCTGAAGTCCAAGATGTCAGCTGGAGTAGATGAGGTGCCAATAATATTAGTAAAGAAAACAGCTAATTAGATAGCGAAACCATTGACGCACATAGCAAACTTGTCAATGGCTGAGGGTGTGTTTCCACAAAAACTGAAAATTTCTAAAGTCATTCCCCTGTTGAAAAAGGGTGATAAACTTAAAATAGAAAACTACAGACCTGTCTCACTCCTCCCAACTTTCTCTAAAGTTTTAGAGATACTAATGAAATATAGAGTCACACATTATCTTAATATGCACAATCTGATAAACAGTAATCAGCATGGATTTCAAGCTGGGAGAAGTACCGAAACAGCTGTACTAGAATACACAAAAGAAATAATCACTAAATTGGAAGAGGGAAATAGTGTAGTTGGGATAAATCTAGATTTGTCAAAAGCCTTTGACACTGTTGACCACAGCATACTTTTGAAAAAGCTTGAAGCTATAGGTATCAGAGGACCGGTAAAAAAGTGGTTTGAGTCTTATCTGGAAAAGAGGATGCAGGTGGTTGAAATTACAGCACCAAATATTAATCAAAAAATTAAACTAAGATCAGATCCAAGGGAGGTCACAGTAGGAGTACCTCAAGGAAGTGTATTAGGCCCCTTGCTGTTCCTCATTTACATTAATGATATTCAGGTGTCAGAGAGAAAAGCTAGAATCATGTTATTTGCTGATGATACTAGTTTAATAGTTAGTGATATGAAGCAGTCATTGCACAGTACTGTGGACCATGTCCTACAAGATATACAAAAATGGTTTAGTGCTAACAAGCTAACACTGAATGCAAAAAAAACTAATTATGTGCAATATGGAAAAATAAGTGAACAGGACGACCTAAATCCCACCATGGAGGGCAAACAACTTGAAAGAGTACAGTGTGCAAAATTCCTGGGTATGCACATTGATGAGAAGATTAATTGGAAAGACCATGTGGTGAACGTAGCACTAAAACTAAATTCAGCATGTTTTGTGCTTAGAATAATTTCAAGAGTTTGTAGTAATGACTGTACCAGATTAGTATATTTTGGCTATTTTCAGTCCATTGCATCCTATGGGATAGTATTATGGGGAAAAACAAATTGTCGTCTAAATGAGATTTTCAAATTGCAAAACATGCTATTCGGATAATGACCCACAGCCCACCTCAAACACATTGTAGGCCCCTTTTTAAAGCATTGAAAATTTTAACAATTCCATCATTATACATTCTGAAATGTCTGTTGGTGATCAAAAGAAATCAGGACAAAATGAAAACCAATACAGACTTCCATAATTACGATACACGGCAATGTAAAGATCTCCACATACAAGCTGTAACAAGGACCTGAAGCCAGAAACATGTATGTAATCAAGGCATCAAACTTTTTAATGCACTACCAAAACATATCAAAGAGCTGGAAAATGAGGATAAATTTAAAACTGTTCTAAAGAACCACATGCTTGACAAATGCTATTACAACATAAGTGAAAATCTCTGCGCAACTGTATAAAATATATGTTTAAGTTAATGTGACAAATGAAATTACATCAGTGCATAATAAATTATGTTATAAAAACACTTATTAGTTGTATATTGTATTAAACATAAGATAGATTAGTATGAATTCAGCACAGATACAAATTTTGTAAAGATATTATATAGTTGTTAAAATGTACCCTGACAAATCCTATATCACAAATGTGATCATTGGGATGATAATAAATAAATAAATAAATAAATAAATAAACTTTTACTTAATGGTTTCTGAAGTCTACACCCTGCTAGGTTTGTAAGTTATTTAGTTGTGCATCATGGTCAGATAAACCATTTACCACAGGGATAGCATGTGTGTGTTCTACATCCTCTTGCTGTACAAATACATTATCTATTAGAGTACTACTGTCCTGAGCTATACGTGTACAGAAATTGATCACTGATTCTAAGTTACATGTTGTTAACAACACTTCTAGTTCACTTTTCCTATCAGAATTGCTTAGAAAGTTAACACTGAAATCACCACAGATTAATAACTTCTTCTTTTTGTCTGACGGTCAGCATAATAGGGAGTCAAACTTTTTTATGAGTAGCCCACAACTGCTACAGCTTGAGTTGTTAATACATTGTCATGACATGTGACCAAAGCAACTGCATTTGAAACCTCACACAGGAGGCAGTATAAAATAGTATGATGTTACCATAATAGACTAATTTTCATCTGTTCTGGGAATGAATCATCTCTGATGCCCAGAATGAATGCTCCAGTGTCTGTCCTGCTATCTCCAGGCCTTGTTGGATATGGCAAATGAAGTGAATTCCCTATATTTCTAAACTGGCCTGCAATTCTTTGTCTGCTTGCAATGTAGGGACACAATGTAAAAATTATTGTTTACATTATGTTGAGGCTCTTAGCAGACGTATCTGTGACTGGGATAACACCAAGTTTGTTACAAGGGATTGGGCTGCAAAAGAGTTTTGATTAATATACATCAGATTCTCATTTTACCTATTTGTTCTGAAAATCAGAATGATTTTGCATTCAGGAAGGATTTATCATCTGCTCTGGTACAGAACAAGTATTGTGGTGATCATGTCCCATACAGTAGCGAAGAAAGGAAATACCTTGGGACTGTATATCTCTGCAGCAATGCTATCTGCTCTGCCAGGTAAGATTTCTGAGACTGTTTGGTCATCATCTTAGGATAGTTTAGTTCTCTTATTGGGTGTTGTCCACATTGGTGTCACTCAATTGGAACAGGGGCTCTTTGCAAGGGCACTAAACAGGCACAGCACCTGCAACTGCTGCAGGGAGTCTCCAAGTCTCAGACTCCATGAACACAAAATCCATGGTGTTTACAGGATGTACACAGCTCGGGCACCAACAGTATGATTTCTGCTTGGTCAGGGGGCTAAAGTCATGCAGATACTTGAAGTCTCCCCACAATGGATTGGATAATGTGTTGGGTTATGGGCATTTGCATATACCGCACACAGTACATTAATTATGTGGCATTGCATATCTGGTGGAACATGTACCACATCGGACAACCTACTCAACAAAGAAAAGTATTTTGAAAAACGAAGGGTCAAATAGGGTAACGGGGACCATACGTGATTAGCAAGACATAATGGTATACGAGGGTTATCCAGAAAGTAAAAGACGTTTTGAAATTAAAAAATTAACAAAAAGAAATTATTGTATACATTTTAAAGGTACACCTTAAGCCGTTTACCTACCCAACTGGCATTCAAATTGAGGCACTTATTACATCATCACTCACATTATGCAATACCATCTCCGTAGAAATGTGCCACCAGCAATTGCAACAATTGGTTTATACTGGTGTGCCATTTGTCATCAGTGTCAAAGCATTGAGTAACAAGCCATGTGTCCATTGCTGGGAAGAGCAGTTGTTGCTCATCACCAAATCCTGGTGACTCTACAGAAGCGAGCCATGGATCACTTACAAACAAGAAGAAAGTCTGAGCCACAGAGGTGAAATGAGATTTCATAGGACTATGAAATGTTGTACAGAAGCAGAAATATTACGAAACAGCAATGTTAGCAAGTGACGAAACACATTTAATGTAAGAAGCAAAAATGAAGACACCAGAAGATAATGGATTGACCATCTCAACAGAATGAGCTATGACAAACTACCTTAAAAGTCAGAAATTATAATATAGTAGGCTGACGATGTCTGGGAAGGGAAAGGAAGAGATGGGCACCGTAACAGGCAAACGCTTAGTACTTGAAGTGCACAAGGGAAAAAAGAAAACTTGGCATTACACCGGCAATTTCTGTCATTTAGTAAGTTGAGTTTTTTTGCCTTCACATGCAATTAGTTTCATACTGAAAACCATTTCCTAGCACTTGGTTATCTTTCCTTAGTAACATCTCATCTGTCTCAATATTTATTTTTCACTGCAGTTTTTGAAGAAATGTAGTTGACTGCCATTAGAAGGTAGTTCAGGCATTAATAAAAATGTTTTGATGCAACACTTTCTTGAAAGTCACACTTTTCATAATAATTTTATAATACGAGACCCTTCCCCCCACCCCCCTGGCCTGTTACCTGGAACATTGAAGGTAGACTAGACTAGAATAACTAATAACAATTAGCATGGAAATGAAACTAAACAACAAAATACCACAGCCCTTTTACTGGGTAGGAGTGGGGGTGGGGGTAGACAGACAGACAGACAGAGAGAGAGAGAGAGAGAGAGAGAGAGAGATATCAGGAGTGGGAGGAGGAAGGAAAGAAGGTTGTAAATATCTATACTACTCAACAGCTCTCCTACATTATTTTCAACACTGGTTTTGTGTCATACCATTGTTCATCTTCCAGGCAAGATTTTTTTTCATAATATTAGTAATCATTCAAATTTATTTACTGAAACTTTTAAAATTTGTCCAGGGCTATAAATGCGTTTTAAGTGCTTTACCTTTTCCATTGTAAAGTGTACACCCCAAGAGCAACTGGCTGCTCAGCTGCCTGGTTTATACACACACAATAGGCTTCAGCACCAATTTCACCATCTTTAAGACACACAGAATGCAACTGTGATTTCATTGTGGCATCCACAGAGCTAGCCTGCTGGGACTAACAAGATAAAACCATTGGAACATTAACCAAATGCATTATCATGAGACTATAATCACATAACACTTTATACAACCATGTATAAAAATCAACTAAATGTAGTTAATTAAGTAAACATTATGTACAGTGTGCCAGAAAATTAATTTACCAATGTTACAAAGGCACAAAAAATATAGTTTAAGACTAAAATGATGCAGCAGTGTTCCTGTCTAGGTATCAGATCATATAAACTAGACAACACAAAAAAAGGAGAGCCCAAGCTTGCACAGTTAAAAGTAATCACTGGATTTGTGTTGTATTACACTTCACAAAGTGGACATCGTCGACATTCGAGAAATGTTCAAAACAAACAAGTAACTTGGACCATGAACAGAGAATGAAAAATGGTGCACTGCAGTGATCATGAAGGTTCACATCATCAAGACCGAATGCAAACTCCTTGCGAGTTAAGAAACTGTGCACGATGTTTAGCTAGGTATGCACTCTTAAAGAATGCATACAGAATCATATTGATGAGAACTGATGGAATGTGATGTCATGCAATCAAATGTGAAATAGTCTCCTGGGAGCTTATACAAAAACCAGCTATAATTTAACGCACATCTGTAGATACTGTGATAACACACACATCCAGAGGCTGAATTTGTCCAGTGGTTCCCGGTGGTATGAATTACAATCTCACACATTTTTCAAAGGGATAGTTTGCTCTAAAGGTACAATTTTTATACACAAACCAGGTGTAAAGCAAAAGCAGGTTATTTTGCCCAGATACTGGCCAAAAAGAGTGCTCACACCACTGCTGTAGTTCTCTAATGCCCATTTCCCCCACTCTTGCTTGCTGTGATGGTGGTGGTGGTGGTTGTTAGTGTTTAACGTCCCATCGACAACGAGGTCATTAGAGACGGAGCGCAAGCTCGAGTTAGAGAAGGATTGGGAAGGAAATTGGCCGTGCCCTTTCAAAGGAACCATCTCGGCATTCGCCTGAAACGATTTAGGGAAATCACGGAAAACCTAAGTCAGGATGGCCGGAGACTGGATTGAACCGTCGTCCTCCCGAATGCGAGTCCAGTGTGCTAACCACTGCGCCACCTCGCTCGGTGCTTGCTGTGATGGAAATATTCCCTGTTGACCTTTCAAGATCACACACACAAGATCATAGGGACAGAGCACAATAAATAACTTTCCAGCCAACTTACCATCCAGATTAACAGTTGGCATACTTGTATATGAATATGTTATCGCATTGATGTTACTTGATCTTGATACAACTGTCTTTCTACCTCTAATTTCCTGGGTTCAAACCCCAATTGATCTGAGCTGAAAACAAATTCCTTACTGAATTATGGGGTCCATTTATTTATCTCAGCTACAAATTCTTAGGATGATTCAGCAGTTGCTGTTTGAAATTTCATTATCTTACATCTTCCGATTCTGTAAGACTGTTTGAAATTATGCAACCATTCACTGCTTCCCTTGATATCACTGTAATCTATGTCACTTGCAATTTGATGTGCATGGTCATTATGACGTACATCCTGTACACTGTATTGAGCATCCCTGAAACGCACAAACATCAGTTTTTGTAACAAGTGTGTCTTGTCCTCCCTTGAATGTTTGTAGTTTTTCTTATGCACTACATGGTCATATTGCTACAGACTTATTTGGAATCTGTTCATAACTGCTTTTTAGTAAGCTGTGGATGATTTTCCATGTTCGTAATTACATATAGTACCGACTCCTTGGACAAAAAAATGTTCAAACGTGTGTGAAATCTTATGGGACTTAACTGCTAAGGTCATCAGTCCCTAAGCTTACACACTATTTAACCTAAATTATCCTAAGGACAAACACACACACACACCCATGCCCGAGGGAGGACTCGAACCTCCGCTGGGACCAGCCACACAGTCCATGACTGCAGCGCCTTAGACCGCTCGGCTAATCCCGCACGGCCTCTCCTTGGACCACAATTGCCCTTCACAACGTGTCACTGGAGACAGGATTTGTGGCTCCTTGTTCAAAAATGATAGCTCGACACAAGTTTCAATATCACTTTCACTGGGTAAGCCGATATTGTCACCATTGTACTCTTCATGTACATTTGTCCACACAGTTGAATGTATATGACTCCACACAGTCCACTGACTCACCTTGCAGAAATGCTAATATTTCATCTGCCACTTCTTTCCTTGGGTTCCTTTCTGACAAAAGCCAACTTCGGCAACTGCTGTTGTGGATATTACGCATTGTTTGCTTTGTTTATCATTGCCATTGCTCAGCTTTGTATCAACACCACTAGACCTGTAGCACTGTTGCAAATTACTCATCGACTAAACAGTTCAATCACGCTCTGTAGCCTCATGCTGTGCTCACCACTGGATATCTCCAGTCTGCCACCTGTTGCTGTTAGCAGACAATATTGCGGTAGCAAAATGTGGGGAAAGGGGGGGGGGGGGGGGGCGGCATCAGGGCATCAAACATCGTAAATGTCACTGGTCTTTTTCGACCTCATGCTTAAGGTGTTCCTTGTGAGTGAATGGGAATGTGGTAGATCTGGTAGGTACAACAACTCTAAGAGAGATAGTTGGTTCTCATTTGCCAACCGAAGACCTAAGTTGTAAGCAATTTTAAGTGACACTCAATGAGAACATCGTTGTTGCATGTAAAACATGGTATGTGGAGTGCTGTATTCATGTTAGCTGATAGCTCCATGATAAAATGGCAGCTCTATCTCTAATCACTAATGGCAACTTTGTCATGCTGTGTGCTTGTAAACAGCAGTAAGTGCAAAAATAGTTGCTAGTAGTAATAACAAGCACAATTTTTGTGCGAAAAAATGCTATTAAACAGAGAACCGACTCGTGGAGATAACATCTTGGACCTACTGATAACAAACAGACCCGAACTTTTCGACTCTGTATGTGCAGAACAGGCAATCAGTGATCATAAGGCCGTTGCAGCATCCCTGAATATGGAAGTTAATAGGAATATAAAAAAAGGGAGGAAGGTTTATCTGTTTAGCAAGAGTAATAGAAGGCAGATTTCAGACTACCTAACAGATCAAAACGAAAATTTCTGTTCCGACACTGACAATGTTGAGTATTTATGGAAAAAGTTCAAGGCAATCGTAAAATGCGTTTTAGACAGGTACGTACCGAGTAAAACTGTGAGGGACGGGAAAAACCCACCGTGGTACAACAACAAAGTTAGGAAACTACTGCGAAAGCAAAGAGAGCTTCACTCCAAGTTTAAACGCAGCCAAAACCTCTCAGACAAATAGAAGCTAAACGATGTCAAAGTTAGCGTAAGGAGGGCTATGCGTGAAGCGTTCAGTGAATTCGAAAGTAAAATTCTATGTACCGACTTGACAGAAAATCCTAGGAAGTTCTGGTCTTATGTTAAATCAGTAAGTGGCTCGAAACAGCATATCCAGACACTCCGGGATGATGATGGCATTGAAACAGAGGATAACACACGTAAAGCTGAAATACTAAACACCTTTTTCCAAAGCTGTTTCACAGAGGAAGACCGCACTGCAGTTCCTTCTCTAAATCCTCGCACAAACGAAAAAATGGCTGACATCGAAATAAGTGTGCAAGGAATAGAAAAGCAACTGGAATCACTCAACAGAGGAAAGTCCACTGGACCTGACGGGATACCAATTCGACTCTACACAGAGTATGGGAAAGAACTTGCCCCCCTTCTAACAGCCGTGTACCGCAAGTCTCTAGAGGAACAGAGGGTTCCAAATGATTGGAAAAGAGCACAGGTAGTCCCAGTCTTCAAGAAGGGTCGTCGAGCAGATGCGCAAAACTATAGACCTATATCTCTGACGTCAATCTCTTGTAGAATTTTAGAACATGTTTTTTGCTCGAGTATCATGTCGTTTTTGGAAACCCAGAATCTACTATGTAGGAATCAACATGGATTCTGGAAACAGCGATCGTGTGAGACCCAACTCGCTTTACTTGTTCATGAGACCCAGAAAATATTAGATACAGGCTCCCAAGTAGATGCTATTTTTCTTGACTTCCGGAAGGCGTTCGATACAGTTCCGCACTGTCGCCTGATAAAGTAAGAGCCTACGGAATATCAGACCAGCTGTGTGGCTGGATTGAAGAGTTTTTAACAAACAGAACACAGCATGTTGTTATCAATGGAGAGACATCTACAGACGTTAAAGTAACCTCTGGCGTGCCACAGGGGAGTGTTATGGGACCATTGCTTTTCACAATATATATATAAATGACCTAGTAGATAGTGTCGGAAGTTCCACACGGCTTTTCGCGGATGATGCTGTAGTATACAGAGAAGTTGCAGCATTAGAAAATTGTAGCGAAATGCAGGAAGATCTGCAGCGGATAGGCACTTGGTGCAGGGAGTGGCAACTGTCCCTTAACATAGATAAATGTAATGTATTGCAAATACATAGAAAGAAGGATCCTTTATTGTATGATTATATGATAGCGGAACAAACACTGGTAGCAGTTACTTCTGTAAAATATCTGGGAGTATGCGTGCGGAACGATCTGAAGTGCAATGATCATATAAAATTAATTGTCGGTAAGGCGGGTACCAGGTTGAGATTCATTGGGAGAGTCCTTAGAAAATGTAGTCCATCAACAAAGGAGGTGGCTTATAAAACAGTCGTTCGACCTATACTTGAGTATTGCTCATCAGTGTGGGATCCGTACCATATCGGGTTGACGGAGGAGATAGAGAAGATCTAAAGAAGAGCATCACGTTTCGTCACAGGGTTATTTGGTAAGCGTGATAGCGTTACGGAGATGTTTAATAAACTCAAGTGGCAGACTCTGCAAGAGAGGCACTCTGCATCGCGGTGTAGCTAGCTCGCCAGGTTTTGAGAGGGTACGTTTCTGGATGAGGTATCGAATATATTGCTTCCCCCCCCTACTTATACCTCCCGAGGAGATCACGAATGTAAAATTAGAGAGATTAGAGCACGCACGGAGGCTTTCAGACAGTCGTTCTTCCCGCGAACCATACGCGACTGGAACAGGAAAGGGAGGTAATGACAGTGGCACGTAAAGTGCCCTCCGCCACACACCGTTGGGTGGCTTGCGGAGTATAAATGTAGATGTAGATGTAGATTTCAGGGAAAATTTGTACAAATCTGAGGATGGTGTGGATAACTATGACTCTGATTAAGATCCTGAATATGTTCCTGAATGTAAAAGTGCTTCAAAAGTAGTTGCTAATCGGATATGTGTGACTAACTGTTTATGCATGTTAACAATGTTAAGTTGTGCTCCTTACCATCATTTACATGAATTTTCATTGTGAGATTAAATAGTTCAGCAGCATTTCACTGTAATATTGATACACATACAAAATAATACCTCACTCTCAAAGGAAATCAATACAGGCCCCTTGACGTAAGGAAAATGGGTACCATGATTATTTCTTTGCCTGAACAACATAGCTGGTTAACATGGAAGACAATTCATACACTGTTGGCATTTGTATATGTTGCCATGACATTGGGATACAAACTGACTACAGAAGAAATATAGTTTTTCCCAAAAGGTAAGAATCATGTTAGTTTGCTCAGTTGGAATAATTGCCACAACATTATTCTGAACACAGATCAATCAAATATAAATCTCCCACATGATCAAATGGAACTACAAGTATTAAATACATTTTAAGACTGTTAATGGTGGAAAGAGTAAAGGCAACAAATTTGAGATGTTGAGTCCTCAATAGGCACATAAGCAAAACTCAGAAATTTCCTGAGTTTTTTGGACAAATCATTCTTCTGAGCTAACAGAAAAGAGAGTGCCTGAAAAAATAGTGAAGTATCCAGAAGCGGAGGAGGAAACGGAAATACAACATCACAGATTGAGAGATTATGTGATTTTATTTGAGTGCTAACAATACTGAGCCAAATTTACAAAGAACAAGGGCATTATGAGCCCACTTATCAGTAGGACGAAGCATTCCCTCCTGCCCAGATGCATGCAGTGATTCAGTTCAACATCATAAAACCAATTTATCCTCTACCAAGGCAAGCTAGTCAACATCTATTGCAACTGGTCTTTGATATCCTGGCTACTGGCATTGAGGTGGAGTTGACTCTGAACTGATCTAACACGTGTTCTACTGAGGACAGATATGGGGTTCTTGCTGGCCAAAGGAACACCTCCACACCATGCACACAGTCCATACACACGTACACCATATGTGCACGTGCGTCATCCTGTTGAAAAAAGGGCAGGATACTGTCAAATTATGACGTACTGTTGTGCCATCAGAGTTCCCTCTATGACTACAAGTTGTGAGTCATACGCAATGGCTCCCCACACCATGATACCATAAGGAACATAACTATATCTCTCCAAAACATTGGAAGAAAGTGACATCTCCTCAGGTCACCATCATACCCACCAACGATGGTATCAGGTAGTCCACAACTGTAGTTCACCACTGAATGCAATGTGATACCATTCACCACTAGTCCGTGTTTCCCAATCATGGTACCAATCCAAACATGTTGCTGGTAGTCCATTACATGTTCTCATATAGCACTGGTGTGAAGGGGTTACAATGTGCTTGGTGCACAATATGGCAATCATCCGTTGTGGTTGTCAGATGTGGTTGACCAGAAAATAGATGACGAGCCTGGCACAAATTTTCACTTGTTGCCCTTCATTCAATTTATTTTGATGCCTAATTACAGCTAATATTGTAATTTCACAATTTTATGTAAATATACAGCTTCTGGATGCTTCACAGTTGTTTCAGGCACTCTCTTTTTCTGTTAGCTCAGAAGAATGATTTGTCCAAAAAACTCAGGAAATTTCTGAGTTTTGCTTATGTGCCTATTGAGGTCTCAACATCTCAAATTTGTTGCCTTTACTCTTTCCACCATTAACAGTCTTAAAATGTATTTAATACTTTTAGTTCCATTTGATCATAAATGGTGTCTGTTCTTGTAGACTTGTCTGAAAGGACAGACACCTTACCCATAAATCATACTTACATGACCACCTTCATGTTCCCATGTAATCCAATGTTGGGCCACTTATCTGAATGCTCCACAAATCTGGATACTGCACAGTGGACACCCTCAGTGAAATGCTTTACAAAACGTGTCAGGTGCTGATAACACTATCATCATCTCTGAGTCCTTAGCAGTGACCATTTAATATCTAACATTGTGCCCACCCATTTTATATAACCCACAACACCCCATAACAACACAAACACACTATGGCTGCCATTTTACCTGCCACAGAGAATTGCAACTCTATCATTTACACAACAAAATTGAAATTCCAACAGTAGCCACGATCGGGTATAAAAATAAATTCAACGGCGACAAGTGAAAATTTGTCCTGAATCAAGACTCGAATCCAGATTCCCCACTTTACTTAAACGGTCGTCTTAATGACATCTGCTATCTGAGCGCTCTTCCTGTCCAACCCAAACTGCCAACTTGTCACACACTACATATGTGCTGATTGCCACAATAGGTCGGACAAAGAGTGCATCTGCACTGAACGATCATTAATTGCCATCAAGGCACATATAAAGCATGGGGTTGCAATCAATGGGGGTAATGGACAGGTGAAGCTACACACGTAGTGCGCAACACGTTGGGAATCTGGGTTGGTAGGAAGCGTGCTCGGATAGCCGAAGTGGTTAAAGCCACAGCTCTTGTAAAGCAGGAAATCTGGGTTTGAGCCCAGGTCTGCCACAAATCTTCCCTTATAGCCACTGAATTAATTTTGATGCCCGATTGTGGCTAATGCCAAAGTTTCAATTTTGTCATACTGTATACAGCTGTGGGATCATGAAAGAACTTTCAGACATGCTCGAAAGACATATAAATATATGCGTCTTGACAGCAATTAATAACCACTCAGTGCAGATACACACTCCATCCGACCTCCTCCAGAATCAGCATGAGGCTGCGGTCAATGATGGTAATGGGCAGGGGGTACTACGTATGCAGTGTGCGACAAGTTGGGAATTTTGAATAAACAGGAAGCGAGCTCACGTAGCCAAAGTAGTTAAGGTGACTGCTCGCATAAATTGGGAAATCGATATTCTTGGTCTGGTCTGGCAAAAATTTTCACTTATCACCACTGAATTTATTTTGATGCCCGATTATGGATAATGTCAGAATTTAAATTCTGTGATGTACACATACAGCTGCGATACCATGAACAGTGTTGGTTCTTTTGGACATGACTGTCAATGATGTATACACCTACATCCAGCTGTGTCTTATGGGTGTTCCACTTTTTTTATTTTTTCAGGCAATGTACACACACACACACACACACACACACACACACACACACACACACACACACACACACCTGCATGGCTTCATTATCCCGGCACTGTATGGTGGGTTGTGCCAGTGGAATGGGTGAGGGGAGACAGCAGGTAAGAAATTGCAGGGAGTGGTGAGGAAGAGAGGGTCTGCAGGAGGAGGTGGAAGGTATCAATGATCGAATGATAAAAGCCAGAGTACGGGTGAAAGGAAAAAGCATTGAAATCATCCAAGCATATGCCCCACAGGTGGGGTGTACAAAAAAGGAGAAGGAGGAATTTGAAGATTACATGCAAAAGCAGCTAAATGGAGGAAATCAGATTATAATAGGGGACCTCAATGCACATGTTGGCACAGACAGGAAAGGATTCGAGGAGATAATGGGACCAGAGGGCTGGGGGAACCGAAATAGAGAAGGAAAATTGTTGCTGGAATTCTGCAAGAGCAATGGGCTGGCGATCGCAAATTCCTGGTACAAGAAGAGAAGTAGTCACAAAATAACTTGGTACAGTGGGGACTGGTCCCAAACTTCAGTAGTAGACTATGTACTAGTGGATAGGCAGATGATGAGCAGCCTCACAGATGTTAAGGTCATTCCATCTGAGGCCTTAGACAGTGACCATCGGCTGTTGGTAGCCACCCTGAGAGAGAAAAAAGATAGGAGGGCAACAGATATACAGGAGAAAAGGTTGAAGACATGGATTGCTGAAAGAGGATGAACGGAGGACCCAGTACCAGACACTGATCAGGAAGAAGCTGCCAAAGGAAGATCAGAGAACAGTGGAAGAAGAATGGGGAGATTTTAAGAGGGCTCTAGTTGAGGCAGCTGAGACTGTGTGCGGAAGAACTAGCACAAAGAGGAGAAGTAGGGAAACCCCATGGTGGAACAACATATGTAAAGAGGCAGTACTTCGAAAGAACAAAGCCTTCAGAGAATGGTTCCAGACCCGAACAGAGGAAGCTAGGGTAAAATATAAGGAAAGCAAGAAAGTGGCACAGACCATAGTAAGGGCGGAGAAGAAGAAGTGGATGGAAAAATGGACAAGAATGTTAGAAGAGGACAGTGAAGGGTACAAAAAAGTACTTTACACCATGGTAAGAAATAAGAGGAACGACAGAAGCGAGTGCCTGAGGATCATGGATAATAATGGAAGAGTTGTGGAGGAAATGCATGAGCTCAAAAAGATTTGGAAGGAGTACTTTGAAGATCTGTTGAATGCCGCCAAGCGGGTAACTAACAGCGATGGAGAGCCTAAGGCAGCAGACGATTATAATAGTGGGGAAATTGATGATCTAACTTGGAATGAAGTGGAAGAAGCCATAAAGAGGATGAAAGGGGGCAAAGCACCAGGTTGGGACGAAGTAACAGTGGATATGATACGAGCAGCAGGAGAAGTAGGAACCCAGTGGCTATACAGAGTGCTGAGGGTGGTGTCGAAGGAGAACAGAATTCCTGAGGATTGGAAGAAAGGAATTATAGTCCCGATCTTCAAGAAAGGGAATAAAAGGAGATGTGAGAACTACAGAGGAATCACCCTGCTATGCAACTGTGGAAAAATCTATGAAAAGATCCTGGAGAAGAGAATAAGAAGCAGTATTGAAAGTAGACTGCAAGAGGAGCAGTACGGTTTCATACCGGGAAGATCAACAACGGACCTCATATTTGCGGTAAGGCAACTGCAGGAAAGGCACTATGAGTACGGGAAGGACTTAATCAAGGCCTTTTTAGATATTGAGAAGGCGTATGACAGTATCTGTAGGGACAAGCTCTGGGATGTGCTGAACGCAAAGGGGATAGATGAAGAGATAACACGAAAAGTCAGAAAAATGTATGAGGGAAGTGAGAGTTGTGTGAAAGTGGGGAGGGAACGTACTGCATGGTTCAAGCTGGAAAATGGGCTGCGACAGGGAAGTGCACTTTCGCCTTTATTGTTTATTATTGTTATGGATGAAATCCTACAGCAAGTATCAGATGCAATTGGAGATCATAAAATGAAAGCAGTGCTTTTTGCCGATGACCTGATGTTATGGGGAAATTGTGAGAAGGAGGTGCAAGAGCAGTTAAATGCATGGGAGGCAACGGTAGCACAATATGGAATGCATTTCTCTGCAAAGAAAAGTGAAATAATTGTCACAACAAGGAAGAAGAATAGGCCAAATGTGGATATAACTTGTGGAGGGGAAAAACTACAAGTGGTAGGGAACTTCAAGTACCTGGGAAGCATGATTGAAAGTAAGGGGGGAAACGCAATGGAAATAAATGAAAGGTGCAGAAAAGCAGGGCAGTTCTACAAATGCATTAGGGGGCTTATTTGGAGCAAGGAGGTGCCACAGAAATCCAAGGGAATTATATACCGAACCTACTTTGTCCCCATATTGGCATACGGAAGTGAGACATGGGTAATGCACAAAAGCGACAAAAGTAGAATACAGGCTAGTGAAATGAAGTTCCAGAGGAGCAGGTTGGGTGTAACAAGACGAGACAGATTGCGAAATGTGTATGTGAGGGAAAGACTAAAGGAGGAACCAGTACAGGACAGGATAGAAAAAAAATCAAGACTGCAGTGGTATGGACACATGAAGAGAATGGACGAGGGAAGAATTCCAAAGAGGATGTTTGATCTGCAACTGGAGGGGAAGAGGCCCAGAGGAAGACCAAGAGATAGATGGGTGAAGGGAGTGAAGGAATGTGTGATGAGAAGAGGAGAGAACTGGACGAAGGTGGAAGAGGGGGAATGGTGGAAAGACAGAACACGATGGAGAGGCTTGTGTTCCCGACAGACCCAGCCAGTGGCTGGAAACTGTCCAAGATGATGATGATGTTGGGGAAGGTTGGCTGAAGCTGGGAAGGCCAGGCAGCAATTGCACAGGATGTGAATGTGGTGCTGCTGAATTCTCACTGATGCTGGCAGGGGAGATGTGCAAAGTGCACACTGACATGTCACATGTAGGAGTGGATTGGAAGGGAGAAATAGAAGCAAGGAAATGGATGACTGCAAAGAGGAGAATCTGAGAGCAGGATGAGTGAACGAGGATTAAGGGAGCTGCGATAGAGATAGACATTGGACAGGTAACTAGCAAAAATTGAGGCCAGGATAATTATGGGACCAAAGGATGTATTGTAAGGACAATTCCCATCTGCTGATTCAGAGATGCTGATATTAGGAGATAGGATGGAGATCCCAAGTGTTGTGAAGCTGCCATTCAAGTTAAATATGGTACACTCAGTAGCATGTTCTGTCAATAGGTGGTCAACTCTGTTCTTGACTATTGTTTGTCAGTAGCCATTCATTTCAGAGGACAATGTGTTGGTGGTCATGCTCTCATAAAATACTGTGCAGAACTTTTAGTGCAGCTAATATATGACATCATTACTTTCGCACATGGCTCTGACCCTGAGGTATAGAATACGCTGGCATCAGAACTGGTTTGGCTGAATTGTGTGGGAGCAATAGATAGGTCTTACAACTGTGCCTTCCGCAGGTGCCTAGCCCAATGACATGGGGTTGGGAGTAGGTGTGTTGAAAGGATGAAATACGATATTTCACAGATTGTTTGTGTGCCGCAGTACCAGTCTGGGAGGGGTGAGGAGGATTAAGGGTAAGATGTTTCTCATTTCTGACCGTATCAATAAGTGGCTGAAGCCCTATGGAAGAGTAAAGTTAAGTTGTTCCAGTCCAGGGTGCTATGAGAGGGATGCTCCTTTGCAGCTGATTTGTGTTGGTGGACGGAGGATTAGGGATATACTCATATGTAGAAGCAATGCAAGAGGTATGTATATGTAGTAGGTTTGGATGGTAATGCCTGTTTGTAAAGGCTTTAGTAAGACTATTAGCATACTGGGCAAGGGATTGGTCATTACCGCAGATGTGCAGTCCTTGAGTGTCTAGACTGTATGAGAGGGCCTCTTTAGTGTGAAAAGATTAGCAGGTATCACATTGCTGGTATTGTTGATGGTTAGTGGGCTTGATATGGACAGAGGTTTTGATCGATGCATCAGAGATGTGGAGGTCTACATCCATGAAAGTGGCATGATGGGCTGAGTAGGACCTAGTCCATTGGATGTGACAAGGTGTCGAGGCTGTGGAGGAATGAGGGTAGAGTGTCTTTGCTCTGGGTCCAGCTCATGAAGGTATCATCAATGCTGGACAAGCAGTTTGGTGTCTAGGAATGGTTTCCTCTAGATATCTCGTGGCCAATGAGAAGTATTTATGGGTAATGATGCAGAGTGTCAGGTGCATAAGAAATGAGGTGACAAGTCTGGTGTTCGTTAAGTGTTGAGAATTATAGTTTTTGAGAGAGGCGATGTCGTGAGCATGGGGATGCTGAAGTACTGTAAGGTGGTGTCAACAGTGATGAATAGGAATCCACGTGGTAATGGAAAGGGGGGGGGGGTTGGGTTGTTGAAAGACTTTGAAGTGGCTTACCACTTATAAGCCCTTGTTTTACTCACAGTAGACAAAAAAATTAACATTTCTACAAATCTGCTGGACTTCTTTTCCATTCTTACACCAAATTTTGACACGAATTATCTGATCCATTTTTATACAAAGTAAATAACTGCCTATACTACCAAAACACACACAATTTTTTTGATAGATGACAAGAGACAAAGTATCTAATATGGCTCCAGACATGTTTACCAATACAGCAAAGAAAAAAATTATGTAAACCACACTAATATGACAAGTGAAATTACAATATCCTATTACCTTCTGAACACAGCTCATATAATTAGATTTCTTCAATGGAAGAACATAGTTAACTTGCAAACAGCGGAGCTATTTTTGTGTTATATTTATGAAAACTATAATTTTCAAGTAGTGGTCAGTTCTAAAAAACAATTTCATATTAGAGTTACGGTGTTATATGTGTGTGCTTGATTTTTCAAACAGTTGGCTAAGTGAAGTTTGACAATTTACACCATATTTTCTTACAGCACATACCTATTCAATGAAACTTTACAAGTTCTAAACTTTTGCAAATTATTACTGATCTGAAACTACACTTATGTTGCTGCTACTTCTTCATTTTTTCCAATGTACTGAATAAAAAACACAACTAAAGTAGGAATGGTTTTGTTACTTACCAATTCTAATGAAGAGTCAACTATCTCCAGAGGGCATGGTGAGCTACAATTAACATGAGGCATTATCAAGAAAGGCTCCTTCGCAAATGTTTTGGTAACTGGTTCAAATTTCATGGAAAAGAATTTAGCATTCACATCAAATGGTTTCACGATTGGCAAAGTTAATGATACTTCCTTCAGGCAGGAGTTTTCAACTGGCGTAGAGTCTCTGAATAAAGTTAATGAGTAGGAAGCCTGCAACAGAATACACGAAATAACAATTTTTCCATTCTTTTGGTGTCAGATACCAATTTTACTAGCTTATGGTTCTCTGTCAACAGAAGAATTATATGCAAAATGAGGAATATTTTTAGAATGACACAACTCAGTCAAAACATTATGGCTTTATTGAATAGCCATAAAAAAGAGTAAATGATGATCATACATTTATAGTAAAATTGCGGTGTCCAGTTCTATGCCCTCTCATGTACAGAACTTTCTCTTCAGTTGCACCTTTTTCCATGTTTCGTAGTTCAAAATGAATGGGAAGTGACAGTAATTCACCTGCGACATTGTCACACATTTGTGCTGCAACAAAAGTCAGTGAAATTGAGATAATACTACCACAGAAAATAGTCATTTCATTTCTGAAAAATTTGACACACTGTCTAAATATAAAATATTAAAGATGATTCACTAGTGATCCAAAACCACAATCACAAATTTCTTTTAAAACTTCTGCAAATGAAAGAACTGCCCAGAAAATTCTGAAAGGTAAAATGCAACTTCTTTTTTGTTTTTAACTTGCCAAGTTTACATTGATTATTCTCTTTTTTGCAGTTGGTAAGTAGACTCCAGTGTAACACATACCATTCGACTACATAATTTAATGTAGTGTGTGTGTGTGTGTGTGTGTGTGTAAACCGGGGTTATATCCTCGGCTGTTCCTAACACTTTCCTGTCAATTGTCACTTCTTTCAGCTCTAGAAATGATCTATATATGAGAAAAATAGTGAGATGCAGTGCAGTTCAGAATCACTATTAAACTGTAGGTCTCTGATAAATGGTTGAGTCAGTCAGTTCAAGGCTCACAGGATGGCTAGGGCATAACAACTCCAATAGAACCAGGCCCAGCAAAGCAAACTGACTTTCAAAAAAACCTTCTAATCAATGATAGATTTACTGTAAGCTTATGAATGCCACACCTTGGCTGAGGAACAATATTATTTTGCACAGTTTAATCTCTCAAATGCAGTGGAATATGCTACATGTCTCTTTACACAGCTTTTATAATTATTATGATCATATTTATTTTTTTTACCGCTGTCCCTATCTGCTATCTGGGTTCTGTAATTCAGTATCTACTAGCCACTCTTCTTCTGACAATCATATTATTTACTGTTTTTACATGAAATGTTTCTCTAAATTCCACATGAGAGATATTACCTTTTGTATATTATTTTGGCCAGCAGCATGCTATAGTGCCTGATCCTTTTTTCTGACAAGATTTTCATCAGACTTCTGTTATGCAAAAAACTTACTTCAACCACTTCCTCAATTAAAAGGGTATTTACCCTTTTAGATTTAGCCTCTTAGATTTCTGACATTCACTTACTCTTGTTTATGTTTTCCCCTATGACACTGCTATGCCAGTTTAGTCCTGACAGCTTTGGAAAAATGACAGTTTTTCAGTTTTCAGACAACTTTATCTTTATGTGTCCGCAGCTCGTGGTCTTGCGGTAGCGTACTTGCTCCCCGCACCTGAGGTCCCGGGTTTGATTCCCGACAGGGTTAAGGAATTTTCCTGCCTCAAGATGATGACTCCTCCTCCTCCTCCTCCTCATCATCATCATCATCATCATCATCATCATCATCATCATCATCATCATCACGGTTGGAGGAAGGCAATGGCAAACCACCTCTGCTAGGACCTTGCCTAGTACGGTGGTGCGGGTCTCCCGCATCGTCCCCTACACTCCTCGGAGTATGGGACCTCACCATTATCTTTACGTGGCTATTCTGTACTTATTGGCATGAACACTGCTCATCTTTTCTGGAAGCTATTGACTAGCAGAATAAAGCATCATAAAATTCCCATAAATTTCTATTTGAATTTCAAAGCTAATGCAATAACTCCATGCTACACAAAAGAAAAAATTAAACTCCCAAAGTACAGAGAGGGGGAATATTATGAGATGAAAGACTGGGACCAGGATTACATACCACACATAGTACTAAAAGAAAATAAATTGTGTACAAGAGAAAAGGATTATATGACATCAGAGGATACAAAGACGAAAGTGACGTAAGGGCATTTAGATCAATTCAGATTTTTAAACAAAAAAAGTTGAAACAACAAAGAAAATTTCTGATGAAAGAAAAGCTTTTATTGTATAAAAACTTAGCCAGAAGAAAGGAGTTCTTCAATAGCACAATTGTGATTCTGACATACAACATTAAGTTTCTTAGTGGCATTTATGATTCTTTCTGCCTATAACAGCTTCACTGATATTTCACACTGCCCACCCTACAGTGGTTGTCCAAGTTTCTCTCTGTCACTTCTACCATCTTGAGCAATACTACAGGGTATTCTGTTGTTTCATCATTTATCTTAGTACTTCAATTATCGAGTCTTCTCACCTTAGCATGATTAATACCCATTACAGCCCATATTCTTGTAATTTGCTGCTTCTTGTATTAACAAAGCCTTTTGCTATTTCTTCTTTATAGATTCCAAGCAACATTCTATTGGTGGTTCAAGCATTAGTTATTATCCAATTCATGATGAATATTTATTTTGATGCCCTTCTAGTTCCTGTTTATGCAGTGTATCTGTATAAAGCTGCTTGACAAGTTCTGAGGTGTTGTCTGATGGTGTTATGAGAAACACACAATCTTTCAATGAGGTAGTTGCTCACCATCTTCAGTTGTAACTCTGGGGAAGTGCAGTGGCACCACAAGAAGACCCTACAGGGGATTTTGACACCCACAGGCTGTTCCAGTGAAATGTGCTGGGAGTCCAGCATGCTTGGTGTGGAAAAATCCCAGCTGCAAGCTACAGATCACAGCATGACCTTTTGTTGAATACTTTTGAACTCAATGGAACTTATCAGGAAGAACCCATCACATCTCCTCAAACATGTGCTCACCTTGACTAATTTTTATTCAATAACCAATATTTTGAATAAATTGGTAAGTTGATATGAATGGCCCTCTGTGTCTCATAGTATAGCTAACATTTTTATGGAAGACTTCAAGCATAAAGCACTTCAAACAGCATTTCCGAACCCCAAATGTTTTTGGAGAAATGTAGACAATCCCTTTGCGATGTGGCAAGATGAGTCCATAACACTACTTTCATCTTCAGAACACCTACACTCTCTCCATCCTAGCACTTGTTTGAGAAAAATGGAGACCTCCATTTTCTGGATTCATGGTTTGTAGAAAACAAGATAGCTCCTTGAGTCCTAGTGCATACTGTGAACCAACATACACTGACTTGTATTTACAAGCTACTAGATGTCATAACATATCCTAATGCAGCAATGTTTTAGGGACACTCATTCACAGAGTTATATCTGATACCGAGAGCTTGTCAACAGAGCATAGCCATCTCTGCTCTGTGTTTGTTCAGAATGGGTACTCTGAGAAGCAGGTTTGCCAAGCATTTTGACCATCAAACACTATTAGCAGCCATAAGTTATGGAGAACTCAACTAGGATGGTTTCCCTGCCCTATGTTGCCAGTGCATCCTTCAAGATTTTCAGGCTTTGCAAAAGCACCAGGCAATTGTCTTCTAACCTCTGGCCTATGGACAAACAATGCCATGTTCTGCAAAAGATGACCTCAGTATAGGAATATAAAAGATCCTGTGTCAGTGCATAAATTCTACACTGGTCAGATGAGCCCCACCATTAAAGACAGATGCAATGGACATAGACATCACATAAGATTAAGTCAGGCTGGAAAGACCCAGCTATTACTCGCCACTTTCTAGATAAAGGACATGGCACGAACTACACAGACACATAGATCCACTGCCCTGCAGAGTGAAAATTCAGTTGGAAAGATCATTTCATTCACCTCCATCTACAGATATTCCATCATAGGAAACAGTCAAAATTATGTGTATCAATTGACTAACTCAACAGGCACACAGGATTTCGGCTTCGAAAAGGCTGGGAACTCGCTTTGTTGGCACTAAAGTACCGGCAGCCACAGAGAAATGAATTCAATGAGACAACTCCAAAGAGGACTCAAAGCCAAGATAGACTGGATGAGTATCAGTCATTACCTGCATAATGGAATGTAGTCTAATTAAGTCGGGTGATGCTGAGGGAATTAGATTAGGAAATGAGGCACTTAAAGTAGTAAAGGAGATTTGCTATTTGGGGAGCAAAATAACTGATGATGGTCGAAGTAGAGAGGATATAAAATGTAGGCTGGCAATGGCAAGGAAAGTGTTTCTGAAGAAGAGAAATTTGTTAACATCGAGTATAGATTTAAGTGTCAGGAAGTCATTTCTGAAAGTATTCGTATGGAGTGTAGCCATGTATGGAAGTGAAACATGGACGATAAATAGTTTGGACAAGAAGAGAATAGAAGCTTTCGAAATGTGGTGCTACAGAAGAATGCTGAAGATTAGATGGGTAGATCACATAACTAATGAGGAAGTACTGAATAGGATTGGGGAGAAGAGAAGTTTGTGGCACAACTTGACCAGAAGAATGGATCGGTTGGTAGGACATGTTCTGAGGCATCAAGGGTTCACCAATTTAGTATTGGAGGGCAGCGTGGAGGGTAAAAATTGTAGAGGGAGACCAAGAGATGAATACACTAAGCAGATTCAGAAGGATGTAGGTTGCAGTAGGTACTGGGAGATGAAAAAGCTTGCACAGGATAGAGTAGCATGGAGAGCTGCATCAAACCAGTCTCAGGACTGAAGACCACAACAACAACAACAACCTGCATACATACGCTGGTTGGATCCAAATGTCATTTCCCCAGCAAGAGGCTCTGGATGTCAAAGTCCTTGTAACGATATTATAACCATGCACCCTGGCATCAACACCTTTCTAGCAAACTAATGTATAAACTGACAAGCCATTATATCTACCCCCCCCCCCCTCCCCCAAAAGTCAGAGCTGTAGATGACGAACAACTATCTCACCGATATATTGCTGAAGTTTCCATGACACCGTCTGACCATCTGACACAATGCCTGAGGACCTCTCAAGCAGTTATTATATCAGGAAAGCCTCGAACAGCACAATATGAAGAAGAAGAAGAAAAAAAAAAACTACTGACTCAGGATCTTGCTAAACTTACTGGCTCCTATTTCACCAAGCAATATTTTTCATTCATATGTAGACACACTTATTTCAGTTCGCTTTTAATATTGCACCATAGTTACGGAGCACAGAGTTACACACTGTACGTCAGAATCCCAATGCAGCAATGACAGTATGATACCTCAAGCTCTGCAAGTAACATTTCCCTATTTTTTGATAGATTAGTGGTACTTTATCCGAGTTTTAACTTTCCACCAAAGTATCTTCTGCCACACCACCATGGCTATTTTGTTGGTATAGTGTGCCACTAAGCAATGCTGATGTACAGCAATAACAATTTTGGACTCAGGAAAGAAAGCATGCAATATGCTTTTCAGTCACTGTAATGGGTATATATTTTCTGATGTATGTGGCATATGATGATTTGTGATGTACGTGAAAGATTAAGCAAGTGGTAATCAGAATGAATTTTGTCCCTACAAAGTTTTAAAAAAATACATGAATCTATATTAGTGGCATGAACTTATAACAAAAATGATAAGCAGATGTTTACATGCAGAAAAGTCATTGAAAAGAGTTAACACACAAATGAATGTTGCTTAGAGCCTTGTAAGTGCTACACCAGTCAACATTCATTTCATTCACATAAAACATGACACAGCACAACAAAGTGCTGGGAGAGAGATGCTTTTATATAATCTGTATATCATTTTAATGTGTGTAGCTATATGACTGTAGATTTGTAACTGAATCATTCTGTTTCCCTGGCAAATGCGATACCTCTCACTCTACAATCCTCTCGTCAAAATCTGACATTTTTGTAACTTTCACCAACATATGGAAAATGCTGACTGTATCTAATAGAACATGTATATCTAATAGAACATGTACAAGGGGGAAAATAAAAAATCTGAATTTTTCATTTTTATGGGATTGAAATTAAGTGTTTTATTTCTAATGACCCACAGTACTGTTCAAGTAACTGGAGTCTTCAGATAAGCACATGACGCACCTTAAGCTATTGAAGCTAATGTGGAAATTATGATGCCAGTTCTTTTGTATAATACCATTCCAGTAGTTGCTCCCTAGAGAGAATGGAGATGTATTTAAGGCATTAAACTCATTTGCACAAGCCAGTTTCAGTTCCAATACCAGAATTTTGATTCAGAGTTTCTGTGGCATCGATATACCATTTAGGATGAATACTTCACTCTTACGGATGCCAACTACTTCAAAGTACACAGGATAGTGTATCATTCTTATTGATGCAGCAATGGAATAATTGTGATTAGTCACTGAAACAGGTTAATTTGCACTGGTTCCCTTAATGCAGTGGCAGTCAACCTGATCCCTATTGCCCACTAGTGGATGTTCCAGCTTCCATGGAGGGCAGTAGGGGTTCTCAAAACATTTTCATTAGATTTTCATAAAATTTTGACATAAAAGATTTGGACAGTAATTATTATCATATGCTTTAACTTGCTGTAGCTCTGCTTTATAAAATTTGCAAAGCAAAGTTACTTCCCTACTTTATAAATCACATTTACTGAGGAATCAATGAGCGCGTAGAAAATTTTTTAACTAACAGAGATACAAGAGTGGGCAGCAGGTAAAAACGGTTGACTACCCCTGCTGTAATGCAGCAAAATGATGAATTGCTATCCTCTTTATTTGCCACTGAATAATTTAATGCTAGTTATAATTTGCACCTCACCTTCATAATGGAATCCTACAGTTTTTCTCCAAAACCACAAATGATATGCACTACATAAGATAACAGTGATATACAAAGATGCAAGTTATTACATGTTACCATTCCTGGGTGAACCTTAGTTTTACTCCTTTTTAATCCCATTTTACTTACTTGCTTGTTCAATGCTGGCATCATCAGTGCTTGTCTGGAGCATTACATCTATACCCACAACATTTAGCTTCTGCTCTTCGGTGTTGTTTATGACAATTTTAATTGGGTACCATTCACCAAGAAGTGCTGGTTCATCATGGATAACAGTAACATCTAGTTTCGAGTCACGCGGCACAATTACTGCAGATGTCAATGATCTGATGTTATCAAAGTCAGGCATACTCACAGGTGACGGTCTGTAAGGAAAAAAGAACTGGAGTTAGGGAAGTTCCAGCAGAGCTGAGATAAATGATCAATGCTTTCATCAATTTACATCTTATTAAAATGAGTAAGCAGAGAACAGTAAATACTAAACCTGCAATATACAGAGTCAGGCAGGGAGGTGTTACACTTTTCAAAACATTCTAACATATTTAATATTTTTAATAGATTTCAATTACTGTTTTCCTCAAAGACTACAAATACAATGCCATCGTCCAAGTGGCAGCCATTCTTGTTCAGGCATTGTTTCAGGAGTGTGGAATAACTGCCTATACACATTTCATGCAATGATATGAGGCGACCTGGAAAACGCTCCTTTAGAAAACCCATGGGTGGTCTCGAACTATGGGACGTAACCTCGTCCTGTTTAAACTAAATGTTATCAGGGTCAATCTGATATCTTCTCAACTCTGGCATAAAAAATTCTCGCATCATGCAACACAGTCAGTTGAAAGTCAGTATGTTAATTTTCTCACAAAAGTAGAGTCCAATGATAAACTGGTTGAATCCACACCACACTGTTACTTTCTCACTATGTAAGGGCCTCTCATGGAGTCCCCATGGATTATTTTCTGACCAATACCAGCAATTTTGTTTGTTCACAGCACCCAATAAGTGGAAATGAACCTCATCACTTATTTCCATAATACTGACTTTTCCAACGTTTCTAGTATTCTTTCTGCAGACATATGTCAACCATGCGTAGTCATTTTGCTTCAGTTGTTGAACAACCATGATTTTATAAGGATGAAAGTGGATGTCAAAGCACAAAAGTGGCAAAATGGCCAGTCTGAACTGTGCAAAGGTCAAGCGTGTCATACTGCTGAATACTGAGAGCTGGCCTCTATGGCTTGTCCAACTTTCTTGATGTTTTCTGCTGTTATAACTGTCCAAACACCTCCCTAAGCTGTTCCAGGTCTCACTGTGCCTCTCTCATTCTCAATTTGTTGATCCACTTGGCTTTTGTTGGAAGAGAAAGGGCAGCGCTGTGTCTACCAACACTGAGCTGATTGTGAACTCTTTGCTGTGTCTGCACTACCGAATGATCAGTCGCAACAAATGTTTTGTAAACAAGAAACATTGTTCAACTGACCAAGGCTCAATAGTTACTGAAATGGCAACTAATAATGAATGTAAATCAACCACTGTGCATGTGATACTTCCCCTACCACTTAAGTTATGGTGGGCTCTAAAACAACACCTCTTGTGGCGAAACAAGTGCTGTATCATTTGAGAGGTATGGAGGTGAGTGAGTGTGCCAGGACTTACCCCAGTTCACTGTTAGTAGCGCCGGGTCACCACAGCGCACCCATGCATTGCACACAAGTACTGCACCATAATTTAAGAATGAAATTAAAAGTTAAAGTTGCTTTTTGAAACTTTGTCAGCATGTGCTTTAGTATATTAACGTTTAAATAGTCAAATCTCAGATTGATTAGATGAATATTTTTCCATAATACATTGTGTAAAAAAAAGTGGTGCTAAATAATAAAGCTAGGAACCCAAAAATTGGTCATAATGTGCAGATGTATGTGAAAATTAACTGGTACAAGCCTTAACATGATTAAAGCAATATTTTGGTCAGAATCCACATTTTTAAGAAAAATTGAAGGTGCTAACTATTATAGACTTAGAAATATGAAAATTTGTATGAAGCTTCAGTGTAGTATAACAACATTAATTATATAACCCCACTGAGCTACCTCTAATAGTTTTCAAGTAATTTGCTGAAAACTAAATTTGGAACAAAAATGTCCTTATTTATAGTAGATTAAGTATCTGTTATAATAAAGGTAGAAAGTTTTGGCTATAGCACCTGATGAAACCTATTAAATAAAAGACTATAATAAGTTTCAAAGTCTGTATGTAAATAACAACAAATACAAGGTCTCTTAAAGTTGTACTTCAGAGGTCATGTTCTACCGTCAGTTCCATTCTAAAAATTCTGGAGGGCAAAGTATATAAATAAGTGAGCTAAAACTTTTTCTGTGACTTTATCCACCTCAACTACATTCATACAAAAATTATAAAATTCTAAATTAATTCAGGACATTGTTATAAAATATTATGGGTCTGAGAAAGCGGCCATTTAGAGGCTCCTACCGTGGGCATAGAGCGGATAACAGCAGGTGTTCCCTTGGCTGTCCACTGCGCCAGTATATAAATACAGCCCGAGAGGCACCTAGCCACAGTATGGTCCACATCAGTCAAACACAAGAGTATGCGATGTCTTGGATGACGTCACAGCCAGACCGCAACTAAACTCTTTTTTGGCACAAATAGGAAGCGAAATCACGAAGATTGTACACTGTCCTGGACTGCTTAGATTTCGTGGAAGTAACTGCTAGTGTGCTGTCAGTAAGCTTAACAAAAGCACATGACAAGTGGTGACAACTGTTCTCCACGTTTATGGCAAGTAATTATTTTGATTATCAGAAGTCAGGGCGAAAGACAATTTAATGGGAACTTACCACAGAGGTTGCCTCTGAACTGCTCATAGTGCTATTTAGCTTAGAGAGATTTTTTTATTAGAATTAACATCATGAATATTACGATGTTCTGTGTGTGAAACTTTACCAAATATATCTATCAATTAGAACTCAAAAATCTTCATTTATAATCATAGTCCTGATCCCACTGAGCAAATAGAGAATAGAAACATTTCTTTCAGTGGGCTAGACAAGAATGTGGACTTTCACACTGGGAACTATGGTTCAGTATGTTGTCCATCGCTTTCTGGCTGACCACGGAAGTAGTTTCCAGGCTCTCATAAAAGATGGCGAGCAATATTTCAAATATTTCCAACTTATGATTTCCTACTGCTTATGACTGATTATTATTATTATTATTATTATTATTATTATTATTATTAAACTGCTACACCACTCTCTCTCTTGGACCCTGCCCTGCTGCAATGTTTGCACAGAATGACCACCAACCAGGTATCAACCCAAACGAACAGCTACTGCCAAACTGGCCAAGAGCACAGTTAACCACACAGTGATGGAACACACTGTCGAGCAGAACATTGTCTCTTCCAATGGGTACTTTACAACCCCTGCATCTTTCCCCCAAAATGATCTTCTCTTATCTTTGTTTCCTTGTAATTCGGCCTTTGTTCTCCTAATCTCCCTAGCCTCGATCTCTGTTAGCCTTCTGTTCCAAGTCCATCTCCACCATGCCTCAGGATCTTAACTTCACTCATCCTGCAACCACATCCTTTCCCCTGCAGCCTCTCCTTCCTCTGTCCTGACACTCTCTCCCAATCCACTCACACATGTCATCACCATTGTGCACTGCATGACCTCAGCAGTGCAGGTACCGGTGTCAAACTCTTATCTTGTACATCTGTTGCCTCTTCATCTTGCGCTCCGACACCCTGCACCTGCTACCTCCCTCCCAGCCATCAGCCAACCTTCAACCTTCATAATCTTACCTCCTCCCTCCTCTTCCCTATCTCCTTTCTCCCTTACTCACTTCACTCAACACAACCCCCTAGCTCTGTCAACTGCAGTGTCAGCACAGTATAAACACAATGAGTGAGTGAGTGAGTGAGTGTGTGTGTGTGTGTGTGTGTGTGTGTGTGTGTGTGTGTGTGTACACTCAACGACTCAACATCTCTACTACTTTGTGTGTTATACCTTACTCCAAAACCTTTATAAAAATTTTATATCTCTTAGTTTTAGAAATAAGGAGTGTCTTCATCATAAAATGCGAAATAATATGATACTTAATACAAAAGAAGAGGAGAAAAATGTACACAAGTAATAGTATAAAGGATGTACTATTTAGTTACTGTTCCATCCATCACAATGTAGTTTCACACACTTCAGTACAACATTTCCTCTGCTCTTCTCAGTATCACTACTGGCTGCCATGTGTTCACCAGATGTACATACCATTTTATTTTTATTCCTTTCCAGTACCTTCTATAACTCACATAAAATACCTGGTAACTGGTGGTTCACTAGTTGTAATATACAACTTCATTTGTTTACAACTTTCATCAAAGTGTCTCATTTATCGCAAGTGAGGAAATCATAAAATTTACAAACCATAGGCAAATCATTCAGGACTAGAGATCAGAGAATAGGAAAACTGGATACTGAGAATTAACTATGAAATGAACTATGAAATGCTAGATGTAAAGAGAACTACAAATAATAGATATGCCAACTGACAGATAATAAATGAGAAAAACAGAATGAAAAATATGGGCACAGTTGACGCAAAAAGAGCAGCACCAACCAAGAAAAGTAAGTGCAACAGAAGTCATAAATACATTATAAACGATACTTGAAACAGAATGATAGATAAATTTAATTTTTAATGCTACCACTTACATTTACATTTTCCTGTGGTTCTCAGGTAAGTATAAAAGTTGTTTCTAATTTTAATTTGATTGCAGATTCATTTTGGAGATGCCTTGCCTTTTATTAGAAGTTTTTACTAGAAAATTTTCACATGCCACTCAGAGATATTATGTTTGTACTCTGTTAAGAAAAATGGAAATTTATTTTGGGTCACTACTTGAGGCCAGATGTCTCACTCTCTTAGCCTGTGATCAGCAGATTATACACATGCCTAGTTTGTGTCTTTAGCTCAATATTCAATTTGCTCTTTCTTTCCTGTCCCCACAAACATTCTGACAAATCATTCAAGAAGGCAAAGGAAATACATACATCTTGTCATATAGATACAATAGCCTAAATTCTAAAAGCAATGTGAGATATAGTTGTTGTTGTGGTCTTCAGTCCTGAGACTGGTTTGACGCAGCTCTCCATGCTCTCCTGTGCAAGCTTCTTCATCTCCCAGTACCTACTGCAACCTACATCCTTCTGAATCTGCTTAGTGTATTCATCTCTTGGTCTCCCTCTACGATTTTTACCCTCCACGCTGCCCTCCAATGCTAAATTTGTGATCCCTTGATGCCTCAAAACATGTCCTACCAACCGATCCCTTCTTCTAGTCAAGTTGTGCCACAAACTTCTCTTCTCCCCAATCCTATTCAGTACCTCCTCATTGGTTACGTGATCTACCCACCTTATCTTCAGCATTCTTCTGTAGCACCACATTTCAAAAGCTTCTATTCTCTTCTTGTCCAAACTATTTATCGTCCACGTTTCACTTCCATACATGGCTACACTCCATACAAATACTTTCAGAAACGACTTCCTGACACTTAAATCTATACTCGATGTTAACAAATTTCTCTTCTTCAGAAACGATTTCCTTGCCATTGCCAGTCTACATTTTATATCCTCTCTACTTTGACCATCATCAGTTATTTTACTCCCTAAATAGCAAAACTCCTTTACTACTTTAAGTGTCTCATTTCCTAATCTAATTCCCTCAGCATCACCCGATTTAATTTGACTACATTCCATTATCCTCGTTTTGCTTTTGTTGATGTTCATCTTATATCCTCCTTTCAAGACTCTGTCCATTCCGTTCAACTGCTCTTCCAAGTCCTTTGCTGTCTCTGACAGAATTACAATATCATCGGCGAACCTCAAAGTTTTTACTTCTTCTCCATGAATTTTAATACCTACTCAGAATTTTTCTTTTGTTTCCTTTACTGCTTGCTCAATATACAGATTGAATAACATCGGGGAGAGGCTACAACCCTGTCTCACTCCTTTCCCAACCACTGCTTCCCTTTCATGCCCCTCGACTCTTATAACTGCCATCTGATTTCTGTACAAATTGTAAATAGCCTTTCTCTCCCTGTATTTTATCCCTGCCACCTTTAGAATTTGAAAGAGAGTATCCCAGTTAACATTGTCGAAAGCTTTCTCTAAGTCTACTAATGCTAGAAATGTAGGTTTGCCTTTTCTTAATCTTTCTTCTAAGATAAGTCGTAAGGTTAGTATTGCCTCACGTGTTCCACCATTTCTACAGAATCCAAATTGATCTTCCCCGAGGTCCGCTTCTACCAGTTTTTCTATTCGTCTGTAAAGAATTCGCGTTAGTATTTTGCAGCTGTGACTTATTAAACTGATAGTTCGGTAATTTTCACATCTGTCAACATCTGCTCTCTTTGGGATTGGAATTATTATATACTTATTGAAGTCTGAGGGTATTTCGCCTGTCTCATACATCTTGCTCACCAGATGGTAGAGTTTTGTCATGACTGGCTCTCCCAAGGCCATCAGTAGTTCTAATGGAATGTTGTCTACTCCCGGGGCCTTGTTTTGACTCAGGTCTTTCAGTGCTCTGTCAAACTCTTCACGCAGTATCTTATCTCCCATGTCGTCTTCATCTACATCCTCTTCCATTTCCATAATATTGTCCTCAAGTACATCGCCCTTGTATAAACCCTCTATATACTCCTTCCACATTTCTGCCTTTCCTTCTTTGTTTAGAACTGGTTTTCCATCTGAGCAAGTGGTTCTCTTCTCTCCAAAGGTCTCTTTAATTTTCCTGTAGGCAGTATCTATCTTACCCCTAGTGAGACAAGCCTCTACATTCTTACATTTGTCCTCTAGCCATCCTTGCTTAGCCATTTTGCACTTCCTGTCGATCTTATTTTTGAGATGTTTGTATTCCTTTTTGCCTGCTTCATTTACTGTATTTTTATATTTTCTCCTTTCATCAATTAAATTCAATATTTCTTCTGTTACCCAAGGATTTCTATTAGCCCTCGTCTTTTTACCTACTTGATCCTCTGCTACCTTCGCTACTTCATCCCTCAGAGCTACCCATTCTTCTTCTACTGTATTTCTTTCCCCCATTCCTGTCAATTGTTCCCTTATGCTCTCCCTGAAACTCTGTACAACCTCTGGTTCTTTCAGTTTATCCAGGTACCATCTCCTTAAATTCCCACCTTTTTGCAGTTTCTTCAGTTTCAATCTGCAGTTCATAACCAATAGATTGTGGTCAGAATCCACATCTGCCCCTGGAAATGTCTTACAATTTAAAACCTGGTTCCTAAATCTCTGTCTTACCATTATATAATCTATCTGATACCTTTTAGTATCTCCAGGATTCTTCCAGGTATAAAACCTTCTTTTATGATCCTTGAACCAAGTGTTAGCTATGATTAAGTTATGCTCTGTGCAAAATTCTACAAGGAGGCTTCCTCTTTCATTTCTTCCCCCCAATCCATATTCACCTACTATGTTTCCTTCTCTCCCTTTTCCTACTGACGAATTCCAGTCACCCAGGACTATTAGATTTTCGTCTCCATTCACTACCTGAATAATTTCTTTTATCTCATCATACATTTCATCAATTTCTTCATCATCTGCAGAGCTAGTTGGCATATAAACTTGTACTACTGTAGTAGGCATGGGCTTTGTGTCTATCTTGGCCACAATAATGCGTTCACTATGCTGTTTGTAGTAGCTAACCCACACTCCTATTTTTTTTATTCGTTATTAAACCTACTCCTGCATTACCCCTATTTGATTTTGTATTTATAACCCTGTAATCACCTGACCAAAAGTCTTGTTCCTCCTGCCACCGAACTTCACTAATTCCCACTATATCTAACTTTAACCTATCCATTTCCCTTTTTAAATTTTCTAACCTAACTGCCTGATTAAGGGATCTGACATTCCATGCTCCGATCCGCAGAATGCCAGTTTTCTTTCTCCTGATAACGACATCCTCTTGAGTAGTCCCCGCCCGGAGATCCGAATGGGGGACTATTTTACCTCTGGAATATTTTACCCAAGAGGACGCCATCATCATTTAATCAAACAGTAAAGCTGCATGTGAGATACAGATGAGTCTGATTACAACATAAGAACACCTGACAGAGGGACCATTTATCAATTTGGGAAGGTAACAGCTCAGTCAATCATCTCTCACTTGGCCCGGCCTGTAGCATGGGGGAACTGTGAACCCTACCTCTTGACCCAGGGATGGGAATTAAGTGTTATCCAGTCAGCTGTTATGCACCAGACATGGGGGCTGGCCTTCAGTAGTGCACAAGGAGGAATGAGACAAAGAGGAACCTCAAACACCGAAGCGGAGGAGGAATAAGAGAAGAGGAATGAAGAAAGAAAAGAGGAATGGAAAACAGTGGAGAGACCTGATGTCAGGCTACTGAAAATGCAGAACACATTCCCAAAAAACATCCCAGACATGTTCCCCAAGGGAGGAGAAAAAAGAAAAGCAAGAGGATGGATATGCAGCATGAAAGGAAAAAGATGCTGCAAAGGCTGGGGCCCTGTCGCAGCCAAGCACAAATCCACCAAAGAGTGGCGAGCCCCCTGGGGGGAATGCATGGTATTAATACTAGTTCATTTTCAGATTGCCATTTAATTGTGAACCTGCTTTGTCTCTGAATAAGGAAACGGAATGCTATTAAAGGTTTGGCAGCGCACCTTATATGGCTGTGACCAGAATTTGTTCATATTTGTTAAAGTGGCATCTACAGTGGAAGTGCTGGTCCATGTCTGGCATATTTGGGATTATTGGAGGTCTTGCAAGAATTTGAGTTTTAAATATTTTAATGAGGAAATTGGATAGTATTTTATTTCATCCATCCTAGTTGCTTTAATATACAATTTTAGTTATGGTTAATAACAAGGAGTGTGGTTTGAGCAAGGGCATGAAAGCTCGAAACCAGTAACCACTGCAGCAAAAATTTTAAATTAATGCAAGTGAGATGGACAACAATAATCCAATTTCCTCAGTACTGAACAGTTGCGTGCCTACTATCTCATGACAGCATGCCTCAAATCAGCAAAAAATGATTTTAATGATTGTATTTAGCTACATGTCCAAACTATTACGCACTATCTTAGCACCCACTGCTTCACT
The DNA here is from genome assembly GCF_021461385.2 of Schistocerca piceifrons. Classification (NCBI taxonomy): domain Eukaryota; kingdom Metazoa; phylum Arthropoda; class Insecta; order Orthoptera; family Acrididae; genus Schistocerca; species Schistocerca piceifrons. The sequence continues at coordinate 1,064,516,561 of NC_060138.1, forward strand.
CACATAGACTGTATGGTTTTCACAGTTTTTTTGCTTTTTTTTCTTTAATTGAATTTTTACATGGCTCAAAATTGCAACATATTCTCCACGTTTCATGCTAATTACGACTGTAGAAGCATGGTCATCCCTGTGTGTTCTTCAGAACAAACAGCAATTCTGGTAGCTGGAGCCA